>NC_092713.1:153205370-153857447 GCF_047496885.1 Scyliorhinus torazame
TTCTGGTACTGGTACTGATTATCGGCCTCAGCTTCTCTCCAGCCATGGATTACAGACGGATTTGGATTTCGGCCAGAGCGACCGGTGGGCTCTAACTCTTTCTGGCTGGTTGGGGAAGCTGTCCCTTCCCACCAGCTTTCCCAGTACCTGGGCCAAATACTCCGTGGAGTCCCTGCCTTCGACCCCTTCTGACAGGCCCACTATCTTTAAGGTTTGGCGCCTTGACCTGTTGTCTTGGTCCTCTCTTTTTCCCCCTCAGACTTCCCTGCGTCATGACCAACCTCGCTATTTCTATCTCCAGGGCAGCGATCCGGTCACTCTGATCTGTTGAGGCTTTTTCTAGTTCTTTGGTGTTCCCTTGTGCTTCCAATCTCCCCTCTGTCATGTCCAGGGCCACCTGCATGGTTGCCAGGGCCTCGGCGACTGCAACCTTGACTTTCCTGTGCTCCCCATGTCCCTTGGAGAGGAACTTCCTCCATCCCTCTGGTGAGGGGGAAACACCTTGTGTGATTTGCCGGTCCCTCTCGTTCTGTTGTGGCTGGCACTTCGTCACCTTGTGCGTCCGCCGTCTTGACCACTTGTTTCTCCTAGTTTCTTTCACTTTTTGTCACCTTACAGCCTCTGGCGATACTGTTGTTCGGCATCTTCTCTTGTGCTATTGTTAGCTGAGGTATGGGGATGCTTTTTTCAGCAGGCTATTTTGTGTAAAAGAGCCTATTTTCAGGTTCTTGGAAGGAGCGCCACCTGATGTGCGACTCCTCAGCATATCCCCGTCACCGGAAGTCTGACACTTACTTTTTGTGTTTATATTTCCATGTAGGCTGTTGCATCCATCGCTCTGTTGGGATCTAAATGTTTGAAATTTAGAACATGTTTCTTTATTTGTTTGACTGCAGGATTGTGCACCGCACAATTTATGTGTATCTACATAAAAACAGATGGAGAGTTGGGATATATGGGAGAGTTCAATTTGGGAGGGAAAAATAACTATTTGCCTGGCTGTCTATATTTTATAGCCAATTTGGCTGGAAATGTTCAACAAATGGTTTGGCGTAAAATGATCCAAAGTGAAGACAGGCTTTGAAAGAAACACATGTTTCTCCTGGGTTTGTCATAAAAATTTAATGAGCAGCATGGCTAAAAAACTAGAAAATGAAATATTAACCCGAGTTCATATTACACAAAAGTAATTTTTGTTTGACTGTAAATCGTCAGCATCTCTGTTCGGTGGTATGTGAAGTGATATTAAGTGATACGTATGCAGCTGATGTGAGGAAAGGGCATTGAGATAAAAGGTGGCCGGGCCTGTAAAGGGTTGGAAAAAGGCAGGCAAAGGTGAAAAAGAGAGTTTTGTACTTTTTTGAAAAATGTGAAAGTTTAATCCACTTGGAATCGCCTGTGTATTTGATAAATGTAACCGTTTCTCTTTCAGAATCAGCAACTAAAAGTTACCACTCCGAAGCGAAGAGCTATGTGTGCCATGGTATTGCTGGCATTCATAGCACTCAGTTATGGTTCTGTGAGGTAAGTTGCAGTACGTACAATTTACTGCTTTAGTTCCATATGTTGATACAGGAGCTGGCTGTGTTATGAGATTGAGCAAATAACTGCCAAGCTGTTTGATAATCAAGTTTAGTGAAGAAAATTGCATGGATGACTGTGTAGTTGACAGCGTTGACACTTAATTGCAACAAGCAGGAAAGGTACAGCTTTTTAGGGGTTGCAAGTTAAAAGAAGCAACTGTACGAAAGTTAGCAGAACTGCTTAAAGCGAAGCTTCTTTAATTGTGATCCTGCTGTTTAATTCCCAGAAATTTGTAGCCCTTTACATGAGCTTGTCAATGTGTTGAGGTCACAGTCGAATTGATAGGTTGAATGGAAGACCATCATTGGATTGTGAGTCCAAGGTCAAGAGATTATAAATACTTAAACAGAGAGCTGGATGGTGATGGGGTAGGTTTTTTGTAATGTGTGACCAGGGAATGCTTATAAACGGAGGTAGTATTGGGGGTGCATTGGAGTGATGCCTGGGTGATGAATAAATGGTGCTAAATAATACACAAATAGTTATCACCAGTTGGAGCCATCTTGGAAACTGAAGTGTTGGAGTTATGGCAGTGGAGTTTTTTATTGTGTTTTTCCAGCAATTGTGACTTCAGTCAGGCTTGCTATCCTTGATGTGGAAAGTCCTGTTATTGCTTATATTGGCATGTTTACTACAATCCCTCCGATCTGAGTCCAGTACAGTATTAATGATGCTGTTCACTATCCCATGCATTCATTTCTGTTCACATAAAAGATAAGAGGATTGCTAAATTCTCATTTTTGTCCATTTATCAGAACCAGAGTCACATTTTGCCAAGTACTCATTATCACTAAAACAACATCCATTGAGAAGTTACTTGTTAAATTACATTTGATTTATGGCTTTGTTAGTTATAATTGAACCTTTTTTGCAGTGGGTAGTTGAGAAGGCTGCTGACTCCAGACTGTTGCAGTACCTAGTGGTGTTTCATATTGCTTTGGTGCTGCATATCTAAAGCCAAAGTCTTCTATCCTTCAATGTGTTCGGAATTGAACCAGTGGTAGCTTATTGAATGTGCTGATTAAGAAAGTATTTATGGCAGTCTCCAAGTTTGAAGACATTGATTTGGGGTTCGGTTTGCATTCAATCTCACTGGTTGTCTGGCATTGAAACAAAAGACGCCCTCACCACATCCAGTTCGCCAGTTCCTAATTACAAATATGCATCATCTCTCTTCCATCCCCCTCTTCACTTCAAGGCTAGGGATGGATGTTAGAAGTATGAATAAATTCCAATATTTTCAGTTTTCATTTGATGCAATTTCTCCACACATGCAACCCATCTTTCGCCATCTGCAACGCCCCCCCCACCCCCAGAAACAATCACCAGATGTCCCGAAGCCAATGAGCACTTTCCAAGTGCACCCACTGTTGTGATGTCCATACAATCTGTTTTTGTGATATTGATTGACACTGGGGATAGCTCCTCTGCTCCTCTTTGGCTTGTACTCAGGGGGGGGTCTTTTTTCTCCAATTGATAGGGGAAGGTTAGGTGAAGATCTGGTTTAATTTCTCATCTGAAAAATGGTCCTTCGGTACTGCACTGCAATATCAACTTTGAAATTTGCGGTGAAGTTCTGTAGTGGGACTTAAACTCTTGTGAGTCAGGTGAGAGTGAGTTACAGCCGACCAACCAACAAATGAAGATTTGAGTTCCACTCACTGATCTAAGATATTGAGATTGTTACTGCTCTTGCTAAGTTCTACAGTATTACAAGAAATGCTGTGACAATTTTGCCTAAAATATGCTATGGTATTAGCCCCTTAAATTCTGTTCTTGTATTTAAGAGGTTAAAAGAAACTTGTCACAGAAACTGTGTCCCAGCTTGATGGGTTACAACAATTAGTTGGCTGGTTGTTGGACAGCTGCTTTGAGGTTGGAATAACTGTGTGGTTAATCTGCATATGTATCTTTTGGCATTCAGGCACATTTAATGGCGAGCTACTGAAGCACTGCTTGGTGCTGGTCTCTTTCTTTTCCTTGGAACTTTATCGGTCTGCTCTTCATTGCAATCACTGAGCCTTTGGCTTGAATCTATCTGAAATTTCTTCAGCGTGTTCGCACTGTCAGATCCATCTGAACTTGGTCAGGACAAAAGACCATGAAAATTAATTAGAATTAATAGCTGCCAAAGGAGTTTGCTTTTCCTGGAAATGTTTATCAGATTTATTTATTTGCAGTTGAACCTAAAACAAGAAGAAGAATTATGTTTTACCATGTTTCAACACAAGGCGAATTCTTGTGACAGCAATGGGTTGAACCAACGCAGAATTTACATAAAAACCTGATGAGACCATGCTATCTTTGAAGTAGCTTTCAGGGCACATGATAACATTTTCAACGAAGTAGACAAGGCAATTTCACCTATGAGACATCTGCAACCGAGGAGCTAAAAAAATCAAAAATAACAAGAGTAAACAAAACTTGAAAATTGCTAAGTCTTTGCAAGTACATGAAAACCAAAAACCCTATTTAATTAAGCAACTTGGTTCATTCACTTTTTTACTATGCTGGGTTCGTACTTGTTATTACTAAAAACAACATCCATTGAGAGTGAAGTTACTTATTAAATTAAATTTGATTTATGGCTTTGTCAGTTATTTAAAAAAAACATTTTATTAAGGCATTTGTGATTATATAACAACAATTTCAAATGTAAACATCACGCAGTAAATACCCCCCCCCCAACCAACAACCATACCCAGCCAGCATGGCTTACACACATAGTTCCCCAGTCCCACCTCCTTCACTCGCTGATCACGCCTAAACTATCTCCCCCTACCCCCCTCCTTCCCGAACCCCACTCCCCCTTATCATATCTGCTAACAGTTTAATTTTCTCCGGAGAAATCGATAAACGGCTGCCACCTCCGAACCAACCCTAGCGTCGATCCTCTCAGGGCGAACCTGATTTTCTCAAGACTGAGAAAATCAGCCATGTCACTAGCCCAAACCCACCGATTTTGGGGGCTCCAAGTCCCTCCACGCCAGTAAGATCCATCTCCGGGCTACCAGTGAGGCAAACGCCAAAACGTCAGCCTCTCTCGCCCCCATGACTCTCGGGTCTTCCGACACTCCAAAAATCGCCACCTCTGCACTCGGCGCCGCCCTTATTTTTAGTACCGTGGACATGACATCGGCAAATCCCTGCCAGAATCCACTAAGCTTCGGACATGCCCAAAACATGTGGACATGATTTGCGGGCCCTCCTGCTCATCGCCCACACCTGTTCTCCACCCCTTCAAAAAACCTGCTCATCCAGGCCACCGTCATGTGTGCCCCGTGGACCAGGCTGTATCAGGCTGAGCCTCTACTCAGAGCATCCTCCCACAGACTTGCCTCTAGTTCCTCACCCAACCCATCTTCTCACTTATGCTTTATCTCCCTATCTGGGTTCCCTCCCATTCCATGAGCTCTTCATAAATTTCCGAGAACTTCCCCTCCCCCACTCCCATTTTCGAAACTACCTTGTCTTGTATCCCCTGAGGTGGTAAAAGCGGAAAGGTCGAAACCTGCCTCCATGCAAAGTCCCTCATCTGCAGGTAGTGGAACCCATTCCCTCCTGGCAGCTCAAACTCCTCCTCCAAGTCCTCCAAACATGGAAAGCTGCTGTCAACAAACAGGTCCCCTATCCGCTCAATCCCAGCTCGCTGACACCTCCGAAACCCCCCCCCATCCAGCCTCCCTGTCACAAACCGGTGGTTCCCTCAAATTGGTGCCCATACCGACGCTCCCTCCACCCCCATATGCTTCCTCCACTGTCCCCCTACCCTCAAAGCCGCCGCTACCACCGGCTTGTGGAGTACCAAGCTGGCGAGAACAGCAGAGGTGCCGTTACCAGTGCCCCCAAGCTTGTGCCCTTACATGATGTCGCCTCTCCCTGCTCCCATATCGGCCCCTCCCCCACTACCCACTTTATACATAGCTATATTTGCCGCTCAATAATAGTTCCTGGCAGTTTGGCGTCGACATTCAAAAAGGTCTGTATGATCCGCATTGCTCTGGGTCCTTCTCTCGCTTCAAAATCAGAGAAATCAAAGCTTGTCACATTGGGGGAAGAACACCTCACTCCCTGGCCTCATTAAAAGCCCTGACCACAGCAGCGGGCCCCAGCACCCCGGAAAACGTCTTGTAGAATTCCACTGGGTACCCGTCTGGCCCCAGGGCCTTGCCCAACTGCATAGCCTCCAGTCCTTCTACTACTTCAAAGAGCCCGAGTGAGGCTCCCAAACCCTCCACTAACTCCTCCTCCACCCTCGGAAACTCCAAACCTTCCAAAAACCGCCTCATGCCCTCCACTCCAGCCGGGGATTCCGACTCGTACAGTTTACTATAAAATTCCTTGAACACCCCGTTCACCCCCGCTGGGTTCAAGATCGTGTTTCCCCCTCTATCCTTCACTCTTCCTATCTTCCTCGCTGCCACACATTTCCTAAGCTGGTGTGCTAACATTCTACTGGTTTTCTCCCCATATTCGTACACCGCCCCCCTCGCCTTTTTCAACTGGCCCACCGCCTTCCCTGTAGACAACAGACCAAACTCCATCTGCAACTTTTGCAGCTCCTTCAACTGTCCCGCCTCTGGGGCCTCCGAGTATCTCCTCTCTACCTGAATAATCTCCCTAACTAATCTGCCCATATCCGCCGGCTATGCACCCGTATCAAAATAAACTCCCCCTAACTACTGCCTTCAGTGCCTCCCAAACCGGTACTGTCGAAACCTCCAGTGTCATTTATCTCCACATAACTCCGAATGGCCTCCCTTACCCGCATGCACTTCCTCCTCCTCTAATAGTCCTACATCTAGTCTCCAGTGTGGGTGCTGGCCTCCCTCCTTGCTCACCCTATGAGCAATATATGCTCACCCATAGATCCACCCATTGTGGGTCATGATCCGACACTACAATTGCCGAGTATTCGGCGTCCAGCACCCCCGCCAGTAAAGCTGTATGCAGAATGAAAAAATCGATACGGGAGTACACTTTGTGTACATGGGAAAAAGAAAACACCTTCGATCTCAGCCGTCCAAACCTCCACGGATCCACCCCTCCCATCTGTGCCATAAACCCCTTTAATTCCTTTGCAGCCGCTGATCCCCTCCCTGTCCTCGAACTCGACCTATCCAGCCTCGGATCTTGAAGTTGTGCCCCCCCCCCCCAAAACACTTACCACTCGCCATAACGTAGCTACCTCCGCTGAGTCCGCCACTATGCTTCCCACTTCCCGCTTATTAATCAAAATCATTACCCCTCCCCTAGTTTTAGATCTAGCGCCGAATGAAATACCTCCCCAACCCACCCCTTCCTCAACCGGGTTTGATCTACCACCCTCGGGTGCATCTCTGGTAACATTGCCCCCCCCCCCCCCCCCCCCCCCCAATCAGCCATAACCTTCTTAGGCCAGCCTCCAGCTTCAGACCCGCCCTCGGACGTCCACCGTCATTGACCCTCACCCTGTCGCCATTCATCAGTGCCTCCCCTGTCAGCAGATCCATACCCCCTCCCCACCCCATAACAAAATAACAATCCCAACCCCCATCAGCAAACGTATCACCTGCTCACCCCCCACCGCGTTTCCGTGAGCTAGCCCCCCCAGCTAGCCTGATAGGCTCTAAGCATACTACCCCCCCCCCACCCCCCCCCCCCCCCCCCCCCCCCACCCCGCTCAACCAACTTACATATGCAAACATTGCAGTCCCCAACAAACACAAAGAAGAAAATTCCACCCACCAACCCCTTCAAGAACAAAGCCAACCCGGAAACAAAACTGAGCAACGGTCCCAAACTTAGTTCAAAAACGATACAAACCAGAAGAAAAGAAATTTAACAAAAGTTCTAAAACATGACTACTCGCTCCCAAGTTCAATGTCTTCCATCTCCTGCCAGTCCCTGATAAAGTTTCATCACCTCTTCTAGCGATCCGAAATAAAGTTTCTGGTCCTCATACGTGACCCACAAACGCGCTGGGTACAGCATACCAAACTTTACCCCTTTCTTAAAGAGGGCTGATTTCGCCTTATTGAAATTCGCTCTTTTGGCAAGCTCCGCACCCAAGTCCTGGTAGACCCACAGCTTACTGCCTTCCTATATGCAGCGCCTCGCCTGCCTGGCCCACCTCAAGACCTGTTCCTTGTCCAGGAACCGGTGCAATCGCACCACCATCGCCCTCGGCGGCTCGTTCCTCTGCGGCTTCCTCATAAGTGTCTTGTGCGCCCTGTCCACCTCCCAAGGGCCGAGCAAACTCACCTTCTCCCAGCAACTTCCCGAACATACGTGCCACATACACACCAGGGTCTGTTCCCTCGCTGCCCTCTGGCAGGCCAACATTCCTCAAATTCTGTCTGCGTGATCTGTTCTCCAGATCCTCCACTTTGTCCTGCAGCCTCTTTTTAAAAAAAAAAAAATTTTTTTACTTCTCCTTTTTCACATTTTCTCCCACATTTACATCCATCAACAATAAACAATAATCAGGAAGATATGTCAGTCCCCATAATAACAACGATCCCATCTACCCACCAACCCCCAAACCTCAACCCGCATGTTTACATAAAAAAATGGCAAAAAGGAATCAGGGATCACCCGTAGTCACCCTTAATCTTACACAGCTCT
Organism: Scyliorhinus torazame; assembly: GCF_047496885.1. NCBI lineage: Eukaryota > Metazoa > Chordata > Chondrichthyes > Carcharhiniformes > Scyliorhinidae > Scyliorhinus > Scyliorhinus torazame. The sequence goes on from NC_092713.1 coordinate 153,213,561, forward strand.
TCCCCCACCCCCCAGGTCTCCAGCTCCTCCCGTCCACTGCCTCTTGTAAAACTCCTCCTCCCAACCTCGGTTCCTTCCCCCCAACTTTCCACCCCGGCTAGACCACTCGGACCCTGTTCTGCCAGGCTCCGATGGCCGCAGCCCCTCCCCCCACCTCACTCCCGTTCACTGGCCGGCTTAAACCGGCCAGCGCGGAGGCCCCCGCCCGGGTCCCTTTCCCACTTGCCCGGCCCTAGAAAAGCCCAAAGATCCCCTTTTAGCACACAAACCCCGCATATCCACCTACACCCCAAAGAACCCTCATTTCGAGTGAAAGTCCCGTCCCTTCCCTTGTCCAAATATATACCACATTGGCTCCTTTAGTCTCTACACCCGCGCGCAGTGATACAAAAAAGAAGAAAATACAGTCATGAGGTTACATCGGCACATGGCCATTCCTCAATTTCTCAGTTCTGCCACAGTCCTTCTGCTTTTGCAAACACCTCCGCTGCTTCCGCCGTTCCAAAATAAAAGTCCCTGAGCTTGTAAGTCACCCTCGGCTTCGCTGGATATACAATGTCGCACCGCACCTTGCTAATGTACAGTGCCCTCTTCACCCGGTTGAAGGCAGCCCGCCTCCTTGCCAGCTCCACCGTAAAGTCCTGGTATACACGTATACCAGCTCCAGCCCACTGCACCACCGGCTTCTGCTTGGTCCAGCTCAGGACCTTCTCCTTCACACTGTACCTACGGAAGCACAGAGTCACTGCCCTTGGCGGCTCACTCGCCTTTGGTACAAGCCTCCACGACCGATAAGCCCGATCCAGTTCATATCGGGAGGGATCCTCCCCCTCCCCCAATAGTTTTGCCAGCATCGCGACAAAATACTCAGTCGGCTTCGGTCCTTCAACTCCTTCGGGCAGCCCCACAATCCTCAAATTCTGTCGCCTGGATCTGTTTTCCAGGTCTTCCATTTTTCCTCGCAGATCCTTGTTCGTGTCCATCACCTTCCGCATCTCTTTCCCCATCGAGGCAAGTTGATCACCGTGCTGCAATAACGTCTCCCCCACTTCATTCAGCGCCTGCCCTTGCTCTCGCACCTCCGCCACTGCGCTCGCCACCTCCGTCCTCACCGGGGAAACCGCCTCCTCCACCAGCACACTCAAAACCTCCCTCATCTCCTTCCTCACCGTCTCCATGCATTTTGCAATCTGCGCCAACTGCTTTTCAAATTCCGCAGCCATCACCTTAGTTATTTCTTCAGCCGTAAGCAGTGCGGCCTTCCCTGGTGCTCCAGCCTCCATTTTCCTTGGTGACCCCGCGGTGACCTTTCCACTCCCCGACGGACCTTCAGCTGTTTTTTTTTCGGCCGTTTTTTTGCTCACCCTCGACAGTTTTCTTTGTTTTTTTTTTCCTCCTGTGTCTTCACTGTGCCTCCTCCGTGCCTTCTCCCTGCTTCTGCCGCCTCCGTGGACCCTGGGACCGGGCGTAAAGCCCCGAAAATGCCGTTCCCGAACGGGAGCCCTCCATTGTGCGGCCGCCTCCCGCCCGCCGTCACCGGAAGTCGTCCTGCAGCCTCTTCTGATGGTCCCTCATCAGCCCCATCTCCACCATCGTGGCTAGCTGCTCCTCGTGTTTGCCTACCTTCTCCTCCACCTTCTGGATCGCCTGGCCCTGAGCTTCTAACCTCTGCTCCATGCGATCAATCCCCGTCTTTATCGAATCCGCTACCCTGCCATGTCCTCCAGATATTCCTTCCTCTGCTAAGTAAATTTCTTATGGAGAAAGACCACAAACTGATCCGTCGACCAGTGGGCTGGCAGTTTCGGTTCCTGACCCCCCCCGCCATATTCCCCTGTGTCGCAGGCTCCACATCAGTTTTTGACGAACGCTCTCTTCTTTTTAGACCACTTCTGGTCCACAAATCCATACACCAGTGGGGAACTCTCTTCTTCTACCTCACCAGCACCTTGCATTATCGTTCAGGTCCACCGTAACTCTGGGGAAAAGGTCCAAAACGTTCACCATGAGCGGGAGCCACCAAATGTACGACCACTCACAGCATGGTCGCCACCGGAAATCGGCTTTGTCAGTTATAATCAAACCTTTTTTCTCAGACTTTGCGCATCCATCTTTTTACATCTCTACTTTTTCCTTTGATAATATTTTCAAAACTTTGGTTGTGTTTGTCCTTAATCCCATCCTATCCCGTCTAATCTCCTTGACCTCTTTTTGTTCAAAAAGCTGCAAACCATTTTAAATGACTTGATTTGAATCCTTTCCATTGTTTATATCTTTACGAAATACAGACCAAAACTATTAACAGTACTTGATATTTGATATCACTTAAAGTTTTGTCATCGGCTCTGCCTTGTATTTTGCAGTATGAGGCAGTACTTAAATAGCATAGTTGCAATTTGCTTTACCAGATAATGGTGCTTGTCATAATACACACACACATTAATCCCAGAATTATGGATGACATCTGTGACCATAGCTCAGTTACAACAAACACCCTGGCTACTTTGTAGTCCTTATTCACAGCCAATTGTTTATCTGCAGTTTTCTCTTTGATTCTAAAATTCTGTGTTTGAACGTAAACCTCGCAAAGATTAATCAAATGTTTTCTGGAAGTCTTATGGCACAACACTAACTGTATCATGATCACTCCTCTCTTAGTTCGCACTACCAGTCGGATGCATCCAGAATAGTGAATGATGAAGTTGATAAGTACAGTTAGCAGGGCCACTGTTAAGATTGCCTGGTTGTGAATTGTATTATGCAATCCAGAGGTTGGCTCTGTGTATGTACATTTCAACATTTAAGCAGAGACGTGCTGTGCTCCTTTGCCAGTAGATTGGGAATTTCTGAGGTTGATATAGCGTTTTCCTTCCCTTGACCTTTTTTTTTCAAAAAAGCGCTATTCTGAAGAAAACCCAGCAGAGAGCACGAGATGGTGGAGCTACTTGTCCTCAGATGTGAAACCCACGTTGTCCAAGATGTCTGCAGATGTCTTTCACTGCTCTGCTCCAGAATTAAACGGATATCTGATTTTGTGGTTGTGTTGTTACTTTACAGTTGAGGTGAAATTTTCCTACATAACCTTGAATCCACTAAGATTTGCAGTGAGGTAATTTGATGCTACTTGCCTTTCTTGGCTTTCACTGATTTTTAAAATATATTGACGTTTTTGCCCATGAGCTATCTACCCAGTCTCTATTAAATTATTTTAAAAAATATATGTTTATTCAAATTTGTCATTTTATATAATCCAAAAAAAATGTCAAAAGACAACAGAATGAAACACAAATACAAACATAAAAGCCCTAAAACATAGCCTGACCCCTCACAGAACTTAACCCTCAGCAACTAACGGTGACCAACTCCTTAGCCCTTCAATAGCTCCCCTCACAGTGTACTTGACTTTCTCTAGGTATAAGAACTCCATCAGATCTCCCAGCCGCATTGCGGCACTGGGTGGATTAGCAGACCTCCACCTCAGCAGTACCCGCCTCTGGGCAATAAGCGAGGCGAAGGCCAGGACATCGGCCCTTGCGCCCGTCCACAGCTCCGGCTAGTCTGACACCCCAAACATGGCCACTAAGCGACAGGGCACCAGCTCAATTTTCAGAATCGGCAACATGGTGCGAAAGAAGGAGATTCAGAAACCCACAAACTTGAGGAAAGATCAGAACGTGTGCAAATGGTTAGCCGGATCTCTTGAGCAGTGCTTGCACTTGTCTTCCACCCCTGCAAAGAAGCGGCTCATTCTGGACTTAATCAGGTGCGTCCGATAAACTAGTTTGAATTGGTTTAAACCAAGCCTCGTGCAAGAGGCTGTGGAGTTCGCCCTGCACAGGACCTCACTCCACACCTTGTCAACTAATATAGGCCCTACTCCTCCATCTAGCCTTAACCTCCTCCACTGACACTGAATCCTCCGACATAATATGTACATAATTACCGGAAGTGCTCCCTTCCTCTGACCCTGCGAGTGAAAGAACCCTCTCCAATAGAGAGGTTGGTGGGGCCATGGGGGAATGTTGGAAAAATCCATTTTGCAAATTTGCAAACGTGCAAATATCTGAATAAATCTGGTTGGGAGAGCCCAAACCTTTCTGACAGTTCCTGTAGACTGGCAAACCGTTCCTCCAGGAACAGATCACTCTCTCTCCAGCCCCACCCCCTCCCACCCTAGTGCTAGTTGTTAGTGTCACACGGACGGGTTTAAACTAGTATGGCAGGGAGGTGGGTACCGGAGCAATAGGTCGGAAGGTGAAAAATTTGAGGGAGAACTAGGGAGCGAGGCTATGTGGGTAGAGATCAGGAATAAGAAGGGTGCAGTCACAATGTTGGGGGTTTACTATAGGCCTCCCAACAGCCAGCAGGAGATAGAGGAGCAAATAGGTAGACAGATTTTGGAAACGAGTGAAAGCAACAGGGTTGTTGTGATGGGAGACTTTAACTTCCCCAATATTGACAGGGACTCACTTAGTGCTAGGGGCTTGGACGGGGCAGAGTTTGTAAGGAGCATCCAGGAGGGCTTCTTAAAACAATATGTAGATAGTCCAACTAGGGAAGGGGCTGTACTGGACCTGGTATTGGGGAAAGTGCCCGGCCAGCTGGTAGAAGTTTCAGTAGGGGAGGATTTCGGGAACAGTGACCCCAATTCAATAATTTTTAAAGTGCTGGTGGACAAGGATAAGTGTAGTCCTAGGGTGATGGTGCTAAATTGGGGGAAGGCTAATTATAACAATATTAGGTGGAACTCAAAAACCTAGATTGGGGGCGGATGTTTGAGGGTAAATCAACATTTGACATGTGGGAGGCTTTCAAATGTCAGTTGAAAGGAATTCAGGACTGGCATGTTCCTGTGAGGAAGAAGGACAAATATGGCAAATTTAGGGAACTTTGGATAACGAGAGATATTGTCGGCCTCGTCAAAAAGAAAAAGGAGGCATTTGTCAGGGTATGAAGGCTGGGAACAGACGAAGCCTGTGTGAAATATAAGGAAAGTAGGAAGGAACTTAAGCAAGGAGTCAGGAGGGCTAAAAGGGGTCACAAAAAGTCATTGGCAAATAGGGTGAAGGAAAATCCCAAGGCTTTACACGTGTATATAAAAAGCAAGAGGGTAGCCAGGGAAAGGGTTGGCCCATTGAAGGACGGGAGGGAATCTATGTGTGGAGCCAGAGGAAATGGGCGAGGGACGAAATGAATACTTTGCATCAGTATTCACCAAAGAGAAGGAAATGGTGGATGTTGAGCCTGGAGAAGGGTGTGTAGATAGCCTGGGTCACATTGAGATCCAAAAACACGAGGTGTTGGGTGTCTTGAAAAATATTAAGGTGGATAAGTCCCCAGGGCCTGATGGGATATACCCCAGAATACTGAAGGAGGCAAGAGAGGAAATTGCTGACCCTTGACAGAAATCTTTGGATCCTCACTGGTCTTCAGGTGATTTCCCAGAGGACTGGAGAATAGCCAATGTTGTTCCTTTGTTTAAGAAGGGTAGCAAAGATAATCCAGGGAACTACAGGCCAGTGAGCCTTACATCAGTGGTAAGGAAATTACTGGAGAGAATTCTTCGAGACAGGATCTACTCCCATTTGGAAGCAAGTGGACGTATTAGCGAGAGGAGCACGGTTTTGTGAAGGGGAGGTCGTGTCTCACTAACTTGATAGAGTTTTTCAAGGAGGTCACTAAGATGATTGATGCACGTAGGGCAGTGGATGTTGTCTATCAGGCCATTGACAAGATCCCTCATGGCAGATTGATACAAAAGATGAAGTCACATGGCATCAGAGGTGAGCTGGTAAGATGGATACAGAACTGACTAGGTCAGAGAAGGCAGAGGGTAGCAATGGAAGGGTGCTTTTCTGATTGGAGGGCTGTAACTAGTGGTGTTCCGCAGGGATCAGTGTTGGGCCCTTTGCCGTTCATAGTATATATAAACGATTTGGAAGAAAATGCAACTGATCTGATTAGTAAGTTTGGGGACGACACAAAGGTTGGTGGAATTGCGGATGGCGATGAGGACTGTCCGAGGATACTGCAGGATTTAGATCGTTTGGAGACTTGGGCGGCGAGATGGCAGATGGAGTTTAATCCCGACAAATGCAAGGTAATGCATTTTGGGAGGTCTAATGCAGGTAGGGAATATACAGTGAATGGTAGAACCCTCAAGAGTATTGACAGTCATAGAGATCTAGGTGTGCAGGTCCACAGGTCACTGAAAGGGGCAACACAGGTGGAGAAGGTAGTCAAGAAGGCATACGGCATGCTTGCCTTCATTGGCCGGGGCATTTAGTATAAAAATTGGCAAGTCATTCTGCAGCTGTATAGAACCTTAGTTAGGCCACACTTGGAGTATAGTGTTCAATTCTGGTCGCCACACTACCAGAAGGATGTGGAGGCTTTGGAGAGGGTGCAGAAGAGATTTACCAGGATGTTGCCTGGTATGGAGGGCATTAGCTATGAGGAGCGGTTGAATAAACTCGGTTTGTTCTCACTGGAACGACAGAGGTTGAGGGGCGACCTGATAGAGGTCTACAAAATTATGAGGGGCATAGACAGAGGAGATAGTCAGAGGATTTTCCCCAGTTTTCCCAGGGTAGAAGGATCACTCATTGGGGGCATAGGTTTAAGTTGCGAGGGGCAAGGTTGAGAGGAGATGTACGAGGCAAGTTTTTTCCACAGAAAGTAGTGGGTGCCTGGAACTCGCTGCCGGAGGAGGTGGTGGAAGCAGGGACTATAGTGACGTTTAAGGGGCATCTTGACAAATACATGAATAGGATGGGAATCGAGGGATGCTGACCCCAGAAGTGTAGAAGATTTTAGTTTAAACGAGCAGCATAGTCGGCGCAGGCTTGGAGGGCCGAAGAGTCTGTTCCTGTGCTGTACTTTTCTTTGTTCTTTGTTCACCCCACAAAAGTGGCATCCAATTTCATAGGCTCGAACAGATGATTTGCACAAATGGGAGCCAGCTTCGACACTGACCCCAATTTAAAATTCTGCAAGAATTGTCTCCATATGTTCAAAGTGGAAACAACCATGGGAATGAGGCCATCGCTAATGCCCTCAGACCAGACCCTCTACACGACTTCCATTCCATCCGCACCCACGTGGCTCCCGGGTCACTACACCAACTCAACATCTTCTCCACATTAGCTGTCCAGTAGTAAAATATCAGGTTCGGCAACGCCAAGATCCCTGACTGTCTATCCTTTTGAAGGACTGCCCTAAGAATCCTCCTGGTCATGCCCGCCCATATAAAGGACATAATCAACTTTTTGACTTCCAAAAAACAGAAATCTTGGCAAGACATTAATCTTAATTGACTGGACGTGCCCGCCAAAGCCAGGGGAAGATTATCCCATTTTGCAGATCAGTCTTGACTCGACTTACCAAGCTCGTATAGTTCAGTTTAAGGAGACTGCCCCAAACCTGGGCTACTAGGACCCCCAGATACCTAAAGCTGGAACCAGCCATACGAAAAGGTAGTGTCTCTAGATTAACTCCCCTCCCAGGGGGGTTTACTGGAAAGCACTCACTTTTTCCCACGTTTAGCTTGTATCCTGAAAAAGAGCCAAAGCGCCTCAGCAGCTCTATTATATCGCCCATTGTGAGTACTGGGTCCGTCACACAAAGTAAAAGTTTGTCTGCATGCAGGGACACCCTGTGCTCCACCGCCAATGCAAACAAAGTTTCAACTATTTTATGAGGTTCCATATCTATCTGTGATCCTTGAACAATAGGACCTAATATGGTAGTTTGGCAGAAATTGACACCTCGTTATCTCAGAAGACACCCTAACAACTCCCCAAATTCAGAGAGGAAATTTCATACGCCTGGCCTGAAGCTAATTCATATGCTAGGAGAAAAGACACTGCAACCTATCTTTAAGAGTTAATGTTTCTGACATTAACATCTCAGGGACCCAGACAAAGGGACACCTTTTGTCAAAGCCAAAGAGGAGAGGTGTGAGTCATGTGACGTGATCCCCTATTTGGTGGAACTGCAAAGCTCAGTTTACCATTTCTCCATTTACACTCCGTAATACAGAAAAGGGGCTCTGCCCACGTATGAATGCAATATCCATCTCCACTGTTTTGATTGGAACTTCTGGACCATTGCTTACAAGTCTTAATTATCTCCATGTGTCGATCTCATCATGGAAGTCAATTCCCTGGAAAAGTGAGTTAGTTATGCAACATCAGATCAGCCTGCTGGCCTCTGTGAAGGAATACATAATTGGATTTGGATTCTGGATTCACACGAAACAATAAATCTTTCTCTGTGATCTTTGCCCTTCCAGAGAACTGGAGAATTCCAAATATTGTAGTCTTGTTTTAAAAAAAAAAGGATATTAGGATAAACCCAGCAATGACATGCCAATATATTTGACCTCTGTGATGAGAAAGCTTTTGGAAACAATAATTTTGGACAAAATTTACAGTCATTTCAAACCGTGTAGAATAATTAAGGAAAGCTAGCACAGATTTGTGAAAACCAAATCATATTTAACTAATTTGATGAGTTTTTAGATGAAGTAACAGAATTTTGACGATGATGCTGCTGTTGTTTACATGGATTTCCAAAAGGCCTTTAATGCAGTGCCATATAATTGGCTTGCCAGCACAGTTGAACCCCATGGAATAAAAAAGACACTGGTGTGGACAGTTGTTTTTCAGACTGGAGGAAGGTTTACAGTGAGATTCTCCAGGATTGGTCCTAGGATGTTAATGACCTAGACTTGGGTGTACATGGAAATTTTTTCAAATTTGCAAATGATGGAAAACTTGGTAGTACTATGAGCTTTGAGGAAGATAGTGATAGACTTTAAAAGGGCATATTGCATTCAAACGTGGGTGTCCAAAATCCTGAGGGGTCCAGACAGAGCGAGAAAACATATTCCCATTGGTGGAAGGGTTGAGCACCAGAGGATACATCAGATGACACAAAAATTGGCTATGCGATGGATAGCGAGGAGGAGGGCGGCACAATGGCAGAGTAGTAGTTAGCACTGCTGACTCACCGTGCCAGGGACCCGGATTCAATTCCGGCCTTGGGTCACTGTCTGTATGGAGTTTGTAAGTTCTCCCCGTGTCTGCGTGGGTTTCCACTGGGTGCTCCGGTTTCCTCCCATAGTCTAAAGATGTGCAGGTTGGCGGGATTGGCCATGATCAATTGTCCCTTAGTGTCCAGACTCGATGGGATGAATGGCCTTCTGCACTAGGTATTTTGTGATTTTGTAGACTTCAGGAAGATATCAAAATGCAGTGACTGGAGAACATAGATTTCAAGTGATTGGTAGAAAGATTAGAGGGGAGACGAGGAAAAGTATTTTGCATCCAGATGATTGTGGGGGGTCTGGAACTCACTGGCTGAAAGAAGAGTAGAGGCAGAAACCGTTAACATTATTTCAAAGGGGTCACTATATGCACCTCAAGTGACATCATATGCAGGGCTACAGATCAAATGCTGGAAAATGGGATGAGGCTGGATGGTGCATTTTTCAGCTAGCGCAGACACGATGGGCCAAGTGGCCTCTTTCTGTGCCATAAATTTGCTGTGGTTCTGTGACATTGATGTAAGCTGAATAGCAAAAGGGCCAATAAAGGCTTGAGGGAAAGTTTTTTTTTTTTTTTTTTGCAGCAAGTGTTGTGATTTAGAAAGCACTTCTTCAATGTGGTGGGGATAGATTCAGTTGTGATATTCAGGGGACGGGGTGGCTTAGTGGTATAGTCACTGGAATAGTAATCCAGGACCCAGGGTAATTCTCTGGGCTCCGGGTTTGAATCCCACCATTTGAAATTTAAACTCTATAAAAAAATCTGGAATTAAAAGTTTAATGATGACCGTGAAACCATTGCCGATTGTCGTAAAAAAAACAACCATCTGGTTCACTAATGTCCTTCAGGGAAGGAAACCTGCCCTCCAGCACCACACAGCAATGCGGTTGACTCTTAACTGCCCTCCACTGAAATGGCCTAGCAAGCCACTCAGTTCAATGGGCAACAAATGCTGGCCCAGCCAACAAAGCCCACATCCCAAGAATGAATTTTTGAAAAAAATTCAAAAGGTAATTGAATCAGCACCTGAACTTGCTTGGCTATGGGAAAGGGCAGGGCAATGGGGCGAGCAGGGTTGCTCTGAGAGAACTGACACAGAAATGATCTGTTGAATGGCTTCCTGTGTTGTAACTGTTCTATGATTTTAAATTGTTTTTGCGTATGATGACCAACAAGCAGGTAATTTGGATCAGTAATACTGTTGAACATTCGTGTTACAGTCACAGCACTGTTTCAAATCCGTGTTTAAATTTGCTGCTGACTGGAGAAGGGTGGATGTTCATTGTGCAAGCAACTCTTGTGTAAGAGTTATGAATTGAAAATATTTTCATTGCAGTATATCACCTGACGTAATGAACTATTGAATGCAAGTATCAAATCAATCTAAGGTTGTGCCAGCGAGGCTGGAATGCATCTTAAGGAAATTAAAGCAAATCATTTTAGCCAGTTTTCATTTTAAAGTACCGAGAATTTGGAAACTAGAATTTTTGGCAACCATCATAAAATAATATTGTTTTATTGGAGAATATTTTGAAGAGAAAGAATAATGCAAACCTAAAAATTATGAGAGGCTGAGAAATTTGATCTGTTCCACTAATCCCGGGGGGTTGAGAGAGGAATCGATTTCCATAAAATATTAAGTGGCAAGGATAATATGAGCAAGCAAATCATAAAATGCTTACAGCGCAGAGGGAGGACATTCAGCGTGTCACATTCATGGCAGCTTTCTTCAAGAACAACTCGCGCAGTCCTGATGGACTCCGGGAATAGTGACTTGACCTATCCAGGCTCGGATCTAAGACACAATTAACCCCCCCCCCCCCCCCCCCCCCCCAAATCATAATTTCTAGATCTGGAACTTGGGGACGCTACCATTTAAGGTGGCAAGGGAGCAGTTTTGGTATCTGGGGATTCAGGTAATGCATGAGTGGGCTACAATGCATAGGTGGAACTTGACAGGGTTAGTGGAAAAGGTTAAGGGGGACTTTAAAAAGTAGGATATGTTGCACTTGCCATTGGCGGGGAGGATGCAGGTGGTAAAGATGAATGTGCTGTCAAGGTTCCTGTTTGCCTTTCAGTCCCTCCCGATTTTTCTCCCTAAGGCCTTTTTCCAGAAAGTGGAGGCGCTGGTCTTGGAATTTGCGTGGGCAGGGAAGGTGCCGAGGGTTTTCAAGACTTAAAATTCGGTGACATAATTATTATGCTGGAAATTTCACAGCCATATGTGATTTGAAATACCAGTTTAATTTTGATATCACAAGTACGAGTTAACAAGAGGGTGCAGAGAAGTTTTATTATCATTATATCAGGGACTTCAGTTGTGGAGACACTAGAGAAGCAGGGGTTGTTCTTCAGTGAATGTTTAATAGAAATGCTCAAAATTATCCAAGTTTCCTTTGAAGTGAACAACATACCATCGGCAGGAATGATGATAATCAGGAGACAGGATTAAGGTAAATAGCAGAAGAACAAGAGTAGAAATTACATTTCTTTTATATGCAGCAACCACGATCAAAAAAGGGAGGCGGAAGTAGATTCAATGGTAACTTTCAAAAAGGACATGGATACATCCATCTCCAGGGCTTTTGGGTGGCCTATCCGCTCCAATTCAAAATAATCCATGGCTGGGCAATCAGAGGTGAAGGCCACAGCATCGGCACCCCCCCTCCCCTCCAGCAGCCCCGGCACCTCCGAAACCCCAAAGATCGTCACCATGGGGTCTGGCTTCACTTCTGCTCCCACTAACCTCGATAAGGTCCCATACACTGCCTCCCAGCTCTCCACCCTCTCGCAACCCCAAAACATGTGAATGTGATTCGCTAGCCACTGCCCACATTTCTCACACCCATCCGCTACCCCCAAGGAAGAACCCGTTCATCTGAGCCCGAGTCATGTGCACCCTGTGCACCACTTTAATCTGAATCAAGCTCATTCTAACACAGGAGCAAGTTGAATTCACTCACGGCATCGCCTCACACCAGAGCCCCCATCCTATCTCTTCCCCGCCCCCCCCCCAAAAAACTCACATTCCCACTTCATCCTTTCCACCAGCGCCTTACCCTGCTCTCTCAGCCACCCATATCTATCCCCAATCCTGCCCTCCCCACCTCATCAGGGAGCAGCAATTTCTCCAGCAGCGTGTCATCTGGTATTTGGGTGAACATTGGTAGTTCCTTCGGCGCAAAGTCCCGTACCTAACAGTACCTAAACTCACTCCTCCTTGGTAACTCAAACCTCTCCTGTTGCTCATCCAACCCAGCAAATTTTCCCTGCGAGAACATATCCCTGACCTGCTTCAACTTCTCCTCCTTTCTCAGCCCCTCATAATGCATCCCATCCATCCCCGCCCAGCTGTCCGTGAGCAGTGTTGTCTTAATTTTTTTAAATAGACTGTGTCGTGTTTCCCCAAACTCTCTGTGAAGTCAATTTTGAATTGAGTCACAGCAAACTCTCTTTAGGGTTTCATAAAAAGTATCCTATGCCTACATTCAAACCCAGGGGATGAACGTCGCAACTACATATAGACATGCACACAAGAAGGAGATAGGAAAGGAACGAGTTTCAGAACGAGGCATAACTTAAAACTGAAAAAAAGCTGAGGCTGATTCAGCGTGCTGAAAGCATGAGTTGCTGAATTCCTCAAAGGTGGTGATGATGCAGTAAGATGAGGTTAGTATACAGAGATTTGGTTTTCTCCACAGGCAATGGCAGGAATCTTCCAGAGAAGCAGACTTTGAGGCAGGTTTGTGGTTTGCCTGCAGTCTGGCTTTGGTGTTGACAGGCTGGATATCCTCAGTAGACTGATCTGGGCATCCAGGAACAGGACATTAAAGCTTTCCAAAGGCCAAAGGAGTTTAGGTCGTGTCATGTTCCCCAATGTCGATTTAGTTTCAGGTTAACACTCTGTTTCAATGGCTCTTGAGTGAATCCATTATTCAATTTTGGAGATAACTGGTGGCTATTAGCGCATCCATGAATACAGTGTGAGTACAGTGAGTTAGGATGACTCTCAGTCTGGGAAGACAAGTGTCTGCTAATCCCTTGTTTCATTGATTGGAATGGAGTCACACTGGATAGGTGTGGGATCCCACAAGAATGAGGGTTAAGCTTTGTCCTGAAATTACTGTTGGAATTTTGCAGAACTGTAGCGCACTTGAAAACCATGTGACCTAAACAACCATGTTGTTGGTCCAGCAGTCTGCTTTTCTAACTAAGCGGAGAGTGAGTAAGGTTTGATTGAAACAGTTTAGGGTCTCTTTCATGTCTCATGGATATGACACTTGCATTAAGCTGAGCTGAGTTTGTAGTTTGAAGATGAGCAGCTTCTATTCCATTGTACTTTAGAGCACACATCGGATACTGCAGAGTTGATTTTAAACTTGTTGAACTGTTTAGTTTTGTTTTTGAAGCCTTTCAGCTTTTGCCAAAGGGAGCAATACGTCCTTGTCATTGAGAACAAATATGTTGTCGTAAGGTTGTTGAGAATAAATCATTCCCAGTCATATTCCATGTATGAAGCTTCTTGAATATTAAATTGCTCTTCAATTGGATGTTGCAACAAAAAAATCAAGTGGACTGGTGCAGTATCCTTTTGGGAAATTATACTGCACATGTTATGTCACTGGTGCATTGTAACTGGAGTGAGGATTTGGGGTCAGTTATGAGTCTGTGAACAGAAAATATTGCCCCACCATTTGACATCATCTTGTTTGCAGTGTGTAATGCCATTTAATTGAGAAAATTAAGCTTCTTAAATATGTGTCAGCCGTGCTGTTACATCTCCCTTCTACTTTTAATCTTCATGCAGGCCTATCCTGACAGGCCAATAATTTTTGCATTGGCATTTTGCTGGCATTTGGACTTTGGCAGTGATTCCCCTTGGTTTGAAATTGGTTTATGAAGGAGGTAGTATAACTCATTCCTGCAGGCTCAAATTTGGTGCAGTATGGAAAAATTGATGCCGTGTAACGGCCCATCATTATCACTGTCATCGGACCGACATTTAATTCCAGCTCAGGTTCAATAATCTGACTTTGAGTGTGAGGTGAAATATGTTTCAGCAGCTTCAACCGAATTTCCTGTGCATACAACTTTAGCATGCAAAGTTGTCACATTGGATGATCTCATTCAGCGAATGCTGCAGGGTAGGAGATCTATGTTGGTTCAGTTGCTGATGGAGATCTGAAGGTGAGGTTTAAACATCCTTTTTCGCTATTGTGTGTATGTGGGAGCAGTGGGACTAAACCTGCAATAGTCATGGGCTATATATGGCAAGTGTTTGATCCCGCTGATAAGTCAGATGTTTCATTCGATGAAGCCACCACCTCTTGTCATTGGAGTGGGAATTAATGAAGATAAATTTCAGAACAAAGTGGCTTCAAACATGATTTCACAAAGTGGTTCAACATGATTTCACAAAGTGGCTTCAAACATGATTTCAGGCACAATATACTTAACTGTGATAATCTTGCAAAAATAACTTTATCTGTGCTTTTATTTAGCATTTGGGAAAGAAATTCCAGTGCACTGCAGTCCAAAGCTGGTACTGCCACCCACAGTAGACATCTTTTGGGATTTTCTGATGAAAATGGAGCTGGAGGCTTTCAGGAAACAACTGAAAAATTTACTGCAGACAACTACAGGTAATTTTATCTCACCCACAGCATGTATGCGTGTTATCATTGTTGGAGTTGGTAAATTTTTGAAGTTAGTCTGTTCTCCCATCTGTTTCCTATATTCTTTTCTGAAGACTAGTTATTTGGTCTCTACATTGAAAAGTGATAGGCAGTCTGAAAGCTTTTCAGCTCTATTTTAATTTATTCACATATTAAGACGAAACTTCTGTCTGTGGTGTCAAACAACAGTGAACTCAGATCTATGTCAGATTCCCTCACATTAAAACTATCCCAAGATGCTTCAAGGAGGAGTGAAAATAGGCACCAAGCGCAAGTGGGAGAGTTAAGACAACTGATTGAAAGTGTGGCGAAGAAGGTACCTTTAGAGAAAACAACTAAGAATGGAACAAGAAAAGCCAGAGCGAGGGTTTGGGGATTCAGTTCCAGAGATTAAGATCGAGACAGTAGCTGAAGAAGGTGGGATGCTTTGAGGCCAGGGTTTGAGCAGCGAAGGGCTTGGGACACAACATAGTGGAAGAGTGTGCAACATTATGGAGGTATTTGTGGATGAAGGATTTTGAAATGAATGCATTGAAATCCATGTGGTACCCATGTCAGTCAGCCAGGCTTGGACTGATGGCAGTAGCTGGAGGGGTGGGGATGGACAAACTGTGAGAAGAGAGGATGAGGGCAGGAGAAGAACTGGGTGGCACAGTAGCACAGTGGTTAGCACTGTTGCTTCACAGCGCCAGGGGTCCGGGTTCGATTCCCGGCTTGGGTCACACTCTGTACGGAGTCTGCATGTTCTCCCCGTGTCTACGTGGGTTTCCTCCGGGTGCTCTGGTTTCCTCCCACAAGTACTGTTAGGTGAATTGGATATTCTGAGTTCTCCCTCTGTGTACCCGAACAGGTGCCGAAGTGTGACAACTAGGGGTTTTCACAGTAACTTCACTGCAGTGTTAATGTAAGCCTACTTGTGATACTAATTAATATTATTAAATTAAACTGAAAGATGAAGCTTGGGAGGCTGGTTAGGAGGTTAATAAAGTATAGATTATAGTGTTGGCTGCAGTTGCAGTACGTAGAGGTGGGCAATTTCATAAGAGGTGTAAATAAGTCATCTTGGTTTATCTGCAGCTCAAGCAGAATGTTGAGGTTGTCAAATTGTGCTGCCTGATCAAGCTATGGGTAAATAATATGATGAAGTTGCAAGGGTATAAATTTTTTATTGGTCTTCCCAGTGTTAATTGGAGGAAATTCTGAATACTTATTGAACAGGCGGTCTGATAACGCCAAAGAAATTGTCATTAATTGACAGGTGGAACTGGCTGTTATCATTGTCTATTATATGTATATATTATGGAAATCAACCCTGTCTTGTCGGGTGATGCCTCTGTAGGATAATTCCTAAATGAGTCAAGGAGGGGATGAAAGATAAATCCTTGGGATAAATTGGAGGTGACCATATTGGGACAGGAGGTGGGTCATGGCTCGAGAGATGGGCAGGAGTGGATCACTCCTACCAGGACAAGTCCACTGGAGATGAATGAAAGATGGTGGGGGTGCATGGTGCAGTCCATTGCATTCAATGCCACAGAAAGGCCAAAAAGGTTGGTTATCTAGGAGTCACAGCGGGGAATAATTGGTAGTCTTGAACAGGGCAATGTTGGTGCTGTCAGTGCTGCAGAAACTTAAATGTACAAGCAACATAGAGATGTATGATTGTAGAAAATTACAAATATTACTCACTTTGATTGCATTATTGTACAATCATGTGCTTATCATGGAATGAATAGATTCCAATATTAAATTCTACAATAAGAACACAATAGTCAGGTTGTCTCTAACATCAATATTGATCTCAATATTGTTTTATTAATAGGTGCTTATTTATGCATATTCCATTTCTCCTTCGATCCAACTTTCACCCTTGTCATCCATTCATACTCTTTTAAAAAATATATATATATATTTTTATTCAAAATTTTACAGAATTTTTACAAAACCGCTACTAAACAAAAGGCAACAAAAAGCAAAAAAAAATGAACAACTTAACAAAACAAGGTGGGATAACTACCATTTACAAGAGAAATCTATTTACAACCCATACAGGCCCCCCCCCCCCCCGATTTGCTCCTGCTGCTGACCTCCTCACTCAACGTTCCGCGAGAAAGTTGGGGAACGGTTGCCACCGCCTGGAGAACCCCATCAAGGACCTCTCAAGGCAAACTTTATCCTCTCCAAACCTAGAGACCCAGCCATGTCACTAACCCAAATCTCCACACTTGGGGGTTTCGCATCCCTCCACATTAACAAGATCTGTCTCCGGGCTACCAAGGAGGCAAAGGCCAGGACTCCGGCCTCTTTCGGCTCCTGCACTCCCGGATCTTCTGATACCCCAAATATCGCTATCCCCAGACTCGGCTTTACCCGAGTGTCCAAGACCTTGGACATAGCCTTTGCAAAGCCTCGCCAGAATTCTTTAAGTGCACGGCATGCCCAAAACATATGGACATGGTTTGCTGGGCTCCCTGAGCACCATACACATCTGTCCTCCACCCCAAAGAACTTGCTCATTCTTGCCGCTGTCATGTGCGCCCGGTGTACCACCTTAAACTGAATCAGGCTAAGCCTGGCACAAGATGAGGAGGAATTGACCCTGCCCAGGGCGTCCGCCCACAGGCCCACATCCAGCTCCTCACCCAGCTCCTCCTCCCACTTGCCTTTCAGCTCCTCCGCCGAGGCATCCTCCGCCTCCTGCAGCTCCTGGTATATGTCTGAACCTTTCCGTCTCCTACCCACATGCCCGAGACCACCCTGTCCTGTATCCTGCGGGCAGATAGCAGCGGAAATTCCACCACCTGCTTCTTCAAGAAAGTACGGGCTTGCAAGTACCTGAAGGTATTCCCCGGGGGCAAGCTGAATTTCTCCTCCAGCGCCCTCAGGCTAGCAAAAGTCCCATCTATAAACAAGTCCCCCATCCTTTTGATACCCGCTCTGTGCCAGCTTAGAAACACTCCGTCTATTCTACCTGGGACAAACCTGTGGTTGTTTCGTATCGGGGTCCAGACTGAGGCCCCTACCTCCCCGCTGTGCCTTCACAAAAAGCTCGCTTTTCCCGACATTCAACTTATACCCTGAGAAATCCCTGAATTCTTTTAGGATCTGCATGACCTCTCCCATCCCCTCCACCGGATCTGAAATATACAGGAGCAGGTCATCCGTGTACAGTGAAACATGATGCTCCTCCCTCCCCCGAACCAGCCCCCTCCAGTTTCTAGACCTCCTCAGCGCCATGGCCAACAGCTCGATTGCCAGGGGGGACAGGGGGCGCCCCTGTCTCGTTCCTCGATGCAGCCTAAAGTACTCCGACCGCAGCCGGTTCGTGGACACGCTCGCTACGGGGGCCTGATACAGTAATTTGACCCACCCTATGAATTCCTCGCCAAATCCAAATCTGCCTAACACTTCCCACAGGTACTCCCACTCCACCCGATCGAAAACTTTTTCCGCATCCATTGCAGCCACCACTTCTGCATCCCCTCTTTCCGAGGGCATCTTGATCATGTTCAAGAGCCTCTGCACATTCGTGTTCAGCTGCCTGCCCTTGACAAACCCCGTCTGGTCCTCATTGATCACCCACAGGACACAGTCCTCAATTCTAGTGGCCAGGATCTTGGCCAACAGCTTGGCGTCTACATTAAGGAGCGATATCGGCCTGTAGGAGCCACATTGCAGCGGGTCCTTATCTCGCTTAAGGCTGAGCGAGATCAAGGCCCGTGACATTGTCGGGGGAAGGGTTCCCCTTTCCTTAGCCTCGTTGAAGGTTCTCAGCAAAAGCGGGCTCAACAGCTCTGAGAATTTCCTGTAGAAATCTACAGGATATCCATCCGGTCCCGGGGCCTTGCCCGACTGCATACCCTCCAAACCTTTAACCAATTCCTCCAACTCAATCGGGGCCCCTAATCCCTCTACTAGCTCCTCCTCCACCTTCGGAAACCTCAGTTGGTCTAAGAATTGCTTCATCCCTTCCCTCCCCTCCGGGGATTCTGACTCATACAATTTACCATAAAAATCCTTGAAGACCTCATTGATCCTTTCCGAGCTCAGGACCGTGTTACCCCCCCCTGTCCCTAATTCCCCCAATTTCCCTGGCCGCCTCTCTCTTCTGTAGTTGGTGCGCCAGCATCCTACTTGCCTTCTCCATATACCCGTACACCGCTCCTTGTAACTTCCTCAGCTGAGCCTCTGCTTTCCCTGTGGTAAGCAAGTCAAACTCCGCCTGCAGGCTCCGGCACTCCTTTAGCAGCCCCTCCTCAGGGGACTCCGCATACCTCCTGTCCACCCTGAGTATCTCCCCCACCAACCACTCCATCTCCATCCTATCCCTCTTTTCTCTGTGGGCCCTGATAGAAATTAGCTCCCCCCTGATAACTGCCTACAGCGCCTCCCAGACCATACTCACTGACACCTCCCCTGTATCATTGGTCACCACAATGTTTTGGATACTCCTCCTAATCCGCCCACAGACCTCCTCATCTGCCAATAGTCCTACGTCCAGTCTCCATAGAGGGCGTTGGCCTCTCTCCGCCCCCAGCCTCAACTCCACCCAGTGCGGAGCATGGTCCGAGACCGCAATGGCTGAGCACTCTACCCCCTCCATTCTCGGGATTAGTGCCCTGCTCACCACGACAAAATCAATCCGCGAGTACACTTTGTGGACATGGGAGAAGAAAGAAAACTCCTTCGTCCTTGGCCGAGCGAATCTCCACTGGTCCACTCCCCCCATCTGGTCCATGAACCCCCTCAGGATCTTGGCCGCTACCGTCCTCTTACCTGATCTAGACCTAGACTGGTCTAGTGCCGGGTCCAGGACCCTGTTAAAATCCCCCCTCCATTGCCAGACTGCATGACTCCAGATCCGGAATTTTACTCAACATTTGCTTCATAAAATCTTCATCGTCCCAATTCGGGGCATACACGTTCACTAGCACCACCCGGGCCTCCGTAGCTTGCCACTCACCATAATATATCTGCCCCCTTTATCCACCACAATACCCCCCGCCTCAAATGCCACCCGTTTGCTCACCAAGATTGTGACCCCCCTGGTCTTCGCATCCAGCCCCGAGTGAAAGACCTGCCCCACCCATCCCTTCCTCAGCCTAGTTTGATCAACGAGCTTCAGATGCGTTTCTTGTAGCATGGCTACGTCTGCCTTTAGCCCCTTTAAGTGCGAGAACACACGGGCCCTCTTGACCAGCCCATTCAGGCCCCTCACGTTCCCCGTAATCAGCCTGGTCGGAGGGTTAATTACACCCCCCCCTGCCGACTAACCATCCCCTTCTTTAGGCCAGCGAAGTGTCCGCACCTCCCACACACTCCAGCCCCCCAGCCGGAGGCTCCCCGTCCCGACTCCCCCTTTTACTCCGAAAGTTGCTTCCCCTACAGCCAGCAAAGCAGCATCCCAGCCCCCCCCCCCCCCCCCCCCGATCCCCCTCTCCCAAGTCAAGCATCCGCTTAACCCCCCTTCCCCCCTTCATTACTCCCGTAAGTCAGCTGACTTGTGCTGACCCCGGCCACTCCAGCCTCTACCTCCAATCCCACTGTTGGCTCCCTTATGGATCCCCCCCCCAACCAACCAAGTGAGGGAGAGAGAGTCCCCCCATATTCCCGTGTGTCAAGAGAAAAAAAAAAGCTCAATCAAACAAACAAACTTTGGGTGCTATCCCCAACGTTGAGCGACTCCCCCTCACCCCATAAACTGCTCTCGCTATCCGGCCCGTCCCCACCGCCTGTGACGCAGCTCTGTACCAACAGCAAACCGACCCAGAACCTCGAGGGCCCAGCAAAGGGGCAAACAAAAAGAAAACACGGGGGAAAACCAACATAACACCGCCCCTCCAGCTCCCACCGCCCCCCCCGGGGTGCCTCAACAACAGACAGCAGTCCATTAGTTCGAGTCCAGCTTCTCGTTCTTAATATAAGTCCACGCCTCATCCGGCGTATCAAAATAATGGTGCCGGTCTTGTGACCCACAGCCTCGCCGGTTGTAGCAGCCCAAACTTCACCCCTTTGCTGTGGAGGACCGCCTTGGCCCGGTTGAATCCCGCACGCCTCTTGGCCAGCTCTGCACCCCAATCCTGGTAAATACGGATCTCACAGTGCTCCCACTTACTGCTTCGCTCCTTCTTTGCCCATCGCAGGACACACTCCTTGTCGGTGAAGCGGTGGAATCTTACCACCATAGCTCTCGGCGGCTCGTTCGTCTTAGGCTTCCTTGCCAGGACTCTATGCGCCCCGTCCAGCTCCAGGGGCCGCGGGAAGGCCCCCGCGCCCATCAGCGTTCCCAGCATCGTGGTCACATACGCACCCGCATCCGACCCCTCCGCACCTTCAGGCACACCCAGAATCCGCAGGTTCTGCCTCCTCGACCTATTTTCAAAGTCTTCTAGCTTCTCCTGCCATCTTTTGTGCAGGGCCTCGTGCGCCTCCACTCTAACCTCCAGGCTCAAAATCTCGTCCTCATTGTCAGAGGCCTTTTGCTGCACTTCCTTAATCGCTGTCCCCTGCATCTTCTGGGTCTCCACCAACCTTTCAATAGAAGCCTTCATTCTCTCCGTGTTTGCGTGGGTTTCACCCCCCACAACCCAAAGATGTGCAGGGTAGGTGGATTGGCCACGCTAAATTGCCCCTTAAATGGAAAAATGAATTGGGTACTCTAAATATATATTTTTTAAAAATCTGATCAGGCTTCATACACACTTAAACAAGTCATCCTTTTGATAAATCTTATCCATATAACGTAATAGAGTCTCCAGAACTTCTGAGTCTAACTCTTCAATTCCAGCTCAGAAAACACTGCATTTCTCCATTGGTTGTACAATCCCCTTTCAGAAAATAGGGGGGGGGATAGTCATATCTGGCCATCTTTATCCTAGGTTCAGCCATATATATACTTTTTTTTTCTCACTCACTCCTTGGTTTTGTCTGGAAAAGTTGGTTTTTGGACGGGCTGGAGTTTCCCAGGGTAGAGGACGAGCTGGAGGGATTGGGAGCCTCAATTGGGTTGAGGAAGGTGAAGGACAGTACGGGGGCAATGCAGGGAGGAAAGGCCCGGGTCCCGACAGGTTCCCAGTGGAGTTTTATGAAAGGTTTTGGGCGGACACTGCTGTTGAGGGCGTATAATGAGGGGGGAGCTCCCCCCGACATTGCCGCAGGCTTTATCTCCCTGATACTAAAAATAGGATAAGAATCCGGAGTAGTGTGGGTCTTACCTCTCGATATTATTACTGAACATAGATGCCAAGCTGTTGGTGAAGGTGTTGCCCTTGTGAATCAAGAACTGCGTCCCGGGGGCGATAGGCAAGGACCCAATGGAGTTTGTGAAGGGGAGGCTGTTGATGGCGAACGTGAGGAGGCTGCTTCATGTTATCATGATGCCTTCGGAGGGGCAAGAGGTGGAGGTAGTGGTGGCGATGGATATGGGGGCGACGTTTGATCAGGTGGGGTGGGAGTATTTGTGGGATGTGTTGGGGCGGTTTGGGTTAGTGGTTTGTGGACTGGATCTGGTTGCCATACAAGGCACCGGTTGCAAGTGTGCGGACGAACCAAGTGAGATCGTGATATTTTGGGCTGCATCGGGAGACGAGGAAGGGGTGTCCGCTCTCTCCGTAGCTTTCCGGCTTGGCAATAGAGCTGCTGGCAATGGCGCTTAGGGCGTCGAGGGACTGGAGAGGGATTGAGCGGGATGGGGGGCCACCGGGCACAGGGTCTCATTGTATGCGGACGACCATTGGGGAATTTATGGGGAGTTTGAAGGAATTTTGCCGGTTCTCCGTGTCCAAGTTATATATGGAAAAGAGCGAGGTGGTTCAGATTTGAGACTGGAGGGCAGGAGAGGGGGTTAGGGGAGCTGCCTTCAAGGTTGTGGGGCCGAGCTTAGATACTTGGCATCCAGGTGACTCGGGGTTGGGCAGAGCTGTACAAGTTGAACCTGGCTCGGCTGGTGGAGCAGATGAAAGTGGATTTCAAGAGATGGTATATGCTGCTGCTGTTGCTGGCAGGGCGGATGCAGTAAAAATGACGACTTTGGCGAGGTTTCTGTTTGTGTTTCAAACCTCCCAATTTTCGTCCCCAAGTCGTTTTTCAAGAAGGTTAATGTGCTGACCTCTGGGTTTGTGTGGGCGGGGAAGAAAATGGTAAGGAAGGTTGAAATCAGGGAAGGCAAAGAGCAGTAGTGCAGACTTGTCTGAGGACACGGTGGAGCTGAAAAAACCCAATTGAAACAGGAGTCAGATTTTTTCTGTAAAGCAGTGTCAAGAGATCTTTCTCAAATAATAACTGTAAAGCAAGTATTCCTCTGTGCGATTGGTATTTAAGGTGGATTGAGAGCTCAGATGGTTTATTTTCTTGTTGTTTAAGTGGGAATAATGAAATGAAAATCGCTTATTGTCGCAAGTAGGCTTCAAATGAAGGTAGCAATTAAGGGTATTGTATTCACTGTGTTAAGTAGTATGGTTTGGGGGGTAAGTGTCAGCTATTTTCTCGTGTGTTGTTGAAGATTTTTAGACCGTGTTAGTGATAAAGTTTGTTTTAATCAATGATATCCCTATTTCTTTGTGCAGTCACTCCTGGGTGAAGTATCCTTTCCTCACAGTCTTACAAAATTGAAATAAAATATTGAGGTTTCTATCCAGTATCCTAGCCACTGTTGTGGTCTGGTTTGGGATTGTAATACTCCTGGAAAGCATAATAAAAGGCAATTTTCTAATTTTAATTGCTTTTGTACTGTTATTGATGAGGTTTTTGTGCTGTTTGTTCCTGTAACAATTGAATTTTTTGGACCCCAGCCTCAGTGCTGGCAATAGTTTCACAACTGGGCACTTCAATGGCACAGGCACTGACCTCCTCAACAAGAAAAGCAATTCCTGACTCTCAGCACCCCACCGGCACTCTTATCAAAGGGACTTCTGACAAACCCGGTTGTAGTTTCTCCCAAAAATGTTTGCCTGGTTTTTGACTAATCCATTGGGTATTTGGAGATTTTTCTATTTTTATTTCATATAAACTGCGTTCTGATCTTCACTATTTATGTCACACGAGATTCTTTATCTTTAATTCAATCTGACATCTTCAGAATATTAATAACATAGGCACAGAACTTCACAGCACTGATGTGCTAATGACGGAAGTGGCAAATGAGATGGGAAAATTTCAGTAACACAGAAACTAACAGATGGTGTGGAAATGTGTTGTGAGTTGGTTATAGCCTTCAATTCGCACCCAGTCATGTATTATTTATCAGATATATCAGGAGCAGACCCTGTTTTAGATCTTGGTTGCTGTCAATCTTTTTTTACTTCATGACTACAATAACTTTGTGAGTCAGTAAGCAAGTGAATTTAGTAATCATTCCCACGCATTGCACTTGTTTATGGCAAACGCCTTGGCTACAGTCAAACTGGGGTTTTGGATGCCTTCCCATGGTTCACATAAATGGGCATTTTACATTTGGGTTAGCATGCACGCTGACTGCTGGCAGTTTGTTTATCCTTCAAGGTACCACTGCTGCGCCAGATCTTCTGATTTAAAAGTTAAACCTACCCTGATTTGTATTGTTTTTCATTTCAATGATAATTCTATTTATTGCTTTCCCTTTGGTTTTCCTTGAATGAAAACCCTGTTTTCCCCCACCTCCCATTAGTTCTCAAATTCTATCGAATGTCCTTATTCCCTTCAATAAATAACCCAAAAATATGCATCGTTTGCTCTTCCCGTCCTGTGTTTCATTGGAGAATAATTTGCTTCTTGTGAATGAGCTGAAAAAATGATGATAATTATATGCAGGTTGAACGGTGAGCTTGTTGTAAAATTAATTAGTGCAGAGGCTCAATTAAAGATGGTAATACAGACAAAAAATAAACTCTTTTGTTGGCAGCTGCTCTGCATCCTCTGTCCTGTAATCAGAAGGACCTGGAACCCTGGAGCAGTGAAGCAACTGTGCTAACCACTATGCAATTGTGCCGTGGCTTGGGTCACTGTCTGTGTGGAGTCTGCACGTTCTCCCCATGTGCATGGGTTTCCTCCGGGTGCTCTAGTTTCCTCCCACAGTCCAAAGATGTGCAGGTTAGGTGGATTGGCTATTCTAAATTGCCCTTAGTGTCCAAAAAGGTTAGGTGGGGTTACGGGGATAAAGGTGATAGGATGGAGGCGTGAGGCTTAAGTAGGGTGCTCTTTCCAAGGGCCGGGGCTCGAGGGGCTGAATGGCCTCTTTCTGCACTGTAAATTCTATGAAATCTATGAACTTCAATCTGTTTGTTTAGCTTTCTGTATGCTTTTGAAGTAACAGATATTTTTAAAAAGTCACGGGCTGGATTCTCCGTTTCTGCAGCTAAGTGCCGGCTCGAATGGAGAATCCACGTGGAAAAAATCATTGCGAACTCCTCACCAATCTGGTACCGATGAGGGGCTAGCACCGGTGTCGACCAAAACGCCCACCTCCATTGCCGAAAATGGCCGGGTCCCGGGCCACGCATGCGCACGGCTGACGACCTGCAGCGGTTGCGCCATACAACATGGCACCGGCCGTGCGCAGACCCAACCTGCCATCCAGACCCCACATCCCACCACCTGGCCACTCCCCACAAGTCCCCCCAGCCCTCGCAGAAGCCTTCCCCGGTCAATGGCACGGATCCCGGCCGAGTGTGACGGCGATGGACACGGTCTGCAGCTGCCACACCGAGTTCAAGATTTGTGTGAGCACGTGTCCCATGCCATAGGGAAATCGGCCCATCAAGAGTGGAGCATCACAAGTGGGCCGGCCGCTGAGGTGCCAACGGCATTGCGACTGTGCGCGATGCGTGTCACGATGACGCCATTTCAGAGGGGGTGGAGCATGGCTGACCGGCGTCAAACCAGCGCCAGCCCCTATTTCTCCACGCAGACAGTCACCCATAGTCGAAATCGATCCTGGGTCCCTGGCACTCTGAGGCAGCTGTGCTAACCACTCTGCCAGCAAATTTAGCAAACATACCATTGGACCCGTGATCCAAATCATTGTGAATTATAAATAGCTGAGGTCCCGGTACTGATTCCTGTGGCACACCGCCTGTCTCATCCTGCTGAAGAGATAATGAGCCATATATGTCTAAATTCTATTTCCTGTCAGCTAGCCAATCTTCTGTCAATGCCAATATGTGACCCCGCACACCACCAGCCTTTATTTTACACTGTAACCTTTGATGAGTCACCTCATCAATGCCTTCTGAAAATCTAAGTACAGTACATCCACTGGTTTCCCTTTATCCACAGCACCTTTTGTGATTTCAAAGAACTTGGGTGGCTCATTGGTTCGCATTGCTGCCTCACAGCACCAGAGGGACTACAGCTCCCTGCTTTTTGTCTCTCTCTTTTTGAAAAATTCTAATTGAAAGGAACCCTTTCCCAAATCTAGTGAATTTTGCAAAATTAAACCCAATGCATGTCACTGGCCACTTTTAAGATCCGCGGATGAAATCTATTCTGGCCCTCAGTTCCAATAATTAGCGCAGTATCACTTCTCTGACGATTGTGACATTTTTTTGTTCTTCCTCCCTTCAAATTCCTATTCTATAACTGTTTTGGGGATGTCCACTTGTGTCCACTCGGGAAGACAGTTGCAAAATACCTATTCAATCCATTTCTTAAATCCTTATTTTCGATTATAAATTCTCCAGATTCACTTTCTATAGGACCAATACTCATTTTGTCAACATTTTAAAAATATCTACAGAAACTCTTACCACCTGATTTCATATTTTTAGCTAGCTTTCTCTCACCTCCTTATTAACGTTTAAGTAATTATTTGCTGCTTTTTATATTCTGTCCAATCTGTGACCTGCCACCCATCTTTGCAAAACATTATGCTTTTTCTTGAAGTTTGATACCATATTTAACTTTTTTAGCTAACCACGGATGGTGGATCGTCCCCTTGGAATTTTTTTTGTGTTTTCTTTCACTCAACCTTTGATTCTCCAGAAAATGTCTTTAACTTATCCATGTAACTGAAGCGAATTGCAGCAGGAAAACAGGTGGCACTCAACAATGAGCTGTCGAGACGTAATGAGTGTTTGACATAGAGTTTGAGTTGGTATCAATGTGAAAACCAGTGAATGATTTTTCTCCCATGTGTTGTTCTGCTTTATACAATCTGGTGACAAAAGCTCCAGAACAGCGGGCCCATGAAGATGGGGCAAAACCAGTGTACATTTCTTTCCAAATCAGATTCCCTGGAGGCATCATTTTTGCAAACTCTTGGGAAACGTATTTCCTCTGTCAGGCCAAATAGCCAAGCCATAAAGCTTGAGAAACTGGGAACCACAGACTATATTGAGGTCTCTTTTTATATATATTTTTTTGTTTTGATGTTGTGATTCAAAATAAAATCTAGCCTGAAGCCTTTTAGTTTTGAGGGAATACATCTCAACCATTTAAACCTTTGTGGATTCTTTTTATTTTCCAATTTGGGATGTGCCGAATCTAAATTGAAGTTGTGGCAACAGAAGACTTTCTTATTGGATTTCTGTTTTTCCAAGGATGAATCTTTTTAAAGCTTTACTCTCTTTATTTCACCATTAATTATGCCATTTTTCTCCACAACCTGCAAATTTGAGTCATCTTTATTTTGTGAGAATTCTCTTTGAGTTCTGCCAAACCTTCACAAGTCTGCTGATTTTACTTTCTTGTGGAATTTGGTCTTTTGAAAAGGACCACGAAAATAAAAGGATTCTCAAAGTAATTAATTTGATCTTTATTTATTTTATAGATGTTTGTGTGTTCAGAATTCAAAGTAGGCCCATGACTGAACAGGTGTAGCTAGATAGCAGGTTTATTTTTTAAAAATTAGATTTCATTTGTGCTTCCAATTTCCCATGAATTGTCAATTGAATGATGCTCTTGTTTAATAATTTGTTTAATCATTATGCTATTTCAGTTCCTACGGAAGAATCTTTCCTTCACTACAGCTTTGTCAGTACAACAAATTAACAATATGTTTAAAAGCAAATTACTGCAGATGCTGGAATCTGAAATGAAAGAGAAAATGCTGGAAAATCTCAGCAAGTCTGGCAGCATCTGTAGGGAGAGAAAACAGCTAACATTTCGAGTCCGATGACATTAGCTCTTTTCTCTTCCTACAGATGCTGCCAGGCTTGCTGAGATTTTCCAGCATTTTCTCTTTCGTTAACAATATTTTTGCTTGTTTCAGGGTAAGATTGTGATTTTTAATCAGGAAATTGACTTGGTTTATTTCAATAATTTCTGTAGCAAATGTGTTCCATTGGTTGGAAAATAACTGCTTTGTTTCATTATTTGACGATTTGTGTTCCTGTCATATTGGAGAATCACCTTGGATTTGTGGCATATGTTTTATAATGCTAATTTGGTATATGTATGAAATTTAGTATGTGTTGGTTTGTCTGAAAATTTTGCATCGTTACCCAAGTGGGAAAAGCTCTGAGTTTGTTAGTGTTGCTTAATTACTGCTTCTTGAGCAACTTAACAAATCAGGAGGACCGCAAATGTTGCCTTTTCTTGTTTGATTCTTGAGAGTGAGCGAGGCACGAATCGCTTGCTGGGGTGCCCCATTTTGGCATTTTTGACCATTTTCCAAAAATAATTTTGGAAAGGAAGTGTTGAACTTGAAGAGAAGTGTATGCAGAGGGGTCTAAAGAATAAAGTCACCAATATGAAGCTGGTTGAAATGCTAATGATTGAGGGTTTGAAGTTGTTTTCACAAAATACTTTGAACAAAACAATAGCTGCAGTGGTAACAATGTAAATGTTTCCCATCACTGCATTGGGAGATCATTGCACCTGAGCGTTTTTCAGGAAGAAACTGACACAGGATCTCCCCTCAGTTTGTGAACATTGTTACATTTTAGAAAACAGGCAAAAATAAATGTTTTTTTAAAGAGAGGTGTGTGGGCAGATTATCGCTCCCATGTAGGGAATGAAAATTCAGGAAGATCATTATTTTGAGTCGACAAAGAGAGGAGAAGCACAGAGTAGTGTGATGAAGATTCTGTGCTACGGGGAAAGAATGCGTGTGGGATATCGCTGGTAAGATTCTTTTCTTACGCTATAACTTAGACTAACAGTTGGACTTCATGACTTTGAACTTCAAAACTGCAAAGTATTAATTAGGCTAGTTTAACAGAAACTGCTTGACAATGGCAGTTAGCTGTCAATCATTTGGAAGTATTGTTTGAAACTAATTTACAGAATATGGGAGCCAGTGCCAGGCCAGTATTTATTGTCCATCCCTAATTGCCCCATAGAAGATGGTGATGAGCTGCTTTCTTGAACCGCTGTTGACCCGGTGGTGTAGGTACACCAACAGAGCTGCTAGGGAGGGAGTACCGGAAACTCGACCTGATCAGCCGAAATGGCAACTTCTCCAAACCTCTTCCTTGTCGCTGGGAACTCACCGGGAATACCTCACTCTTCCACAAGTTTAGTTTGTACCCCGAAAAATAGCCAAACTTACTCAGCATCTCCATAATTCTATTCATATTGGAGATCGGGTCCGTCTCGTATCGCAACAAGTCAACCACATATAGGGACACTCGGTGTTCCATAACCCCCACCCCCCTCCCTTCTATTCCCCTCCACTCCGTCGATGACCTTAGTACAATCGCCAGTGGCTCGATTGCCAATTGAAAACATGACATGGAGAGTGGACATCCCTGCCTTGTACCCCTGTGCAGACAAAAATATCCCAAACTTATTGTGTGGGGCCCTATACAACAGCCTAATGCAGGCAATGAATACTGGTCCAAACCGCAATACCTCGAAAAGATACTCCCATTCAACCTGGACGAAAGCTTTCTCCATGTCCATGGAAATAATCATCTCTGGTTCCTGACCAGTCGGGGGCGTCATCACGACATTCAATAACAATAACCCTCCAACAAACCCCGTCTGATCCTCCGCTATCACCCCGGCAAACAATCCTCCAATAGCGCTGCCAGCACGTTAGACAGCAACTTCACATTGGCAATTTAATAATGATATGGCTGATAAGACCCACACTCCTCTGGATCGAAGAACGTAGAAAGGTACAGCACAGGCACAGGCCCTTCGGCCCTCCAAGCCTGCGCCGACCATGCTGCCCGTCTAAACTAAAATTGTCTACACTTCCGGGGTCTGTATCCCTCTATTCCCATCCTATTCATGTAGTTGTCAAGATGCCCCTTAAACGTCACCATCGTCCCTGCTTCCACCATCTCCTCCGGCAGCGAGTTCCAGGCACCCACTACCCTTTGTAAAAAAAACTTACCTTGTACATCTCCTCCAAACCTTGCCCCTCGCACCTTAAACCTATGCCCCCTTGTAATTGACCCCTCTACCCTCGGAAAAAGTCTCTGACTATCCACTCTGTCTATGCCCCTCATACTTCTGTAGACCTCTATCAGGTCGCCCCTCAACCTCCTTCGTTCCAGTGAGAACAAACCAAGTTTATTCAATATCTCCTCATAGCTAATGCCCTCCATACCAGGGAACATCCTGGTAAATCTCTTCTGCACCCTCTCTAAAGCCTCCACATCGTTCTGGTAGTGTGGCGACCAGAATTAAACAGTATACTCCGAAGTGTGGCCGAACTAAGGTTCTATACAGCTGCAACATGATTTGCCAATTTTTATACTCAGTACCCCGGCCAATGAAGGCAAGCATGCCGTATGCTTCTTGACTAACTTCTGCACCTGTGTTGCCCCTTTCAGTGACCTGCGGACCTGTACACCTCGATCTCTCTGACTGTCAATACTCTTGAGGGTTCTACCATTCACTGTATATTCCCTACCTGTATTAGACCTTCCAAAATGCATTACCACACATTTGTCTGGATTAAACTCCGTCTGCCATCTCGTCGCCCAAGTCTCCAAACGATCTATATCCTGCTGTATCCTCTGACAGCCCTCATCGCTATCCGCAATTCCACTCACCTTTGTGCCGTCCCCAAACGTATTAATCAGACCAGTTACATTTTCCTCCAAATCATTTATATATACTACGAACAGCAAAGGTCCCAGCACTGATCCCTAGGGAACACCACTAGTCACAGCCCTCCAATCAGAAAAGCACCCTTTCATTGCTACTCTCTGCCTTCTGTGACCTAGCCAGTTCTGTATCCATCTTGCCAGCTCATCTCTGATCCCGTGTGACGACACATTTTGTACCAGTCTGCCATGCGGGACCTTGTCAAAGGCCTTACTGAAGTCCATAGAGATCACATCCGCTGCCCTACCTGCAATCAATCATCTTTGTGACCTCCTCGAAAAACTCTATCAAGTTAGTGAGACACGACCTCCCCTTCAGAAAACCGTGCTGCCTCTCACTAATACGACCACTTGCTTCCAAATGGAAGTAGAGCCTGTCTCGAAGAATTCTCTCCAGTAATTTCCCTACCACTGAAGTAAGGCTCACCGGCCAGTAATTCCCTGGATTATCCTTGCTACCCTTCTTAAACAAAGGAACAACATTGGCTATTCTCCAGTCCTCCGGACATCACCTGAAGACAGTGAGGATCCAAAGATTTCTGTCAAGGCCTCAGCAATTTCCTCTCTTGCCTCCTTCAGTATTCTGGGGTAGATCCCATCAGGCCCTGGGGACTTATCCACCTTAATAATTTTCAAGAGGCCCAACACCTCGTCTTTTTGGATCTCAATGTGACCCAGGCTATCGACACACCCTTCTCCAGACTCAACATCCACCAATTCCTTCTCTTTGGTGAATACTGATGCAAAGTATTCATTTAGTAAATTGCGCATTTCCTCTGGCTCCACACATAGATTCCCTCCCCTGTCCTTCAGTGGGCCAATCCTTTCCCTCGCTACCCTCTTGCTTTTTATGTACGTGTAAAAAAGCCTTGGGATTTTCCTTAACCCTATTTGCCAGGGACTTTTCGTGACCCCTTTTAGCCTTCCTGACTCCTTGCTTAAGTTCCTTCCTACTTTCCTTATATTCCACACAGGCTTCGTCTGTTCCCAGACTTCTAGTCCTGACAAATGCCTCCCTTTTTCTTTTTGATGAGGCCTACAATATCTCTCGTCATCCAAGGATTGCGAAATTTGCCATACTTATCCTTCTTCCTCACAGGAGCATGCCGGTCTTGAATTCCTTTCAACTGACATTTGAAAGCCTCCCACATTTCAGATGTTGATTTACCCTCAAACATCCACCCCCAATCTATGTTCTTCAGTTCCTGCCTAATATTGTTATAATTAGCCTTCCCCCAATTTAGCACATTCACCCCAGGACCACTCTTATTCCTTGTCCACCAGCACTTTAAAACTTACTGAATTGTGGTCACTGTTCCCGAAATGCTCCCCACTGAAACTTCTACCACCTGCCCCGGGCTCATTCCCCAATACCAGGTCCAGTACAGCCCCTTCCCTAGTTGGACTCTCTACATATTGTTTTAAGAAGCCCTCCTGGATGCTGTTTCCAAACTCTGCTCCGTCCAAGCCCCCAGCACTAAGTGAGTCCCAGTCAATATTGGGGAAGTTAAAGTCTCCCATCACAACAACCCTGTTGCTTTTACTCCTTTCCAAAATCTGTCCACCTATCTGCGCCTCTATCTCCCGCTGCTGTTGGGAGGCCTGTAGTAAACCCCCAACATTGTGACTGCATCCTTCTTATTCCTGATCTCGACCCATATAGCCTCGCTCCCCTCTGAGGTGTCCTCCTGCAGTACAGCTGTGATATTCTCCCTCACCAGTAGTGCAACTCCTCTACCCCTTTTGCATCCCTTCTATCCCACCTGAAACATCTAAATCCTGGAATGTTAGTTGCCAATCCTGCCCTTCCCTCAACCAGGTCTCTGTAATGGCAACAACATCATAGTTCCAAGTACTAATCCAAGTTCTAAGTTCATTTGCCTTACCTGTTATACTTGTGCATTAAAACATATGCACTTCAGGCCACCAGTCCTGCTGTTTTCAGCAACATCTCCCAGTTTGCTCTTCCTCAGAGCCGTAGTGGCCTTATTTCTTTCTGACCTATTGCTCCCCCCCCCCCCCCCCCCCCCCCCCACAGGGCTCCGACCTGTACAGTCCCCAGTAAAAGGCCTCAAACACCCCATTCACCATACCCGGGTCAGAGATCACCCCGCCTCCGGGATCTTTTACTTGCCCAATCTCTTTTGAAGCTGCCTGCCAAATCAGCTGGTATGCCAACAACCTACTCCCCTTTTCTCCATGTTCAAAAAACTACCCTTTGTACCCAATGCAGCTGCCCAACCGCTTTCCCCGTAGACGACAGTTCAAACTCCATCTGGAACAACTTCTTATTCTCCTTCAACAACTCCTCCTCTGGATGACCAAATACTGCCGATCCTACACCAAAATGGCATCTACCACCCTCTGTCTTTCCATCCTCCCCACCTTCTCCCTCTACGTCTTTACTGAAATTAGCTCCCCCCGATTGCCACCTTTAATGCCTCCCAGACGTGAAGGGAGAAACCTCGTTGCTCTTACTGAATTCAACATACATGCCTATACCCTCGCTAATCTTCTCACATGCCCCTTGGTTCGCCACTAGTACCACATCCAACCTCCACAGCGGTCTCTGGGTGCCCCCCTTCTCCACAAACTGATCCACAAAGTGTAACACATTGTTCGATGTGACAATCAGCGAGTGTTCTGAGCCCTACCACCCTGGAAGCTTTGCCTTACCCATAATAAAAAAGTTAATACGGGAGTATACTCGGTGTAAATGCGAGAAAAAATGAAACTCCTTCGCCCTTTGGTGCCTGAACCTCCACGGATCCACACCCTCCATGAGCCGAAGGAACTCCTTTGCCACCCCGATACCTTCAGGGATTTGGGGCACGATCGATCCAGCCTGGGGTCAAGCACACGGTTAAAGCCCCCTCCCAAAATCAACCAATGCATATCTAAATCCGGTATCCTCACCAACACCTTTGTAATGAACTCCATATCATCCCAGTTAGAAGTGTACATATTCAGTAACGCCACAGGAGCTTAACCGGCCGTCAAACTTTTCAAATGGGAAAGCACCTGAGATCTTTTCATCGGTCCATTCAGTCCTTCACCCTGGGGGCCGGGGGGGGGGGGGGGGGGGGGGGGGGGGTGGGGGGGGGGGAGGGAGGGGGGGGGGGGGAGGGAGGGGAGGGGGGGGAGCGGGGGAGCGGGGGAGCGGTAGCCCCCTCCCCTCCCCTCCCCTCCCACTTCAATTAGCCATAACTTTTTACAATTATAAATGTTTGTTATTGGGTTTTTGAACAAAGTATATTTACCATTATGTACACAGAATAAGATATATATAGCAGAGAAGGGCACACACAAACCTACCAAAAAAAAAGTAATAATAAAGAATAAATAAGAAATAAAATAGAATAACTGGTAGGGTATTATGCACCAGCTCAACAGCAGCAACTCTGTACAATTGGCAAAATTATTTGCAACACATAAGTAGGCATTTGTTTGTGGGGAGGGGGAGGGGGGGGGGGGGTGGCGTGCGCGTGGAGACTGGGGAGGTAGATATACATTTGGGTGCCAGAGAAACAATTACAGAGGGCAATACTCAAATGGGTCTGGTGTTGGTGTTGTCACTTGCTTCTCCCGAACGGATTTCGCTGCCGTTGTCGTCTTGCAGTCACCTCCACTTCAGCCGTTCCTCCTGTATTTTGCCCGTATTCTCCTTGTTCTCTGTTCCTGTCGATACCAAGTTTGTTATCGTTTCCCGTGCCCTCCTTCTGGCTATAATTTCCCTGCCTCCCCCCCCACCTCCCTGGTTTTCCTCTATTGTTCCCTGTCTCTTCTCTCCCCCCCCCCCCCCCCCCCCCCCCCCCCGCCAAGTCTATCTCTCCCTCTCATGCTTTGGGTACTTTCCCCTGATTCTTGGCTACCTGGCTATTCTTCTGCTTGTTCATTGGCCACAAACACGATTAGCCATCACTTAATCTTAATGGACTCTCCCATGTCCCTACCTCA
Organism: Scyliorhinus torazame; assembly: GCF_047496885.1. Lineage (NCBI taxonomy): Eukaryota > Metazoa > Chordata > Chondrichthyes > Carcharhiniformes > Scyliorhinidae > Scyliorhinus > Scyliorhinus torazame. The sequence goes on from NC_092713.1 coordinate 153,248,217, forward strand.
CCTACTTCCTGGGCCACCCCAAGATGGCCATCGCTACCCCCTCCGTCCAATGATTCCTAGAAGAAACCTTTGTCGTCAGTAACCCATCCCAAACAAAAAGACCCCACCGCCCTCGGCTCGCTATATCAACCCAGATTTTAAAAAAAATGAAAACAACCTCCCTTCCCCAAATAGCCAGTTGTGGCTTTCCTCCCCACTTCACTCCTATTGAGCAGCATTCCTGCTGTCACAGTGACTCCCACCTGAGGTTAAACAAATTTTATTTACAATACAACCACACATATTACCCCCTGTCCAACCCACCTTTAATCGTGTACCTGAAGCCACTTCAACCCCACACCTCCTCCCCGACCCACCCGTGCATCCCACCGTTTCCAACAATTACTTAAATACACCCAAAAACCCCACATGCAGAGTGGCAAATGTTACTGACTTTTACACTCCGTAAACAGAGTGAATAGAAAACAACAGCAAAAGACAAAGAAGTACGAACAGCGCTGAACACACTGCCATAACTCAACCATGCAGGTGAACCCCCAGAATCTATAAATGTCACTCAGTCCATGTTTCTTTATAGAGTTAATCACCTCATTTGGCTTATCAAAATAATGGCTCTTCTCCCCGCACCCATGCGTGACCCATAAGTGAGCCGGGTACAAATCGCACCTTGCTCCTGAAAAGAGCAGCCTTGGTCTTGTTAAACCCGGCCATCTTTTTGCCAGCTCTGCCCCAAGTTCTGGTAGTTTTGGACAGTATGGTCTTCCCAGCTGCATTCACGTGTTTCCTTTGCCCACCTCAGGACTTTTGCCTTGTCCAGGTATCGAAGGAGCTGTACTGTTAACGTTTGTGACGGCTCCCCAGCTCTCAGCTTCTTCCTCGACGGCCGATGTGCCTGGTCTACTTCTGGAGGGCAGTCAAAGACCCCCTGCCCCACCAACTGCTCGAACATCTTTGTCACATACTCCATGGTTCTTGCACCCTCAATGCCTTCGGGCAGCGCTACAATCACCAGGTTCTGCCGCCTGCACCGATTTTCCAGGTCATCAATCTTGGCCTTCAGTTTATTTTCCCCCTCTGACATCAGCATCTCTGCCTCCAAAGAGGCAATCTGATCTTCGTGGTCAACAACTGTCTTCTCCACCTTCTGGATCGACGCATTCTGCAACTCCCAGCTGTTGTTCCACTTTCTCCAAGGCTGCCCAAATTGGTTCTGCCACTCTCGCCAGGTCTTCAGTGACCACCTACCATTGCTTTTTAAATTTGGTTGATAGATGGAATAGAATCCGTACAGGGCAGAAGGAGGCCATTCAGCCCATCGAGTTTGGACAGAGCACCCTACTTTAGCCTACGCCTCCACCCTATCCCCGTAACCCAGTAACCCCACCTAACCTTTTGGACACGAAGGTTTAATGTTAGCATGGCCAATCCACCTAACCTGCACATCTTTGGTGCCAGTGACCCGCAAGCTAGAACCAACTTCCGCCATGCCAGTCTTTGAGGCATCTATTTATCTCACTAATCTTATTTCCCCGCTGCCAATTAGCTAATAATCCAGAGATTATTACCTTGAGGTTTTGTTTTTTAATTTAGTGCCGAGCTCCTCATACTGTCTATGCAGAACTTATTTCCTAGTCTTACCTTTGTCGATGGTACGTACATGTCCCACAACCACTAGATGTTCCTCTTTGCACTGAAAGTTCCTCTCCAACCCTGAGCAGATATCCCGAACCCTGGCAGCAGGCATGCAATACAGTCATGTGGACTCATGCCCTCGATTGCAGAGAGCAGTATGTGATGACGCTGTCTCCTATCACTACCACATTCTTCTTCACCCCCCCGACTTGAATGGCATCCATCACAATGGTTAGTATGCTCATCCAATTTGTTATGACTCCCTGGGCCAGTGTGCAGTCAATCACAGCTCCATTTCACCTGGAGTCGCAACACGATTGAAATTAGCTTTTATTTTAAGATATCTTGAAGTCTTTAGCTGTATAATAACTACAGTAACCAGGTTTGTAAATTTAAACACAATTAACTGTAATTATTAACAGTAAGTATAATTATAGGCAACAAACACAGGTGGTTAACTACTAATTCGGCCCACCCTGTGTATATACACACATGCACACACACACGAAAGAGGGGTGTAAAAATGATGATGAAAGTAAAAGGGTAAATGCCTTTGTTTCAGATGGTCGTCTTCCATTTAGTTTCTTACTCCGTTTAGGCTTTCAGATGGAAGTTGTCTTTTCTTTCAGTTTGTAATGATTTTCACTGTAGTCTCCCAGAAATAGCAGGCAGCTAGCACTCAAAAGAGACAGTTTCTTCTTTCAGGGTCTAGAACTCCCTTCTTCAGACAGTAAGCAGCAGGGCAGAGAGGGAGAGCTGCATCCATCTTGAGAGTCCACAGGCTTCTACTGTGTTCTCTCCAAAAACCTGACCTGGCAGGAACCAATCGCTGTTGGTTGCCAGCTGAATACTGTCCCTGACCAATCCATTGGCCATCAGCCAAACAATCGAAACAAACCCCTCCACTAGGAACTAAAGGAATCAACAAGAAGAGCCCTTAGAATTTGTAGTCCTCTCCTCATCCACACAGGTGGCAATAACCCCAAACCTGTTGGACAAATTCAGGGGCTGAAGCTGCTCCATCACTTTATGCTAGTTCCCTTACATGCCATACCTGCAGTCACATCCTACTGTCAGTGATGAATTCTGGAGTCCTGCCTAATCTAAGGGGAGTGGTTGCCTTCTGGTACAAAGTGTCAGGTAACTCTCCCCCTTCCTTATGCCCTGCAATGTCGGCAACTCTTACTCAGCTCAGCAACCAAAGTTGCCTCAGCTGCAGATATGGTTATCTGAGATTACAGTACATTCCATTCCACTCCACAGATACCTGTGTACTGCAGTCACATTACACTACCAGCCCTTCCATTTCTGTTCTACCTTATTTAGTTAATAAGCAAAATAGTGAATAATTTACACAAATAAAGTGATAGAAAGTTGCTTTCACCGAGCTGGGAGAGAGACAAGGAAACTTGCCAACCACTGGAGGCTGAAAAAAGTAGAAAAACGAGCACTTCTTTGCCACTTGGAACCAAATTCCCCCAAAAAATCAACGTCTCACTCCGGCATAGTCTGGTGTCCCCTATACTATTTCTACTGTGGGCCAAATGGCAGCCTCTTGTGCTGTAACTATTCTATGATTTTTATGACTCACCAATGTGAAGATGCTTTGTGTTGCCATGATGTATTAATCCACTAAGGCAAATAATGATTGAATTAAGTTTAATTATAGCTATAATGTTTACTTAAAATCCTGGAAAATAAAGCAGGCTGATGATTTAGTGTCTGGACTTGTCTTGGCAAGTGGTCAGATGGTCTTTTTTTTCACCAGAATAGAGAGGGAACTGCAAAGGATTATAAGACAGGAATATAAAATGCAGATTGCAGGGGGCAACTATTGAGGCACTCACACAGTTAGTTATTGAGCAGGCGGCCATACCTCAACATGCCAGACACTCAGAACATTTACAGATGTGACTCGCACTGCTGTAGATATGAAATAGCCAACAGGGTTTGGAGACATTTGTGCCAGAATGGTGGTGGGGGGGGGGGGGGCACCACAAAGCACGGATATGGAGTTTAATCGAGGAATAGGTTAGCATCTTGAATAACGAGTATTAGGAAGTTTTATTTTGATCAAGAAGGTATCACCAATGTACTGTGGAAAATCAAATACATATCCAGTGTGCTCTGGGACTTGGATAATTAAACAGAAATTGGTTTTCAGCCCATCTCCCATCCATTCTACATGATGGATGAATCAAGTCTAAGGGTACTTGAGCATTGAGAGAATTTTGAAGGGAATGGATAAGTAGTTGGAATTGACATATGCAAGAGATGGGAAAAGTGCTAAGTTTTTAATTAACAAGCTCAATGAACTTTAACAAACTCAATAATCACATTTGGGCAACACCATAGTAAGTAGCTATTGTGTATCTCCGTTACCACAAGGACATCATGAATCAAATGTGTAATTAAGCTGGAGTCGTATAGGCTATGCTGGGTGGAAAGCCAAACCAACTTGGGTTTTTACAGCGATCATGCAGTTTCCATGCTGCTAGCCCATAATCTACCAGATTCATTGAATTCCGTTTCATTGCTTGCTCTTAGACGATTTGAATTTGCAACCTCTGCATTGCCAGTTGGTTCTGCAACAGCAGACTTTGGTATATTGCTTTCAAAAAGAACATTGGAGGGAACCTTTTACGAGTGACCCAATAAGGGAGAACCAAAACACCTTTCAAGAGGGTTGATTTAACTTGAACAACTTCATACGTTTATGTGGAAGTGACATGCAAAATGGGTAGGGGAAGTGATATGACTGTGGCAGCTACCGGGGCAGCACGGTAGCATAGCGGTTAGCGCAATTGCTTCACAGCTCCAGGGTCCCAGGTTCGATTCCCGGCTGGGTCACTGTCTGTGCGGGGTCTGCACGTTCTCCCCGTGTGTGCGTGGGTTTCCTCCGGGTGCTCCGGTTTCCTCCCACAGTCCAAAGATGTGCAGGTTAGGTGGATTGGCCATGCTAAATTGCCCTTAGTGTTGGTTGAGTGGGGTTACTGGGTTATGGGGATAGGGTGGTGTGGGCTTGGGTAGGGTGCTCTTTCCAAGAGCCGGTGCAGACTCGATGGGCCGAATGGCCTCCTTCTGCACTGTAAATTCTATGAAATTCTATGACTGCAAAAGTGGTCATGGTTCTTTCTGAATCTGAACAGATGACTGGCCAGGTTGCACCTGAGGTGCTGTGCGACATTCTGGTAGTCATGTGGCAAATGGTCCATCTCGATCCAACAGATAAATTGGGCTAATCGCCAATGTTGGAGGGGAGAGCTGCAAGAAATTCAAAGATTGAAGTTTTGAAACTTTCAGTCATTAATGCAGAAAGCAAGATCCTGTGCACGGCAATGATGGGCCAGAAGGTCCGGGTTAAATTCCAGTGTCAGGACTTTTTGGCCACGGGAGGAGCATTCAGAATGCGGTTCAATGGGTTGGTAATCTGCTCAGGAACCCTTTCACCACTTCCCCACTATTCCTCAAAGGGAAAAAAGTGTGTGTGTGATGCACAAAAAGAAAATGACTGGATTCTTGTTTTCGGGAAAAATGTTGGACGTATCATCAGTGCAAACATTCATTTAAATAGCTGAAGGGAGAAAACAATTGTTCAAAACACTGAGCATCATCAAGCATGGCTGGATGGAAGGAATGATCCTCTTGGGTCAATTTGATGATCTATTTTGAACTGCTGACAATGCCAGTCACTGTTCTCGATATTGGTATTTATTTATAAATCAAGATTAGTTGCTTTGGTCTGTGAAATTTTCAGCTTTGTGATAGTTTTCGAAGGGAAAATTTGATAATTGTAATCCAGTTGCAGATTGCTACAAATCATTAGCTCCTTGGACCTAAAAAGGTTGTGGCTTCTGGATTATAGGAGACAAGATTCAGTTGTTGAGATTGATGGTAGTCTGTTGAAGAAGATGCTAGCTAGTTCTCCTTACCAGTTCCACATTGGGATATTGTCTAGTGTGAAGGGTGGTAAAAAAGACATATAGGACACTTGCCTTTATCAATCGAGGCATACATTACAAAAGCAGGGAGGCCATGTTGGAGTTATATAGAACTTTAGTGAGTCCACAGCTGGAATAATTCTCGTCGCCACATTATAGGAAGGATGTGATTACACTGGAGGGAGTGCAGATGAGATTCACCAGGATATTGCCTGGCATTGAACACTGAGGTTATGAAGAGAGATTGGATAGGCTTGGGTTGTTTTCGCTGGAGCAGAGAAGATTGAAGGGTGACCTGATCGAGGTGTACAAGATTATGAGGGGCATGGATAGGGAGCAGCTATTTGCCTCAGTTGAAGGGTTCAAGGTTAGGGGCAAGAGATTTAGGGGGAATTTGAGGAAAAACCTTTTTACCCAGAGGGTGGTGATGGTCTGGAATACACTGATTGGGAGAGTGGTAGAGTTGGGTTGCCTCACATCCTTTAAAAAGTACCTGGATGAGTACTTGTCATAACATTCTATGCTAAGAATGGGGGCCAAGTGCTGGCAAATGGGATTAGGTAGGCAGGTCAGGTGTTTTTCATGCATCGGTGCAGACTCGATCGGCCGAAGGGCCTCTTCTGTGCTGTATTATTCTGTGATAATGCATTTACAAAATGATTCAAGTTGGCATCATGGTGGTGCTGTTTTGTGCACTGATACAGAGCTGTGGTTTGGAAAGGCTGTAAGGGTGATCCTTCTAAATGGCTCCGTTTTCAATTTGAGGGAATTGGATGGAGATTGTGGCAACCAACTCCCTGTGGCAAGAATCCTGATTGAGGAAGAGCTGTATGATATGAGAACCTGCCAAACCAGTACCTTGCACTTTGCAGTATGCAATTACAAGGAGCATAGGTAGGGGTCTTGGGGAAGCCATCTAATTTTGTGGCAATCGATGCACAGATCCAAGCAAATTGAGGTGAAATGGTTTGGTGCCAGACTGCGGAAGAGGAAACGGCAGAATCCGAATCACCATACAAGCTGCAACCAGACCAATAACTGCCACAAACTTCCATTATTGAGCCATTGAATTCTTATTTTTTATTTTTCTGGAAAAAGTGGCTCAGGATGGTGTGTGGTTTTATCGGTACAACAGACTTTTGTGATCTCATCCAAATGGTTAGTCTTCATGACTGGCCTCCAGTGAAAGTTGACATGGAGTATATCATGGGTCTATCAATCACAGATATTCCTTCTAATTTTTCTTTCTTGTCTGCAATCTCTTGGTTACACTGTGTGGTCCCATTGACATTGCGTTGTGACTGGACATGCTTGCAGCATTGTTTATGTGCTGTCATTATTTTTCCCCTGAGTGCTGCCTTCCATATTGCTGTCTGCCTGCCCACCTTTTCAGCTTTGAGGGAACATTGTCAGTCACCTTTTGTTTCCTTAAACAGTACCCAAATGTGGGTACTTTCTAGCAGGGTTTGATGGATAAACAGTGAGGACTGTTTGACCTTATTCCTCCCTGTGTTGTTTGTCAGATGATATTAAAGCCAGCCATATACTTCCATTGCTTCCCTGGCTCAAATCAGTTGACTCACCATTGGTCATAGTTTACATCGCGATTTCCTTCTACCATATGGTTCACCACATTCACACATTCCCACTTGAATCTACACGGGGATCCAGAGCTGCTTCATCTATTTGATTGTATAAGATAGAGTTATTGGTCGAGTAATTATCTGGCCTTTGTATGACTCTTGACCTGAACCAACATGGTCGAAGTGCCGCCACCTCCCTATGTAGAGAAGGTCAGACAGCTGAATCAATCTGATGCTGCAGTGTTTCAAAACACCACTTTGCCAGCACAATTTGGGATGAACAATAAATACCTGTCTTGCCATGATGTCAATGTCCTTGAAGTTAATAAAGCCAGGATAACAATCAACTTTAATGTTTTGGTACATTGGTACATTTGCACTGAGTGCTGAATTTGGTGCATTTGAGTGCTATAGTGAGAGTTTGGTGACTGAGGGAGTATAAGGCTTCATTTTTATCTAAAGTCTAGTATTTTATTTAGTTAATTAACTTAAAAGTTGCTGTTTAGTTTAGAAGAAGGTGAATTTTCAATCAGCTTTGAACAAAGCTTCTACTTGTAGGCACTTGCAGCTGGAGCTTGTTAATTGGATTAGGCCAGTTTTCCGAGGCGAGATTCACAGTATAAAAGTGATCCCCTACAGTGCAGACTTTGTTTGCACTGAGTGCTGAATTTGGTGCATTTGAGTGCTATAGTGAGAGTTTGGTGACTGAGGGAGTGCTGAATTTGGTGCATTTGAGTGCTATAATGAGAGTTTGGTGACTGAGGGAGTGCTAAATTTGGTGTATTTGAGTGCTATAGTGAGAGTTTGGAGACTAAGGGAGTTAGGTGAGGAGGGAGTAAGGTGCTCCTTTCCTTTTGTTTCCTACATTTCCGCAAAGAGTGAGAAGAGAGCCAGGAGTTTACAGAGAGTGCAGCTGACTGGGAACAGAGTCGAAGGGCGGCGATCCAGTTGGTCCACAGGGCAGCTATATTCTGTAAGGTAAGAGGGGATGGAGGCTAGGCCAGTTGCATGCTCCTCCTGTAGGATGTGGGTGGTGAGGGATACCACCGGTGTCCCCGTTGACTATACCTGCGGGAAGTGCAACCAACTCCAGCTCCTCAAAGACCGTGTTAGGGAACTGGAGCTGAAGCTGGATGAACTTCGGATCATCCGGGAGGCAGAGGGGGTGATAGAGAAGAGTTACAGGGAGGTAACCACACCCAAGGTACAGGACAAGAATAGCTGGGTTACAGTCAGGGGAAAAAAACCAAACAGGCAGACAGTGCAGGGATCCCCCGTGGCCGTTCCCCTTCAAAACAAGTATACCGTTTTGGATGCTGTTGGGGGGGATGACCTACCGGGGGAAGGCCCTAGCGGCCAGGTCTCTGGCACTGAGTCTGGCTCGGGCTCAGAAGGAAGGGGGGAGAATAGAAAAGCAATAGTTGTAGGAGATTCAATGGTTAGGGGAATAGATAGGAGATTCTGTGGTCGCGAGCGAGACTCCCGGAAGGTATGTTGCCTGCCGGGTGCCAGGGCCAGGGATGTCTCGGATCGTGTCTTCAGGATCCTTAAGGGGGAGGGGGAGCAGCCAGAAGTCGTGGTGCATATTGGTACCAACGACGTAGGTAGGAAAAGGGGTGTGGAGGTAATAAATGAGTTTAGGGAGTTAGGCTGGAAGTTAAAAGCCAGGACAGACAGAGTTGTCATCTCTGGTTTGTTGCCGGTGCCACGTGATAGCGAGGCTAGGAATAGGGAGAGAGTGCAGCTGAACACGTGGCTGCAGGAATGGTGTAGGAGGGAGGGCTTCAGGTATTTGGATAATTGGAGCGCATGCTGGGGAAGGTGGGACCTGTACAAGCAGGACGGGTTGCATCTGAACCAGAGGGGCACCAATATCCTGGGAGAGAGGTTTTCTAGTACTCTTCGGGAGGGTTTAAACTAATTTGGCAGGGGAATGGGAACCGGATTTGTAGTCCAGCAACTAAGGTAGCCGATGTTCAGGACGTCAAAGCGTGTAGTGAGGTACTGGGGACGGTAACACTGACAAAGGAGAGTACTTGCAGGCACGGAGAAGGGTTGAAGTTTGTATACTTCAACGCAAGAAGCATCGGGAATAAGGTGGGTGAACTTAAGGCATGGATCGGTACTTGGGACTACGATGTGGTGGCCATCACGGAAACTTGGATAGAAGAGGGGCAGAAATGGTTGTTGGAGGTCCCTGGTTATAGATGTTTCAATAAGATTAGGTAGGGTGGTAAAAGAGGTGGGGGGTGGCATTGTTAATTAGAGATAGTATAACAGCTGCAGAAAGGCAGTTCGAGGAGTATCATTCCTACTGAGGCAGTATGGGTTGAAGTCAGAAATAGGAAAGGAGCAGTCACCTTGTTAGGAGTTTTCTATAGGCCCTCCAATAGTAGCAGAGATGTGGAGGAACAGATTGGGAAACATATTTTGGAAAGATGCAGAAGTCACAGGGTAGTAGTCATGGGTGACTTTAACTTCCCAAACATTGAGTGGAAACTCTTTAGATCAAATAGTTTGGATGGGGTGGTGTTTGTGCAGTGTGTCCAGGAAGCTTTTCTAACACAGTATGTAGATTGTCCGACCAGAGGGGAGGCCATATTGGATTTAGTACTTGGTAATGAACCAGGGCAAGTGATAGATTTGTTAGTGGGGGAGCATTTTGGAGATAGTGACCACAATTCTGTGACTTTCACTTTAGTAATGGAGAGGGACAGGTGCGTGCAACAGGGCAAGGTTTACAATTGGGGGAAGGGGAAATACGCTGTTGTCAGACAAGAATTGAAGTGCATAAGTTGGGAACATAGGCTGTCAGGGAAGGACACAAGTGAAATGTGGAACTTGTTCAAAGAACAGGTACTACGTGTCCTTGATATGTATGTCCCTGTCAGGCAGGGAAGAGATGGTCGAGTGAGGGAACCATGGTTGACAAGAGAGGTTGAATATCTTGTTAAGAGGAAAAAGGAAACTTATGTAAGGCTGAGGAAATTTGGTTCAGACAGGGCGTTGGAGGGATACAAGATAGCCAGGAGGGAACTGAAGAAAGGGATTAGGAGAGCTAAGAGAGGGCATGAACAATCTTTGGCAGGGAGGATCAAGGAAAACCCCAAGGCCTTTTACACGTATGTGAGAAATATGAGAATGACTAGAGCGAGGGTAGGTCCGATCAAGGACAGTAGCGGGAGATTGTGTATTGAGTCTGAAGAGATAGGAGTGGTCTTGAACGAGTACTTTTCTTCTGTATTTACAAATGAGAGGGGCCATATTGTTGGAGAGGACAGTGTGAAACAGACTGGTAAGCTCGAGGAAATACTTGTTAGGAAGGAAGATGTGTTGGGCATTTTGAAAAACTTGAGGATAGACAAGTCCCCCGGGCCTAACGGGATATATCCAAGGATTCTATGGGAAGCATAGAAATTGATGAAATTGCAGAGCCGTTGGCAATGATCTTTTCGTCCTCACTGTCAACAGGGGTGGTACCAGGGGATTGGAGAGTGGCGAATGTCGTGCCCCTGTTCAAAAATGGGAATAGGGATAACCCTGGGAATTACAGGCCAGTTAGTCTTACTTCGGTGGTAGGTAAAGTCATGGAAAGGGTACTGAAGGATAGGATTTCTGACCATCTGGAAAGACACTGCTTGATTAGGGATAGTCAGCACGGATTTGTGAGGGGTAGGTCTTGCCTTACAAATCTTATTGAATTCTTTGAGGAGGTGACCAAGCATGTGGATGAAGGTAAAGCAGTGGATGTCGTGTACATGGATTTTAATAAGGCATTTGATAAGGTTCCCCATGGTAGGCTTCTGCAGAAAGTAAGGAGGCATGGGATAGTGGGAAATTTGGCCAGTTGGATAACGAACTGGCTAACCGATAGAAGTCAGAGAGTGGTGGTAGATGGCAAATATTCAGCCTGGATCCCAGTTACCAGTGGCGTACCTCAGGGATCAGTTCTGGGTCCTCTGTTCTTTGTGATTTTCATTAATGACTTGGATGAGGGGGTTGAAGGGTGGGTCAGCAAATTTGCAGATGATACGAAGATTGGTGGAGTTGTGGATCGTGAGGAGGGCTGTTGTCGGCTGCAAAGAGACATAGATAGGATGTAGAGCTGGGCTGAGAAATGGCAGATGGAGTTTAACCCTGAAAAGTGTGAGGTTGTCCATTTTGGAAGGACAAATATGAATGTGGAATACAGGGTTAATGGTGGAGTTCTTGGCCATGTGGAGGAGCAGAGAGATCTTGGGGTCTATGTTCATCTTTGAAAGTTGCCACTCAAGTGGATAGAGCTGTAAAGAAGGTCTTCCGAGGAAAGGTTGAGGGTGCTAGGCCTTTTCTCATTAGAACAGAGAAGGATGAGGGGCGACTTGATAGAGATTTATAAGATGATCAGGGGAATAGATAGAGTAGACAGTCAGAGACTTTTTCCCCGGGTGGAACAAACCACTACAAGGGGACATAAATTTAAGGTGAATGGTGGAAGATATGGGGGGTTGTCAGAGGTAGGTTCTTTACCTAGAGAGTAGTGGGGGCATGGAATGCACTGCCTGTGGAAGTAATTGAGTCGGAAACATTAGGGACCTTCAAGCAGCTATTGGATAGGTACATGGATTACGGTAAAATGATATAGTGTAGATTTATTTGTTCTTAAGGGCAGCACGGTAGCATTGTGGATAGCACAATTGCTTCACAGCTCCAGGGTCCCAGGCTCGATTCCGGCTTGGGTCACTGTCTGTGTGGAGTCTGCACATCCTCCCCGTGTCTGCGTGGGTTTCCTCCGGGTGCTCCGGTTTCCTCCCACAGTCCAAAGATGTGCAGGTTAGGTGGATTGGCCATGATAAATTGCCCTTAGTGTCTAAAATTGCCCTTAGTGTTGGGTGGAGGTGTTGACTATGGGTAGGGTGCTCTTTCCAAGAGCCGGTGCATACTCAATGGGCCGAATGGCCTCCTTCTGCACTGTAAATTCAATGATAATCTGTGATTAATCGAGGACAAAGGTTTGGCACAACATCGTGGGCCGAAGGGCCTGTTCTGTGCTGTATTTTTCTATGTTCTATTGGGCTGTTATAACTCCCCTTTTTGCTTTGTGTGGCGTCTACCCAAGTGGGCCTAACTCTCAGGACAACTCTCAGTTGGCCTCCATAATTGTTAACAAGCTCTTTTAAGTAGGAATATAAGTTTGACTATTTTTCCTTGGCGACTACCATTAATAAAATGTCTGCCACTGTCATCCCAGGACCAGCGAGGTCCGTGGGCAGCATGTTGTGTTTACTGTTCAGCAAATAACTCAAGAAGTTGAGTATTGCAATTATAAGGGAAGTGCTTACTTTTTGCTCAGGGCATTTTTAATTGACAATTAAATTGGCGAGGCATTGGATCACTTATTCAATGTCCCATCCTCAAACCTTGGCCACATCTTGGTCACGTGTATTTTGAATTCGTTTTCTCAGCTTTAAATCATTAAAAAAATCTTCCAAGTTCCAACAACTGAGTAGCTGAAATTACATTTTGTTTTGGCATTGTGCCCATTTGCTGTGTGACAGTTCAGAAAATGGAAATTCTTTGAGCACAGCTCTGATTTGCTTTCTTTGAGATAATTGGAGCTTTCTTACGTGGAAAGGATCAGAAAGATTTGAATGACTTGGTGATGTTCATTTCACCATCATTGGAATTTCGCTAAAGCCAATCATGCCGATTTGATCTGAGGTTATTGTCTCCCTGAAGTGATTGTTGAAGCCATAAGAAATACTTAAGTTGTTTCACATTTCAACACACTTTTCCTTTTGGATACAGCTTTCACTCAGTGTCTTTCGATCAGGTTTATCATAGAAATAGATTAATGATTTGCAGACGGCTTTACAAATCTATATTACAAGATGATAGAGCACAAAGATATGAAGCTGCTTTGTGCTGTGAGGATAATCTGCTGCACCATTGACTAAGCCGTTGCCACGAGTGACACATGAAATGGTATCTGTACAGTCGTGTTACATGTTACTCAACTGGGCTGTCTGACCGTTGACCCTTGAGCTTAATTTTCTTTTTCTTTATTGCCTCCAGACTCTTGGCTAACACAGTACCATCAGTTCTGGATAAGTTGATGACTTCAGTCACTATACTCCAGCCAGGGTTTCATTGGCTGTTGCAACAAAGCCAACTGACACATGTGTATCGAGTCACAGCAAATGCAAAACAACAAGTTTAGTTGACATAATTCATGCAATTCAAATGTTGAAACATGGCAATCCTAGAGTTTTGCTGTTACCATAATGTTGGTAGGACCGGATAAGTATTTTATGTAGTTATGTGAATACAGACCAAACTTTTTATTTTCACTTCCTCATACCTGGCTACACGGTGTGCAAATAAGTGATCTTTTAACTCCAATTGAAGAAACATGCACTTTCTGCTGATTGTTGGGTGTAGGTGATGGAATTACCTCTTGTTCAAAGTCAATATTAATAGGGGTGAAGAGAGTCATGTACATTTTAGCTTCTTCTTGAATTTGAGGCTTCCTCAATGAAGGTATTATCTGTTTTTGGTAGAAAATTTGATTTTGACATTTGGGACTGCTATTGACTACCAAGGTGGAAAATGGGAGTTGGGAAATTTCCTGGTTCCGGCATCTGCCTTGTAGAAAATGTCTTATCCCATTTTCACACTGGCCAATGGGGAAAGGGAGGATAAGCAGGCAGTGTGGGGCACAAGTGTGCAGGTGCAGGATAGAGTTGGGCCCATTGCCCCAGATACAGATTGGAGGTGACTGCAGGAGTTACCAAATTTGCAAGGCCCACCTTTGGCCGAGTTCATTTGTAAAATGTTAGGCGCTCTAGCCCTGAACCCATCATTCCCCCATCCACACCATATGCGCCATCCATGCCAACTTGTAACCCCCCACCCCCGGCTCCTTGCAGTCCTATGCCAACTTAATGCCAAGTCATGTACCCATCCACCCCCATGCATCCATGTAGCCTGAGTGCCAACTCTGGCGAATCCATGCGCTCCCACCCAGAACTCATTCCCTTTTCCCTTTAACTTTCCATGCCAGCTCACCCAATATCCGGCCTGGGCAAACTCGAGGAACCAAGTTGTCATTAAATAAAGCAAAGGCCTAAGTATCTATCATAACCTTTGTTATTGTAAAAAAAACGAAAGTCCACTCAACTTTAAAAGCTCAATTATTTAATCCCTTATGAACTCAAACAGGCTTGTATTCATAGCCCCATATCAAATACAACTAATCCTTCAGTTGTTCAACCACATTGAACTGTCCATCAAAATATGAACTTCAAATCTCATGTTTGGGATGCTTGTAGGTATTGGAAAGCAACCAAACCTTAATAATAATATTATAGGGTGGCATGTGGTGCAGTGGTTAGCACTGGGACTACGGTGCTGAAGACCCGGGTTCAAATCCCGGCCCTGGGTCACCGTCCGTGTGGAGTTGCGCATTCTCCTCATGTCTGCGAGGGTTTCACCCCCACAACCCAAAGATGTGCAGGTTAGGTGGATTGGCCATGCTAAATTGCCCCTTAATTGGAAAAGAAAATAATTGAGTACTCTAAATTTAGAAAATAAATAATAATATTGTAACATCTTTTGCGGTAATGTCAACAAACATCTATTGTAACTGCTGGAACAGATTTTCAACTCTTGCAACTCTACAACTCTTGCTTCTAAACTACAGCAACATGAAGCAACTTATCAAATGTGTAGCCTCCTTTTGGCTCAATGCATTGATTTCATGGGATTTATTTCAATTGCAACATATTTCTGGTTTTATAAGATAAATAACTTGTGACAATAAAAGATTATTATTATTGTATCAAGCTTCATTTGAGTCCAAAGGAAGCCTCGCAAGTTGACGCTTGCAACTGTGAGAATAAATTGGAAGATGCTGATCTTTACCTTATCCCTGGCAGGAATTTGTGTATTACTGCCAAAATTGTTGAACTTTGGATTTTAGTTTCAAATATTGCACATGCAAGGGAAGCACTCAGCGTGGGTTGGTGAGGGGGATTAATATCTTTATAGTGACAACAGCTATTGTCTTAACCTGACATGTGTCAAGATCTTTAAAAGCTGGAAATAACTTGGATTTAACTTCAATGGTAAGGAATAGGAAAATACGGTATAACAAGTAGCTTTTGTCAGCGAGGTGTGTGAGTTATGACCCCAGTGTTCACTCAGAATTTGACTTATCATTTGTTTCAATCAAGTGTTATGAGCGTAGATGTGAAGACATGGACTTACCCTGAGAGCCAAGGCCCTTCTAAATTTCACAATCTGCTTCTTTCAGAAATGGAATTTCAATCTCAGAAAAAAAAGATTTGATGGTAGTGAAGAAGGAACCTCTTCTCTTTGTCCAACGAGCATGTCAACCACAAGTTAATAGGACTGAATCGCTTAGGTGAGTATAGAGTATTGTATGGGAACCACCAAAATTTCATTCTGTTTACAAAAGCTGTACAAATGCTGTACTTGATATTTAATACCTGCTTGAAAGGCATACTTAATAAATAAATGGTTGTCATCCGTATTGAACTGCCCAGCTCTGCAGCATTTTAAGGGTTTTGTGTAAAGGGAAGCTGTACAATTAGAGGGATCTGGCATCAAGCATACTGGATGGTTCATTCCTCCCAAGTGAATCTTCTAAAATATGGCTGTTTCTTCATGTTTTTTTTTTTTTATAAATGTTTTATTGAAATTTTTTTCCCAAACAACAATTTTTCCCCTCTTACAAAGCAAACGCAACAATAACAATACAGAAATTTTAAACAATACACAAGTAACAAAACCCCTTTATCTTTGACCTAAACTAATCCCCCCCCCCCCCCCCCCCTCCCCCCCCTCCCCCTGGGTTGCTGCTGCTGGTCATCTGTCTTCCCTCTAACGTTCCCCTAGATAGTCGAGAAATGGCTGCCACCGCCTGGTGAACCCTTGAGCCGATCCTCTCAGGGCAAACTTTATCTGCTCCAGTTTAATGAACCCCGCCATATCATTTACCCAGGCCTCCAGTCCGGGGGGTTTCGCCTCCTTCCACATGAGTAGGATCCTGCGCCGGGCTACTAGGGACGCAAAGGCCACAACGTCGGCCTCTTTCGCCTCCTGCACTCCCGGCTCTTCCGCAACTCCAAATAGAGCTAACCCCCAGCCTGGTTTGACCCGGGCCTTCACCACCCGCGAAATCACTCCCGTCACTCCCTTCCAATACCCTTCCAGTGCCGGGCATGCCCAAAACATATGTGCGTGGTTTGCCGGGCTCCCGCCACACCTCCCACATTTGTCCTCCACTCCAAAGAACCTGCTCAATCTTGCTCCCGTTATGTGTGCTCTATGTAGCACCTTAAATTGAATCAGGCTAAGCCTGGCGCATGAGGAAGAGGAATTTACCCTGCTTAGGGCATCAGCCCACATACCCTCCTCTATCTCCTCCCCTAGTTCTTCTTCCCACTTTCCTTTTAGTTCGCCCACCGACTCCTCCCCCTCTTCCCTCATCTCTCTGTAAATCTCTGACACCTTGCCCTCTCCGACCCACACCCCTGAAAGCACCCTGTCCTGTATCCCCTGTGTCGGGAGCAACGGAAATTCCCTCACCTGTTGTCTAGTAAATGCCCTCACCTGCATATATCTCAAGAAATTTCCCCGGGGCAACTTATACTTTTCCTCCAATGCTCCCAAGCTCGCAAAAGTCCCATCTATAAATAAATCTCCCACCCTCCTAATTCCCAACTGGAACCAGCTCTGAAAACCTCCATCCATTCTTCCTGGGGCGAACCTATGGTTGTTCCTGATTGGGGACCCCACCAGGGCTCCCCGCACCCCTCTCTGTCGCCTCCACTGTCCCCAGATATTCAATGTTGCCGCCACCACCGGGTTCGTGGTAAACTTTTTAGGTGAGATCGGTAGCGGCGCCGTCACCAGCGCCTCTAAACTCGTCCCTTTACAGGACTTTCTCTCCAGTCTTTCCCACGCCGCTCCCTCACCCTCCATCATCCATTTACGTATCATTGCCACATTGGCGGCCCAATAGTAATCGCCCAAGTTCGGTAGTGCCAATCCTCCTCTGTCCCTACTACGCTGAAGGAACCCCCTCCTTACTCTCGGAACTTTCCCTGCCCACACGAAGCTCGTGATGATCCTGTCTATTTTATTAAAAAAGGTCTTAGTGATTAGTATAGGGAGACATTGAAATACAAATAAGAACCTCGGGAGGACCATCATCTTAATTGCTTGCACCCTGCCCGCCAGCGATAGAGGCTGCATGTCCCACCTCTTGAAGTCCTCCTCCATTTGTTCTACCAACCGTGTCAGATTAAGTCTGTGCAAGGTTCCCCAGCTCCTAGCGATCTGAATCCCCAGGTATCGGAAGTTTCTTTCCACTTTCCTTAGAGGCAAGCCTTCTATCTCTCTACTCTGGTCCCCTGGATGTATCACAAATAATTCACTCTTCCCCATGTTTAGCCTATACCCCGAGAAATCCCCGAACCCAATCAAAATTCGCATAACCTCTATCATTCCCCCCGCTGGGTCCGACACGTATAACAATAGGTCATCCGCATATAACGAGACTCGGTGTTCTTCTCCCCCTCTAATCACCCCTCTCCATTTCCTGGAGTGTCTCAACGCCATGGCCAGAGGTTCAATTGCCAACGCGAACAACAATGGAGACAGCGGGCATCCCTGTCTTGTTCCCCTATATAGTCGGAAATACTCCGATCTATGTCGACCTGTAACTACGCTTGCCGTTGGAGCCCCATAAAGAAGTCTAACCCAGCTAATAAACCCGTTCCCAAACCCAAACCTCCTTAACACTTCCCATAAATACTCCCACTCCACCCTATCAAATGCCTTCTCTGCGTCCATTGCCGCCACTATCTCTGCCTCCCCCTCCACTGGGGGCATCATTATCACCCCTAATAGTCGTCGCACGTTAACATTCAGTTGTCTCCCTTTTACGAACCCTGTCTGGTCTTCGTGCACCACCCCCGGGACACAGTCCTCTATCCTCGATGCCAGTACCTTTGCCAACAATTTGGCGTCCACGTTCAACAATGAAATGGGTCTATAGGACCCGCACTGCAACGGATCTTTATCCCTCTTCAAAATTAACGATATCGTCGCCTCCGACATCGTCGGGGGTAGAGTCCCCCCTTTCCTGGCCTCATTGAACGTCCTCACCATCAACGGGGCCAACAAGTCCACATATTTTCTGTAATACTCCACCGGGAACCCGTCTGGTCCTGGGGCCTTCCCTGCTTGCATGCTTCCCAGTCCCTTAATAACCTCGTCCACCCCAATCGGTGCCCCCAGGCCTACCACCCCCCGCTCCTCCACTTTCGGGAACCTCAATTGGTCCAGGAACTGCCGCATCCCCTCCTCTCCCTCTGGGGGTTGAGACCTATACAGTTCCTCATAGAAGGTCTTGAACACCTCATTTATCTTTCCTGCCCTTCGCACCGTGTCTCCCCTTTCGTCTCTAATTCCTCCTATCTCCCTCGCTGCTGCCCTCTTTCGCAATTGATGAGCCAACAGGCGACTCGCCTTTTCCCCATATTCATACCTCCTCCCCTGTGCCTTCCTCCACAGTACCTCCGCCTTTCTGGTGGTCAGAAGGTCAAATTCCGTCTGGAGTCGTCTCCTCTCCCTGTACAATTCCTCCTCCGGGGTCTCTGCAAATTCCCTATCCATCCTTAAAATCTCCCCCAGTAATCTTTCCCTTTCCTTGGTCTCTGTTTTCCTTTTGTGGGCCCCAATGGAGATCAGCTCTCCTCTGACCACCGCTTTTAGTGCTTCCCATACCACTCCCACAGGGACCTCGCCGTCGTCATTGACCTCCAGATATCTCTCAATACACCCCCGCACTCTTGCACACACTCCCTCATCCGCCATCAGTCCCACATCTAATCGCCAGAGTGTTCTCTGCTCCCTGTCCTCTCCTAATTCCAGGTCGACCCAATGTGGGGCATGATCCGAAACCGCTATGGCTGAGTACTCAGCTTCTTCCACCCTAGAGATCAACGACCTTCCCAAAACAAAAAAATCTATCCGGGAGTACACTTTATGGACATGGGAGAAGAAGGAAAACTCCCTAGCCCTAGGTCTAAGAAATCGCCATGGATCCACTCCCCCCATTTGGTCCATAAACCCCTTAAGTACCTTGGCCGCTGCCGGCCTTCTTCCGGTCCTTGAGCTGGATCTATCTAGCCCCGGGTCCAGCACCGTATTAAAGTCCCCTCCTAAAATCAAGTTTCCTACCTCCAGGTCCGGTATACGCCCCAGCATCCGTCTCATAAATCCCGCATCGTCCCAGTTTGGGGCATACACGTTAACCAACACGACCTCCATTCCCTCCAGCCTGCCACTCACCATTACATATCTACCTCCGCTATCTGCTACGATGTTCTTTGCTTCAAATGCGACCTGTTTCCCCACCAAAATGGCCACCCCTCCATTCTTTGCGTCCAGTCCTGAGTGGAACACCTGTCCCACCCATCCTTTCCTTAGCCTAACTTGGTCCGCCACCTTTAGGTGCGTCTCTTGGAGCATAACCACGTCTGCCCTTAGTCCTTTCAAATGCGCGAGCACTCTGGCCCTTTTTATCGGTCCGTTCAGGCCTCTCACGTTCCACGTGATCAGCCTCACTAGGGGGCTACCTGCCCCCCTCCCGTGTCGACTAGCCATTACCTTCTCTAGGCCAGTCCCATATCCCGCCTCCGCGCTCCCGCTCGCTCCCCCAGCGTCGCACACCATCCCCGCCCACCCACTCTTTAGCCATTTCCTTTTGGATTTCCGCAGCAGCAACCCAGTTGTCCCCCGTCCCCCCCCCTCCCCCTCCCTCCCCCCCCCTCCCCCTCCCTCCCCCCCTCCCCCCTCCCCGCTAGATCTCTTTCTAGCACGATTGCTCCCCCCATATTACTTCCGTAAGTCAGCTGACTTCAACTGACCCCAGCTACTCCTGCTCACTCCTCGACCCCCCCCATGTGGGGAACTCCCATCCGCCTTGCGCCTGTCTTCCCGCCTTATTCTTTCTGGTGCGGGAACATCCCTTTACCTGACCCGCCTCTTATGGCGCAGCTCCCTTTCCCCTCCCCCTCCCCTTCCCCATTCTCCAACTATGTCCCGTCTTTCCCCCCTCACCGGCGCCCACATTTCCCCAATGTCTCCACCCTTCCCTGTTTACTTCTCAATTAACTTCCACCGTAACATTAACAATAACATTTCCTGCAGCATCAGTCCCTCAGTTCCGATCCAATTTCTCTTCTTTGATGAAGGTCCATGCTTCCTCCGCCGTCTCGAAATAATGGTGTCTCTCCTGATACGTGACCCATAGTCTTGCCGGCTGCAGCATCCCGAACTTCACCTTCCTTTTATGCAACACCTCTTTGGCTCGGTTGAAGCTCGCCCTCCTTCTCGCCACCTCCGCACTCCAATCCTGGTATACCCGTACCACTGCATTCTCCCATCTGCTACTCCGCACCTTTTTAGCCCATCTCAGGACCTCTTCTCTATCCTTAAGGCGGTAAAATCGCACGATTATCGCCCTGGGTGGTTCTCCCGCTTTTGGTCTTCTCGCCGGAATCCGATTTGCCCACTCCACCTCCAAGGGGCCCGTAGGGGCCTCAGCACCCATCAGTGAGCTCAGCATCGTACTTGCGTACGCTCCACAGTCCACTCCTTCCACACCCTCAGGGAGACCCAGTATCCGAAGGTTCTTCCTTCGCGCTCCATTTTCTAGGGCTTCGATCCTTTCAGTACACTTTTTATGAAGTGCCTCGTGTGTCTGTGTCTTAACCGCCAGGCCCAGGATCTCGTCCTCAATATCTGTCACCTTCTGCTCCACCACACGGAGCTCTGTCTCCTGGGTCTTTAATGTCTCCTTGAGCCCCTCAATTGCCTGTAGCAACGGGGTCAGTACCTCCCTCTTCAGCAGCTCCACGCACCGTCTCACAATTTCATGCTCAGGCCCCCATGTCGCCTGCGCTTTCTCCGCCGCCATCTTGTACTTCTCTCTTTCTGACCCTTTGGTCGACGATTCCTCGCGTTGCAGCCGCCGTCGCCGGTTTTTTCCTCCTTCGTTTGGGGGGGACTCCCTTTTCACATGCCCCACACCGGGTTGCGTCGTCGAAAAATTCCCGGTTGGGGCTCTTAAAAGAGCCCGAAGGTCCGTCGGAGCTGGAGCCGCCGAAGCGTGCGGCTAGCTAGGCATCACCGCAACCGGAAGTCCCTTCAGTGGCCTTGATGAGGTCTTTTCACAGTTGTTCCCTCTGCTGCTAGAATTCACTTTTGATACAGGCCCTCAGGTCAGCTTGCAGCTTTAAGCTTGCCCTTCCCCCGCCTGCATGCTGGAAGAGGCCCTGTTTATCCTGCAGTTGCAGCCAAATCTTTTACTGTTTCTGCGTGTGTCTGGCAACCAAGAGACATACCCTTCCTGGGGGACACTGGCCGGGGAATATTGCAGCCTTCTTCCCACACCGGGAAATGTCAAACAAATGCCGTGGGGGCCCTGTAAAAGAGCCCAAAAGTCCGTTCCAAGCAGGAGCTGCCGAATATGCGACCTAGCTCTGCATAGCCGCACCCGGAAGTCGTTTCTTCATGTTTAATTGCACCACAGGTGATTTTTGTGGGCTGGATAGAGAAGTAGGCTTGTATATATATATTGTCCTTTTGTGGTGGCGGAGAGGAATACTTCGAATTCAGTGTTACGAACACAAAGTTTATTGTTATGATTTGAAACTGTTTCTTGAATTTCAGGTAAAATGGTGTCGTGAAGGGTATCATGTGACCGTTGCATTCTGCCCAACAACTAGCCTGGGTGACTTGGTTGTTATTGGGAAAAGAGGTGCCTAAGTCAAGACATGTCCTGAGAAGTTGCAAAATATTCACATCTGTAGACAATGGCAAGAACATTTGTGTTTACTGCTAGTACGGTAGCACATTGGTTAGCATTATCGCTTCACAGCGCCAAGGTCCCAAGTTCGATTCCCAGCTTGGGTCACTGTCTGTGCAGAGTCTGCACGTTCTCCCCGTGTCTGCATGGGTTTCCTCCGGGTGCTCTGGTTTCCTCCCACAGTCCAAAGATGTGCAGGTTAGGTGGATTGGCCATGCCAAATTGCCCTTAGTGTCCAAAAAGGTTAGGTGGGGTTACTGGGTTATGGGGACAGGGTGGAGGTGTGGGCTTAAGTGAGGTGCTCTTTCCAAAGGCCGGTGCAGACTCGATGGGCTGAATGGCCTCCTGTACTGTAAATTCTATGACTGTGGATAGACTGTTAGTCTCCAAATCTCACAGGGCGGTGTGAGTAATGTCATAAATAGCTATGCTTTAAACTGTCTTTTTAATTCTAAGCTAGAATGGAGTTCGTGTCTGGAGGGTAGCTAATTGGCATTTCTCTCTGGATGCAAGGCCAAGGTGATTTGTGCTGCCATGAAGATGGATTTTGAAATGGGAAGGATCCAGAAGGAGCCATTGTAGTAGTGGGTTACAGGGCTTCCTAAGATTTCACCAAACCTCAGAGATCCAAGTGAGTCTGCAAGAATCTGAGTGAGAGAGAGCAGGATATAGAGGCAACTATTTCTGAATCTGAATCTGAAGCAGAGAAAATGGTGATACTATTGTTCACCATGCAGAACATGGATGGGAGTTCGTACTCAGATTGAAGAGGCGGAGTTTGTGAGACTTTATAAGAGGCTGGAAGATTCACCCAGTTTGGGCTACAGGGAAAGAATCCCCAGCTTCACCCTCACAGTGGAAGTCAGTTCTGGGATTAGAAGTTACCCAGCTGGGAATAGGAAAATGAAGCAGACCCATTGGAGCGGAGAATACCTAAGACGGTTCCGGAAGAATCAAATATCTACTTGAAGGACAGCGTGGCTTGGGAATTTCAATTGTGCTAAATATCACAGGAGGGATCTTTTCTATAGCTTAAAAGTGTAAATTACCTGCTGAATGTTGTTGCGTCAATGTTGCTTTTAGTTCATTTGTAACAGTAAATGCGTTAAAACTTAAATCTTGTTGTGTGACCTTTTACTCAGTGATTGGAAATGCAAATAGCTTTTCAAAAAGTTATTAGTCTCTCTGGGGGTCATAACAAGTGGACTAAAGGACTTGGCTTTCATTGCTAATACCTGAATCTGGATCGGATAAAGATTAAATTCTTTTTTCAAATATATAACCATCTAATTAAGGAAGATTTTTGGAAATGCTTGCCCAGTTTCTTGTCAACAGATAGCTGTTTGTTTGCAATTAACAGCAGCTTCAGTCTAAATTGGTTGGATGTAAGCAATAGAAAATTAACTAGCTGTTGAATGAATTGGAAATGGAATATTGTTGATTTGAGTTTGGAGCAGGATTAAGAAGGCTGACTGCTGTACCAGTCCTGGGAATGCTTGATGCCAAGTTTTAAAATAAATAAAGAAGGTCCATTCCTTACTGTAGAACAGTTTTTTAAAAAAGGTAACAAATTACCCCTTCTACCTTGTGTTTGAGTGAGTTGACTCAAACACTTCAAGTGAGCTTGCCATGCCTGTTGTAGGCAGGAATGCATGTGGCCACCCACAATGTAAGTTTGCAAGTATTGTGTTTAAATAAAAATGTGTTTTCATTGAGAACTTTGTGTTTCAAAAGAACTTAAAGCATAGAAGGTGGCCATTTGGCTGGGTCTTCATGCCTGTGCAGATGCTGTTCCATGGCATGAGTCTTATTTCCCTTTCCATATTTTCTTCTTTTTCTTACCACCCTTTTAACTACTTTATTGTTTTTTCTTAACTGAAAAAGAATTTATGTAACTAGGAATGCGTTGTATTCTTCTTGAGGTTTGATGGCTAATTAAGTGGCTGCCTGTTGGCAGTAATGCCAACCCCAAGATAGCATTATCCCTGTGGAGTTTGCTCTGTGAACCAAGCCTTAGTTATTGGATTTGACAGTAAATGCACATTTTAGCAGCATGCTGAATAATTCAACTGATGTTTTTAATGGTGAACTATACATCAACAGAGCTAACCTATTTACCTCCAAGGAAAACAAAATATCTTGATGCTGTTGCTGTATTAATAGTGCTTTACTGATATTAGATACTTACGCACACGGAATTTATGCAAAATGACCTGTTTCAAAAAATATTACCTGTGTGAAGATCCAGATAACTGATTTCATATAATTGAGCATAATGCAGATGGATTTAGTGAATGAAACAAAGATTATCTATTTTAACCTTGCCTCAACAGCTCCCAGATTGAATGTCCAGTCATAACTTGTGAAAATTATCAGTCACCAATTTCTCATGAAATATTTTCTCCGTTATCTTGGTGTAGGCTAGCAGATGAACTCCGTGGGTGGGTCCATCGACATGAAGTCGTCAGAGTCAAAATGAGAAAAGGATCCAAAATGCTTCATAAATTAAGAACTGTGTCGGTAGGTACTTAACATTTACTTATTTGGAAAAAAAAAGAAAACTTCCTTTTGTGGATAGTTACAATTTGAAAAACAAGTTTAAACCTGAGAGGTAAAGCAAATGTCAAATTTATCGCTGTCAAAGTCATTGCCACTTGTTTGTAGGATAGGGTAGGCGTGATTGGGGTTGGGTAAGCACAGTCATTCGCAAGAGCGAAGAAGTCCTACCAATTCTAGATATTTCATGCATCTTCCCTTAATGAAATGCTTAGAATCATGTTTTGAATCTTCTGTTGTGTGGAAGGTTGAAGCCGTTTTTTTAGATTTTGGGCCCTTTTTTTGTACTACTTTCACTCAAGCTAATTTGGCTTCTGCATTTTAGTACACCTGTCTCTGCTCCTTATGATCTCCCCTTTGTCTTCATTGACCTTGATATTGGGCTAAATTTTTATTAGCAAGTCCAGGATAGCGATCAGAAAGCTTTGATGTAAATTCCTTTGGCTGCAGTATCTATCTTGTGCCTACACGGAACTTGATTCCATCTTGGGAAAGCCATTGTGTCACAATATTGGACCTTATAATAGATCAGCTGATATTCTAACCAACTTTCTGGGGAAAAAAGCAAAGAAGGTATTATTCTGTCGTTAACCTTGTCTGTGTGTAGTGATTATCTTAAATCTTCCAATTGGGAGCTAAGTGGAGCTTTCAGAAAATTTCCCGTTTTTAAGCTTTTCGAATTATTGCAATTGGATCCAAGGGACTGCATGTAATTTGAACAAAAAACAAAAAGGCGAAATGCTTTGCTTTTGTTAGATTCATAAATATCTCTTAGTTTAGTCATAGTGTGTACAGCATTCAGCATATTTCATGTGTTCGTGTCAATTGACATCTAAGCTGATTCAGATACAGAATTTTAGTATTTTACCGTTACATAATGCACAAATTTGAATCCAATCAATGGTTGCGATATTTTCATTGAATTAGAGACTAAGCAAAAAAGTTTCAGGTGCACTCAATAAACCAAGCCAACTCTATCCTGGGATGTATTTGTGCCTTGTCATGTGCTGTGAGAGTCATGCCAATCATGCTGATCAATTTCCTGTTGAGTATTGAGCAGGTAAGTCTATTCACGAGTATAGTGCGCATTCTGATTGACTGCGTATCAGTAAGTTTTAATTATCTTTCGGACTGAAAAGTAAATTTATCACTTGCAGCCAATTCTGGGATGTGGCAGATATTTTCCTTCAAATGTGTTATTTCTAATCCTGTCGGCTTTTTAAAAAAATCAGTCACTCATTAGATCGAGATTTCGCTGATGTAAGCTGTTGCTTAAATTCATCATCAAGCCATTAAGCTAGGTGTCCTCTACAAATTTTACAGTATAGTAGAATGCTGTATTTCATATTATTATAGACAGGTGGGAGCTTAATTTAAATGGCACTAGGTTCTCCTCTTCCAACCCATCCGTAAACAGAACGGTGTTTCCCTCTTTATAATTGGTGGCTCATTTCCCAACCCCACAATCATTTTGGTGTGATTCAACTGGTCTTTAATAACCGCACCGCAAACTTGAGATAGGATGAACCTCAAATGAGTAATTTATTTGCACACATTCAAAATGCGAAAAGAGTGCTTGCAATGTCCCCCTCCCCTTCAGATAGTAAAGAGAGGGTTAGAGAAAATAAAGATTTATAGCGTAGAGACCACAGAGAAAATAAATATTGTTTCACGTGTGTTCTGGAGTCTAGAACCAAAGTCCAAAGAGATATTCCTTCGCAGAGGTCAGTGGGCTGAAATAATATAATATAATAATGTATAATTAATTTTTCCCATGGTGTTGACTTCACACAAGGGGATGAATCAGCTTTGTAGGTAATGGTACAGAATTTCTAGTAGAAGCAGTGTAGATGGAGGCCAGATGTTCAACCTGGGCAGGGCTCCTTTTCTGTGAGGCTGCCAGCTAGATGGTAAAAAGCAGATTGAGCTTTGTCGTTCAGCAAAGCAATATTGCTGGTTCCACAAGTCAGAGGCCCATGCCACATGACACCCACCTCTCCACACTGTCTTTGGCAGCAGATGTGTATCCCTCGCCTGGGTCTCTGAGATTGTTAAATGTCCAAACCATTAAGAATTGAAAGAAAGGTTGTGGGGCCTTTTTGTCATAGCAGACGAGCAAAAGGTCTGTACAGCCCACTGGGGTGTTAGTGTAACTCCCCAGAGATAACGATGTGCGAGTTTCCCAGATACTGCTAGACAGCTCCTTTTGTTTGGGAGTCACAGACAGACATAGATTCAGCCAATTTTAGAAATAGCAATGAGGTTATCTATGTATATTGTGTACATATAAAAATATGCAATGTGAGGTCTTAGCTCCTCACCTTATTGATTAAATGTTTGAAGAGCATGGGGCAGATATCATGGACATAAGTGGTTTCCTTCTCAGAGGCAATTGAGAGGGCAATAAATGCTGGCCTTGCCAGCAAAGCTTACATTCCACGAGAGACTTTTAAAAAGTCAATTCGTTATTACTGTCGTCAAGATCGTTTTTTAAATTCTTTGATGAAACTTGGGTGTCAATGGCTAGGCCAGCTTTTTATTGCTCCATCCCTAATTGCCCTTGAGAATGTTGTGGTGAGTCACTTTCTTGGAGTACTGCAGTCCATGTGGTGCAGGTGCACCCACAGTGTCATTAGGAAGGGAATTCCAGAGTTTTGATCCAGCGGCAGTGAAGGAACAGTGCTATCATTCCATGTCATCGTTATGTACGTCTTGGAGGGGAGCTTGCAGGTGGTGGTATTCCCATGCATCTGCTGCCTTTGTCCTTCCAGGTGGAAGAGGGTGCAGATTTAAAAATTGCTGTAGAAGGAGCCTTGGTGAGTTTCTGCATTGCACATTGTAGATGGTACGCATTGCTGTATTGGTGGTGGAGGAAGTAGATTTGGAGTTGGTGGATGAGGTGCCAATCAAGTGGATTGTTTTGTCTTCAATGGCATTGTGCACCTTGAGCATTGTTGGAGCTACTCATCCAGGCATGCGGAAAGTATTCCATCACACTCTTGACTTGTGCCTCATCGATGGTGGACAGGCTTTGCGAAGTCAGGAAGTGAATTACTCACTGCTGAATTCCCAGCATCTGACCTGCTCTTGTAAACACAGCATTTGTATGGCTAATCCAGTCCAATTTCTGGTCAATGGTAGCCCCCAGGTTCTTAACAATGGGGGATCCAGTGATGGCAATGCCATTGAATGTCAAGCCGAGGTGGTTAGACTCTCTCTTGGAGAAAGTCATTGCCTGGCAGTAGTGTGCCTCAAATGTTACTTTCCACTTGTTAACCCTTCTGAAGGGCAGCTAGGGTTGGGCAATAAATGCTGACCTAGCCAATGACACCTACATCCCATAAATGTATTAACAAAAAACAAGCCTGAATGTTGTCCAGGTCTTTCTGCTTATGGACAGGCACTGCTTCAGTATCTGAGAAGTTACAAATGATGTTGAACATTGTACAGTCAGCAGTAAATATCCCAATTTCTGACATGTTGCAGGGACGGTGTTTGTTAAAGCAGCTAAAGATTGTTGCACCTGGGGCACTACCCTGAGGAACTCCTGCAGTGATAATAATATAATAATAATCTTTATTTTCACAAGTAGACTTGTATTAATACTGCAATGAAGTTACTGTGAAAAGCTCCTAGTCGCCACATCCCGGCACCTGTTCGGGTACACTGAGGGAGAATTCAGACTGTCCAGTTCACCTAATAACATGTCTTTCGGGACTTGTGGGAGGAAACCGGAGCACCTGGAGGAAACCCACACAGTGGGAAAATGTGCAGACTCCGCACAGACAGTGACCCAAGCCGTGAATCGAACCTGGGACCCTGGCGCTGTGAAGCAACAGTGCTACCCACTCTGCTACCGTGATGTCCTGGGACTGAGATGATTGATCTCGAACAACCACAACCTTCCTTTGTGCCTAGGTACGACTCTAATGAGTATAGATCTTTCCCCTGATTCCCATGGACTCCTATTTTGCTTGGGCCACACTGTCAAATGAAGCCTTGATGTCCAGGGCCGAAATACTCACTGCACCTCTCACAGCTTCACCACTCTCATCTCTCACAGTTCATCTTGTTCCTGTTATTGTCATCTTCTGTTCCCTTGATAAGTCAGTTCTCATGCAAGGTAACTCATAAGCCATGAATAGTATATCAAGCCTGTAAGTTGCATTAAAGAAAGAAATTGGTCCTAAAATGTTAATTTGCTATAATAGATCGAGGTTGCTGTTTTATCGACCCATTACAGCCTACATTTCCAGCAACTGATGATATGATAGCTGGACAACAGTAGATAGCCATGGCAGCACAGCCCTCATTATTGCTAATGGTGCTTTGACAGAACTAGAACTGTTATGTTTGGTCAGGCGCATGCTGTTGAGCTGTAGTAATCCTGCAAGTTTAGGTGGGCAGATGATAACTTGGAGTAAGTAACAATTAAGAACTGAATTGTGCAGGGTAAAATTCTAGTTTTTAAAAATCGCTATTTAATTTTGGTTCTTAACAAATTTGCTCGTTCTGCTCTAAACTAGTTTATCCCCCACCTGTTCTGCAGTTCTGTTTGTTTTATTCCGCCTCAGCAAGCAAAGTAACATTGCTGGAATTGGAAATCTTGGAAAAGGAGTGTGGTTTGCCCACACGCAGGAATTGTTCGCTAGAATAGACCTTAAGAAAATAAAGAACACCTGTTTCTCAGCCAGTGTCACGGATCAAAGTCCTTTCTGATGAGTTCATGGTTTTGTGGTCAGAATCGCAGTTTGTTTTTCCTATGGGCCAAGCTTGGAAATTAAGCACTAAATGTTCTAACTGCTGTGCTGTCATAGCTATTCAGTCACCTTCACTGGTAAAACATTCTAATGCACAACAGCCGGAAACTTGGCATTTCTTTTATATAGCACTGGTACACGGTCCGCATTACAACTAGACCTCAAAAACATTCTTACTCTGCATGAAAGGTGGGAAAAAGTCCTTTTAACTTGATACTATGGATGTTAGTTGTGCACAGTAATTTATTTATTTAGCAAATGCAAAGTCCCTAAGCCAAGCAGTTTCTTCTGGTCCTGCTGTGTTGAGTGCGGATAGGCCTCTGCTGAGTGTGGATAGGACATTCTTCTATGATGTGCTGCACAGTTTGCTCTTTCCCACAGGCACATGGGGGGGCTCACACTATTGTCCCATCTGTGAAGCTTGACCACTAGGGGCTGTGGCGGTCCTGAACCTGTTGCGGGTGGACCACTCTTTCTTTGGAAGGTTGGAACCAGGCAGCTGTTGGATTGGGTTTGAGACCAGGTACTTGTTTGTCATATCCATTGATTCCCATTCATTTGTCCAGGTGGAATTTGCGTTCAAGCCTTGTTTGGGAAGGTTTTTCCAGATCAGACTTTTTGATGGGAGTGGTACCTTGGGTGGGCTTAATCGATCAGCATGAAGTAGCAGTGGGGGATATTGTGAACTATTTCTATCATTTTGTGGGTTGTTGCAAGTCAGTGGATATGTGGAGGAGTGATGTTTGCCAGGACAGAGAGCCAAGGGAGTGGTGTTGAGCAACAGTAATGATACGCATAGCCGCGTTCAACTGGGTATCAACTCTGTCTGTCTGTCTCTGTCCGGCTGTCTGTCTGTCTCTCTCTGTGTCTCTCTCTCTGTCTGTGTGTGTCTCTCTCTCTGTCTGTGTGTCTCTCTCTCTGTCTGTGTGTCTCTCTCTCTGTCTGTGTGTCTCTCTCTCTGTCTGTGTGTCTCTCTCTCTGTCTGTGTGTCTCTCTCTCTGTCTGTGTGTCTCTCAGTCTGTCTCTCTGTCTATCTCTCTCTCTGTCTGTGTGTCTCTCTCTCTCTCTGTCTGTGTGTGTCTCTCTCTGTCTGTGTCTCTCTCTCTCTCTCTCTCTGTCTGTGTGTCTCTCTGTCTGTCTGTCTCGCTCTCGCTCTGTCTGTCTGTCTCTCTCTCTCTCTGTCTGTCTGTATGTCTCTACCTGTCTGTCCCACTCTCTCTGTTTTTGTCTCTCTGTGTGTGGCTAGCTCCCTTTTAATTTACTTTAAAATCAACCCAGTCGTAAGTTACTTAAGGAAAAGTGATAAAGTTATTGCAAATTTAAGAAAAACTGATATTTAAAAATGAGATTTCATAACAGTCTCATTTAATATCATTGCGGGCTCATAGCTTGAATTTCTTCTTTCCGAAGTGAAATGGTTGAAACCGGAGTAAAATAAAAGCGGATACTGGATAGCTGAAATAAAAACACAAAATGCGAGAAAGACTCAGCAAGTCTGGCAGCATCTGCAGAGGGAGAAGTAGGGTTAACGTTTTGAGTCTAATTCTTCCGAGCTGAGTTTAGCAGCTATATTGAGTTGCTAAATTGAAGATTTGAAGTTTTCCTTTGTAGGTGGACTTGGTAGGTAGAACAGATGCTGGGAGTGAGTAAAGGCTCCTTTCCTTAGTGAAAACAGCAGGTACCAATATTTGAAGATTGCCTGCTTTATTTTCAGCACACCACCGATGGCCTTTCCAGATGCCTTCCTCTCAAACTCCCAGTGGCAGGAAACCCCAGCCCTCGCATGTGATTCATGGCTGTATCAGCTGAGAGCTGTGTGCTGCTGCTATCTGTCACGCTACTGCACAAAATGGCTTCCTACAGCCTCCTTTACACAGTTTTAAAACACAAAAATGACTCCCGTGTTGATTTTCAATTGGTCATTGCTTCAAATAAGCAAGGGAGTTAATTACATTGATGTCCTTTGACGCTCTTACTGCTTCCTGTTCCCTTTGAAGCCAAAGGGTTTTCACACCTTTTAGAAGGTTCTGTGGCCATCCCTGGAGGAGTATTTGCATTTTAATGACTCTTCATACAGTGATAAGAGTCTGATGAGGTTTGAACAAACACAGAAAGGTGCCAGGTTGCCTGTCCATACTTCTATTTGAAAATGACTTTTTAAACTCAATTTAAAACAGGTGTCCTTAAAATCCGGCACACCATAATTACACGTTCCTAAGACCATAAGATATAGGAACAGAATTAGGCCACTTGGCCCATCGAGAGTCTGCTCTGCCATTCAATCCTGGCTGATATTTTTCTCATCCCCATAATTAAACGTTCATGACCTATTCAACACTATTTCTGATGGAACACCGCATGAGAAGTCATTTGAGTGTACCCCATCACTCGTGGTGACTCATTGTGAAAGGCACAATGTTATGAAAGTGGCATTGGTCTCTTTCTCTTGTTTCTCTAATTTCCTCCCTCGTTTCTTGTCCAAATTCATCTTGTTGATGAGATCCACCTCTTGCTCACTCGTCCCTATTTCTACAAAATTGCTGACCATCCAACTTCTATTCCTGTCTGCAAATGCAAAATACTGCAGATGTTGGAAATCTGAAAGTAAAACAGAAAATGCTAGAAATACTGAGCAGGTCAAGCAGTATCGGTGGAGAGAAACAAAGTTATTATTTCAGGTCAGCTTTGACCCTTCATCAGCCCAAAACATTACCTCTGTTTCTCTTCACAGTTGATGCCTTGACCTGCGGAGTATTTTCAGCATTTTCGGTTCTCTGCCCCCCACATCTTGCCTGCCATGTTAGTTTCTATCGTCAACAATTCTCTCTGTTCAGGTAGTGTCCTCTCTTTTCCCAGGGGGGGTGGTGTGTCATGGTTAGCTGTGTCCTGGAAGGGGCAACAGTAGTGCTTGTAAATGTGTATGCCCCCAACTGGGGAGCCGGGTGGTGGTGGTGGTGGTGGTGGTGGGGGGGGGTGGTGGTGGTGGTGGTAGTGGTGGTGGTGTGTGTGGGGGGGGGGGGAGAGAGAGAGAGAGAGAGAGACTTTAACTGCGTTAAGGACCCACAAACACACAGACCCAGCCCTAAATCGGCAATGTCTGGGAACTTAGCGCCTTTAAGGAGCAGATGGGGGTCAGTGGACCTGTGGAGGTTCAAACACCCAAGGGAGAAGGAGTTCTCCTTCTCCCAGATCCATAGGGTCTACACTAGGATGGGCCTCCTCGTAGTGGGGACATCAGTGCACCCAGGGATAGTAGGAGTGATGCTCCGCAACAGTAATCTCCGACCACGCTCCACATTACCTGGATGTGAGGTTGGAGACAGTCTGGAGTCAATGCCCCCCATGGAGGCTGCTCACGACTCTCCGAGCCGACAAGGCATTCTGTGAGCGGATTTCAGAAGCCATCAGTGGTTATATAACCTGCAACCAAAATGGGTCTCAGCCTCCACATTCTGCGATGCACTGAAGGCGGTGGATGATAAAGGGGGAGACTGTTGTGTATAGGGCACTTAAAGACAGGAAGGAGAGGATGGCAAGGCAACAGCTGATCGACTCCATATTGGAGGTGGATCGTCGGTACTCCACAGCCACGACCATGGAACTAATGGCAGAGAGGAAAAATCTACAAATGGATCTGACCTGCTAGTTACCCAGACAGAGCCAGGGAATCCACGTGCAATAACCTCTCTTCCTACTCCCATACCATTACCCCTGGTATCTCCCTCCCATTTATTACTTAAATGCTGCAGCATTAGTTTCCAAATGTAAGCTGTCAGTTCCCACCTCAACTTCAGCTACGCTTCTCTTGACTCATCCACTCTCTCCAAACTGTCCGACTGTGTCCGACATCAGGTATTGAATGTGTTGATATAATAATAATCTTTATTGTCAGAAGTAGGCTTACATTAACTCTGCAGTGAAATTACTGTGAAAAGCCCCTAGTCGCCACATTCCGGCGCCTGTTCGGGTACACCGAGGGAGGATTCAGAATGTCCAATTCACCTAACAGCACGTCTTTCGGAACTTGTGGGAGGAAACCAGAGCACCTGGAGGAAACCCACACAGACACTGGGAGAACGTGCAGACTCCGCACAGACAGTGACCCAAGCCGGGAATCGAACCTGGGACCCTGGAGCTGTGAAGCCATAGTGCTAGCCACTATGCTACTGTGCTGCTCTTGCTGCAGTTAAATATTGTGAAGGCAGAACTCATTCTCTTGCACTTATAATGAACTCTGTCCACCTCGCCATCGGCATCATTGCTCTTGGTGCCATTTTGGCTCTAAAATGAGCTTCTGGCGACCTAGCTGTTTCCACCACTGTAACATCATCTGACTTTATCCTGCTGCTTGAAAACCTTATGTTTATTTTTGTTATCTCCAGACATAGCTATTCTAGTGAACTCCTGGCCAGCCTCCCTAGTTCTAACCTCTGCAAATTTGAGGCCATTCAAAATACTGCTTCTCCTGTCCTAACTCTTTCCAAGTCTTGCTCACCCATCTCGTTTCTACTGTCCGACTTAAGTTGGCTTCCAGTTAAGCCGCGCTTGATTTTCAAGATTTCACGTTTTCAACTGCTGTTAGGACCTCTCCCCTCCCTATTTTTGTGATCTCTTCTAGCCTTACCCTGCAATCTCTGTGCTTCACAATCCTGACCTCTTCAGCTATCCTAATTTGAATTGCTGCAGCATTGGTGGCCCTATCTTCAGCTGCCCAACCTCTGAGCTCTGGAATTCCCTTCTTAAATCTCTTTCCTCCTTTAAGATGCTCCTTAAAATCCAGCTTTTTGACCAAGCAATTAGTCATCTGGCCTATTATCTTTTTGCATGGCTTATAGGTCCCTTTGAATTTGTAACTCGTAGAGTTGGCGAGGGGGAGCCAGTGGATGTGATATATTTGGACTTTCTGAAGGTTTTTGTCAAACCCCTGCATAAGAGATTAGTGTGTAAAATTAAAGTGCATGGGATTCGGGGTAGTGTATTGAGATGGATCAAAAACTGGTTGACAGACAGGAAACAAAGAGTAGGAATTAATAGTTTTTTTTCAAATTGGCAGGCAGTAACTAGTGGGGTACCTCAAGGATTGGTGCCAGTCACAATGTATATTAATGATTTGGATGAGGGAACAAAATAGAATATCTCAAATTTGAAGATGACACCAAGTTGGGAGGGAAGGTGAGCTGTGAGGAGGATGCAGAGACCCTTCAGTGTGATTTGGACAAGTGGGTGAGAGGACAAATGACTGTGAGATGCAGAATAATTTGGAGAAATCCGAGGTTATCCACTGGTAGCAGAAATGAGAAGGCAGACTATTATCTGAACGGCCATAAATTAGGAGAGGGCAATGTCTAACGAGATCGGGATGTCGTCGTACACCAGCCACTGAAGGTAAGCCAGCAGGCACAGCAGGGATAAAGAAGGCAACTGGTAATATGACATTCATGTCCATTCGAGGACAGGAGCAGGGTTGTCTTGCCGCAATTATACAGGGATTTTGTGAGGCCGTACCTAGAATATTGTGTGCAGTTTTGATCCCCTTATCTGAGGAAGGATGTTCTTGCTCTGGAGGGAGTGCAGCGAAGATTTACCAGACTGATTCCTGGGATGACAGGACTGAGTATGAGAAGAGATTGAATTGGTTAGGATTGTATTCGCTGAAGTTCAGAAGAATGATGGGGGAATCTCACAGAAACCAATAAAATTCTAACAGGATCAGTCAGGGTTGATGTAGGAAGGAGGTTCTCGATGGTGGATGTGTCCAGAACCAGGGGTGACAGTCTGAGGATACGGGGTAGACCATTTAGGACAGAGATGAGGAGAAATGTACTCACCCAGAGAGTGGTCGGCCTTTGGACTTCATTCCAGGTAGTATTTGAGGCCAAAACATTCTATATTTTCAAGAAGCAGTTAGATGTAGCACTTGGGGAGAATGGTTATCAAAGTATATGGGGGACAAGCGGGATTAGGCTATTGAGTTGGATGATCAGCCATGATCATAATGAATGGCGGAGCAGGCTCGAAGGGCGGAATGGTCTCCTTCTGCTCCTATTTTATCTGTTTCTATGTCTTGCCAAATTGTTGTCCAGACTCTTGGGATGTTTTATATGAAGCTAAAGATAAAGTCGCCATTGTCCCAGATGACCATAGGCTGCTTTCCCCTTTGAGGGGGAGAGCTGACTGGTGGTGGTTTAACCTGAGAATCACCGCACCTCAGGCGAGGGGCAAGGTTGAGAAGGCGGGGCTTCATGAATAATTGGAAAGGGGCGAAAAATATACAAGTTATTGTTTCTTGTTGTCTCAGCCGCATAGCTAGGATAGAGGCCAAAGTATTTAAAAACTGGGCAACGTCAACAATTTTGTCCAAAAGAACATTGTCAACTGATTTTTCAATGCCCATCCTTTTGGATATCTATTTTTCTTAAATTTCTAAGTTACTTCCTCACTTTACTGTCATCTTGTGTCGGACAAATATATTTATTTTATAACGAAATCTGGGTGATAGATCCGAGAATATGACAAATCTGACTGCCACAATCTAGTAGCTCCGGGTCAATGGGTTAGAAAAGTGCAATTTTCCACACTAAGACTAACCTGTGATTGAGCTTCCTTTAATGGCTCGAAATGTTATCATATTTCTTACTGTCAGCTTATCTGAAAAGCATGACGAGCAAGGCATCTGCTCATCCTGGCTGGATTCAGCTGTATGAGATTTGAAAATCTTTTGGTGCAACCACCAAGAGGCGATGTTTTGATGGAAGTGGGATAATTCACCTGGAAGAGGAAGAGAATGAGATTTACCTGATGGGAACTGAACCTCCTGTGGTCACAGGTGACGAAGCGTTAAAAAAGCAAAGAGCTTGCACTTATGTAGGGACTTTCACAACCCAATGACCCAAAGCCAATAAAGTTTAGTCACTGCAATAGAAGCAGTAGCCAATTTGTGTATGGCAAGATTTCGCAAGTTTCAACTTGAAAATCTGTTTTTAATTGTGTTGGCTGAGGGATAAATATTGGTCAGGATGTTG
Source organism: Scyliorhinus torazame (assembly GCF_047496885.1). NCBI lineage: Eukaryota > Metazoa > Chordata > Chondrichthyes > Carcharhiniformes > Scyliorhinidae > Scyliorhinus > Scyliorhinus torazame. Next base: position 153,284,595 of record NC_092713.1, read on the forward strand.
GGCAAGTGTGCCCTTTCTCTTCTCTGTCGGAGGCCCACAGGATCTTTTTGTGTTCAGTTGAGAGATGGAGTTTCAATTTAATGTCTCATCTGATAGATATCAATTCTGACAGCACAGGACATCCTGAGTGCTGCACTGGAATCGCAGCCCAGATCTGATGCTTCAGTTTCTGGAATGGGACTTCAACTTTCTGCCCTCTGATTGAGGTGAGCGTGCTATCAACTTAATCACGACTAAGCGTCTAGTCTGGATTGCTTGTCTTGTATGGGCTAGAGAGGGCACATGATGTGCACAATGAGGAGTTCAGTGGATAGGGAAACTGAAACTGAATCTGAAAACACCTGGCAATTTAAAGAAGTGGATGGAGTCAGAGGGGATGGGTGACCACCAGTAACATGAAGTGGGGCAGGCAGGTAGTCAGGAAGGCCCCAGAGAGCATCTCACTCAAGAATCGTTTTTCTGTATTGGAAAATGGACAATTCCCCTGGAGAGAGCAGCCAGAACCAAGTTCACGGCACTGTGGATGGCTCAGCTGCGCAATGGGGGAGGAATAAGAGCAGTAATGGTAGGAGACTCAATAGTGAGGTGTGCAGACAGGCGCTTCTATGGCCACAGACATGACTCCAGGATGGTGTGTGGCCTCCCTGGTGCCAGTATCAAGGATGTCACTGAACAGCTGCAGAGCATTTTGAAGGGGGAGGGTCAACAGTCAGAGGTCGTGGTTCACATTGGTACCAACAACATGGGCAGAAAGAGGGATGACATCCTACAGCAAGAATTTAGGGAGCTAGGTAGCAGATTGAAAAGCAAGACCTCAAACGTCTGGATTAATCATGGTGCCACATGCTAGTGAGCATAGGAATAGAATGTGTGTCTGAAGGGATGGTGTAGGAGGGAGGGCTTTCATTTCCTGTATCACTGGATCCATTTCTGGCGAAGGTGATTACCCCTGTACAAGATGGGCAGGTTGCACCTGAACCAGAATAGGACCAAGGTCTTTGCAGGAAGGTTTAAACAAATTTCTTTGTTACAGTGGGCCACGGTGTGGAGATACAGTCGGGAGTCATGCGCACCTAAATATGTGAGAAAAACTAAGTCAGTCTGGAAGGCAGAGGCAAAAATAGACATGTTAATGCACAAGGGAATATGGCCAGGCTGGATGGCATATATTTTAATGCAAGGAGTCTTAACGGGTAAGGCCAATGAACTGAGGGTATCGATTAGCACATGGGAGTATGATATTATTGTTATCACAGAGACATGGTTGAGGGAGGAGCAGGACTGGCAGTTCAATAATCCGGGTATAGCATCATCGGGCGAGACAAGGGGTGACTCCTCCACTGAGGCCTTTTGGGTGGAACTTCCAAACAAAAAGGGGTAATCATGTTGCTGGGAGTGTACTATAGACCCCCAAGCAGTCAGGGAGAGATAGAGGAGCAGATATGTCGGCAAATCTCAGAGAAGAATAAAAACAATAGTAGGGGATTTCAACTTCCCCAATATTAATTGGTACAGGCCAAGTGTGAAAGGCTTAGAGGGGGAAAAATTCTTGAAGTGCATCCAGGAGAGCTAACCTGCACATCTTTGGACTGGAAGGAAACCGGAGCATCCAGAGGAACCCCATGCAGGCACTGGGAGAAAGCACAAACTCCTCACAGACAGTCACCCAAGGCCAAAATTGAACCTGGGTCCCTGGCAGAGTGACACAGCAGTGCTAACCACTGTGCCATCATGCTACCCATTGTGAGGGCAGTGCAGTTAATGTCATCCGCATGGACTTCACAAAGATTTTTGACAAGGTCCCGCGTGGGAGACTGATCAAGACGTAACAGCCCATGGGATACAGGACAATTTGGAAAATTGGATCCAAAACTTGCTTAGTGGCAGAAGGTGTTGATCGAAAGTTGTTTTTGTACCCACAGGGATCGGTGCTGGACTCCTTTCTGTTTGCAGTGAGCATTAATGATCTAGATGGCATGTGGGTGGTATGATCAGTAAGGTCGCAGATGACACAAATTGGTAGTATGGTGAAAAACGAAGAGGAAAGCCTTAGATTACAGGGCAATATAGATGGGCTGGGCAGATGGGCAGAACAGTGGCAAATGGAAATTAATCTTGAAAGGCTTGAGGTGATGCATTTTGGGAGAACTACCAAAGCAAGGGAATACACAATGAACAGTAGGATGCAAGGAAGTACAGAGGGAGTTTGGGATCATGTCCATAGGTCCCTAAAGGTAGCAGGACAGGTAGATGAGGTGGGTGGGAAGGCATATGGATGCTTGCCTTTATTAGCTGAGGCATAACATATAAGAGCATGAAGGTTATGATGGAGCTGTATAAAACGCTCATTAGGCCACAGCTAGAGTGCTGTGTGGAATTCTGGTGGCCACGCTATAGGAAGGATGTGATTGCACTAGAAAGGGTGCAGAGGAGATTCACCAGAATGTTGCCTGGGCAGGAGTGTTCCAGCTATGAAGCGAGGCTGGTTAGGCTGGGGTTGTTCTCCTTAGAGCAGAAAAGGCTCAGGGGGGGACCAGATTGAGATGTACACAATTATGAGGCACGCAGATAGGGGAGATGCGAAGAAACTTTCCGCTAAGTTGAGGGGTTGAAAACCAGGGGTCATAGATTTACGGTATTGGAGATTTAGAGGTGATTTAAGGAAAAGCTTTTTCTCCCCGAAGGTGGTGGGAATCTGGAACTGACTGCCTGAAAGGGTGGTAGAGGCGGGAACCTGTTCTTCCAATTTGGGTGGTATGGTGGCACAGTGGTTAGTACTACTGTCTCACAGCGGCAGGGACCACGATTCAATTCCGGCCTTTTGTGAATGGTCTGTGTGGAGATTGCACCTTCTCCCCCTGTCTGCACCGGTTTCCTCATGGTGTTCTGGTTTCCTCCCACAGTCAATAGATGTGCAGGTTAGGTAGTTTAATCCTGATCAATGTGCGGGGTTACAGGGATCGGGCATGGGATTGGGCCTCGGTAGAGCACTCCTTTGGAGGGTCGGTGCAGAATTGGTGGGCTGAATGGCCTCCTTCTGCACTGCAGGGTTTCTGTGGAACATTTAAGAAGCATTTGAAATGTCATAGCATACAAGGCTATGGACCAAGTGCTGGAAAATGGGATTAGAATAGAAGTGCAGGGCGGCATGGCAGCGCAGTGGTTAGCACTGCTGCCTCATGCACCAAGGCCCCGGGTTCAATCCTGGCCCTGGGTCACTGTCCGTGTGGAGTTTGCACATTCTCCCCGTGGGTCTTGCCCTCACAACGTAAAGATGTAGAGGGTAGGGGGATTGACCACGCTAAATTGTCCCTTAATTGGAAAGATTAAAATAAGAAAAAAATATATAGGTGCTTGATGGCCGGCACAGATACGATGGGCCGAAATGGCTTATTTTGCACTTAACTCTCTATAACTCTATATAGCAGAAAAGAACCACTTTACAAGATACTTTCAGCAGGTCTTTTCTTTTGGGTGTGATGAATGTGCAAGCTGTGCTGTGAGGTGTTTGTGCAGTAAGAATAACAAAACTTAAAAGTCACGATGCATGAGAAAAAAAACATCATCTGTCCAATGAGAAAACCTGGTGTGAAGCTGTTCCAGAAAATAATGAGTTTTTTCCAGTTGGCATATCCCGAGACTGGAGGTAAAAGACAGGAATGGAAGGTGTCTGTGTAAACTCAGCATATTCCTCTCTGCTTTTATCTCCCATTGACATTGTTTCCATTGTATATTGTTGCTACTCATCAACCAGGGGTAATTTATTTATGTAAAAGTCTGTTTTGTGGGATGTCTGGTACATTTTTGTCGGTGTGTGTTTCAAATTTATTCCTAAGGTTTCCAAAAACCATGAACTCAATACTTTTATTTCCAAATTGAAAGATCAAGTTAGTGCCAAGACTTCAACTGTACTCCAGACTTTATCGAGTCTGTTTTGTGAATATCACAAGATTACATAATGGGAAACTACTTCTGAGCATTACACCATGCCTAGTCACCCAAGTCTATGTAGAGTTCCAAAGTAACTGATGTTAAATGAAACCTTTATCGGTGATGGATATCAATTAATGTCAACATTATCATGAAATCAATCTCTTTACTTTCAACACTCTGCTTTTAATTTTTTCTTTGTGTTAAAGTCCCGAACCATTTCCAAATTGTGTAATCATGTTTAAGTTCTGTGACATAACTTCTCTCTTCAATGACTTCCCTCCCCCAAGAGGTGTTGGGAAGATGGATGAATTCACCCATTTACATTGTATCTAATGGCAAAATAAAGTGGGATCTGCATTGAACAGGCAGCAAGGGAATTCAGTGTTCATCAAAAGCTGGTGCAGGAATGGAAGAATGAGTTAGCAAATGTGACAACTTTTAGTTCAAAGCCAACTTGTATTTAATCTCTTTTGCCAGAGGACCAATTTCTGTTTGTATTTGGCCATGTGCAGTCTGCTCTGTGTGGGTGTGACTTAAACGCCTACAAATCTTCTTGGCAATATAAGCTGTTTTGTTTGCTTGATTCAGTGCGCTGACTTAAGGTGAGTAAAAACATTTCTGAGCTGGAAAGTTGGATCTGGCTCCTAATGTGAGTATATCGTTTCTTAGCAAACGCAGGGTAGGGCGGCGCAGTGGTTAGCACTGTTTCCTCACAGCGCCGAGGACCTGGGTTCGATCCAAGCCCCGGGTCACTGTCTGTGTGGAGTTTGCACATTGTCCCCGTGTCTGTGTGGGTGTCACCCCACCACCCAAAGATGTGCAGGGTAGGTGGATTGGTCACGTTAAATTGCCCCTTAATTGGAAAAAAAAAAAGAAGTTTTAGGATAGGGGTCAACTTAAGTGCTGAGTAAAGGCCTGAACATGATTTAAGGCTCTCCTTAGAACCTGGTTTGCCTTATATTGCAGTCTGTGGCATTCGAAGTAGTAATAGAATAGAAGGTCCTGTGGCGCTGTGGGTAATGGCCCTGCCTCTGAACAGAGTTTGAGTCCCATGCGGTGACCCTTGAGCAATAAGAGCTATTTGGCAGTATTGGTGAAGCGCACGCCTCATTATCTCTGAAGGTACGCTCATAACCCCTGGCCATATCTGATTCAGAACCCAGGCTGGCCACCTGGAGACTACTCGTCAGCGAGGACAAAGAGCCCTGCAACCTTCCTTTCAAATTCTGAATGGTTGGAACCCTACCAACCTCAGGAACCCAGACAAAGGGATATGCACCCTTTGTCCAGGCCAAAGTGGCGAGGTGGGAGTCATATATCATGACCCCCAAGCTGGAAGAAGTGTTAATATTTCTGTGTTGAGCTGCAAAGCTCAGTCTGCTCTTTCTCCACCAACCTAGCAGCAGCACAGAAAAGCAAATCTGCCAAGCTGAATATCTATCTGGTCCCATCTACAGTGTTTCTACCAGACTGTCTGTACCATCACCTGCAAGATTAATTTGTCTCTGCATGCTTGTCTCATCATGGAAGTCAATTCTTCTGGAAAAGTGAATTATCCAGCATCAGTTCAGGTTGTCGACCTCTGTGAAATAATATACCATTAGATAATAATTCTGGAGTCTGGACTAGTGTGATACAATAATTCTTTTCTCGATGGTCTTTTCCCATTAAATCTTTATTTCTCTGCCCCCCTCTTTTATTATATGAGTGAAAAGGTGGCGAGGTTGCTATCATCGTCCTGTGTTAATGTGTACCAAATAAACTAACCCTATGAGTTTTCCCAGAATTTGAATCATGACAAAACTGAGGGGGTTGGAAAATATGCCACCGCTGATAAAGGGGGAAATCAAACTCAAAACATCTTTCTGTTTGCGGATGGGTGGTGAAAGGCGAAAACAGGGCTGTTTAAATCAACCACCCCTCCTGACCATAACAGGCAGAAAGTTGGAATCTCTACCAACACTACCCACAGCTCCAGAATGCAACATGCATTTAAAAGTGCATGTTGTGAGCAGCAACTCTGTCCATTATGCCGCCTATCAATTCACCACTACTCATTGTGGCACAATCTGACCTCAGAACACATGGTGGTTAACAATCAAATTTTCAGGATTATTAGTATACTAATACTAATCTTTATTGTCACAAGTCGACTTGCATTAATTAACACTGCAATGAAATTACTGTGAAAATCCCCTATGGTTGATGAGTCATAATTTTGTTTATGTGGCAGAGATTTAAACTCAAGTAGTTTTGATTCATTTCTCTTTCACCTTTCACCTTTCACCCAACTAAAATCTTTAAACTGAGACAGAATAAACTGGTTGGATGAGTGGTGTCTGTCTCATTGGAAGTTATGTGGCCAACACGTCTTGTTGCATGGTTACACATTCTGAGATATGTTCTGAATAGTTTTCAGTTGGGCCTCCCCATTACTTCCCATAATTCCCACTTTGTAAATGGTAGCTACTTCCGTTTTTTTTACAGAAACCTCCAGATGAGAAGACTGATGTTGCCCAGTATATTACAAAGAAGTACACAGACATTGATGAGAAGTAAGTCATTGTTTTGAGACTGCAGTTCTCTGTTAAATTGCTGCTCATGAGCTTTATTTAGTTACGGATGGTTCAATGCATAGGACAAACGGTTTTAAATCTGTTACTGCCTTCTCTACCTTTCCCCTCCAATTTGAGAGAAAATTGGCCACATGTTTGAAGCAGAGTAACATAAAGGGACATGGAGGGGAACAGCTCAATGAGATTGCATTAGCAGTGGTCAAGCACACCATACTGACCCAATTTTCCTCATCCTGTACTGTAAACCTGTTTGTTTCTGAGGGTCTTCCAATTTCTACTAATAATGACGGTTTGTGTTTGGATGCATTCCTGTGATTTGTTGTTGGTTTGAATTTTTTTTTCAACTTATTCTCATTGCAAGAGTCCCCTTTACAGGTGAACCTTCACTTGCTGTGGTTCAAAGCTTGACAATGTTCAGTTAGATTGCATAACCCCTTGGGATAACTTGTACTGGTCCAAAATAAAAATGGGCATGAGTGAAACCAAATGTTTTCCATAACAAGACAAAACCACTCAACAAACATGTTAGGAAATTCCTCCGCGGTTTCTCTTTATCAGTCATCCTAATTTTTGTGGACATCTTATTTACATCCTGACAATCTTTCTACAAAGTTAGGTGATCATTCAGAGAAATCTGAGCAATTTAGGACTTCTTTTCTCTCTGTTGTGTATAATCGTTTCTTGAATGCATAATTTCCACTTCTGGTGTTTGACATTAAAACCCATCTAAACTAACGCACATTGCAACATAAATAAGGAAATCGAGGTAGAAATATCCATTTTTGAAATGTTGCAAAAATGTTTCTACTGGCTATGCTATAAAAGCTCAAAAGAGAATATTTTTTGATGTAGGAGTACAGCAAAAAGGGCAGTGACATGGAATTAAATGAGGAACAATGCCTATCGGCATCTTGTTTTTGCTTTCACATAATGCAGTGCTGTGTTTTATTCTCGCACTAACACTTGCTCGGAGCAGTGCTTTATTTTGCTGTGATAACTACTACTCCTGGAGCCTTTTGTTCCATGACCGCTTAACACTTAATCTGTCCCACCTCTAAACTATCCCTAGCTTCTGCTAGCAGGACACTGTTTATGAGTGATTTATTCCAAGAGTTTATGCAAAGGAATGGAATTATGTGTGGACTACTCCTTTTCATCCAACGTCAAGTGGTTCAGCTGTACAGGCATTGAAAGAAGGACTGAAAAGAATGACAGGCGGCACTTTGGAAACTCAGCTGTCACGGTTCTTATTCCAGGCTCGGAGCATGCCACAAATGACAACAGGACTTTCACCAGCTGAATTGTTGATGAGTAGGAAGCCAAGTCTCACCTGCATCTGCTGCACCCAGATGTCAAAGCGAACGTGGGAAGGAGATGCATGACTGCCATATGAAGCAAAGGCATTTCAATCCAAATGACTGTGTCCTATGTAAAGAATGTTGGCAGCAACCAACGATAGCTGCCTGGAGTTATTCTGAACCAAAGTGGTCTGGTATTGTTTGTGGTAAAATGAATGAATGGAAAGGTCAACTGCGGATACCAAGATCATATGCATCAATACCACGACTCTTAGACAGCTAAGTTTCCGGATCACACACCAGAAGGTGATGCTGCTGTGCAATTTTGCCCAAGAAGTGGTTCCTGTTGCTCACGGGCATTCGGTGGACTCTACTTCGTGAGAGGTTAAGGGCCATTCTTTCTCTAACACCCAACCTACTTTTGCGCCCCTTGCATCCACAAGTCCAACACAACTGAGCCAAGATTCCCCAGTGATAGAGTCACCGGTGGTTCTATGCAGATTACAACGTAGTCGCAAAGCTCCTGAAAGACTGATGTATAATTGAGACGTGTGTTATTATGTTTCTTTCCTTAAGGGGGATTGAAATTTAAGGGGGGGGGGAAGGAGAAGTGTTATGGTAACCATCTTCCTATTTGATTATATGTATGGATGCCTGAAACAAGTGTGAGCATGTGCGTGTGACATCATCAGTAGTGCGGGCTTGTGCAGGTTTTCACTATTGCCACGAGTATAGTTGTGTCTAACTCCTGCTGGTGTTTGAAGTCAAGCTGTGCTATTATCACTATTTTTCTAAGTAAACAAGATTGAATTTTTACAACATGTTAGACGACATTTTTTTGTGATAAGTTACCACTCAAAAGGAATATGTTGAAGTCTTCGGCCTCTTTGAATTACCCGGGAGTTGAGGAGCCTATAGTTAGTTCCCTGTTGCTTGCTCCATGACAACACCTTGGTCAATCAAAGTTTGCTTGCTAACCAATCACCACACTTTTCTCCTCCAGTATAAATTGCCGTAATCATTTGGAATTTGGCATTCTTGCATTTTTCTTGATGAGTGCAAAATGAAAAGAATCAGCAATATCTCTGTTTGTTTGACAATATTCAAGTTGTGTACCATCAAGTGAATTATTAAGTAATATATTTTCAGTGAAAGACATTGGACTGGAGGTGGATGAGACTGAGAGGTTCAACTATAATTCCATGCAAATTTAATTTATAAGCGGTGGGGCATGATGTTCAAGAGTCAACAAGGGATTTAAAAGAAGAGAAAATATTTGTTAGGCTAGAGTGCTGTTTGGATCCCCATTCTAGAAAGCCGAAGTCCGAGAGTTTGTGCTGGGTCGCTTCACCAAAATGGAGCAATGGGCAATTATTGTTGGAGAAACAACGTTGAGAAACTAGGGCTGGTTTCACTGGAGCTAAGAGGTGATTTAAGGATGGTCTTTAAAAAAAATATGGATAGCCGTGGTTGAGTGAACCACCCCATTATTTTCAACTCTTGGTGAGGATGGTTGAAGACAAACACAATGGACCGTGGTCTCTCTTGCCCCACAGCTCTTTATGCTGATAAGAAGGAATTGTTAAGTAATGGGTTAAGAGACATTGCAGTTAGTTGTCTCATTTATGTTAAGTATCCATTAATTGACACTGATATGTAAAGGGGCTTCAGGTGGCCTCTGTCAGGTGATGTATAGTGAGAGTTTTGTGCAAAGGCTGTTGGAATGAAATAAATGGGTGTTTGTGAAAAAGGAACAGAACTTTAGACTCTTCATATCACAGCAACTAAAACGTCTAACAATTGGTAGCGGAGCATGGTTGCTGTGTAAATGTGAAGGGTTGAAAGATACAACTTTTCCAGATCAAACTACGGAGTGAGTGAGAAAAGAAGAAAAAAAAGGGATATATGGCTGAACCGAGGATAAAGATGGCTGGATATGACTATCCTCCCTTATTTTCTGAAAGGGAATCATACGACCAATGGAGAAGTGCAGTAGTTATCTGGACTAAGGTAACTGCTTTGGGAAAGAGAAAACAAGGTATGGCAATGGCTCTTTCTCTACCACATGGCAGTAAATTCCGAAACAAAGTGCTTTCTCAGCTGGAATTGGAAGAGTTAGACTCAGAAGAAGGTCTGGAGACTTTATTTCATTATGTGGATAAGATTTATAAGAAAGATGACTTGTTAAGTGCGTATGAAGCATTGTCAGATTTTGATAAGTTCCGGAAAATGGAGGATATCTCCATGGAAGACTATATAATGGAATTTGGCAGACTATATAAAAGGCTACAGAAACACAACCTGGAATTTCCACAGTCTGTGTTGGCCTTTAAATTACTTGACTGTGCTAGAGTTAGCAACATGGATAGGCTCCTGGTTTTGACAGGAGTTCAGTTTACTGATAAGGATACCTTATTCGAACAGATGACAAAAGCTTTACAAAAGTTTCTGGGGAAACATTCGATTCCAATGGCTCTGATGACCCAAATATGACAGTCTGCAATGAGGCAGAATATGGAAGATACACTACTAACAGGATGGCGAAATCGTATGGCTACGAACAGGGCTCAAGACTATAGAAGGAGACCGAGACAAGGAAATTATGAAGACAGAAACCCAGTTAGAACCTACAATCGGAAGATGAACCCCAGAAATGCACGGGGAATGATAAATCGATGTTTTTGATGTGACTCTCAATACCATTATGCTTTCAACTGTCCAACTCGTTATGATAGAGTGTTTGAAGCGTCACATAACACGGAAGAGTCAGAAGAGGAAAAAGATAGTGACCAGAAAGAAGGCATTGTCCTATTGACGAGCAGTTTTACGCCGGTAATGAGGGTGTTGGTTGCAGAATCCTTCAACTGTGCTGTGTTGGACAGTGGCTGCACATCTACTGTGTGTGGAATTGACTGGTTAAAATGTTCCTGGACTCTTTGAATGCTGAAAATCGGAACAAGGTTAAGGAATTTGAAAGTTCCACAAGTTTCAGGTTTGGGGATGATAATACTCTGAAGTCGCTGAAAAGAGTGGTGATCCCTTGCAATATTGCCGGAGTGAATCATTTCATTAGCACGGATGTTGTATCAAGTGAGATCTTTGCTTCTGAGCAGACCATCGATGAAGAAAGCACACATGAAACTGGATATGGAACAGGATAAGGCAACAGTTTTTGGAAAGACGGTGGACTTACAATTTACACAGTCGGGACACTATTGTATTCCATTACTGACAAATAATATTTCAAGTAGAGCGGTTAAGGATGTGTTAATGACAGTTGAAAATGGGACTTTAACTGATAAAAAGCTTGTTGTATTAAAACTGCATAGGCAATTTGCACATCCGTCTCCTCGGAGGCTGAAAAATGTATTAAAGGATGCAGGGGTAAGGGATGACGACTATACTAAACTGATAGAACAGGTTAGTGACCGCTGTGAAGTTTGTAGGAAGTACAGAAGGACACCAGCACGACGGATAGTAACCCTACCTTTGGCCAGGCATTTTAACGACATTGTGGCCATGGACCTAAAGATCTGGGATGAAGCAAATAATATATTTATTTTGCATTTTGTAGATTTAGCAAACAGATTTAGTCAATCAACAATTGTACGAAGTAAAGAAAAGAGAGTAATTCTGGATCAAATCATGGAAAAATGGATAGGGACAGGAATGGGTCCACCAGCAAAATTCCTTACGGACAATGGGGGAGAATTTGCTAATGATGAGTTTAGCGATATGTGTGAAAACGTGAATATCAGAGTTATGAATACGGCTGCAGAAAGCCCATTTGGTAATGGTGTCTGAGAAAGAAATGCTGTCATCGATGACATGTTTCGGAAAATTTTGGCAGATCAACCAAATTACAGGCTAAATTCAGCTTTAGCATGGGCAGTACATGCAAAGAATTCATTGCAGATGGTTGGGGGCTATAGTCCTTATCAATTAGTGTTTGGTAGAAATCCTAAAATTCCGTCCATTTTGGATGACCAGCCTCCAGCTTGGGAGGGGACTACAATTAGCTCTGGTTTTGCTGAACATTTAAATGCATTACATAGCAGTAGAAATGCTTTTTTGGAAGCAGACGTCTCTGAAAGAATTCACAGAGCTTTAAGACATAACGTATGGCCATCAGACTCCGTTTTTCAGCAAGGAGGCATGGTATACTATAAGAGAGACAATTCTAATGAATGGAAAGGCGCAGGGAAGATCATAGGCATAGATGGCAAAACAATTATTTTGCAACATGGTATTCAAACTGTTAGGGTACATTCATCAAGGATAATGTGCACAGATTACAAATTTTCAAATTTAGACAGAGCAGACAGACATGATGAGGAACCAGAGTCATCTGGTATGCATGTGTTACAGAACTATAAGGACCAATTAACTGATATAGACAGGGTTTCTGTGGAGGAGCACAACACTTCTGATGAATTAGAACAGGCCATTTTTCCGAAAGGGCAACTGCCAAAAGTTGGTACAAAAGTGACATACTTACCTGAAGGGTCAAGTCAATGGAAGGATGCAACTGTTATTAGTAGAGCAGGGAAGGCCACTGGAAAGTATAAACATTGGTTGAATGTACAGCATTCAGGGGAAGGAGTCAAGACAATGGATTGGGAAAACGAAGTTCAAAAATGGAGGGCACAGAAACGCAGTGCCAGTTCAGATAATACATCAGATAGTGAACAGGTCCGCAGGAAAAGGTCAAGAACTATTGAAAGGACATCCCACAGCAGAAGGGAAAGCTCAAGCAGTAGCAGTACAGAACGAGATACCAGGCGGGAGAGGGGACGTAGTTTATCAAGATCTCGGAACATGAGTAAGACTACGAATACTAATAGGAATAGAAGCCCACATGCACGTGAGATTTTGGTGGCGTCAAATAAATTAGATGAAAAAGTTATCAAAGAAGCTAAACAGCAAGAATTGCATAGTTGGAGTGAATTTGGGGTATACACGGAAGTACCGGATAGGGGACAAAGAGCTCTATCCTACAGATGGATGTGAACAGAAAAGGTTCTTCCGGATGGAACTTATAAGGCAAAGGCCAGGCTGGTGAGAAGGGGATTTGAAGAAAACTTGGAAGATCAGGATTTAAGGGTAGATTCACCGACAGCAAGAAAGGTTATTTTAAAGATCTTCTTGGCTCTATTAGCCACAAAGGCATGGGAATGCAAATCTGTATAAAAGCTGCCTTCTTGCAGGGGCATCAGCTCCAGAGAGACATTTTTCTCCGTCTTCCTAAAGAAGCAGCTAACACAGAAGTGGTACTTTGGAAGTTGAACAAATGTGTACATGGATTCAATGGTGCATCTAGAGTCTGGTATTTTTCGGTACGGTCAGTTTTGTTGAAGTTAGGCTGTGCCAGTTGAAAGCAGATCCTGCAATGTTTTACTGGCACTATAAAGGAAATCTTTCTGTCATTTTTATGATGCATGTCGATGATTTTTTGTGGGGTGGGACTAGTGATTTTGAAGCTATTGTAATCTCTGGTTTGAGGAAAGAATTCAGGGTTGGAAGTCAGGCTTCCGCTGCATTTAAATATATTGGACTGGAAATTGGACAGACTAAGTTAGGGGCAACTTTACGTCAGCAATCTTATTTGGAAAGCATCAGCCCAATAGCAATTAGTCGTGGCCGTGTTTCACAAAAAGACGCAATGGTTTCAAAGATGGAAAAAGAGCAACTGCGAAGTTTAATTGGGCAACTGAACTGGCTAGGTAAACAGACTAAACCGGACGTGAGTTTTGATGTCTTAGAGTTGAGTACAAAAATGAATGATCCCGAAGTGGAAGACATAATAAGAGGAAATAAAGCATTGGCCAAACTAAAAATGCAGGAGTGTGTTTTGAAGTTCCCGGTTTTAGGTGACCTTAGGCACTTGAAACTCATAGTTTTTAGTGATGCGTCCTACGCAAATTTATGTGATGGGGTTTCAAGCGCAGGAGGTTTTATAATTTTCCTTTTGGGGAACAAAGGTAAATGTTGCCCGCTTGTGTGGGAAACAAAGAAAATAAGGAGAGTGGTAAAAAGCACTTTGGCTGCTGAGACATTAAGCCTTGTAGAGGCGAAGGACATGGCCTTTTATATAAGTATGATATTGACAGAAATTTTGGGATTAGGGGATTTGGGTAAAATCCCTATTGACTGTCACATTGACAAATCCCTGTGGGAAGATGTGCACTCTACAAAAAGTGTCAATGAAAAGAGGTTACGGATAGACATCGCAAGTTTGAAGCAGATGTTGGACAGAGGGGAAATAACAAAAATTAAATGGGTCGACAGGAGCTATCAACTGTCAGACTGTTTTACGAAAAGAGGGGCAAGTTCACAGAAACGTTTGGATATTGTTGATGAAGGGCGCTTGTTTCTGTGACTATTTTTTCTTTCTCGTCCAAACAAAAAAAAGGGGGGGAAATCATGTGTGTGTTTTGGAGTTTCTTGAAATTTTGTTTTCACCGAATTATTATTTTTTTCTCCAAGGAAGGGGAGACTGTTAAGTAATGGGTTAAGAGACATTGCAATTAGTTGTCTCATTTATGTTAAGTATCCATTAATTGACACTGATATGTAAAGGGGCTTCAGGTGGCCTCTGTCAGGTGATGTATAGTGAGAGTTTTGTGCAAAGGCTGTTGGAATGAAATAAATGGGTGTTTGTGAAAAAGGAACAGAACTTTAGACTCTTCATATCACAGCAACTAAAATGATTAACAGGAATGACTGTTTTATGTGGCTGAGAAGTGGATAATAAGCCATTAAATTAAAATCCTCACTGAGTATAGGAGAAGCGATGTGTTATTACAGCATAGAAAACTTCACTATAGGTTAAGGTAGAGACCAGCAGATTTTTAAAATAGGAAAATTAGGTAAATACTTTAAGCAGAGGATGATAAATGACTAAATGGAAAGTTGGTCAAAGGGTTTATCATTGGTTTAGTTTAAAAAAAAAAAAATATTTATTAAAGTTTTTTAACACAATTTCTCTCCCTTACAAACAATAACACCCCCCCCACCCCCCCGTAACAAAAAAAAACGAGAGATCGCGCAGAGCAAGATATATGATATATACATGGCAAAATGATATATTTACACAGCTTTGTACACTGGCCCTCACCTGTACGTGCCAGTTTCCCCAACCCTTCATGTTATCTCTTGCTCATCCACCCTCCTTTCCCCCCTTTCCCCCCCCCGTCCCCCCCAAGGTTGCTGCTGCTGCTGACCGACCTTCCTCTAACGCTCCGCGAGATAGTCTCGGAACGGTTTCCACCGCCTGTAGAACCCCTGCGCAGACCCTCTCAAGGCAAACTTAATCCTCTCCAACTTTATGAACCCAGCCATATCATTTATCCAGGCCTCCAGGCTGGGGGGCTTCGCGTCCTTCCACATTAGCAAGATCCTTCGCCGGGCTACTAGGGACGCAAAGGCCAGAATGCCGGCCTCTTTCGCCTCCTGCACTCCCGGTTCGTCCACTACTCCAAATATTGCTAGCCCCCAGCTTGGCTTGACCCGGACTTTCACCACCTGAGATATTGCTCCCGCCACTCCTCTCCAGAACCCCTCCAGTGCCGGGCATGACCAAAACATATGGACATGGTTCGCCGGGCTCCCTGAGCACCTTCCACATCTGTCCTCTACCCCAAAGAACCTACTCAACCTCGCCCCCGTCAAGTGTGCTCTGTGGACCACCTTAAATTGTATCAGGCTGAGCCTGGCACACGAGGAGGAGGAATTAACCCTACCTAGGGCATCAGCCCACAGACCTTCCTCGATCTCCTCCCCCAGCTCCTCCTCCCATTTACCCTTCAACTCTTCTATCAGCACTTCCCCCTCTTCTTTCAACTCCTGGTGTATATCCGACACCTTGCCCTCCCCGACCCATACACCCGAGATCACCCTATCTTGAACTTCTTGTGCCGGGAGCAACGGGAATTCCCTCACCTGTCGCCTCACAAAAGCCCTCACCTGCATATATCTAAAGGCATTTCCCGGGGGTAACTCGAACTTCTCCTCCAGTGCCCCTAGGCTTGCAAACATCCCGTTGATGAACAGGTCCCCTATTCTTCCAATCCCCGCCCGATGCCAGCTCTGGAACCCCCCGTCCATCTTCCCCGGGACAAACCGATGGTTACCCCTGATCGGGGACTACACCGATGCTCCCATTGCACCCCGGTGCTGTCTCCACTGGCCCCAGATCCTTAGCGTTGCCGCCACCACCGGGCTCGTGGTATACTTTGTCGGTGAGAGCGGCAGCGGTGCCGTCACCAACGCCCCCAGGCTCGTTCCTTTACAGGACGCCATCTCCATCCTCTTCCATGCCGCCCCCTATCATTGGTTTAGTGAAGAGTCACCAGAGATTTGCTGAATTGCTCCTTGCTCTGTGAACATCTGTGCTCTGAACTTAAATGGCATCTCAGCAATGGAAAGTTAGTAATTGTTTTTTCCAGAGCCTATTATTCTCCAAGGATTACCCCAGGATTGACTTCTGCCTACAGCCTGACTTAATGAATATTGATCAAGGTGCCCCCTGATTCCACAGTTGGTTACCAAAACATTTGATTTGTTACAAGCCCTGAATTTGTACTTAGTTGCTATCTTTGGGATATAGGTTTTGTTCTCCAATCCTGCCGTATGTAACCCCTGACCAGTGAACAATCTTTCATGGCTATATCGTGCTCACCATTGCTTGGGTTCTGTTCTACAAACTACAGCCTCATTTAATCTTTCTTTCTCTCCAATGCCGACAAATGATTCATTACCTTGCAGCTCTTGTGTTCATTCACTCTTCACTCTGGATGAGTGCACAGCACCTTGACAGTGGAAATCAACAATGATATCTTTCGGAACAAACCATGGTGTGAAGTCCCTTACCCCCATCAACCTTTCGGTAATGCTCTGTGTTGCCCATTGCACAACTCTGCTCTACGTATGTACTTTAACATTGAACAGTATGGTATTTCCCAAGTATGGTTTTACTACTATCTGCCCCAATACTGCCAGTGCATCTCCATGGATGACTTTTCCATGCACGACTCTCAATGTGATAACCCTGAGTAACATGCTAATCATTGTTGTCAACTTGCATGTGTTCATGAACAGCACCCAGCACCAACTAGTCATCGAGTAATTATGGCACAGAGCAGATAATTTGGCTGATCAAGTAGATGCTGGCTCGATGTAGAACTATTCAATCAGTCCCATTCTCCCACTCTATCCTCATATATCTACAGGTTTATTTTCATTCAATGCCCATCTAGTTTTCTTTTTAAATCATTGATCCACTTCCTCCACCCTTGTAGGCATTGAGTTCCGGGTCATTATCACTCTCAGTCATCACCACCTCTTGACTGGCAACTTGTATGTCTGACATTAAGTCAGAATTGAATTCAATTGAAGGAAATTTAAAGTACTTATTTTCAAACTAAGATAAGAACTTTGCATCCTGCTCACCCATTCGATTCTTCTTCTTGGCTGCTCTCTGAGGATGAATCATGCTGCATACCGTCTGGGTTCCCTGCTTAATCCACAGCGGAGCTTTAAATCCCGATGCATTACAGTCTCACCTTTATGAAATTGACTCTTATCCAAGGCTATGCCCCATTAATTTTGAAAGTATAATTTTTTGACTTTCAACTGACTCAATTTTGTAACCTGAACTGAGACAGAGCAAACTGTTTAAAATGCAAGGCCGCATTCCAAGGTGAAGGTGAGAAACCAAAAATCACCCAAGGGGAGTGTGAAGCGAGAGATATCTACAATCTAGACACCCATCAAAACTCTTAACTGTCTAAGTAAGAGATATAAAAATGCGAAGTACTGGATGTTGAAACAATGGCTGCCACAGACAAACAAACCCAAAATCTCTTGTAAATACACAATAAGTGAAGTATTTCAAGGCAAGGTTATCCGCCACTTGAGAGGTGTTGCAAGTGACAAACAGCGGTGCCAAGAAAATCTTCAGCAGAAGAAACAAGCTGATGGCTGCTCTCTCTCCCTCTCTCTCTTTTGGAATAAGTATGGCACCCAGTTCAAGAAGTAACTCGACCTGCATCCTCCCAACGAACCGAGATCTCGGAATAATTGCAACATCTTCTACATCTGACTGCATCCAAGAAACCAGCTAACAATCGAAGGACACTTGACCGTATATTATTTTACTGTTTTCTTACTGGATTCTAACTGATTGGAACGCGTGCCTGAATTCTTGACATTACATTTCTATTGTCGATCTCTGGTTTAGTGGTTCATATGTTTGTGGCTGAATTCTCCGCCGTCGGGATTCTCCATTTTGCCGGCAGTCCAGGGGTTTCCCGACGGTGTGGGGCTACCCCACAATGGGAAACCCCATTGACAGCCGCCGAAATGGAGAATCCCGACGTGGTGCTGCGGGACGGAGAAACCCACCCTTGCTCGTTCGTTGACTCAAGAAATTATTTTTTGATTGACTCCTATGGCTTTAAATAGTTCAATACATTCTGATTTGGAAAAGGCATATCCTCACAAAAAAAACCTTAAATCTTTATTATGACCAACCGTTGAGATTGAATAGAGGGGAGCCAGTTCACCCCTTAAAAACAAAGGAAATAGGAGGAAGCATAGACTACACGGTTCATTAAGCCTGTTGTACCATTCAGTCTGATCTTGAGGCTTCAAATCCTTACCCCCCTCCCCCCGCATATCCATTAATTCTCTGAGAGAAAATCTGTGTATATTAACCTCAAATGTATTAAAATATGGAGCATGCACAACCCTGTGGGGTAGAGAATTCCAAAGCTTCACAACCTTCTAAATGAAGTGATTTCTCCACATCTCAGTGCTAAATGATTGGCCTCGTATCCACAGACTGCACCCGCATGTTTTCGATTCCTTCCGGACAATCTCTGTGTCTGCCTGTCAAATCCTTACAGAATCTTGTAGGTTTCAATGAGATTGCCTCTCATTCTTTGAAATTCCCCAAGGACAATTTACTCAGCTTTTCATCCTAGGACAACCCCCTTACCCCTAACCCCAGTTTAGTGACCCTTTGCTGTATTGCCTGCAATGCGATATATCCTTTCTTAAATGTGGAGATCAAAACTACAGAGAGAACTTCAGATGCAGTCTCAGAGAAACCTTGTACAATTTTAGCAAGATTTCTTTATTCTTCTGCTCCAGTCTCCTTGCCAAAAAGGTCAACATGCTATTTGCCTTCCTAATTGCTTGCTGTACCTGCATGGTAACTTTTGGCATTCCTTGTAGAAACACACCCAAGTCTCTTTGAGCATCAACACTTCCAGGTTTCTCACTTTTGAAAATATATTCTTCTCTTCTATCCTTATGACCGAAGTGAATAACTTCATACTTCCCTACTTATACTCCCATCTGCCATCTTGTTGCACACCCACCTAACCTGTCTATATCTCTTTTCAGCCTCTCTATCCTCCCTGTGGCTTACCTTTCCATCTAGCTTGGTATCATCAGCACCTAGATACATTACTCTGTCTCCTCATGTAAGTCATTAATATAGATGTTGAAAATAGTTGAGGCCGCAGCACTTATCCGTGCAGCAGTCCACGACCACTCCACTATTTGCCGACTGCGAACTTGAAAAAAGTTGTTTATGCCCACTTTCTGTTTTTTAAAAAATCCATCAGCCAATCATCCATGCTAATATATTGTCTCCAACTCCATGAGACCTTATCTCTTGGTGATAACAAACACCATTTGGTGCCCAACAGAGATAAAGTGGGATAACTTCACTTTCATCTCCCCAAACTCTTCCTTCATCAGAAAAGAATGTCACAATTTTCAGATGTGGAATAAATTATGTTGAGCACAATTGTAAGTCACCTAATTCAGGCTATTTTGAAAACTGTTGACAATGTTTCTCTCAAGTCTTCCAGTGGAGGTCACTTTCTTCAACTGCCTCCAGTGAATAATGTTTGTGAGTTCAACAATTCAAATTCAAATCCTGGCAGTGACTCGGGGCCTGACAGGTTTTCATCTGGATCACTGGCTCAGGACAAAATATCAAGACTGATTTAATCTTGATGATTTGGATATGATGCCTGGTATTTTCAATAAAAAAGGACTGAATCTGTTTGATGTTAAGCTCCCGCAACTTTGTCAATGCAGCACAACCTTGTCATTCTAGCAGTAGATGGGGAACCTTGTCTTTTCACCATTCCTTTTCAAGTAGGCAAGTTTTTGTCAGCTTCACAACTGGATCACAGAGGCAAGCAGCAAACATGATTCCTGTATCCAGAACTCATGTTCAGAGGCAAGGTTGAAGATGATGGCTTTGTTTTATTGGATGGAAAATGAAACTTTGGGATGATGTAATTTAGCCTTTCAAGATTGTGAAGAGAACTGCTGTTGCCGATCCAGACTTGTAAGAGGTCATATAGCGAATAGAAAAATGAGAGAAAATGCCTATAAATCATGATTTACTTGGGAATCTGTGACTTGGAGAGTTGGAGGATTTTGGTTTCTGGATTGAAGTGTAAAAATGTGAACATAAAATGAGCCATATTTGACAAGATTTTCATTATGAGATCGATGCTTTGCTGGCATGGCTGGCACCAACTTCTTATCCCTAATGTCCCTGATTTTGATACAACTGAGTGGCTTGCTGGGCAAAACTGGAGGCAAGTGAAGAGGCAATGAAGTTACAGAGTCAAATGTACACTAATCCCACTTTCCAGCACTTGGCCCATAGCCTTGAATTACAGGTGCTCCTCCACATATTTTTTTAAGTTTGTGAGGTTTCCCACCTCTACCGCCCTCCCAGACAGTGCATTCTAAACTCCCACCATCCTCTGGGCGAAAATAGTTTTCCTCAAATCCCCTCTAAATCTCCTGCCCCTCATCTTAAAATTACACCCCCTCTTGAGAGACCCTTCAATTGCTTCCTACCCACCCTGTCCATACCCTTCAATCTTATACACCTAAGTCAGGTTCCCTCTCAGTCTTCTCTGCTCTAAGGAAAACCACCTCAGCCTATGCATCTCTTCATAACTCAAATGCTCCATCCCAGGCAACATTCTGCACACTCTCCAGTACAATACATCCTTCTTATAGTGAAGCGATTAGAGCTGCACACAGTACTCCAGCTATGGCCTAACAAAAGATTTGTACAGCTCCAACAGAATCGCTCTGCTCTAATAATCTATGCCAAGACTGATAAAGGCTAGCGTCTCGTATGCCTTCTTATCTACCCTATTAACCTATCCGGCCGCCTTCCGGGATCTGTGGACGAGTACCCCAAGATCCCTCTGAGCTTCCTCCTTGTTATTCCTTTCAAAATCCATCATCTTGCACTTTTCAGGATTAGATTAAATCTGTCACTGAGCTGCCATCTCACCAACCCGTCCACATTTTCCTGCAACCGAAGACCTTCTTCCTCACTATTCATCACCTTGCCAATCTTCAAGGCATCTGCAAACTTACTTCTCATTCCCACCCCCAACCCCCCACATTCTCATCCATATCGTTTATTTATAAAATGTCACGAACAGTAAAGGTCATTGCACTGATCGCTGTGGTATGCGACTAGACTCCTCTGTCCAGTCACATAAACCTCTTTCAACCATGATCCCTCTCTCTCCTACCGCCAAGTCAATTTTGGATCCAACTCGGGCCAGCACGGTGGGGCAGTGGGTTAGCCCTGCTGCCTCACGGCACCGAGGTCCCAGGTTCAGTCCCTGCTCTGGGTCACTGTCCGTGTGGAGTTTGCACATTCTCCCTGTGTTTGCGTGGGTTTCGTCCCCACAACCCAAAGATGTGCAGGGTAGGTGGACTGGCCATGCTAAATTGCCCCTTAATTGGAAAAAGATGAATTGGGTACTCTAAAGTTTAAAAAAACAAAATTTGGATCCAACTTGCCAGGTTACCTTGGATTCCATTTGTGTTTGCCTTCCTTATGACTCTCTCATGTCAGACCGTGTCAAAGTCTTTGCCGAAATCCATATCTACTAAACAAATTTGGATCAGAGCCCCTATAATTTCCTCCCTTGGCTCCCACAGCAGTCGGGGGTACAACTCATCTGGTCCTAGGATTTGTCCACTTTGAAGCCTGTCAAAACCTCCAATATCTCCTCACTCCTTGTGTCAAACTGTTCAAGAACCACACAGTCCCTCTCCCCGAATTCTATACCTACATTCTGCTTCTCCCGAATGGAGACAGATGTGAAGTTTGCGTTTTACACCCTACCAATGTCCTCCTGCTCCATGGACAGATCACCCCCTTGGTCCCAAATGGGCCCCACTCTTTTCCTGATTATCCTCTTGCCCTTAATAAACTGAGAGAGTATCTTGGGATTCTCCCTAATTCTACCCACAGTGCTTTTTCATGCCCCCTCTTTGCTCTCCTAATTGCTTTCTTCAGTTCCCCCCCTGAACTTTGTATAGTCCATGAAGCCTCTGCTGATTTGCTCCCTTTGTACCTGCTGAGAGCCTCTATGTTCTTTGTTATCCAGTTCTGAATATTAGAAAGAACAAAAGAACAAAGAACAAAGCTGCCTGCGGGCAACACCACAAACAAACGAGGGTCAAGATATGGTCAGAACAGGAATTGATCTAACGCTCCAGCTCTCATGCATAATTTGCTGATAAAAAAGCACCAAATAACTGAATAGTCTCGATCATTAATACTCTTGCATCAAATAAATAATTGGCAAAATAGTCTTGCTTTTCCCTGATGGTGCAGACACTTTATTTAGTGAGTCAGAGAGGGCAGAGAGGTCACAAATGCAATGTCTGGTCTCTGCCAAATTTCATATCTGATCCAATCAGGTGGAAGGGACAGTTAAATTGGTTTCAGGGTTAGGAGGAGTGTAAAATGTCTACGACTGAACACTGACCTTTTCCAGAAGTGTGCTCATGGGAGAGTTTAAAAAATATATGTTTGTTGGAAATTTTTCATTATAAACAAAATTAAAAAAAAAAACAATTGATCCAAGTTACAATGACGAAGAACACAACAAATAATCAAAAGCACAAATTAACTTAACCTCCCAAAACTAAACTAAACCCCTTAACTGTTGGTGACTAGCTCTTTTAAAAAAAAAAAAGAAAATAAATAGCTGCCATCTTGGGTAGAAACCTTCCATCAACCCCCTAATGGTGCACTTGACCTTCTCCAAATGTAAGAACGACATGAGGTCACCCAACCAGGCCAAGGCACTGGGCAGAGTAGGAAACCTCCACCCTAACAGAACTCTTCTCCAGGCTATTAACGAGACAAAGGCGCAGACATCCGCCAGCACCCCGTCTGCAGCACCAGCGAGTCTGACACCTGAAAATTGCCACCAATGGACCACGCCTCCAGATCGGCAATAAATATCTCTGACATGGGGTCGAAGAAACAGACCCAAAAGCTTACTAACTTAGGACAAGACCAGATCATAGGAGTGTGGTTAGCTAGTCCTCTAGAACACCGCTCGCATCTGTCCTCAGATGTCCTCATCTGTCGCCAGAGAAGAATCCACTCATCCTCGCCTTGATCACATGAGCCCTGTGCACCACCTGGAATTGGATCAGACTGAGACAAACATATGAGGACAGTGAGTTGACCCTGTGAAGGGCCTTGCTCAATACCTCATCATCCAGATTAGGACCTCAACACCGGTGCTCCAGAAGGCAGTGTCCTCGGGGGCCCCTACTATACTCCTTGTACACCTGTGATGTGTGGCCAAATTCCCTTCCAACTCGATTTTCAAATTTGCTGATGACACCACAGTAGTGGGTCGGATTTCAAACAATGATGAGACAGAGTACAGGAATGAGATAGAGAATCTGGTGAACTGGTGCGACGACAATAATCTCTCCCTCAATGTCAACAAAATGAAGAGGTAGCACAGTGGAGAACATACCCCTGTCTACATCAATGGGAACGAAGTAGAAAGGGTCGAGAGCTTCAAGTTCTTAGGTGTCCAGATCACCAACAACCTGTCTTGGTCCCACCATGCCGACACTATAGTTAAGAAAGCTCACCAACGACTCTACTTTCTCAGAAGACTAAGGAAATTTGGCATGTCACTTACTTAACTCTAACCTCACGTGCACTCCCAGCCACTCTCTTCAGCCTCCTACTGGTGGCCGAAACTGGATTCTGTTTTTATACAAGGCGACTTTAGATTTGTTGAACGCTGCCCTCTTCTTTGCCAGCTCCACTCCCATATCCTAGTAAAACCTGATGGTGTTGTCTTCCCATTTGTAGTCACGATGCTCCCTTGCCCCTCTCAGGCGCCGCTCTTTTTTTTGGAAGCTGTGAACCTTCACGATTAATGCTCGTGGTGGTTTGCCGTGATGAGGCTTCTGCCGAAGTGTCCAGTGGGCATGGTCCAACTCGGGAAGGGACGTGAATCTACTCTCCCCCACCATCTTCCTAAACATCTTCATAAAGTACTCTGTGGGAGTTGGGCCTTCCATCCCGTTTGGCACCCCCATAATTCAGATATTTGGCCTCCTGGAACGAATCTCTACATCTTCTACTTCAGCCTTCAGTGCTTTATTTGCATTGGCCGCTTCGAGAGGCAATCTAGTCACTATGCCTCGAAAGGGTCACCTCCATGTTTTGCATCGTGGCTCCAAGTGCCTTTACCGTTTTGTTGGCCCTCTCAAATTCCAAACGAATGGGAGCCATGGCCTCTTCCATCGATTTGCAGAGGTCCGCCGATGCAACACGCCAGTGTTTGTCGAATTCTCCCGCCAAGGTGCTAAGAAGCATCTCTACCGTTAGTGGAGTGGCTGGAGTCACAGAGGCTGCCTGTGCCATTTTTTTCCACCGATAAGCCCCAAGAAGCTTCTGATTCAGTCGAAGAGCGTCTACTTTCAGGCTTTTTTTCTGTGGATTTTCTTGGTTTTTCACCCATGCAGGTACCTCAACCCATTAAACAAGCGGGTTTTTAACAGACAATATCCCCGAAGCTAAACGTAAAGGACTAAAAGCACAGTACCCTAGTGGGAGTAACCGTTCACGTCTTCCCCCTACATAATGCCACTGGAAGTCGCTAGTGAGGGAGTTTTAACCTGACTCTTTGGGTGAAAGGCTTGAGATCAGGTGGAACAGCGCTCTTACACTCAGCCCCAAATTACTCTTTATGGAGAGTAAAATCGGGTGGAGATGCAAAATCAATATGACAGCCCAGCCCGCCAGTTTCCACAAACAGATTGCCTTGAAATTGCCCTGCTTAACTGCATGCCAGGTGAAGGCATCATTCAGCCATGATGTCCTCTTTCAGAAAGATATCAGCAAACTGGGTTGACTCACTCTTGGATAAAGTATTGAAGATGAATCCGACACTATCAAATTTTGCATAAACAAGGAGACATGAGAAAAAACAGGACGAATTTTCCAATGGATGGGAACAGATTTATTCAAACTAAATGGGTACTTATAAATTGGGACACCAACCTGTCTACCCTCGCCTCTTTTGTAACCTACACTGTTTGAAAGTAGCATTATCGCTCGATCATTCTTAATTCTCGCATGGAATGTGAAATCTTCAGTAGACATGTGCAGTACCTCCTCTAGCCTGAGAACTTTTCAGGAACTCTGCTATCATCCAATTTTGGCCTCTTGTGCAGCCCGGACTTCTTTCGTCCCACCGTTGGTGGTGGTAGATTTGAAGTACTAGTGTTTGTTTGAAGAGATGGCATAAAAGCAACATCAACAACTTGCACTGAAGGGTAATTCAGGATGGATAATAATGCTGGTTTTGCCAGTGATTCCCAAATCCCATGAACAAATAAAAATGCAAATTTATTTAACAGTCGTGTACTATAGAAAATGCAAGGTATTTTACAGAAATGTAATCAGAAACAGATGGAAGCTGAACTTCAGGGATGATATTTATGGAGCATCTAAGCTGATTCCCGGCTTGGGTCACTGTCTGTGGCGTCTGCACGTTCTCTCCGTGTCTGCGTGGGTTTCATCCGGGTGCTCCGGTTTCCTCCCACAAGTCCCGAAAGACACGTTTGTTCGGTGAATTGGACATTCTGAATTCTCCCTCTGTGTATCCGAACAGGCGCTGGAATGTGGCGACCAGGGGATTTTCACAGTAACTTCATTGCAGTGTTAATGTAAGCCTACTTGTGACACTAATAAAGATTATTATTATTATTTTTTAAAAAGAGAAAAGTTGCAATGGCAGGATGATTTGGGGAGGAAATTTGATAATGTGGAACCTGATGGTGTGGCCACCAGTAGGATGCTGAAGAGAGTGGCTGGGGTGCACGTGAGGTTAGAGTCAAGTAACAGAATTCTGGTGGAAGAGGTTACAAAGATGGGAGAAGGCAAGACCATGAAGGGATTTAAACACAGTGATGAGCATTAACTAACTCTGGAACTTGAGACAAGTGTTGGGCAGTGAAGCTGTTCCATTGGGATGGAATTCACCCAAGCTAAGTTGATATCCATGTAATTGCAGAGCAGATTGTGAAGGCAATTTGAAGATGTATGCTGAAAAAGGAGAGCCAAAGGAATAAACATAATGGTCAGAAAAAGCAATTGATGATGACATTAGGAAAAGGGTCAATTCAGAAAATAAAAATTTGGAAGATGGGCTGAAACCAACAAAATAGAAATATATTAATGCTCAAAGCATTTTTAATAAAATGATTGAACGTGAGGCAATTTGGAAATTATGATCCAGTAGGTCACTTGAATGATAATGAGCATAACAATAAAGGGTTATGAAGGATTTAGAAAGCTTTTATCTGTGAGAAACCAAGTAGGAAACGTGAAGAGTCGTGACAAATACAATTTTGCAAGCAAGGCAGAGGAGTTAATGGCAAGTAAAGCAAATAGTACAGGGAGTTAAATAGCCTGTTGTTTGGTGAAAGCAAATGAAAATGAAATGAAAATCGCTTATTGTCACAAGTAGACTTCAAATGAAGTTACTGTGAAAAGCCCCTAGTCGCCACATTCCGGCGCCTGTTCGGGGAGGCTGGTACGGGAATCGAACCGTGCTGCTGGCCTGCCTTGGTCTGCTTTAAAAGCCAGTGATTTAGCCCAGTGTGCTAAACCAGCCCTTGCTAAACCAGCCACTGACAGGATTATGTTTTACTTGAACTGAGATAAGCTACTAACTGGATACAGAACTTTAAAAAGGACAATTTCAAGTAAATGAGCCAAGATCTTAGTTTGACGTAGCACTTTAGAGAAATTGAGTTAAGGGCAAATCAAATACCTTAAAATACGGTCCAGTGAGTGCAAACCAACACAGATGTGACCCAAAATGGATTACTAGCACAATGCCAGTAAGTTTTCTTCCCGAAACACCAAACTCTTCTAAGCCTATAGGGAGAAATGTAAGGGAGACGACTCTCCCTAGTTATATTCCCTAGTATGGCCAGAATACATACTTACAAGTGTCTTTTTACAGTTTGGTTTGGGCTTCAGCTTGCCCTCGGACCAGACCCCTGTGGCTTTGTCTCTTGTCCCTCTCGGTCTCTTTGCGTGCCTTCATTCCCCCCTTTCTTTCTTCCCCCGCCCACCCCTTGCTCTACCAGTTGCTGAGTCACAAATAAATCTTGGAACTGGTTGGAGACGTGGAAGCCCTCTTCCGATCCCGGATGACAAATTTTGTTTTCTCCAGCCTGAGAAATTCCGCCAGCTCGGACAGCCGGCCTGCAGTTTGGGTGGTGCTGCCGATCGTCAGCCGAACAGGATTCTCTGGCAGGCAATCAGGGAGGCAAAGTCTAAGGCGTTGGCCCCCCTCCCATGATGAGTTCTGGCTGATGTGAAACCCTGAAAACCACCACTTTTGGGCATAGCTCCACTCTCACTCCCACAACCCTGGACATTGCCTCAAAGAAGGTTGGCCAGTACCCAACAAGTCTGGGACGAGCCCACAACATGTGGGTGTGGTTGGCCGGGCCTCCCTGACATTGTTCACATTTGTCCTCCATCTCCGGAAAGAACCCACTCATTCGGATTCTGGTTAGGTGTGTGCCCTGTGCGTTAAGCTTAACCCTGCACATATGGAGGCGAAGTTCGCCCTGTGCGATGCTTCGATCCAGAGTCCTCCCCCTATCTCTGTCCCTAGTTCCTCCTCCAATTTCTTCCTTGTCTCGTCCAGGAGGAAACATGCCTCTTCCAACAGTCGCCTGTACAGGTCCGCAAAGTTTCCCTTCTCGAGGTCGCCCGCGTTCAGTGTTTCTTATACCAATGAGTGTCCTGGTATCTGGGGGTACGTTGTTGTTTCCATATGGAGAAAGTTTTTGACCTGAATGTATCTCGGGTCATTGTTCTTGCTCACCGAAACCTCTCCATTAGTTCTTCCAGGGTCACTACTCTATAGTCCTTGTACATGTCCCTAACCGTCAGTGTCCCCTCATTCTGTCTCCACCTTTTGAAGGTGGCGTCCATTATTGCGGGAGTAAACCTGAGGTTTTTGCAGATGGGGCCCATGGTGGTCATTTCAGTTCGGCTCATTTGGTACCATGCTCAAGTCCCCCCCCCCCCCCCCCCCCCCCAACGCACACACACAAACGCCATGATTAGTTTGTTAACTATGTTGAAAAAGGCCTTGGGGATACAGATCGGGAGGGATTTATCCAAACAAGGTGAGGAACCTGGGCAGAATGTTCATTTTGATCGTCTGTATTCTCCCCGCGAGGCAGAATGGGAGTGGACCCCACCTCTGCAGGTTTCTTTTGACATCCTCCACCAGACTTGTCAGATTCCATTTGTGGATCCGTGTCCAGTCGTGGACTATTTGGATCCCCAGGGTAGCGGAATTTGGTCTGGGCTTGCTTGAACGGCAATTCCCCCCAGCTCTGTCCCTCTCCTCTGCGAGTTCACAGGGAAGATCTCGCACTTGCTCTGGTTAAGCTTGTAATCCGAGAAGGCTCCAAACTCCTTTAGGAGTATTATTATCCCTTCCGTGCTGGTCCAGGGATTCGAGATGTAAAGGAGCTGGTCTACTGCATAGAGTGAATCTCTATGCTGTCTGCCCCTCCTTTGGATACCTCTCCAGCCCTTCGGCATTCTGAGGGCGATCGCTAGTGGCTCGATTGCCACAGGAAACAGCAGTGGGGATAGTGGGTATCCCTGTCTCATGCCTCCGTGCAGCCAAAGGTATTTAGAGCTGGTGTTGTTTGTCCGTACGCTCGCCATAGTAGCACTGTATAGCAGTTTTACTCAGGAGGTGAACCGTGGTCCAAACCCAAACCGCTGCAGTACCTCTCGCTATGAGGTATTTCCATTTTATTCTGTCGAAGGTCTTTTCAGCGTCCAGGGAGATGATCACTCCTGGTGTTCTCTCCCCAGATCTTTTCTTGGTCTTGGCACCGGTGCAATTTCGTGATGCTCCCCGGCCTTTGGCTTTGTCTGGAGTGACCTGTGGCTCTGTCAACTTCTGGGGGCTTGTTGGAAGCTTTCCCCTCCAACACGTTTGCCCAGCATCTGTGCCACGTACTCCATAAGGTTCCTGCCCTCGGTAGCCTCTGGTAGGCTCTCATTGTGGAGGTTTTGGCGGCGCGACAAGTTCTCTTGGTCTTCGACCTTCCCACTTAACGTCCCTTTCGTCACCAGCAACCTTGCCATCACTGTCTCCAGTGAGGCGATCAGGCTTTTCCAGCACTTCTTGAAGGGGGCCAGCGCCTCTGCTCCTGCCACTTTCGCCATTGCCATCATTTCAAGCTTGATGGTGTCTTTGAGGACTTGGGGCTCCTGTGCTAGGAGGTCCCTCCATTGATTTACCAGGAAGTAGCCCAGCATATATCCTGTTCGGCTGTGGCTGGATCCTCATCGTCCTGCATGTTCGCCATCGCCTCAAACTTCTACTCCAGACTTTTACTAATTCTGCTGTCTTTTCGGCTCCTCGGGTTGTTGCCTGGCGTGCATCGTTCGTTGTGGTGGTTTTGGAGGAAGGGTGTTTTTTTTCTCCTCCTGGATTTAGTGGTCTATTTTTGGATTAAAAATGCCTAATTTCAGGCTTCCAGGAGGAGAGCCACCTTTCATGCATCCGTTCAGCACACATCCATCACCAAAAGTCCCCTACCTCACATTTATCTGTGTTGAACTTTATTTGTCAATTATTGGCCACATTGCAAGTTATTCATGTCTTTGTGTAATTTGTTGCAGGCTCCTCAGTATTGACTCCCCCACCCCAATTTGGTGCGATGTGCAAATTTAGAAATGGTGCTTCTGAATGCAGCCTGAACAGTTAATGTAGATTGTGAACAGCTGTTGCCCTTGCACTCATCCTTGTGAAACACTGCTGCCCACCAACTGCCTCTCTAAATAACTACCCTTTACCCCCACTCTCTGCTTTCTGTCCTGAAGCCAGCTGGCAATCCATTCTCTTACTTGTTCCCTGACTCTGCGTTCTCTAACTTTATTTGTTAGTTTATTATGGGGCACCTTAGCGAAGACCATTTGCAAATCCAGATGATTACATCTGCTGCATTAGCCAGAACTCCTCAAAAACCTCAAAAACGATGGGCGAACAAGTCTTTACTTTTTGAAATTCATGCTGACCATTCATTGTTATATTGTTAATTTGTTGATGTTCCTCTCTTCTCTCCTTAAGTAAGAATTCCATTATTTTTCCGAATACTGATAAACCGAATGGTCTACAATTCCCTAGAACCGCTCTGTTTCCCTTATGAAATACAGGAATTATATTAGCTATTGACCAGTCCTCTGACACTGCCCTTGTTTCTGAGAAATTATTAAATATGAGTGGTGATACCTCTGCTCTCTCCTCCTTAGATCTTTTAAAATACATGGAGCAATCCATCGGGACCTGGGGTTTTGTGCTCCTTGAGTTTGTTTAGTTTGTCCAATATATTTTTAAAATTTTAAATGTATGTATTTCATTACTCATCTCATCAATCAACTATTGTATTCTATCTCTTTTAAGTAGCTAAGCAAGATAATTATTTACCACTTCTGCCATCCCTCTATTGTCACCTGTAGCAATTGTTCCGTCATTCTTTCTTGATCTTATTGCCATTGTAGCCTTTCTATTTTATTAATGTGCCTGTAAAATATTTTAAATGATTCTCGGGATTTAACCTCCCCAATTCAGACAGAAAGTCTACTCCAGTTGTCCTGTTGTGTGAAGAAAAACTCCTTCAGCTAAGTCTGAAATTAATTGTATTTAAATCCTTCCTCCCTTGATCGACCTTCACAGTTTAACTTCAGGCTAACTTTTCTGCTCTCTTCAGGATGTCTTGAGATCATCTTGGTGGCACCTCCCTCCCTCGCAGGCAAAAAAAACAAGTTTGTCACTATGAATCAACCATGTGGCTTTCCTTTGTTGAATATCTCCCTGAATCGGCTCCAGAGCACTTTACTGCTTAAGGCGTTCTCCAGCATGTCTTCTGCTGCTTGTTTATGCAATTCAGCATTGTGTATTGGCTTTATTAGTTGCTGCTCTGAATTAAAAAACATTTTCAACATTGAGTTTAAGAATGCTTTAGTTTTTTTAGCTTCATGCTATACAATTTCAGTGCCATTCATTAAGCTTATTTTCCTTGTTTTGAGCATCTGAATCCAGGTCATTTGCGTAAACTATGCTCCCAAAATGGAGCCCTGGAGTAAATTCCGCACAACCATAAATTGTCTAGAAATGTTTGCTGGTCTGTAGCCATTTCCTCATCTGTTCTCAGGATTTGCCCTGAATCTTCCGAAGCTTGAGCTGAACTAATACCCTAATCTATGATCCCAGGACAAAGAGACAAATGATTTTCGATGGGATATAATTAGGGTGTTAACATATGAGGCTGAAGAAAGACTCAATTAAAGTGTACAAAATTATAAGGGGTCTAAACAGAGTGGATAGTCCTATTGGTTGAGGGGTCTGTGGCCAGGAGTTACAGATTTAGTGCATGAGTTTTAGAGGGGATTCAAGTGGAATTTTTTGACCCAGAAAGTGGTAGAATCTGGAACCCATTGTCTGAGATGGTGTTTGAAGCATAAAACCTCAAAATTTAAAGAGGATTTGCATGTGGACCTGATGTGCCATAACCTACAAAGCTTTGGACCAGGAACTGGAACGTGAGATTAGGTTGGATAGCCCCTTGTTGGCCGGCGCAGACATAGTGAGCTAAAAGGTAAATTTCAGAAGTTCGAGAAGACAAGTTTCAGGATGATGTCATTAAACATTGTCCTGCACGGTCATGAAATGCAGTAGGTCTCCCACATGTTTTTCAGGAGGTAATTTACTGTGATCGTGGGTGGTTGTAACATACGCTAAGGAGCGCATGATGTTGCTGTTCAGATTGTTAGCTCTGCAGTCTGTTTAAGCAAGGTATCATCAAACATTTGTTTGGAATAAGCCTGAACCAGATGTTATAAGGTTGTTGGGTGTCTCACTAAGAGGTCGGGAAGCTTGTGTGGCTTAACATTAACTGTTTATTATGAACACACAACTACAACGTTATACATCCAAGGTACAGCCCTGAGTCGCGGCTATCTTTCTGACTTCCCTCAGACTCTCAGTCTACCATCATGTGACTCTCTATATCATCAAAGCGGTACTATTTCCCCAGTCCCATATTAACACGAACACTGCCTCCTGAGGCGGATTTTGAAAGTCATATAACATTGAGAGAAAATAATTCTCCTCATCCCTGTCCTAAAAGGGCGACTCCTGATTTTAAAACAGCGGCATAGTGGTTAGCATTGCTGCCTCACAGTGCCAGGAACCTGGGTTTGAGTCCAACCTTGGGTGACAATCCGTCCAGAATTTGCACGTTCTCCCTTTGTCTGCATGGGTTTCTGATGTACCATCAATTGACGACAGACGAGTCGGGAGAAAAACTGTGGCTTTAATCAGCTTAAAGGCAGCCGGTTCCAGAATGAGGGCAGGGCTGGACGTTGGCCACCTTTATACATGAGCCCGAGGAGAGGAGCCACAGGCGGAGCCAGCAGGGACAAGCCCAGGCATGTAACAATACAATAGTACAATACAATACAATACAATACAGTGGTTTACCACATTCACCCCCTGTTTAAAAAAAAGAGTCTGGCGGGGGTGAAGTGGACGGGTTGAGTTATAGATCAAGTCTGTCGGGGGCTTTGACTTTCCGCTGTGACCGCCTCAGTCCCGGCTGTGGTGTGGATATTGGTGTCAGATGAGGTGTTGAGGCCTGTGTGTCCAGGAACGTGTTGTCCTCTGTGTCTCGTAGTAGATGAGCAGCAATGGGGGGGAGACGGTGTAGGGTCGGGGGTAGTGGTGATGGTCACTGGGGAACCTGCGGGTGCCAAATCCCGAAGGGAGACTGTGTCCTCCCACCTGTCATGGTGTGCCACGTAGGCATATTGGGGGTTAGCATGGAGGAAAAGGACCTTTTCGACCAGTGGATCCGACTTATGGCTCCTCTCATACCTCCGGAGGCGGACGGGCCCTTGAACCGTCAGCCAGGATGGGAGCGAGACCCCTGAGATGGACTTCTTGGGGAAAACAAACATTCTCTCATGAGGGGTCGCATTGGCGGTGGTACACAGGAGCGACCGGATGGAGTGGAGCGCATCGGGAAGGACCTCCTGCCAGCTGGAGACAAGGCGACTTCTAGACCGTAGGGCCAGGAGGACGACCTTCCAGACCGTCACGTTCTCCCTCTCCACCTGTCTTTCCCCGGGGGTTGTAGCTGGTAGTCATGCTTGAGGTGATGCCCTTGCTCAGCAGGAACTGATGCAGCTCATCACTCATGAAAGAGGAACCCCGACCGCCATGGATATAGGCGGGGAAACCGAACAAGGTGAAGAGGACGTGCAGGGCCTTGATGACTGTTGCAGAGGTCATGTCAGGGCACGGGATGGCGAAAGGGAAACGTGAGTACTCATCAATGACGTTGAGGAAGTACACATTACGGTCAGTGGAGGGGAGGGGCCCTTTGAAATCGACGCTGAGGCCCTCGAAGGGGGGGGCGGGGCCTTTACCAGGTGTGCTCTGTCTGGCCGATAGAAGTGCAATTTGCACTCCGCGCAGACCTGGCAGTCCCTGGTCATGGTCCTGACCTCCTTGATGGAGTAAGGCAGGTTGCGGGCCTTGATGAAGTGGAAGAACCGGGTGACTCCTGTGTGACAGAGGTCATTGTGGAGGGCCCGTAGTCGGTCTACTTGTGCGCTGGCACATGTACTGCGGGATAGGGCATCTGGGGGCTCATTGAGCTTACCAGGTCGATACAAGATATCATAATTATAGGTGGAGAGTTCGATCCTCCACCGTAGGATCTTGTAATTCTTGATCTTGCCCCGCTGTGTGTTATTGAACATTAAGGCAACTGACCGTTGGTCAGTGAGGAGAGTGAGTCGCCTGCCGGCCAGGTAATGCCTCCACAATGGCTTGGGCTCCCTTTTCGACGGAGGAATGCTGAATTTTGGAGCCCTGGAAGGTACGGGAGAAGAAAACCACGGGCCTGCCCGCCTGGTTGGGGGTAGCGGCCAGGGCAAAGTCAGACGCATCGCTCTCCACCTGGAACGGGATGGACTCGTCTACTGCGTATATCGCGGCTTCAGCAATATCTGCTTTGATGCGGTTGAAGGCCAGGCGGGCCTCAGCCGTCAGGGGAAAAAGGGTGGATTTAATGAGTGGGCGGGCCTTGTCCGCATACTTGAGGAACCATTGTGCATAGTAGGAGAAGAACCCCAGGCATCTCTTCAGGGCCTTGAGGCAGTGGGGGAGGGGAAGTTCCAGAAGGGGGCGCATGTGGTCGGGGTTGGGCCCCAGCACTCCGTTTTCCACAACGTAGCCAAGGATGGCGAGGCGGGTTGTGCGGAAAACGCATTTCTCCTTATTGTATGTGAGGTTAAGGAGCTTGGCGATGTGGAGCAATCTTTGGAGGTTGGCGTCATGGTCCTGCTGGTCATGGCCGGAGATGGTGACATTATCCCGATACGGGAATGTGGCCCACAGCCTGTACTGGTCAACTATTCGGTCCATCTCCGGTTGGAAGACCGAGACCTCATTGGTGACGCCGAAGGGGACCCTGAGGAAGTGGGAGAGGCGGTTATCTGCCTCGAAGGCGGTGTATTAGCGGTCCTCCGGGCGGATAGGGAGATGGTGGTACGCGGACTTCAAATCGTTGATGGAGAAGACCCGGTACTGAGCAATCTGATTGACCATGTCAGATATGCGGGGAAGAGGGTACGCATATAGCAGCATGTACCAGTTGATAGTCTGACTGTAGTCGATGACCATCCGGTGCTTGCCCCCAGTTTTGACGACCACCACTTGGGCTCTCCAGGGGCTAGTACTGGCCTCTATGATCCCTTCCCGCAGGAGTCGCTGGACCTCTGACCTGATAAAGGCCTTGTCCCAGGCACTGTATCGTCTGCTCCTAGTGGCGACGGGCTTACAGTCCGGGGTGAGGTTGGTGAAGAGCGGGGGTGGGGCGACTTTAAGGGTCGAGAGGCTACGTACGGTGAGGGGGGGCAGGGGTCCATCAAACTCCAGGGTAAGACTTTTGAGGTAGCACTGGAAGTCGAGACCTAGTAGCATGGTAGCGCGGAGTTGTGGGAGGACATAGAGTTTGAATCCTTTGAACTCAACGCCATGTACTGTAAGGGTTGCAACAAAGTGCCTACAGACTTCCACGGAATGAGATTCGGAAGCCAGGGAGATTTTCTGGGTCATGGATAAGATTGGGAGGGAGCAGCACCGTACCTTATCTGGGTGAATAAAACCCTCAGTGTCCCGGAGTCGAACAAGCAGGTTGTCTCGTGACCGTTGATCAGGACTGGCATCATGGATTTGGCGAGATGATCTGGTCGAGGGTGATGGAGGCAATCTTCGGAAGGTGGGCGGGCCGATCGGATGAGCAGGGGTTCCAGGAGGCAGAGGGGCGAATCAAAGATGGCGGCCCCCGCGGGTCGCATGTGGCGGGTGGTGTCGAAGAGGGCGGCCCCCACGGGTCGCACGTGGTGGGTGGCGTCGAAGATGGCAGCAAAGATGGCGGCCCCCACGGGTCGCACGTGGCTGGTGGCGTCGAAGATGGCGACCAAGATGGCGGCCCCCACGTGGTGGGTGGTGTTGAAGAAGGCAGCCCCCACAAGTTACACGCAGCGCTGCTGGGCTTACAAACAGGTCAGGCCTGGCAGACTTTAGAGAAGTGGCCCTTCTTACCGCACCTGTTGCAGGACGCGCTCCTCGCTGGGCAGCGTTGCCTGGGGTGCTTACCCTGGTCACAGAAGTAGCATTTTGGGCCTCCGGGTTGGCAGGTTGCTGCGCGGCACAGGCTTGCAGCGCCCCCGGGTCGGGTGATGGCGGTGCCCACGACGTCCACGAGGGTGCCGCGTGGTCAGAGGTGTAGGCATCCAAGTTGCGGAAGGCCACTTCTTATGAGTCCGAAATCCGTATTGTTTCTTGGAGGTCGAGTGTACCCCTTTCTAGTAGGCGCTGGCGGATGTAATTCGATTTTATACCTGCGACATAGGCATCCCGGATCAGCAACTCCGTGTGCTCGGCATCCAATACCGCCTTACAACTGCAGTTCAGGCCGAGTACCCGCAATGCGCGCAGAAATTCGGCTTGCGATTCTCCGGGGCGCTGTCGTCTCGTGGCAAGGAGATGCTTAGCATACACCTCGTTGACTCCCTTAACATTCTGCCTTTCAACAGCGCTATCGCATCCTTGTATGCATCAGCGCCCCTGATGATAAGGAATACTTGCGGGCTCACCCGGAGTTGTGGATTCGCAGCTTGTGGATCTCGGCGACGGCGATCGCGGAGGACTCGATGTACGAGTCGAAGCAGCGTAGCCAGAGTTCAAATGTAATAGGGGCGTCGGTTGCTTGGGGGTCCAGCTCCAGGTGATCAGGTTTTAGCGATGGATCCATCTGAAAATTTTAAGCTGATATGTACCATCAATTGGCGACAGACGAGGAGTCGGGAGAAAAACTGTGGCTTTAATCAGCTTAAAGACACCTGCTGGCAGCCGGTCCCAGAATGAGGGCAGGGCTGGAGGTTGGCCACCTTTATACATGAGCCCGAGGGGAGGAGTCACAGGCGGAGCCAGCAGGGACAAGCCCAGGCAGTCCCTGACCACGCTGACCAGTGGTTTACCACAGTTTCTTTCCTCTGGGTGCTCTGGTTTCCTCCCACGGTCCAAAGATATGCTGGTTCTGCGACGGCCAAATGGCTTCCTTCTGCACTAAAGGGATTCTATGGGTTCTATAGTTTTGTACTGACACACAGGAGATAATATCCTGTCCATTTCCACCTAGTCAGGACCATTCAGGGTGTTATATACTCGAATCAAGTCACCCATCATTCTCTAAGCTATAGCAGAAACAAGTCCAGTTTCTCTAACCTTTCCTCATAAGACAACCTGCTCATTCCAGGTATCAATCTAGTAAATCTCTTCTGAATCACTTCTGAATCACTTCCAACACATTTACATTTTCCTGAAATGAAATTTTAGACGTCTTCTCACCAATGCCCTGTTAACTGAAGCATAACATCCTTACTTTTATGTGCAATTCCTCTTGTAATATAGGATGACATTCAATTAGCATTCTTAATTACATGTTGTACCTGCATACTAACATTTTGTGATTCATACACTAGACCCGTTAGATCTCTCTGCACCTCTAAATTCTGCAAACTTTCTCCATTTAAATAATGCTTTTAAAAAAATTCCTGCCAAAGTGAACAACTTCACATTTTCCACATTAGATTTCATCAGCCAGATCTTTGCCCACTCACTCAACCTATCTATATTTGTCTACAGCCTCTTTAAGTCCTCTTCAGAACATAATCTGCTACCCATCTTTGTGTCAGCTGCAAATTTCACTGCCATGCCGTCACTTCCCTCATCCAAGTTATTGATATAAATTGTGAGAAGTTCAGGCCCCAGCACAGACTCCTGCAGGACTGCACTTGTCATATCCTCTAATCAGACAAAGACACTACATTAGATAAAAAGCAAATTCCTGCGGATACTGGAATCTAAAACTAAATCAGAAAATGCTGGACAATCTCAGCAAGTCTGACAGCATCTGTGGAGAGTCTGGATGACTCTTTGTCAACGTGGACAAAGACTCTAATGTGCATATACCCCCTGTTTTCTGC
The DNA here is from genome assembly GCF_047496885.1 of Scyliorhinus torazame. NCBI lineage: Eukaryota > Metazoa > Chordata > Chondrichthyes > Carcharhiniformes > Scyliorhinidae > Scyliorhinus > Scyliorhinus torazame. The sequence continues at coordinate 153,322,412 of NC_092713.1, forward strand.
CAGCCAGCCAAATTTCAATCCAGCATTACCTCTTAAACCATCAGCTTCTATTTTTTGCAATAACCTTTGAAATGGCACTTTATCAAATGCTTTCTGGAAATCCAAGTACAGTCTAACCAGAGCACATGTTATTCCTTTCGAGAACTCCGATAAATTGGTGAAACATGATTTCCTTTTCATAAAACCATGCTGACTGTTCCCGATTACCTTAAATTTGTCAAAGTGCTCAACTAGAACCTCCACAATGATTGATTCTAACAATTATCTTAATGATTGATTCTAACAATTACCCCATGACAGATGTCAAGCTAACTGGTTTGTAGTTTCCAGTTTTGTGACTACCTCCCTTGAATAGAGGAGTCGTATTTTCCAGTCAGATGGAAACTTTCAGAATCCAGTGTATTTTGGAAAATTAACACCAACAAACAATCTAATGCCTCATGAGTCACCTCTTTTAACACCTCAGGAGGAACTCCATCAGGACTTGGAGAATTGTCAGACCTCAGCCTGTGTCAGTTTGGTCAGTACACTGTCTGCAGCCAAGTACTTTCACCAAGTTTCTCTCTCCCTTCCACCTCTTGATTTACAGCTTCACTTGATGTTTTTTGTGTCCTCCATAGTGAAGTCAGAGGAAAAATATTTGTGCATTTCACCCTCCATTCCATTATTATTTACTTTGAACTCCCCATTGTCACTCTCTAAAGGGCCAACACTTACTTTACTTACTCTTTCCTTTTTCAAATATCTGTAGAAACTGTTGCTATCCATTTTTATATTTCTAGCTAGTGTTCCGTCCGACACCCTGGGCTAGTGCGCAGCCGATTCCAGCCCCACTTTATCCAGAGTCACAACACAGTTGAAATTAACAAATAATTTTTTAAATACCCCAAGTCTATGGTCGTTGGCTGCCCAATAACTACAGCCACCAGTTTGTAAACATAAACACAATTATTTTAACTCTAAATTTAGAGTACCCAATTATTTTTTTCCAATTAAGGGACAATTTAGCATGGCCAATCCACCTACCCTGCACATTTTTTGGGTTGTGGGGCGAAATCCACGCAAACACGGGAAGAATGTGCAAACTCCACACGGTCAGTGACCCAGAGCCGGGATCGAATCTAGGACCTTGGCGCCGTGAGGCAGCAGTACTAACCACTGCACCACCGTGCTCCCCTGTAAACATTAACACAATTAACTTTTATTAAAGCAATAACAATAATTAAATAGGCAGCAAATGCAACTGGTTAACTATTATCTAATTTCTAACCCCCACTCATTTAACTCACCTTGCCCTCTGCACATGCACAAGACTCACAACACCGAGGGAAAAGAGGGGTGCAAAATTCATACTAGAAGTAAAATGATAAAAGTCTCCGTTTCAGATGGATGTCTTCCACTTAGATTCTTTCAGTCAAGGCCTCCAGTTGGACGTCTTTGCTTTCAGTCTGTAATGGTTTTCACTGTAGGCTCATCGGGGTCTCAAGATTTCTCTGCAGACTCAGAAATAGCAGGCAAGAAACAGTTGGGAGAAAGAGAGGGAGAGAGCAACTCTCAGCGTCCATGAGCTTTCTGCCGAGTTCTCTGAGAGAAAAAAAGCTTGCAGGATCCAATCGTTGTTAGTTGCCGGGCAGAATACGGTTCCAATTGGCCATCAGCCAACCAATCAAACTGAATCCCTCCAATCTTTCAGGTGCTGAGTTCTTCTGTTCGACTTAAAGGCTTCTATTAAAGATCCATGGACCAAAAATGGTAACAAAAAAGCAAGAGAAATAGGAAATAAGGGAATCAACAAGATGGGCCTTACTCTAGCTTCTTCTCATACTCTAATTGACAAGAATTAGTGCTGCACCCCATCCAAGACAAAACAGCTTGATTGATTGCCATCCCGCCCGCCACCGGTGCATAGTGGTCAGAAAACCATCTACAAGATGCACTGTAATAATTTACCAAGGTTTGTTTGACAGGATATTTCAAACACATGACCTCTAGCAGAACAATGACAACAGATGCATAAAAACATCACGTCCTGCAATTTTCCACCTGAGTCATCCTGACTTGGAGCTATATCGCCGTTCCTTGACTGCTGCCAGATCAAAATCATGGACCCCCTTCTGACAACATTGTGGGTGTATCGATACCATGCACTGTAGTTTAAGAGACACAGCACTACCTTTGTAAAGGCAGTTGGATTGGACAGTAAATGTTGGGCTTGCCAGTGACGGTCTCATCCCCTTAATGCATTTTAAAGTAGTTATTTTATGTTTGAAAATATTTCCAAGCTAATAAATTGAAATCCTTTGCACTATGTATTCCCACAGATCTGGCCTTGAGTAACATTGCTACATTCTCCTCATATTTTAACTCTTTCTTTTCTCCTTCACAGAAACTCGGGGAGTGAATTGCAGGTGTATTATGCTCCAGACAAACGTTATCCAGATTTTTTTGAAGCCATTCGTAGGAGAGGAGATACATTCTATTTGATATCATTTCGAAAGGTAAGTGCTTGATAATTATTCTGCATGTCGAAATATGGCAGATGTGCTTTACCAGAACTAATACACAAAACAAGATTGTGAATGGTGACTTATTTAAAGTTTCCAAATCTCTCATCCTTTTTATGAACTATTTGACTGGAAACATGTGATTTAGCTGATTTCATCTCAGGTACGTTCGATGGTAAGACAATGGAGAATAAATCAAAGGTTTATTGATTGAATATTATAATTTAAGCATGACATTTGGCATGGGATTCATTATTAGCATTTACATACAAACACAAGAGATGGAAGCAGAATTAGGCTTGCTCCACCGTTCAATAAGACCATGGTTGATATGTTTGTGTTTCAAATTCCCCATTCCCATCTACTCCAATTGATTCTACTTTGATTCCCTTGTCTAAGAAGAATCTTATCTACCTCCACCTTGAAAATATTCAGTGACTCTGCCTCCACCATCTTCTGAGGCAGAGGTCCAAAGTCACACAATCCTAGAGAGATTTTGTTAATTTTTATCATTGATAACATAAATTGGGTGCAATATTAATGCATAGAATACCTTTGTCCAATTAAAGCTTTTGTGTATACAGTTCTAGGAACCCCATTTTTTTTTTGTTGTTGTTGAAAGGGCAGCATGGTAGCATAGTGGATAGCACAATTGCTTCACAGCACCAGGGTCCCAGGTTCGATTCCCTGCTGGGTCACTGTCTGTTTCCAGCATCCTTCATCTGGGTCTTCAACATTTCATACCTTCCTTATAACTTCCCACACCAACTCATTCACAAACTACCCCTGAAACGGGCATAAAAGTCCAAAAACCAGAGACTCGAGGGAGCCATCTAATATACGACCACCACCTACATGCTGTCACCGGAAGTCCACCTCCAGCCTTCCAAACCAAAAATGAAAGTAAAGCAAAACCTGGTCTCTTGAGGAATATGCCAGAATAGCAGAACCAATCACTGCCTGTCCCCCAAAAGAACCAGCTCTTGGGGACAGCTCATTGGCCACCAGCCAAGCCAGTCACTCCGAGTCATCACTGATGTCAGACCAAAATAGCACATAATGCTGGAGCTTCCACTTTTAAATTAAAGGTAAGGTGCTTGTCCTTAAAATCATTAATTATCCATGGACCAAAATTGCAATAGTGGAAATTAGCAAAAATCATTTGGAGCAGCCCTTTACTCTACCGGACATGTTGGCTCTGAGATGAAGCCGAACCCCTTGGTGGTGATTGTTGGGGTTTCGGAGATGCCAGAGCTACTGGAGGGGCAGGGGAACAACGGATTCTTTTGAATTGGAGGTTGGATATGCCACCCGGGGTTATGGCCTGGCTGGGGGACCTATACGAATTTCTCCAGTTGGTAAAGTTTGCCTTAAGGGGGTCGGTAGAGGGCTTCGCGTTATGGTGCACCGTTCATGACGATCCCGCCCTTCCTTCATATCCTCATGCAAAGCGTTTTATCCAGGCTTTCTCGAGAATATTATTCTGATCAAAATGGAAGATCTTGTCCATTTAAAACCGGCGCAGGGATGACCGATTTTGTCCCCCACAGGGGGCCAGCACGGCGCTGGTGTGGCTCGCGCTGCTCCAGCCGCACTTCCCGGCGCCAAATGGGCGCCGTGCCAACCCGCACATGCGCGGGGGACATCTTCAGCGCGCCGGCCAGACCCCATCGGAGGCCCCGCCAGGTGAAGGTGCGCTTTTCCCCGCCCCACAGGCCGCCCCCCCGACCCTTCGCGCAGAGTTTCCGCCAGCAGCGACCAGGGGTGAACGGCGCCGGCGGGACTCTGCTTTTTCCGCGCGGCCGCTCGGTTCTGGCGGCCCGCAGCCAGTGCCGAGTCAAACGAGATTCTCCGAGGTGCGGAGAATCGCGCGCCGGCGTCGGCGCGGTTGCGCGATTCTCCAGCCCGGCGCGGGGCTCGGAGAATCGTGCCCCACGGATTCTGTGTTAGCATCAACCCTTCGTCTCAGAAACAGAGGATCCCGCCCTGTGTCTTCAAAGCTTTCCTGTGCAGTCGCCACACTGCGCGTTCACTACTCAGTTGCAATCTGACCAAAACGTTGAGGGTCTTCTCTAAACGTGATCTAAACTGTTCACCATGTTGTATGGAAAATGAATCTTGCTACCAGGCTAAGCAGTTGTCGTTCGGAAGGAACCAGTGCTGTGCTGTGTAAAAATACAAATCACTCGGAAGGGACAGATTGGGAGTTCATTTATTAATTCTAGGCATATGTGAACATGGATGAAAAACTTCAACACACAAGAACTATGTATCTGTATCTTGCTCCACACCAAAGTGAAACAGGTTGGCTCACATGGCACACCTCTCTGAAAGAGATGGCTGCTACTTCTTAAATACATACTACAACAAAACACTGAAATTTTGAAGCTTGTGGAGGTAAGTCAAAGAGAAGCCATGATCTCACTGAATGGCAGGAGAGACTTGAAGGGCAAATGGCCTATTCCTGTTTCTATGTTCCATCATAAAAGCTAAGTAATCATATGCCTAAGATTTTCAGTTTGGCTCCTTCACTAAATGCACACTATTTTTGTCCTTGGAAGTTTCTGTGAAATCAGATAACACAGCAGCAAAATCTATCTTGTACTTTGAGACGATACTTAGTTCACGTGGATAACTTTCACTTCCCATCAAAAGAAAGACATATTATCAAGTTGTGCATGCATATCGAATGAATTGGTTCTTGCATGCAGCCAGTTAAAATGGTTAACTCCCGATTTAGAATGGCCAACCCCGATTTAAAATGGCAAACGGAAAAGGCTGATGGGAAAATCAGCCAACAGGACTAAAACAAGCAGCTGCAGGTAAAACTGTGTATTCGCCTCTGGGGAGGCCAGACAGGATCGATACCTGCAGCCATCAGCATCACAAAACACCAGCCATCTGAATATTAATTAGCAATCCCCGGGAACAATGTGCAACAAATTAGACACACAAAGCCAACCCAGACTTTTTGGCGCCAGCAGGAGCCTACACAAAGAGAGGTGAACTACCACCCCAAAACCACCCATCGATCAAGGAATCGCTCCAGCATTGGAGAATATCGAACCAAGTGATTGGGACGAAGTCCAATCACTTGGAACCAGGAACAGGGTCCGCCCCGAAAGGCAGGAAGCCCCTGGGGACTATAAGAATAGAGTCCAAGTTCAAATTGACCCTTCTTCCTTTCTCCATCCTTCCGCACCCTTCGAGACCCTTCTGCTGACCTTCTGTAACAGCTGCTAAAATTGTAAGTTTTACTTCAACGCTTGCTACGAGATAGGCGCTCCTGGCTATTGACCTGTACCAGCTTTGAATCCCGCAGGCTCAGAACCCATACGAAAGGCCATTTGTTTCACTGACCTGGTGGGCCATTTCCTTTTTTTAAAAAAATATGTTTATTAAGAATTTTTCAACAAAATTTTCAACCATACAAACCCCCCCCCCCGTAATAAAAAGAAAAGAAAAGTCGCATAGCAAGACATAAACATATCAAATCGACATAATACAGAACTTTGTACATTGGATTCCTCCTGCACATATCAGCTTTCCTGAACATTTATGTATTTTCTTGCTCAAGTGGGGAAGAAGAATTGACCCTACTCAGGGCATCAGCCCACAAACCCTCTTCAATCTCCTCCCCCAGCTCCTCCTCCCATTTACCCTTCAGCTCCTCTACCAAAGCCTCCCCCTTTTCTTTCATCTCCTGGTATATCGTCGACACCTTGCCCTCTCCGACCCATACACCCCAAATCACCCTGTCTTGAATCCCCTGTGCCGGGAGCAATGGAAATTCCCTCACCTGTCGCCTCACAAACGCCCTCACTTGCATGTACCTGAACGCGTTTCCCGGGGGTAGCCCAAACTTCTCCTCCAGCGCCCCGAGGCTCGCAAACGTCCCATCAATGAACAGGTCCCCCATTCTTCTAATCCCTGCCCGATGCCAGCTCTGAAACCCCCCGTCCATCCTTCCTGGGACAAACCGATGGTTACCCCTGATCGGGGACCACACCGAGGCTCCCATCGCACCCCTGTGTCATCTCCACTGGCCCCAGTTCTTTAGCATTGCCGCCACCACCGGACCCGTGGTGTACCTTGTCGGCGAGAGCGGCAGCGGTGCCGTCACCAGGATGCCCCTGCCTCATCCCTCAATACAGCTGAAAATACTCCGACCTCCGCCGATTCGTAACCACACTCGCCACCGGGGCTCTATATAGGAGCCTAACCCAGCTAATAAACCCTCCCCCGAACCCAAACCTCCGCAACACTTCCCAGAGACACTCCCACTCTACGTGGTCAAAGGCCTTCTCCACGTCCATAGCTGCCACTATCTCCGCCTCTCCCTCCACCGATGGCATCATAATCACATTTAGGAGCCTCCGCACATTGGTGTTTAGCTGCCTGCCCTTTACAAATCCCGTCTGGTCCTCGTGAATCACCCCCGGGACACAGTCCTCGATCCTCGTACCCAGCAGTTCTGCCAGCAGCTTAGCATCCACGTTGAAGAGCGAGATCGGCCTGTACGACCCACATTGCAGTGGGTCCTTATCCCGCTTCAGGGTCAAAGAGATCATCGCCTCCGACATTGTCGAGGGCAGGGTCCTCCCCCTCCCTTGCCTCATTGAAAGTCCTCACCAGCAACGGGGCTAACAGGTCTACGTACTTCCTATAGAACTCAACCGGTAACCCATCCGGTCCCGGGGCCTTCCCTGCCTACATGCTCCCCAGTCCTTTAATCAGCTCCTCCAACCGAATTGGCGCCCCAAACCAGCCACCTCCTGCTCCTCCACCCTCGGGAACCTCAGTTGGTCCAAGAATTGTCGCATCCCCTCTTCTCCCGCTGGGGGCTGGGGTCTGTACAGCTCCTCATAGAAAGCCTTGAATGCCTCATTTACTTTCACCGCACTCTGCACCGTAGTTCCCCTTCCATCCTTGAATCCACCTATCTCCCCGCTGCCAGCCTCTTACGGAGCTGATGTGCCAGCATCCGGCTCGCCTTCTCCCCATACTCATACATCGCCACCTGTGCCTTCCTCCACTGTGCCTCTGCCTTCTCTGTGGTCAACAGGTTGAACTCCGTCTGGAGACTTCGCCTCTCCCTGAGTAGTCCCTCTTCAAGGGCCTCTGCGTATCTCCTGTCTACTCTTAAAATCTCCCCCACTAACCTCTCCCTTTCCCTGCCCTCTTCTCCCTATAAGCCCTGATGGAGATTAACTCTCCCCTAACCACTGCCTTCAGCGCCTCCCATACTACTCCCACCTGCACTTCCCTGTTGTCGTTGGCCTCCAAATACCTTTCAATGCACCCCCGCACCCTCCTGCACACCTCCTCATCTGTCGGTAATCCCACATCCAACCGCCACATTGGGCGTTGGTCCCTCTCCTCTCCCAACTCTAGTTCCACCCAGTGCGGGGCGTGGTCTGAAATGGCTATGGGCGAATACTCCGTTCCCTCCACTTTCGGGATCAATTCCCTGCCCAGAACAAAAAAATCTATCCGGGAGTAGGCTTTGTGTACGTGGGAGAAAAAAGAAAATTCTCTGGCCAAAGGCCTGGCAAATCTCCACGGATCCACTCTCCCCCCCCCCCATCTGGCCCATAAACCCCCTAAGCATCTTGGCCGCAGCCGGCCTCTTTCCGGTCCTAGATCTGGAGCGATCCAGTGCTGGGTCCAACACCGTGTTGAAATCCCCACCCATTATCAAGCTTCCTACCTCCAGTCCAGAATACGCCCCAACATACGCTTCATGAATCCAGCATCGTCCCAGTTCGGGGCGTATACATTTACCAATACCACCCACGTCCCCTGCAACCTACCGCTCACCATCACGTATCAACCTCCATTGTCCAATACTATGTTCTTGGCCTCAAACGACACCCACTTCCCCACCAGTATTGCCACCCCTCTATTCTTCGCATCCAACCCCGAATCGAATACCTGTCCTACCCATCCATTTCTTAGCCTGACCTGATCATCCACCTTCAGATGTGTCTCCTGAAGCATGACCACGTCTGCCTTCAGTCCCTTTAAGTGTGCGAACACTCGGGCCCTCTTAACCGGCCCATTTAGGCCCCTCACATTCCACGTGATCAGCCGGATTGGGGGGCTCCCCCCCCCACACCCCCTGCCGACTAGCCATCTCCTATTTTAGGCCAGTCCCGTGCCCGCGCCTCCCGCACCCTACAGTCCCCCAGACGGGAAACCCCCCACCCCGACCATCTCTTCCGTTTTCAGTTCCCCCTCGGCCAATGCAGCAGCAACCCTATTTCCGCCCCCCCCCCCCCCCCCAGCTAGATCCAGATCTAGCTCTTTTGCTCCCCCCATAATACTTCCGTAAGTCAGCTGACTCCTGCTGACCCTGGCTTCTCCCGCCTTCCCGTTGACCCCCCCCCCCCCGTGTGGAAAGCCCTCCTCCTCCTTGCGCTTCTCCATCCCCCCCCCCTCCTGCCCTTCCCTAACGTGGGAAAAAGCCCGCGCTTTCCTGAGCCAGCCCCGCCCCCTGTGGTGCAGCTCCTGTTGCGGCCTTATCCCAATTCCCCCAACCCCGGGTCTCACCTCCCTCCAGCACCGGCGCCCACATTCCTCACAGTCTCCCCATCAAAACTCTTCCCCCATCCCCATCCATCGTCCCACCCGTGAAACATTCTTTACCCATATTTATAACCCTGTATACAATCAACATCTCCCCCACAACCACAGACCCTCAGTTTGAGTCCAATGTTTCCGTTTGGATAAAGGTCCAAGCCTCTTCTGGCGTTTCAAAATAGTGGTGTCGATCCTGATACGTGACCCACAGTCGCGCTGGCTGCAGCATTCCGAATCTCACCCTCTTTCTATGCAGCACTGCCTTGGCCCGGTTGAAGCCAGCTCTCCTCTTTGCCACCTTCGCGCTCCAGTCCTGGTAGACTCGGATCACCGCATTCTCCCATCTGCTGCTCCGCTCTTTCTTGGCCCATCTCAGGACACTCTCTCTGTCCGCGAAACGATGGAACCTCGCCACTATCGCCCTCGGCGGCTCGCCGGCCTTGGGTCTCCTCACCAGGACCCGGTGAGCCCATTCGAGCTCCAGGGGGCTCGGAGAGGCCTCTGCACCCATCAGCGAATGAAGCATCGTACTCACATACGCCCCGGCATCGGCCCCCTCCACCCCTTCAGAATCCGGAGATTCTTCCACCTCGACCTGTTCTCCAGGCCCTCGAATCTCTCGGCCCACCTCTTGTGCAGTGCCTCGTGCGCCTCCATCTTCACCGCCAGGCCCAAGATCTCGTCCTCGTTCTCGTTGGTTTTGTACCTCACCTCTCGGAGCTCTACCTTCTGGGTCTCCTTCAGCCCCTCGACGCCGTCAGCACTGGCGCCAGCACCTCCTTTTTAAGCTCCTCCACGCAGCGCCTGAGAAACTCCTGCTGGTCCGGCCCCCATGCTGCTCGATCTCCGCCCTCCGCCATCTTGTTTTTTCCCCCTCGTTTCTGCCGCTGCTCCAAAGCCTCTTTTTCCCCCGTTCCACTTCTGGTCCCCACCATACACGACGGAAGAGGGACCTTGCTCTCACCTTCCCACACGGGAATCGGTCAAAAGATTTCCGTTGGGGCTCCTCCGGAGAGCCCAAAAGTCCGTTCTAGCAGGAGCCGCCGAAATGTGCGGCTTAGCTCCGCATCGCCGCAACCGGAAGTCGGTGGGCCATTTCCAAAGTTAAGTATTGGCCTGTTAGTTGTAGGAAGTAGCTTAGAAGTAGAATTAATGTATAAGTATTGATTACTGTATATAATAAATGTGCGTTGATTTAACTCTTACTAAGTGGGGATTATTGATCATTACTCTGACTTGAACCACGTGGCGGTATCAGAAAGATACCTGGCGACTCGAGCAAAGGTGATAGAACAAGAGCAATTAAACTAAGGCTAAAACGAGCAACATGCAGTTTTAATTTATCAGTTTTTTCACTTGAGATCTACATGGGATGTATCAGGAAAGGACAGCGGGAGGCCTGCACCAGACCTGTGCCATTGTGCCCTGTGGCCATCTGCCAAGGGGCAGGCAAATCCCTACAGTTTTCTCCTTCCTCCCACGCGCCCCATCACAAAATGGTACAAACTCTGCCTTGCATCTGCTTGAAGACATTACCTTGACTCATCAGTGAAGAAATGTGTAATGGGGGACCCTCAACCCAACTTGTGATCTTGCCATTCTGTGATATTGAGTAATATTTCAGGTGTCAGTGTTGCCGCTTTGTTACTTATAGCACCATTTAAGTAGTTCTTCCACATTTGATTCTCTGCATTGCTATTTTGTAGAATCTTGGGGAAAGAGAGCAAATTGTTGTGTGTGAAGAGCTGTGTTGATGGTAAATTACCCTCAAAATTTGGATCATTTCATTCTCTTGTGAAATGTTTTGTTTAACTAAGATGTGTTGGTGCTTATTGTGTTAAACTCCTTTTGCTGTTGTACAAAGATAAAAGTGCCATTTATTTTGTTCGGGACACATTAATTTTGTTTCAGACAGAGAAGCTAGCTTCAAATACCCTGCAGTTGCTCAATATTCATAAAACATGGAACCAGTTAAATAGCTCTCCAAAATCCATTTTATAACAGGTTGCTGTGCTGTGAAATCCAAGATTGTTAATAAAACAATACATTTTTCCAGTCACCGCAGTTATACCAATTTTTAAAATTCCTTTCTGTCTTGGCCAAAACTCACGTGGCAGTGGTTTGCAGATGTTCGATTGCATCATTGCCACTGAAATGATTCCCCTAAGTTTTACCAGAAAAATGTCTATCACAATGAATTTTGTTGCTGTCCTATTCCTATTTAATTTTTACCTCTTTCTGACAGTTTGCAGTGGAAATGTTTCATCATGTTTCTATAACAGGAGAGAAATAATTGCATTTTCTGGAATGTACTGTCTGAGGGTGTACCGGTGGTGGTGGTGGTGGGGGGTGGGGGGGGTTAATAATTGCTTGCAAAAGGGGCTTGCAAAAGGGTATTGTATCATTATCTGAAAAGAAAACATTTGCAGAGCTACGGGACATGGTGCGGGGAGTGGAACTGAGGTGCTCTTGCAGAGAACATGTGTCAAATGGCCTCTTGTACTGTAGGCCTTCTCTGATTCTATGATTCTATTCTATCGTTCTGCTGAACTCTGTGACTGCTTCTTTTTAATAATCTTGATTGTCACAAGTAGGCTCACATTAACACTGCAGTGAAGTTACTGTGAAAATCCCCTAGTCACCACATTCCGGCACCTGTTCAGGTACACAGGGAGAATTCAGAATATCCAACTCACCTAACAGCACGTTTTTCGGGACTTGTGGGAGGAAAACAGAACACCCGGAGAAAACCCACACAGACACGGGGAGAATGTGCAGACCCCTCACAGACAGTGACCTAGGCGGGAATCAAAGAAAGTTGTGCATTGTTGGTCTGAGGAATCGGATGATGTCCTACGGGACTGCTTAGAGTCAGTGGACTGGTCAGTATTTAAAAACTCTGCGACCAGCCTGAACAAGTAAGCCACTACAGTAACTGACTTCATTAGTAAGTGTGTAGAAGACTGTGTGCCAAAGAAGCAAATCCGCGTGTTTCCCAACCGGAAACCCTTGATGAACAGGGATATCCACTGCTTGCTGAAGTCTAGGTCTGAGGCGTTCAAGTCAGGCGACCCTGACCTCTACAAGAAAGCCAGATATGATCTGAAGAAATCCATCAGAGATGCCAAAAGACAGTACTGGACCAAACTCGAGTCCCAGGCTAGCCACACGGATCCCCGCCGTCTATGGCAAGGTCTGCAAGGCATAACGGGCTACAAGATGAAGGCATGTAAAATCGTTGGCTCCAACGCACCCCGCCCTGATGAGCTTAACGCATTCTATGCCCGCTTTGAGCAAGATGTCAGCGAGAGCGAGCCCTCCACCCCAGAAGCCGCAGATGATCTTGTATCTGAGATCACTACTGCAGGCGTCTGAGCAGTCTTCTCGAAGGTCAACCCACGGAAAGCCACTGGCCCAGATGGGGTACCTGGACGAGCCCTTGGTCTTGTGCAGATCAGCTGGCGGGGGATTCGCAGACATCTTCAACCTCTCTTTACAACAATCTGATGTCCCCATATGCTTCAAGAAGACGACCATCATCCCTATACCAAACAAAAGTCAAGCAGCGTGCCATAATGACTATCGTCCAGTGGCTCTGACATCCATCATCATGAAGTGCTTCGAAAGGTTAGTCATGGCACAAATCAACTCCAGCTTCCCGGATTGCCTTGATCCACTACAGTTCGCCTACTGCTGCAACAGGTCCACAGCAGACACCATCTCCAATGCCCTGCACTCTCCCCTGGAACACCTAGATAACAAAGACACCTATGTCAGACTCCTATTTATCGACTACAGCTCCACCTTCAACAACATCATTCCTACGAAACTCATCTCCAAACTCCTTGGCCATGGCTCCTGTGACTGGATCCTGACCTTTCTAACCCACAGGCCACAATCAGTAAAGATAGGCAACAACACTTCCTCCACGATCATCCTCAACACCGGTGCCCCACAAGGCTGTGTCCTCCGCAACCTACTATACTCCTTATACACCTATGACTGTGTGGCCAAATTCCCCTCAAGCTCGATTTTCAAATTTGCTGATGACATCACCGTAGTGGGTCGGATTTCAAACAATGACGAGACAGAATACAGGAATGAGATAGAGAATCTGGTGAACTGGTGCGACGACAATAATCTCTCCCTCAATGTCAACAAAATGAAGCAGAATGTCATTGACTTCAGGAAGCATAGTGGAGAACATGCCCCTGTCTACATCAATGGGAACGAAGTAGAAAGGGTCGAAAGCTTCAGGTTTTTAGGTGTCCAGATTACCAACAACCTATCCTGGTCCCCCCATGCCGACACTATAGTTAAGAAAGCCCACCAACGACTCTACTTTCTCAGAAGACTAAGGAAATTTGGCATGTCAGCTATGACCCTCACCACCTTCTACAGATGCACCATAGAAAGCATTCTTTCTGGTTGTATCACAGCTTGGTATGGAGCCTGCTCTGCCCAAGACCACAGGAAACTGCAAACGGTCGTGAATGTAGCCCAGTCCATCGCGCAAACCAGCCTCCCATCCATTGACTCTATCTACAATTCCCGCTGCCTCAGAAAGGCAGCCAGCATAATTAAGGACGCCACGACCCCGGACATACTCTCTTCCACCTTCTCAATTCAGGAAAAAGATACCAAAGTTTGACGTCACGTACCAACCGACTTAAGAACAGCTTCTTCTCTACTGCCATCAGACTTTTGAATGGACCTGCCTCGTAATAAGTTGATCTTTTCTCTACGCCTTGCTATAACTGTAACAAGGGCAGTACGGTAGCATAGTGGTTAGCACAATTGCTTCACAGCTCCAGGGACCCAGGTTCGATACCCGGCTTGGGTCACTGTCTGTGCGGAGTCTGCACGTTCTCCCAGTGTGTGCATGGGTTTCCTTTGGGTGCTCCGGTTTCCTCCCACAGTCCAAAGATGTGCAGGTTAGGTGGATTGGCCATGCTAAATTGTCCTTAGTGTCCAAAATTGCCCTTAGTGTTGGGTGGGATAACTGGGTTATGGGATAGGGTGGAGATGTGGGCTTGGGTAGGGTGCTCTCTCCAAGAGCCGGTGCAGACTCGATAGGCCAAATGGCCGCCTCCTGCACTGTAAATTCTATGATTATATTCTGCAGTCTCTCCTTCCTTCCAATGCACGGTATACATTGTTTGTACAGCATGCAAGAAACAATACTTTTCACTGTATACTAATACATGTGACAATGACAAATCAAATCAAAAACCGAACCTGGGACCCTGGCGCTGTGAACCAACTGTGGTAACCCTGTGCTACCGTGCTGCTTGAAACTGGGATTCTACTTGGACAAATGATTCTGCTCTTCCTTGTTGAATCAACAATGCCTAAGAAGATGGGAAGCCTCTCTGCTAAGCATTTCAACACTATCTCTAAACTCTCAAAAACATTGGTTGTGCAGGGTGGTAAGACATAATCATTTGACCTTTGTGCCAGGGACCCGGGTTTGATTCTTGGCTTGGGTCGTTGTCTGTGCGGAGTCTGCACGTTCTCCCCGTGTCTCCGTGAGCTCCGGTATGTTCTCTGCGTTAACCAGATGGCTTTGATGTGCAGTGATGATCAGAGAACAATGCGTCTTGTAAACTAACAAAACTATTTATTTAACACTACAATTGGATTTGTCACTTATCCCTAAGAACTAACAGTTGATTAAACACAAATTAGACTCTACTCATCTAACATCTAACTCATTAACTACTCTCATGCTCTCTCACTGTCTTCAGTGCTCCTAGCCAGCTCCTGCTCCAACCACCTACTCCAACCTTCTGTCCCAGACTGAGCGTCATCCCTTGTATACTTCTAGGATAAGCTCCCTCTAGTGGCTGTCTGTACACATTTCATTAACCCGTACATTACCTTCATGTATGATAATACCACATTCCGGTTTCCCCCCACAAGTCCTGAAAGACATGCTTGTTAGGTAAATTGGGACATTCTGAATTCTCCCTCAAGTGTCCCCGAACAGGCGCCGGAGTGTGGCGGACAAGGGGATTTTCACAGTAACTTAGTTGCAGTGTTAATGTACATCTACTTGTGACACTAATAAAGATTATTGTTATCAAGTTACACCATTTTTGGTGGGCTGAGTGCATACCAATCTGCCGGTATTAAATAGGCTTCAATTTAAAGTGCCTTTCGGTAATGTTTGTGTCTTTTAGTCCAGATTGAATGAATCTTAGTTTTGCTACAGTTGTCATGAATTCTTTATTCCGAAAGTTGTCAAGTTTCCACATACAAAGTATCCACATAATTTGCTCCATGCTGGTCATTCTTACTGGCCACTGTTTGGACTTTGATTAATGTTTTGTATCTGGTTGTTTCTCTTTATAATTGCTCTGCTGAAATAAATATGGCTCATGCAGAGGTCTGGCACGTAGCAATAGTTTGTGCTCCTCCTCGTCCTGATGCTCCATTATTAACAGACATTCTTTCAGTTGTCTGTGTCCTCACTGTTGCTCTTATTAGCCTTAGTTTTATTAGCTCTAATTATGTCACCTTTGCTCACGAGTCGCCAGGTATCTTGCTGATACCGCCACGTGGTTCAAGCTCTAATTATGATTAATAAGACAGCACACCGCTTTGTAAGATTGAAATCAACGGTCATTTATTATATACAGCAATAAATACTTACACAATAATCCTACTTTCTATATCACTACCTACCACTACTGGCCAATACTTAACTTTTGGGAATGGCCCACCAGGTCAGGGAAACAAATTGCTTATCGAATTGGGTCTTGCCTGCGGGATTCAAAAGGCTGATACAGGTCGATGGCTAGGAGCCTCTATCGGGTAGCGATCGCTGGAGTCAACTTTACGGTTGCTGGTCGATGGTTCTTGCGAAGGTTGCGAGCAGGAGAAGAAGAGAGAGAAGGGTCGATCTGAACTTGGCCCCTATCTTTATGGGTCCCGGGGGCCTCCCGCCTCTCGGGGCGGACCTTGACCCTGGTCCCAAGTGATTGGACTTGTTCCCAATCACTGGGTTCGATATGCTCTAATGATGGGGCGATTCCTTGATCGGGGGGTGGTCGTTCACCTTTCTTTGTCTCGGCCACTGCTGGCGCCGAGAGGTCTGGATCGGCATTCAATTGCTAGTATGTTGCAATTGTTCCCGGGGATAGCCGATTAAACTGCAGATGTCTGTGTTGATGTGCAGGTCGCAGGTATCGATCTGGGCCGACTTCCCCAGAGCCGAATACGCTATTCTGTCTGCAGCTGTCCGTTTGTGCCCTGTTGGCTGCTTTTCCCATCAGCCTTTCCGGTTAGCCATTTTACATCGGGTTTTGGCCAAATTAATCGGGAATCAGCCATTTTAGGTGGCTACATCACTGAAGTCTGAAATTCTCTATATATCTCTTATGGCCTCTTCAGTTCTCTCTTATTTTAAGACTCGCCTTAAGGTTTGAAGGTGTTTAACCAAAATCTTATTCATCCTCCTAATATTTTCTCCTTTGATTTGGTTTTAGTTTTTGTTCGATTATGCCTCTAAGTTACTTGGGATTTTTTTCACTATTAAAGGTGTTACATGAATGCAGGTTTTTGGAACAGCATCTGATCAAGATTATGTCACAGTGGACCAAGTTATGGAAGGGGCAGTATTTTTCTGTTTTTATGTGAAAGGATTTAAAGGATGGGAAATAAAGTCGCCATCATCCCAGATGACCATAGGCTGCTTTTCCCTTTGAGGGGGCATCACCACACCTCAGGCGAGGCACAGGGTTGTGAATAATGCTATGTTATCTGCAAGGCAAGTCAGAATGTGAAAAGTTTTTCAATTGACATAAGAGGTAGTATTTGAGTGGATGCATGTACATCATCTGGCAGCTACAGTGCATTGAACTGTCGGGTTTGTAGATCATGTCTGACTTGTAGATAATTGATAGTGTTCAGGTGGTAAATTTGCATTCCATTGAACACTGGTCAGGTCCACGCAATAATGTAATTGGTAATACCAGTGATGTACTCACATTCCAAATTTGTGACTCTCTTGACAGCTCTCAAGTGAACTTAATATTTAAGTTGAGTGAATTCTTTGTCTGATAAATATTGGTACTGTCTGGACACGGCTTCATTTTCAATCCTGCAGCAATAAATATTTAAAGAGCAGTTTCCAAAATGCAATTCATAAAACGTGCTGAACATCAAACCGGGTTTCAGATGTACACAATTGCCTGGGATTTGGTGTGGTACTCAAAATAAATTATCTGAAAGCACAACTTTGCCTGTTGTTCTCAACTACAAGGTGGGTTGGATGAATTGGAATGTTGCTTTCCTTTCTGAACGTTGAATTTACCATTGATTTTGGAGGAAATGGAAGCTACAGAGAAATTTGACAGAACAACATTGCAGTCTTCACTATCAAAATTCAGGATTGTTTGGCTTTTTTGTGCAGAGGAATGGACACAAGTTCTTCTAAAATATGTTGTGAGCAAAAAGGTATTATCTTATGAAGACATCTCCAATGATAAAAGGAAGTAGCTTATAATCAACAAAGGATGATCAAGAAACTGATGAAGAAAGGGAACAGAATATAAATACAAGCTAGCAATAAATGGAAAGGCGGACTGGAAGATTTCTGTAAGTCTATGAAAAGGAAAAGATTAACAAGGACTAATATTGGTCTATTGCAGGCAAAGACAGAAATATTAACGGTTGAGAATAGGGAAATGGCAGAGGAACTAAACAGTTAGTTAGTATCTGTCTTCACAGATGAAGATGCATAAAATCTTCCAGAAATACTTGGGAACCAAAGGGCTTGTGAAGATGAGGAATTGAAATAAATTAGCATTAATAAGGAGGCTGAAAGTTAATTGGGCTGAAGCGTCCACCTGAGGGTTAAACAAGATGATCTCGCCCCTCACTACCGCTTCCCACAGCACTGACCGTGAAACCTACCCGTTCCTACTAAATCCCACTTATTCCTCAAACACCTTTCCTATCTTTGCACAAACATTTGGGTCCGCCAACAGCCACACATCTAACCTCCGCGCAGGTCTCTGTGCCGGCCCCTTCTCCAGGGCCACATCCACACAATGTGGAGTGTGGTCCGAGATAACAATTGCCGAATATTCCGCCTTCCTCACCCAGACAACAACGCTTTCTCCATAATAAAAAAGTTAATCCTTGAATACACATTGTGTACTGGCGAAAAGAACGAATATTCCGTACCCCGCAAATACAAATACCCCAACTGGTCTCTCTCTCTCTCTCTCTCTTTCCCCCCCCCCAACAAATCTCCCCCATAAACACAGTCAACGCCTGAGCACCTAATTGCATTGCTGAATTAACTCTAAGCATTCCACACTGTGTTTGAAATGCATTTCTATTTTCTTTAGCTTGGAAAACATAACTAACTGTTTTCATACAAGGTGATCAATAACAAAAGGCAAAATAGATCATATAGAACACAGAACATACAGTGCAGAAGGAGGCCATTCACTGTGGATGCTGGAAATCTGAAATACAAACAAATGTTGGAAAGATTTGAATTAAGCCAAGGCAGAATATGGGAACTTTTTTTTCCTTTGTGGGGATTTGGGCATTGTTGGCAAGGCCAGCATTTGATGTCCATCCCTAATTTTCCTTGAACTGAGTGGCTTGTTTAGCTATACCAGAGGACAGTTAACAGTCAACCACACTGCAATGAAGTTGCAGTCAGTGAAGACCCAGAACAGGCAAGAGTAGCTGATTCCTTTCTTTAACGGGCGTTAGTGAACCAGGTGGGTTTTTCTGAAAATCAGTGCTTGTTTCAGGGTTATTATTATTAAGACTAGCTTTCAATTCCACAGGTTTAAACTTTTTTACCCAGTGAATGATTACATCATGGAATGCACACTTTTTTCCCTGGTAAAGGGAATTGGCTAAGCACTTGGAGGGAAAAAATTGTTGGGGAGGGAAGGGCAGGAATAGCTAAATTGCTCTTGCAGGAAAATGGTATGGACGGATCGGACCAAGCAGCCTCCATCCATGCTTTATCACTCTACGATTTTGTCATGACGGTTGGGCTGAGGACACCGCTCTCAGGAACCTCTGCAGTGATGTCCCAGGGCTGAGATAATTGGCCTCAATCAACCAGTTTCATGTGAGGTATGAATTTAACCAGTGGGGAGTTCCCCTTGATTCTCATTGACTTCAATTTTATTTGGGCTCCTTGGTGCTATACTTGGTCAAATGCTGCCTTGATGCCATGGACGGTCACTCCAACTTCACCTCTGGTATTCAGTTTTCTGACAATGTTGGGACCAAGCCTGCGATGAGGCCTTGAGCCGAATTTCCTGGCAGAATCCAAGCTGAGCATCAGTAAGTAGGTTACTGTTGAGTCAGTGCCACTTGGTAACGCTGTAGGTGACACCTTCCATCACTTTGATGATTGAGAGTAGGTTGATGGGCCAACGATCAACTGGGTTGTGTAAGTTCTGCTTTTAGTGAACAGGAAATGGGTCAATTTTCTAATTTATTGGATAGATGCCAGTGTTGTAGATATTCAAGAACCACTTGTTAGGGTTGTGGCAATTGTAGATCCTCAATTTTTGTGCTGAAGTCCCGAAGTGGAAGTTGAACCCATAATCTTCTGACCCAAAGCCAAGAGTGCAACCAACCATGGCTGGCATTTTAATTGGGTTGTTTCTTGGCTAATCTGTCAGTGGGACAGCTGTCTTAAATTTGTCACGTGTCCCGAGACATACACAGTGAGGACTTGGCAGGGTTGGCTGGATTTGTTGAGTCTTCATCATGCCAATGCCTAGGTCATTACTAAGTGGTCCATCCATTTTTATTCTTGTATTTTTTTATTACAATTGACAGACTGAGTGACTCACTAGACCATATCAAAGGACAGTTAAGAGTCAATGATAATACTGTGGGTGTGCAGTCAGATATGAACCAGGTCAGGCAGGGATATCAGGTTGCAGCATTTTAATGGAAACGAGTGCAAGATTTGCAACGTTTATGACTTCACTTGAAAAAATGTACTTGATTGACCTAAGAGCACTTTGGGATGTGCTGTACTTGCGAAAAGTACTACAGTCTCTTTATTTGACAAGTTAAAAAAACCAGAAGTGGATCTCCAAGTCAATTTATTCTTGACAAAGCGGAAATCCCACTGTTTTTATAGTCAGTGCGTTGCAGCAAGAGAGTAGATGTACTTCATAAAACTATGATGCATCAATTTCTGGACAGTTATCTATTACTTGAGTATTACTTCAGAAAAGAAAAGGAAGAACTGTGTTCCTGATGATTTCCTTGCAACCATTTTAGTTATAAATAGATTTACCCCTGCATCATTTTCATCCACTCTGCTTTTTGCCTCAACCAATTACCAATGCATGGGACAAAAATATATCTTGTTTGCGAATATATGCTCTGCTCTGAGGAAACATGGGATGTAATTGAGAAATCGTAACAAAACCTTTTTTCTTGATGGAGTAAATTTATTTATAGATGACATTGGTTGTGAGACAGAAGGCCCAACAGTGATGAACATGATGCACTCTGGTGGGATGTTCCAAATGGTGGTCCCCAGGGATCTGTCCTGGGGCTTCAGCTTTTCAACGTACATGTCAATGACTTAAATGGAGGAATACAAAGTTGGCTCCAAGCTTGCCTTTTAATTTAAACTGTGAGGCACAGTAATGTTGCAGATGGGAACAAGAGGCTACAAAAGAACAAGGCCTTTAAGTGAGTCGGAAAATGGTGGTAGACCATTGGGACGGTTTACACCTGAACCATGCCAGGACCACTGTTCTAGTGAGCTACGTAACTAAGGAAGTAGAGAGGGTTTTCAACTTTTAATTAGAGGAGGCAAGGGATCAAATTTGGGAAAATGTGGTAAGTCAAAGCGTAGATAAAAGTCAAAAGACAAAGGTATTATTATGAGAAATGAACAACAGACTGTAACAGGAAGGGATGGAGTGTACAAATGTAACAGTAAATCCACAGTAGAGATTAAAGGTTTTATAAAGAGTAAAAGGACAAAATTAAAGGCTCTGAACCTGAATGCACAAAGCATTTGAAACAAAACAGATGAACTGAGAGCGCACATTGAAATAAATAAGTATTATTTGATAGCCATGACAGAGACATGGCTGCAGGAGGACATGGTTTGAGACCTGAATATTGTAGCTGCAAGGCATTTAGGAAGGACAGGAAGCGAGGAAACGATGGAGGGGTGACTTTGTTGGTTAATTATGGTGTGAGCACAATAGAGAGGGATAACCTACGTTCAGGAAATTAGGATGTGGAAATTATTTGGGTAGAGATGAGAAATGGTAAAGGCAAGAAGTCACTTGTGGAAGTGGCCATATGGTCGGGTGGAAGACATAATGGGAGCTTGTCAGAACGGCACAGCGATAATCATGAGATTTTAATCTACATACAAACTGGAAAACTCAGATGGGCAAAGATAACCAAGATGAGGAGTTTGTAGAATGTTTTTGCAATAGTTTTTTTAGAACAGCATGTTCTGCACCAGTCAGAGAGCAAGCTATACGAGACCTGGTCTTGTGATTAATTAATGATCTCGTAGTGAAGGTGCCCCTAGGTAGCAATAACCATAATATGATTGAATTTTATATTCAGTTTGAGGGAGAAGAGAGTGGCTCTGAGAGTGTGTATTAAAACTTAAATAGGGGTAATTATGAAGGCATGAAAGTCAAGCTAGCTAAAGTGAATTGGAAAATTAGGTTGAGGGATAGATCAACAGAGATGCAGTGGCAGACATTTAAGGGAATATTTCAAAAACACAGAATAGAAACGTTCCAATGAGAAAGAAAAAGTCCAAGGGACAGACACACCATCCGTGGCTTACGAGAAAGGTTAAAGATAGTATCAAACTTAAAGAAAAAGCATGTAATTGTGCAAAGACTGGGGGGTATGAATGTGGACAGAATATAAGGAACAGCAAAGAATGATTAAACAATGAATAAGGAGGCAAGGTTAAGAGTATGAGAGAAAGCTTATACTCGGGGATCTAGGTATCTGCACCAAAACTGAACACTATATTCTCATGTGGTCCCGCTAATGCCCTGGATGACTGAAGCCTAGCCCTCCTATTCTTGCATTAATTTGCTCTCAAATTGTACCATTGTATTGGCTTTCCTAATTACATGCTGTGCTAACCTAGACCCCTCTGCACCTGGATTCTGCAACCTCTCACCATTCAGATAATATGCTTTTTTTGCCCTACTACCAAAATGGACATCCTCACATTGTACTCCATTTATGAGATCTGTGCCCATTCACCTAACCTATCTATATCCTCTTGCAGCCTCCTTATGTCCTTTTTACAGCTTAGTTTCCAACTTGCCTTTATGTCACCAACAAGTTTAGCACACATCGCTTCAGTCCCTTCATTCTATCCATGCCAATATGTTACCCCATACACCACGAGCTCTTAATGGAGAGAGGCAAGCGGCTGTGAAAGAGGAAAGAGTATGTGCATGGAAATCGACAAAAGCTAGCGAACAGCTACAAAATGTAATCAAAAAATTAAATGGAATATTGGCCTTTATCTCAAATGGGCTGGACTATATCAGAAGTTATGTTTCAGTTGTCCAGAGCTTTGTTAAAACTACATTTTGAGTGCTGTATTCAGCTTTGTGCACTGAACATCAGAAAGCAAAATCTGACCTTGGAAGGATACACCACAAATTCACTGAAATGATTCCAGGATTGAAGCAGTTATACTGTGAGGACTTGTTACCGTACCCTTCACACCATGTGGGTGATGCCCCTTTAAGACCGGGTTTGGAACCCTGGGGGACTCCGCCTCTGGCTCCGCCCACCAGGGAGCCGTATATACGGTGGCGCCCTGTAGGTGGCACTCAGTAAGCACACGTCTCGGTCACTGACTAGTTCTCTGCTGATTAAAGCCTTCATTTACCATTCTATACTCTCGTGCCGTTATTGAGGGTACTACAATTTAATAAGCAGATTACGTTAGGATGGACGCTGGTCTCAAGCCTGAAAAGCTCAACTTGGAAGCACAGACACCGGATGCCAAAGAAAGTTTTAAGTACTGGCTCCGTTTCTTCGAGGCCTACCGTCCTAGGGCCTCGCAAGCTGCGTCTACTCCACGCCCGTGTGAGCCATAGAATCTCAGCCATGATCGAGAAAGCGACCACTTACGACGAGGCAATCGAGATCCTGCGAAAGCGTTTCGTCAAACCCATAAACGAGGTACATGCATGGGACCTGCTCTCTACCTGCCGGCAGCGCTCAGGGGAAACGCTAGACGTGTACGTGGAAAAGCTTACCGCGCTCGCCAGGAACTGTAACCATCAGGACGTGACGGCGGAAGTCCATATGAACCTGCACATCCGAGACGTGTTCGTGTCCGGCATCTGTCCCACGAAAATGGAGCAAAAGACGTTCAGGACATGGTAACGCTCGCCACCTCACTGGAAGTGGCCCGCCACAACCTAGGCACGTACCCCGCGGACCCTGCGAGCACCCCTCGAATTTCCCCAGACTCGGCCACGCTACGGGCCTGCGACCCGCCCAGACCGGGGGCGCACCGCGCTATTTCTTTGGGCAGGGCCAGCACCCACGTCCACGCTGCCCAGCCCGCTCCGCCATCTGCAGCGACTGCGGGAAAAGGGGGCATTTCGCGAGGGTCTGCCTGGCCAGGCCCAAGGCCCAGAAACAAAAAGATCACCAGGCCCGAAAATCAAGCTCACAGGCCCGCAGGCCCTGCAACGCGGCTGCGCACCGGCCATCACTCCCCTTTCTGACACGTCATCGGCCTCGTGCGAGTCCTGGGGGTGGACATCTTGGCGGCGGCCATCTTCTAGACCCGACACTTGCAACCGACGGCGGTGGCCATTTTCTGACTCCGACTCAGCTGAGGAATCGGACTACCCACAACTGGGAGCGATCACCCTCGACCAATCGCGGCCAAAGCACCTGCAGAATTCCATGATGCAGGTCCAGATCAACGGGCGCGACACACCCTGCCTCTTCGACTCCTGGAGCACGGAGAGCTTTATTCACGCAGAAACGGTAAGGCGCTGCTCCTTGTGCACCTATCCCGCCTCCCAAACCATAGCCCTCGCCTCCGGGTCCCACTCGGTCCAAATCAGGGGGTATTGTCTTGCGGATCTCGCGATCCAGGACGCCGAATACTCTTGCTTCAAGCTCTATACCCTCCCTCACCTCTGCGCCCCCCTGCTGCTCGGTCTGGATTTCCAATGCAGTCACCGAAGCCTGACCCTGAAGTTCGGCGGAACCCTGCCCCCCCCCTCACGGTATGCAGCCTTGCAACACTGAAAGTTGCACCCCGCTCACTACTCGTGAACCTCACCTCCGACTGTAAGCCAGTCGCCGCCAGGAGCCGGCGGCACATTGCCCAAGATATGACTTTTATCAAGTCAAAGGTCCAGCGTTTACTGGCAGAGGGGTACATCGAGGCTAGCAACAGCCTCTGGAGAGCACAAGTGGTGGTTGTATGGTCCGGGGAAAAGAAACGAATGGTCGTGGATTACAGCCAGACCATAAACCGCTTCACGCAGCTTGATGTGTACCCACTTCCCCGCATAGCAGAGATGGTCAATCCGGTCACTCAATATCGTGTATTCTCCACTGGCGACCTCAAATCCACCTACCACCAGCTCCCTATCTGACCGAAAGACCACCCCTATACTGCTTTTGAAGCAGCCGGCCGGGTCTTCCACTTCCTCAGGGTCCCCTTCGGCATCACAAATAGGGTCTCTGTCTTCCAGAGGGCGATGAACCAAATGGTGAACCAGTGCGGCCTGCAAGCTACTTACCCGTACTTGGACAATGTCACCATCTGCGGCCATGACCAGCAGGACCACGATGCGAACCTTGAAAAGTTCCTCCAGACCGCCCGGGCCCTCAACCTGACCTACAACGAGGAAAAATGCGTTTTCCACACAACCCGACTTGCCATCCTCGGCTACGTTGTGGAAAACAGGATCCTAGGTCCCGACCCCATGCGCCCCCTTAAAGAACTTCCCCTTCCCCGTAACCTCAAGGCCCTCAAACGGTGCTTGGGGCTTTTCTCCTATTACGCCCAGTGGGTCCACAGATATGTGGACAAAGCAGGCCCACTCATAAAGACCATGATATTTCCCCTGACGGCTGAGGCCCGATCGGCCTTCAGTCGCATCAAGGCCGACATCATCAAGGCCGCTATGCACGCGGTGGACGAAACGATTCCTTTCCAGGTAGAGAGCGATGCGTCACACATCGCCCTGGCTGCTACCCTCAACCAGGCAGGCAGGCCAGTCGCATTCTTCTCCCGGACACTCACCACGTCTGAGATTCGGCACTCTGCAGTCGAAAAGGAGGCACAAGCCATTGTGGAGGCTGTGCGGCACTGGAGGCACTACCTAGCAGGTAGGAGGTTCACCCTCGTTCCCGACGAATGGTCGGTAGCCTTCATGTTTGATAACGCACAATAGGGCAAAATTTTAAATGATAAAATCTTGAGGTGGAGGATCAAACTCTCCACCTACACGTACGATATCAAGTATCGTCCTGGGGAGCTCAACGAGCCCCCAGATGCCCTGTCCCGCGGCACGTGCGCCAACGCGCGGGAGGATCGCCTGCGGGCTATCCACAATGACCTCTGTCACCCGGAGGTTACCCGGCTCTCCCACTTTAAAGGTCCCCTCCCGTCCACCAACCGCAATATCTACTTCCTAACCGTCATCGACGAGTTCTCCCGCTTCCCATTCGCCGTTCCCTGCCCCGACATGACCTCGGCCCCCGTGATAAAGGCACTGCACAGCATCTTCACCGTTTGGTTTCCCCGCTTATATCCACATCGACCAGGGTACATCGTCCATAAGCGATGAGCTGCGTCAGTATGTGCACAGCAAGGGCATCGCCTCGAGCAGAACGACCAGTTATAACCCGCGGGGAAACGGGCAGGTGGAGAGGGAGAATGCGACAGTTTGGAAGGCTGTCCTTCTGGTCCTATGGTCGAGAAGTCTCCAAACCACCCGCTGGCAGGAGGTCCTACCCGATGCCCTCCACTCCATTAGGTCGCTCCTCTGCACGTCCACGAATGAGACCCCTCACAACCGCTTGTTTGTATTCCCCAGGAAGTCCACCTCCGGGGTCTTGCTTCCACCTTGGCTGACTACTCCAGGACCTGTTCTTCTCCGGAGGCACGCAAGGAGCCATAAAACGGACCCCCTGGTCGAGAGGGTTCGACTGCTACATGCGAACCCCCGATATGCCTACGTCTAGCACCCCGACGGCAGGGAAGACACGGTTTCCCTCCGGGATCTGGCACCCTCTAGGTTCCCCCACTGATTCGCCCCCCCACTCCCCACTGGCGCCGGTACCGCTACCCCCAGCCCCAGCTATTCGCCCAGCTATTCCCCCTGCGCCCTACCCCGACCCGGACCAAAGCTCAGACCACCGTGCTCCCTGAAGTACTGTCACCAAAGACGTCCGTGTCCGCCGCACCACCGCCTGAGCTGAGAAGGTCGACGAGGACGATCCGGCCGCTGAAAAGACTAGACATGTGATTCCACTTCATCCCTGACGGACTTTGCATTTTTTTTAAACGGGGTGAATGTGATGAATGGTTACTGTACCCTTAACACCATGTAGGTGATGCCCCTTTGAGACCGGGTTTGGAACCCTGGGGGGCTCCGCCCACCAGGGAGCCGTATATAAGGTGGTGCCCTGTAGGCGGCACTCAGTAAGCACACGTCTCAGTCACTGACTAGTTCTCTGCTTATTAAAGCCTTCATTTGCCATTCTACACTCTTGTGTCGTTATTGAGGGTACTACAATAATAAATCTGCAATTGTCTCCACCCCTCTCGTCTGCCTAGAAATATCTTGAACAAGGGCTGAATAAAACCTCTTAGCAAGGTAAGTTTTCAACATAAATGCTCAATTGACTGTCTGGCTCTTGCTCCCTGATTTTGTTAGGTTAAGCATGCCACTTTAATAGGCCCTATTTATCAGGAGTGTGGCATTTATTGGGGACTGCAGTCGAACTGTAAAAAATTAAAACTTTATGTTTGTATTATTTCTGCTAAAATTTGTAAATCTCTTATCTCTCTGCTGTCTGAATTGTGTTGATTAGAACTGCACTAAATGCAGTAATAACAGTTTGATTACTCCAGTAATTTATTGACCACTTTTTAAACAAAGCAACACAGAACCTGGTGATGAAAAATAATTGGAGAAAACATGTAACATGCTTCATTTTTAGCTTGGTTTCACAAAACCAAATCAAAGGGATTTGAACAGCTTGTGCTGCTGTGCAAAGCACATGCTTGTAATGGCCTGCATCTCTTTAAAACGGAATGGCACTGAATTGTAAACTGACATTAAAACCGAAGAGAAGACTTGATATTCCCTTGGTGGCTCCAGACATTCACTGTAATGAATACAATAGAGACTGGAGTACAGCAGGCTGAGTGGAAGTGATTAAAAGAGCGAATGAGAAATTTATGGGCGTCCTTCAGGGGATGTGATACAAGCCTTCCGACTAATGAGTTGTGACTAAGGAGGTGAAATCCCTGACCTGAAGCAAACCAGAGGTCAGGGCTATGTGGAGTAGGTTATTCCTTTTGTCCCTCATTAGTCGTTAGTTAGCATATAAATTACAGGGTGTAAAGATCCAATGGTGTGCTTGATTTGCTTCATGGCTTCTGAGGGAAAGTGAAATTTGTCAGTTGTTGGCAGCATCTTTGACCTTGCTTTTGACTTCCTCATTAAAATTTGCTTTGTTGAACATGCTTACACTTTTTTTTCTTGGTGAGGCAGCATGCTGCTTCTTTATAGCCCCTTGAGATTCTTTACCAGTCACACTGTTCTATAGTTGAAAACTGTGCAAGCAGTTTGAAATCATCTAAAACACGTCAATAAGCTGTGGTTCTGTTTAAAGAAAGAAAGATTTGTGATTGCATTTCACAACCCCAGGATATCCCAAAGTGTCTTACAGCGCTTGAGCACTTTTTGAAATGTAACCATTTGTGGAATGTCGGAAACGGAGCTACTGATTGTACACAGCAAGTTCCCATGTGTGTCACATTATTGATCGCAAGCTTCCATATTATGCACCTTGGTTGAAACATGTGAAATTCTTGGAAGATGTCAGTGTGCCAAGGTTTCAATTGTACATCACATTGTTGAATATGAGTTATGCATATGCAAAAGGTGTTGTGAAACAGTTTGCTGTAAGGTAGTGTGCTTTCCTTTAATGGGTCAATAGAAAATATGCATCAGTTGGACAGACAACTCTTGAGAAATGGAATTTTTGGCCATCTGCCTGATACTATTGGGTAGACTTTGCTATATTTCTTTTTTTGCATATGCTTAGAGATGCTACAGGTCCAGTGCATAGTTGTTCACTGATGCAGCATAGGCTTGGAGTTAACCCGTAGTAGTTGCAAATGGACTGGATACGTTTAACTGTGACTACATCAAAGGAATGGGGTGTTAATGAATTTTGAGATAAGGTCGAAGGTCATAAAATTATTAAGGCATTAGAAGGGGGCCATTTGTCCCCATCGAATCCACAAAAACTCTCTATTGCCATGCTCTACCTCGGTAGCCCTGCACATTCCTTTCCTTCAAGTGGCCATCCAATTTCCTTTTGAAATCATTGATTATCTTTGCTTGTATCAGCCTTGTTGATTTTTACCTTAATGATTGAGGTCACACATAGAGAAGATTGGCCTCAGAGTTATAGCCTGGCACATGGCAATAAAATTATTTCTCAAAAAATTAGCAAGAATCAGTTACAAGACTTATCTATTTGACCTGAAATAGTACCTTGTGTGTTTTCTTAAGTATTTGTCTGTAGTGTTCATTTCCATTGTTTCCATTACTTGCACCCTTTACCCGCTCGAGACAATTTGCTCACCTGAACTTTCCGTCAGTACTGTAAAGGTGCTAGCAGTATTTAAATATCCAAGAGCAATTTGGATTCCTCAAAATTCAAATGAAATTCTAATTAGAACCAATTTGTTTCCTGGCTTTTAAAGGTGTCTTGTTCGAGACAGCTCTATAGATTGCCTGAGGCTTCTTTTTTAAAGATGATGACAGCCAGTTTATAGAAGGTTCTCGGTCTGAACGGCTGCATTTAATTTAAACTCATATGAACATTACCAAAATACTACTTCTGCTAAAACTGTTAAGATTTATGGGTTTGAGGTGGTTTGCAATAACTCCCCAATTATAAATCAAATCAAGTTTGACAAGACTTAACCATCAGGCAAGAATGAATATTTTTGATGGTGATTTTAAAGGTTTATTAACTACTAAAAGATAATAAGGTAACAAGTCAGAAAGATAAAAAATGAAGTATTGATTAACAGTAATGAGAATAACAGTAAGAGGAGAAAGCTTAACTTGAATATTTGAGAAAACTTAACTTGAACATTTGAACAAGTTTCTCACCACTCTCCTTAGTTGATCAGGCCAAGACATGAAGTAAAAATTCCAAAAATGTGGATAACATATTAACAGACATGGCTTCTCAAGATCTTTATTTTATACTTAAAAGATGTAAGCCCACCTTAGCTGGGTTGTTGGAAATAGCTAATTGGTCGTGAATTTGTCAATAATAAAATAAGAGCAAACTCCATTGGTTTTAGTTAATTATACAAGTTGTCTGAACCTTAAAACAATGTCTTCTTTTCAGCTATGTCTCTTACCTTAAGTTAGCCTAAATGTCGAATAATAATTGGTTAACCTAATCTATAATTGTTTGAGACAGCCTGAATAAAGCCCCATTCGTTCGTTCGTCTGTCTTGAGAAGTACATCTTGTCATTTTACAATTCTCATGGTTTATGACTGGTGCACTTAATCAAGTGTTAACTATTTATAATTAAGGGCAGCATAGTGGCACAATGGTTAGCACTGCTGCCTCACAGCGCCGGGGTCCCAGCTTCAATCCCGGTCCTGGGTCACTGTCCGTGTGGAGCTTGCCCATTCTCCCTATGTCTGCGTGGGTTTCGCCCCCACAACCCAAAGATGTGCAGGGTAGGTGGATTAGCTTCGCTGAATTGCCCCTTAATTGGAAAAAATGAATTGGGCACTCTAAATTTATTTTTAAAAACTATGTGTAATTATTAAACATTACAAACTTTGTGTTGAAGGTTTTATTACCAGCATTACTGATATATCTATTGTTATTTGCTTATTCGTTAATGGCCTCACAATTAAGGCTCTCTATTTAACTGATCTGGCTGGTTTCTAATAATGCCATAACTGGTTCGGCTTTTAAAATGGCTTCTGATCTCAGTGCTAGTGCGAAGTGGCATTTTAACATTTCATGACAATGAATAAAATTTAAGCTAACATGAAAATGGTTGCCTTGCACGGAAATGACTGATTTTCGAACGACCAACAATACCGTTGGGATGAATCAAAATCCAAACTGCTTTCAGAATAATGCTATTGAGGTCCGTGTGGAGTTTGCACATTCTCCCCGTGTTTGCGTGGGTTTCGTCCCCACAACCCAAAGATGTGCAGAGTAGGTGGATTGGCCACGCTAAATTGCCCCTGAATTGGAAAAATTGAATTGGGTACTCTAAATTTATTTTAAAAAAGAATAATACTATTGAGGCAGAAATGATGTACAAGTTATTGTTGGAAGTGGTTTCCCCTTAGTTCGATAGGTACATAAAACCAGCATTTATATACGTTTTTCCTGAATCCAGATGTCCTAAAGTGCTCTTCCTGCCAGCTAAGTATTTCAGTGTGATCACTGTTTAAGTGTTTCTACTAAGTCTTTGCTTCTCTCCTGCTTTGAGAAGTCTGAGATGCATCTATTATAACACTAGAATGAGCACTAAAATATTTGAGTACACTTAGAAAGAAAGGTTGCATTTCCAATGTGCTTCATTGCACCTTGAAGCCCCCTTGAACATTTGGCAAACAATGAATCATTTTGAAATTCAGTCAAGAATATGTAGGCAAGCACCGCAATCACTGTGCCGTACAATTTCCTACAAACACCACGAGGTGGGAAGGAGTTAATCTCCTTTGGCATGTCGCTTGAAAAGGTTATGGCTGGAATTTTGAGATCAGCACACATATGGCTCCAGCCGTTCGCCACATTTATAATATAATCTTTTATTGTCACAAGTAGGCTTACATTAACACTGCAATGAAATTACTGTGAAAAGTCCCTAGTCACCACATTCCGGCGCCTGTTCGGGTACACAGAGGGTGAATTCAGAATGTCCAAATGACCTAATAGCACGTCTTTCGGGACTTGTAGAAGGAAACCGGAGCACCCGGAGGAAACCCACGCAGACACGGGGAGAATGTGCAGACTCCGCACAGACTGTGACCCATGCCGGGAATCGAACCTGGGACCCTGGCGCTGTGAAGCCATAGTGCTAACCATTTACGCATTCCCACAGAGTTTCTGTGACTTGTGTAGAAAGTTCTGGTGACTAGAAAACCTCAGTACAGTGACATCTGCAGGATTTTGGATTCTATCTTCTGAACCATTCGAGCCGAAGAATTGGCAAGGGAATAGGCACCAACATATAGAAGTAGAAGAGAGGAATAAGGTGCATGAAGTGAGTGTGTTGGACAGTGCTAGAGAAGGGGATAGAGCCATATCAAGCAGGAGTAGACTTGGAAGTAATATGAGGAATACAAATACACATTAACTACACATGTATGTGAACGCACAAAGCATGGTGGATAAGCATGGTGAGGTACAAGCATCAATAGCAGTGTGGGAATCTGATTTAGTGGCAGTAACAGAAGTGCACTTAATATCCCCATGTATAAATATCCAGGCCAAATAAGAAAGAAAAAAGGGAGGTGGGGTGATTAGAGAAGACGTTATAGTGTTGAGACGAGAGGATGTCCTTGAGGGGACAAGGACAGAACCAATTTATTAGAACTGAGAAGCAAAAAGACTGATTTCACTGCTTGTACCCTACAGGCCTCCAAACAGTTAGAGAGGAATAGAGGACCAAATCTGCTGGATAATCTTTTGAGTGGTGATATTGGGAGAACTTGATTCCCCAAATATCATTTGTAATTGTGTTATACAAAAAGGAAATGGAGGAGCAAGTATTTCTGAAATACTTCTTCAGGGATTTCTTGACTAGTATTTTCTCAGTCCAAATTTAAAAGTGGTAGTGCTGGTAGAGAAACCCAGGGGTGTGCATGCATAGATCTTTGAAGGTGACAGAACACATTGATAGAGCGACTAGCAAAACAAGTTGGACCTCTGGCTTCAAAAAGGAAGGTTTTGAGCGTAAAAAGCAGGTGCAATTCATCATAACCCTTTAGAAAGCCCTGGTACAATTATAGTATTGCATCCAGTTCTGGTCACCACACTTTACAGGAGATGAGGTCCTTGAAAGGGTGCAGAGAACATGTCCCTGAAAGGTTCTACGGATTGCCAGGCTGAGGGATTAACTTGGAGAAACTGGGATTGGTCTCCTTGGAGAAAAAGAGGTTGAGGGATGATCTGGTAGACGTGTACAAGATAATGGACAGACTTGGGTAAGGTAGACAAGAACAGCTGTTCCCATAGTTCAAAAATAGGGGTCACAAATGTAAGGTTTTGAGCATGAGATTGGGGGGGAATGTGAGGAAGAACATTTTTACTCCGCAAGTGACAATGAATATCAGAATTATTACAGCACATTTCAGTCCTCGGCTGATTCGTGAACATTTAAAAAAAATTAATTTAGAGTACCCAATTATTTTTTTTTCCAATTAGGGGGCAATTTATCATGGCCGATCCACCTACCCTGCACATCTTTGGGTTGTGGGGGTGAAACCCACACAGACAAGGGGAGAATGTGCAAACTCCACACAGGCGGGGCCTGGATCAAACCTGGGTCCTCAACATTGTAGGCAGCTGTGCCACTGTGCCGCCCTGATTCGTGAACCTTTGACCATTCGACTCATGTGAACAAGTGCTTGAATTCTAATGTCTGCTTGCGTGACCCCATTTTTGGAAAAAAGTTAAACTTACAATCTTTATGAAGTGCAAAACAATCGTTAAATTAATGGGCTCATGGCCGGGATTCTCCGAAAATGGGGCTATGTCCTCACGCCCGCCGGAAAACGGGCACGGATCACTCCAGACTTTTTTCAACAAGTCTGGAGTGATTCTCCGATTTCAAGAGGGATGGCAGGGCCCCAGCATGCGGCGCACAGCTCCTGCACTTCCTGCCGCCGGTCCGCGCATGCGCGCGCTGGCCGTTTTCACGCCGGCCCCCGTGCAACATGGCGGGGCCGGCACAGAAGAAGATAGGCCCCCCCTCCCCCTCCCCCGGATCCCCCCAATCAGGTCGGCAAATGCGGCCACGAATCCGAGATCCCACCGGCTGGAACCACGTCGGCGGGTCGACTGTGGAGAATCGCCGCGGGGGCCTCTTCCAACGCCGCCCGACCGGCACCGCGTCAACCGCGCATGCGTCGCTGGCGGCGATTCTCTGATCCGTGGAGAATTGCGTCCTGGTGTCGGAGCCGATTGCGGGTCTGAGACTCCGCTCTCCGTACCGACGCGAGCACGATTTCGCCGCGGAGGCTCGGAGAATCCCGGCCCATGTAAATTAGTTTTGGGATTCAAGCAACATTAATTGTTTTTGCACTTATGGTCGTCCCAGAAGTACATGGTAGTCCCAGAAGTACATTGTAATTGAAGGAATTGGTTAAATTTGTTGTAGCCCCAGGCACAACAATTATATTTGATGGATTAATAGGTTCGTATCAATAAGAATCTGCAGTGAGTTTTATCCTCTGAAGTGGAACTCAGTTGCAATGTGATTCATGGTGGTATGTTGTGTTGGGCTGGTGTGGGATTGAGATACAAATTAAACATGAAATTCAGTAATTTAGTGCAAAGGATTTCAAGTTGAAATTCAAGCAAGATATATAAGTATACCATTTGCAGTAAAAACAATTTCAGATTTAGTCACCGCTCCCAGGATCGGTATTCAAATAATGTTGATTTTGGCAGGTGTTGGTTTTCAGGATATAGATTACGGGGGCGGGGGGGGAAAGGTCCACAGTAACCCAGACATGCACAAGTTTCTGAATTTTTCCTCGTCCTATATCTGAACAATGAAATGAGTTTAAAAACTTGGAAAAATAAACTGGGCTATGTTAACGGAAATTGAGTCGGACTTGTGCCAAACTAGTGCACTGTTGATTGCCGCTGCCATTGGTTATTGGAAACAATTGCCATTGTTTTCAGAACCTGTGCTGAAGTTGATTGCAAGCAAGAGGGCCAATAACCAAAGCCAACATTTAAGTAAAGCGTCTTAATGATTTTAATGTCCAATTAATGTTTGTTGAGGCATACACTTATGATTATTTTTAACAGCAGAATTGAAGTTAACCACGAGAATGCTGAGACATGTGATTCAACAGCTAGGTTTTGATTAAGATTCCCCCAGAGTTTTCACTCCTAATTACCTTGTGAAAACTCCAACTATTGGTGCAGTAGCCATCATTTTATCTCCCCGAAGCACGTGAGAAGACTTGTCAAGTGTAAAATTAGCCTGCAATTTTTATTAAGTATTTCCCCTTCTCAGTTGTCTTTCCCTGAATGATAAGGACTTAATGCAATATTCCAAGGCCAAACCATCTTTAGCTGCTTCATCGTTGACCTTTCCTGCATCAGGAGGTCAGAGGTGGGGATACTCACTGATGATTGTTCAGAGCAATTTGGAACTCAAGTACTGAAGCAATCCGTGCCTACATATATAGCAAGACCTGGACGACACCCAGACTTGGGCTGATGAGTAACATTCAAGCCACAAGTGCCAGGCAATGACAGTCTCTAATAGTAGAGAACCCAACCATCTCCTTATGGCAGTCGATGGTATCACATTTCTGAATCCTCCACTATAAATATTCTGGGAAGTATACCATTGACCAGAAACTGAACTGGATCAGCCATACAAATATTGTGGCTTGAAGAGCAGTTCAGAGGCTGGGAATTCTGCAGCAAGTAACTCACCTCCTGACTCACTGAATCTTGTCCAGTATCTACAAGGCACAAGTCAGCAGTGTAATAGAATACTGCCCACTTGCCTGGATGAATGCAGCACCAAGCACAATCAATAAGCTCAGCACCATCCAAGGTAAGGCAGCCTACTTGATTGGTACCCCATCCACCATAATGACTCCCTCCATTACCAATACACAGTGGCAGTGTATACCATCTGCAAGATACACTGTGGCAACTCCCCAAGGCTCCTTCAACAGTACCAAACTCATGACCACTACGATCTGGAAGGTCAAGGGCATCAAATGCATGGGAACAACGCCCACCTGACTTGGAGCTATACCTCCGTTCTTTCAATGTCGCTGGGTCAAAATCCCGAAACTCACTTCCTAACATGGACTGTAGTGGTTCAAAGCAGCAACTTGCCATCATGAGCTTCTCCATGGCACGTACAACAAATATTGGCCAGGCCTGCACATCCCGTGAAAGAATAATTGAAAAATCTCCTATCTTGACGGACCTTAAACTCAGGTTGCCATGTCATTTCCGAATCCTGTCTATTGGCAGAACATTGTTCTACAAATCTCAGATTATTGTTATTTATTAGCAAGGAAGTGTTCCATAAAAATAAAAATACATCATCTGAATTCCTTTTATTCAAGTGGAAAAAGTACAACAGCAATAGATGACAGTGAGGGGGCACGGTCTCACGGCGGCAAGGACCCAGGTTCAATCCCGGCTACGGGTCACTGTCTGTGTGGAGTTTGCACATTCTCCCCGTGTCTGCGTGAGTTTCACCCCCACAACCCAAAGATGTGCAGGGTAGGTGGATTGACAATGCTACATTGCCCCCCAATTGGAAAAAAAAGAATTAGATACTCTAAATTTTAAAAAAATAATAATTTTTGAAGAATTTTTTTTAACAAAGCAATAGATGGCAGTGTAATTGCCAAATTTAATAAAATCTCTGAAAAAATGTTGGATCATTTTGGTAAATTGGAGAATTTTACAGCACAAAATGATGCATTGTGCCAAAAATGGTGTGCTTTCTTTTAGATTTGACAGACACCTTGATATTGATACTTGGTTGAGTCCAATTTAAAAAGTCCAGGATTAAGATGATCAGATGTTAAGTTACAGTCCAAATGTAACATTTACAGTCCAAATGTAACATGAGAGAAGCAGATTTGTTGTTGACAGCCAGAGCAGGTTGTGGATGGCAATGGTAAAAATGCCATGTGGTTTTCTCCCAAGTTCTCCATATTCGAGGCACAATTCGTTCACATTAATGTGTCAACAGCAGGAGTCAAATGAAATGAAATGAAAATCGCTTATTGTCACAAGTAGGCTTCAATGAAGTTACTGTGAAAAGCCCCTAGTCGCCACATTCCGGCGCCTGTTCGGGGAGGCTGTTATGGGAATTGAACCGTGCTGCTGGCCTGCCTTGGTCTGAAAATCAAAGCCAGCAAATCAAATAATGCTTTCTGTTGAGTCTCAAGAGCTCTGAAATATTTATGGCATTTAAAATATTTACTGCACGTCTGTTGGATGAGGTCTAAAAATTTCAGGTAAATTACTCAATTTATGAAATAAGGATTAAACACCTAGCTGAAACAGTTTGAGGAAATTTGCGTTTTGAGGAATTGAGCTGACATGCAAAGTTATTTGAAACTTAATTTTGCCATTTTAAATTTGGTTTCATAGAATCTTAGAATCCCTATAGTGCAGAAGGAGGCCATTCAGCCCATTAAGTCTGCCCTTGCTCCGATAGAGCACCTTGCCTCGGGCCAATCCTTCCCCCATCTCCGTAACCCCACCCCACCTTTTGGGCAATATTAGCATAGCTAACCCACCTAACCTGCATATCTTTGGACTGTGGGAGGAAACCAGAGCACACAGAGGAAACCCATGTAGACGCAGGGAGAAAGGACACACTCCACACAGGTAGTCACCCAAGGCCGGAAGTTTACCCGGGTACCTGCTGCTGTGAGGCAGCAATGCTAACCACTGTGCCACAGGTGAATCATTCTGAGAGATAACAGCCCCTACCAAGCCCTGTTTAGGATGGACAGGTAATTGTGCTCTGAATCAGGATCTCACACAGCACCAGTTTCTCCAATCTATTGATGTCGCTGAGATTTCTCATCCTTGGGCTCACAGACATAGAGTCATAGAGACCCAGCCCATTATGTCTGCGCCGGTACAAAAATAACCACCTAACTATTCGAATCCCATATAGTCCTGAACCATTTCCTGAACCGTCTCTAATGCATTCACCCTCCTTGTCTAATTGCGGTGCCCAGAACTGGACGCAATGCTCCAGTCGAGACAACCAATGACAATGATGCAGTGTTTCCA
This sequence comes from Scyliorhinus torazame, assembly GCF_047496885.1. Classification (NCBI taxonomy): domain Eukaryota; kingdom Metazoa; phylum Chordata; class Chondrichthyes; order Carcharhiniformes; family Scyliorhinidae; genus Scyliorhinus; species Scyliorhinus torazame. The sequence continues at coordinate 153,359,810 of NC_092713.1, forward strand.
ACAGAGGGCTTTATTGAAAAAAAGATAGGAAAATGGCAACAAAACACAGCTCACCCCAAATGATGATACTCCAATGTCCAAATCAAAAATGATGCTGAATTTATTTCCATCCCACTTGCCCGGGTAATCTCAAATACATTCACATATAAATAATTAAGAATAACATACTTCCGATGGCGGCTATGAAGGAGTAGGTCGCACATTTGGTGGCTCCCGCTCGGGTTGGAACTTTGGACTTTTCCCCCCGATTTTCTTGTCGGATCTGAAGTGGAAAATTGATGTTGGACGCAACTGTAACGAGGAATCCTACATCAGTGCATGGAGAAGTGGACCAGGAGTGCTCGCAATGGAAGAAATAGGCGAACGGAGAAGGCTTAAGCTGGGGCTGCAGTGGGAGAAAGCATGGCGGACGACCGGAGTTCTGGCTCGACGACCCAGCAGTCGACGGAGCAGCTGATGCAGTTCATACAGGAGGGCTTCGCCAAGCAGAAACAGGAATGCTTGGACCCGATTAAGGAATCGATTGCGCGGCTGGAACTCAGACTGGATGCTCAAGATCGGGCGATCCAGAGAGTGGAGAAGGCACTGACTGAGCAGGAGGAGCATCAAGCTGCAGTGGAGTTGGAGGTGGGGATGTTGAGAGACCAGCAGAAAAGGCACCAGGAGAAGGTGGAGGACCTAGAGAACAGGTCCTGCCGGAAGAACCTGAGAATCGTGGGTCTCCCAGAGGGACCTGAAGGAACGGACGCAGTGGCATACATAGTGGGTATGTTCGAGAAGCTACTGGGGGAGGGGACGTTCACCCGATTCTTGGAGGTGAACAGGGTGCACAGAGTGCTAGCGAGGAAGCCGCGTGTAGGTGAGACCCCGAGAGCAATGGTGGTGAGATTCCACAGGTACCTGGACAAGAAGTGCATTCTATAGTGGGCCAGGCAGACACGGAGCTGTAAATGGGAGAACAATGTCCTGCGTATGTATCAGGATCTGAGCGCAGACATGGCCAGGAGAAGAGCAGGGTTTAATCAGATAAAATCGACCCTTTTTAAGAAGAAGGTAAGGTTTGGACTGCTGTATCCGGCCCGTATTTGGGTCACTCACGAAGAGCAGCATTTCTGCTTCGAGTCACCCGAGGAAGTGATGGACTTTGCTAGAAGGAAAGGGCTGGTAGCGGACTGGAGAGTTTGGACTGAACTTTGCTGCAGAGTCATGTTTTAAAAAAAAAAAAAGTTTTTGTTTTTTTGGACGTTACTTGTTATACCTTCTGAATTGATTAGGGGTCTGCGGACGAGCTGTGTGAGTTAAAATTTGCATTTGCACTGATGGGGGATGGAGGTGTGAATGGTAGATGTTGGATCTTTTTAGTTTTCTTTGTGTTTCTTTCGGGCAATTGGGTTGGGATTGTTTACGTTTGCATATGTGTGGGTCCGGGCGAGGGGGAGGGAACAATAGGTGGGAAAATGTCTGGCGCCATGGGTGGCGGCCACCAAGCTAGCTGGGCGGGCTAACTCACGGAAATGCAGTGGGGGGTGAGCAGATGTTATGCTTGTTGAAGGGGGCTGTGTGTATAGTGCTGTTACTGGGGAGGGGGTGGAAATGTCCTGCTGACAGGGGAGGGACTTCAGCTGCGGGCCAACAGGGAGGCCGACAACAGAAGCTCCTGGGGGGGGGGGCCTGTGGAAGCGTGGGGCACGGGCTGGATAGGTGGCCCAAGAAAGATGATGGCTAATCAGGGGGGGCCGAGAAGCCCCCCAACCAGGCTGATCACACGGAACGTAAGGGGGCTAAATGGGCCGGTTAAGAGGGCACTCGTGTTCGCGCATTTGAGGGGACTGAAGGGGGACGTGGCAATGTTACAGGAGACGCACCTTAGAGTAACTGACTAGGTCAGATTAAGGTTTTCCACTCGGGGCTGGACTCGAAGACTAGAGGGGTCGTGATCCTGATTAATAAGCGAGTGTCATTCGAGGCGGGAAGAATCGTTGCGGATATGGGGGTCGATACATTTTGGTCAGTGGGAAGCTGGAGGGGCTGCCGGTGGTACTCGTGAATGTGCGCACCGAATTGGGATGATGTGGAGTTCATAAAGAGGATGCTGGGGAAGATCCCGGACCTGGATTTGCATAAGCTGGTCATGGGGGGACGACTTCAACACAGTCATTATCCCAAGGTTAGACCGGTCGAGTTCAAGGACAGGCAGGGTGCCGGCAATGGCAAAGGAGCTAAAGGGGTTTACGGAGCAGATGGGCCGGGGCGGGGGTTGGATCCATGGAGGCTTGGGCGGCCGAGAGTGAAGGAGTTTTCCTTCTTCTCACACATGCATAAAGTGTACTCCTGGATTGACTTTTTTATCCTGAACAGGGCTTTACTGACGGGAGTAGTGGACACTGAGTGTTCAGCGATTACGATCTCGGATCATGCCCCGCACTGGGTTGACCTACAGGTGAGCAAGGAGGGTAGCAAGCGCCCGCACTGGAGGCTGGACGTGGGACTTTTAGCTGATGAGGAGATGTGTGGGCGGCTGATGAAATGTATCCAGAACTATCTGGAAGTCAATGACACGGGGGAAGTTTTGGCAGCAGTGGTCTGGGAGGCGCTGAAGGCGATGGTTGAGGGGAGCTGGTCTAGATACGGGCCCACAGGGAGAAGACAGACAGAGCAGAGATGGACCGACTGATAAAGGAAATACTACAGGTCGACAGGAGGTATGCGGAGACCCAGAGGCAGGGCTTCTAAAGGAACGACAGGGGCTACAGGCGGAGTTTGGCTAGTTAACTACAGGGAAGGCGATGGAGCAGCTGAGGAAGACGAGGGGGCAATCTATGAATATGGGGAGAAGGCCAGTAGAATGCTTGCGCAGCAGCTTAGAAAACGGGAGGCGGCCAGGGAGATTGGGACAGGGATGGGAACCTGGTCAGAGATGCAACTGGGGTCAATAAGGCATTCGAGGAATTCTACAACAGGCTGTATCAGTCGGAACCCCGAGCTGGGCCGGAGGGAATGAGGCAATTCTTAGGGAGGCTGAAGTTCCCGAAGGTTAACGAAGAGTTGGTAGAACGGCTGGGGGCCCCGATCGGGTTGGAGTAAATAGCAGGAGGGCTGAAGGCCATGCAGTCGGGTAAAGCCCCGGGACCGGACGGGTACCCTGTGGAGTTTTACAAAAGGGTCTCTGGGATACTGGGGTCAATGCTGATGAGGACATTTAATGAGGCAAGGGAACGAGGGGGGCTTCCCCCGACGATGTCGCAGGCTACTATCTCATTGATCCTGAAGTGGGATAAAGACCCGGAGCTATGCTGGTCCAACAGACCGATCTCCCTACTAAATGTAAATGCCAAATTGTTGGCTAAGATCATGTCCTCAAGGATTGAAGACTGCGTTCCGGACGTGATTGGGGAGGACGAGGCGGGATTTGTTAAGGGGAGTCAGATGGTGGCCACCGTAAGAAGGCTGTTGAATGTAATTATGATGCCCCCAGATGGTAGGGACGTAGAGGTAGTGGTCGCAATGGACGCAGAGAAGGCAGTTGACCGGGTGGAATGGGATTATTTGTGGAAGGTGCTGGAGCGGTTTGAATTTGGGCGGGGCTTCATTGACTGAGTCCGGCTGCTGTATCAGGCACCCGTGGCAAAGGTTTACGGACGAACAGGCTGACATCGGGCTGTATTAAACTGCACCGGGGGACGAGGCAGGGACGCCCCCTCTCCCCGCTGTTGTTCGCACTGGCCATAGAACCACTGGCAATTGCGTTGAGAGCCTCAAGAGGCTGGAAGGGGCTGGTCGGGGGGGGGGATTTGGAACACAGAATCTCAATATACGCGGAAGACCTGCGTGTTCCCGGTGATACTGGGCTTTATATGGGCGGGTAAGACCCCGCGTGTAAAGAAGGGGATACTGGAGCGCAGCCGGGGGGAGGGCGGGCGGGCTGGCACTCCCGAACTTAAGTCATTATTACTGGGCGGCGAATATAGCCATGATTAGGAAGTGGGTGGGAAGGTGGTGGGGTGTCGATGTGGGAGCGAGTAGAGGTGGCATCATGTAAGGGCACTAGTTCGGGGACGTTGGTAAAGGCACCTCTGCTGTTCTCGCCGGCACACTACTCCACCAGCCCCGTGGTGGTCGCGGCCCTGAGAGTCTGGGGGCAATGGAGGAGACATGTGGGAGCAGAGGGAGCATCGGTCTGGTATCCGATTTGCAATAATCGCCAGTTTGTCCCGGGGAGGTTAGATGGAGGGTTCCGGAGAGAGCAGGGATCGAGAGGATGGGAGATATGTTTATAGAGGGGAGCTTTCCCAGCCTGAGGGAACTGGAGGAGAAATTTGAACTGACAGGAGGGAATGAATTTAGGTACCTGCAGCCGCAGGACTTCCTACGCAGGCAGGTGTCAACCTTCCCGCTCCTACATCAAGGGGGATACAGGACAGGGTAGTTTCCAGAGTATGGGTAGGGGAGGGGAGGGTTTCGGACATATATAAAGAACTTATGGGGTCAGAGGAAACGCAGACCGAGGATCTGAAACACAAATGGGAAGAGGAGTTAGGATGAGAAATAGAGGATGATCTCTGGGCGGATGTGTTGAGTAGAGTCAACGCGTCCACAACATGTGCCAGACTCAGCCTGATACAGTTTAAGGTCGTTCACCGGGCTCACATGGCAGTGGCCCGGATGAGCAGGTTCTTTGGGGTAGAAGACAGGTGCGCAAGGTGTGCAGGAGGACCAGCGAACCATGTCCATATGTTCTGGGCATGCCGAAGCTCAGGGGATTCTGGCAGGGGTTTGCGGATGTCATGTCTAAGGTGTTAAAAACAAGGGTGGTGCTGAGTCCAGAGGTGGCGATTTTCGGGGTGTCGGAAGACTTGGGAATCCAGGAGGGGAACGAGGCAGACGTCCTGCCTTTGCTTCCCTGGTAGCCCGGAGACGGATATTATTAGCTTGGAGGGACTCAAAGCCTCCGAAGTCGTAGACCTGGCTAACTGACATGGCTAGCTTTCTCTGTCTGGAGAAAATCAAGTTCGCCTTGAGATGGTCAATGTTAATGTTAGGGTTCGTCCGGAGGTGGCAGCTGTTCGTCGACTTCTTTAGGGAAAATTAACTGTCAGCAGAGAGAGATGGGGGGGTGGGGGGGAGCTGTGGGGTTAGTTTAGTTTAGAGTAGGGGGTGAGAAAAGATGGGACCTGTGAGAGAGGAAGATGGCTTTTGCAGTGTGTTTATAATTGTATGTACACTGTTTCTTCTGTTACTGTTATAGAACCATAAATCCTCAATAAAATGTTTATAAAAAAAAAAAGAATAACGGAACATCAGAAATAGGAGCAGGGGTGGAACATAGAACATGGAACAGTACAGCACAGTACAGGCCCTTCAGCCCACAACGTTGTGCTGACCATTTATCCTAATCTAAGATCAACCTAACCTACAATCCTTCAATTTACTGCTGTCCATGTGCCTACCTGTTCAAGAGTCGCTTAAATGTCCCTAATGACTCTGACTCCACCACCTCTGCAGGCAATTCATTCCACGCACCCACCACCCTTTGTGTAAAGAACCTACCCCTGACATCTCCTCTATATCTTCCTCCAATCACCTTAAAATTATGTCCCCTCATGACAGCCATTCCTGGGGAAAAGTTTCTGGCTATCCACTCTACATGCCTCTCATCACCTTGTACATCTCTTTCAAGTCACCTCTCTTCCTTCTTCGCTCCAGTGAGAAAAGCCCTAGCTCCCTCAACCTTTCTTCATAAGACATGCCCTCCAGTCCAGGCAGCATCCTGGGAAATCTCCTCTGCACCCTCTCCAAAGCATCCACATCCTTCCTACAATGAGGCAACCAGAACTGGGCACAATATTCCAAGTGTGGTCTAACCAGGGTTTTACAAAGCTGCAGCAAAACCTTGTGGCTCTTAAACTCAATCCCCCTGTTAATGAAAGCCAACACACCATACACCTTCTTAACAACCCTATCAATCTCGTAGCAACTTTGAGGGATCTATGTATTTGGACCCCAAGACCCCTCTGTTCCTCCACACTTCCAAGAATCCTGCCTTTAACCCTATATTCAGCATTCAAATTCAACCGTCCAAAATTAATCACTTCACATTCATCTAGGTTGAACTCCATCTGCCACTTCTCAGCCCAGCTCTGCATCCTGTCAATGTCCTGTTGTAACCCGCAACAGCCCTCAACACTATCTACAACTCCACCAACCTTCGTGTCATCGGCAAACTTACTGTTGCAATGTTTACTTTGGGGTGAACCACAAGCTGTTTCTTATATCGACCAAATGACCACACAACCAATATGTTAGCTTAAAAACACAGTTTATTAATAACACAAGACTTGTATCTCTATGAAATAACACACGCGGCTCCGTACTAAACTACACCTAATGACTAAGGTGACCTTAACTTCGAGTGACTGGTACTGTGCGAGATAAGGCCTTTATCCGGGTCCACGTGGTCGGTTTGGAAATTGTTGGGTTCGTCTCAGCTGGGCTCGTCCTTCAGGAATGGTCGCGGGTCCTTGAACTTGGTTGTTCTGCTGCAGTTGGTCGCGCACAGGCCCGTCCCAAAAGAGACAGATCTCTAGTGCGCAGGGCTTTTCATCCTTCGTCTCTTTCGCGCCCTTTTGGGCGGTCCTTACTCCGGGTCCAATGGATCAATACGGTTTTCGATCACCCTCATCGATCTCAGCCAGTTAGGGGGTGGATACCTCGATAGCTGGGCAGGTCCTAGCTATCATTGTCCCAGGCACGTAGGCCTTTCCAAATAAGGGGGGGGTGGTGCCGGTTAGTCTGTACTGTTGTAACTCCTTGATTCAAACTCTATTGTCCTGGGGGAAATGGTGATAGACTCTTAATGGCTACAAGTTTCAGCTAAATCTGTTTTTTTTGTGCAATACACAAAGGCTGTGTACTTGTCTGTGTCCCAAATTGACCACAATTCCCATGGTCCTTTGCAGGTAGCCATTTTACATGGCTACATTACTAACCCACCCTTCCACTTCCTCATCCAAGTCATTTATAAAAACTACAAAGAACAGAGGTCACCGAACAGATCCCTGCGGGACACCACTGGTCACCGACCTCCAGGCAGAATACTTTCACTGTCCACTCGCTGTCTTGTTTTCGGCCAGCCAATTCTGTATCCAGACAGCCAGATTTCCCTGTATCCCATGCGCCCTAACTTTCTGAATGAGCCTACTATGGGGAACCTTATCAAATGCCTTTCTGAAAACCATATGCACCACATCCACTGCCCGACCTTCATCAATGTGTCTCGTCACATCCTCAAAGAATTCAATGAGGCTTGTGAGGCATGACCTGCCCCTCACAACGCAATGCTGACTATCTTTAATCAAGCTATGTTTTTCTAAATAATCATAAATCCCGGGCGGTCCCCACGCTGGCGGGAAAACTGGCACCAACCACTCTGGCATCAACAGCCCCCGAAAGTGAGGAATTCTCCAATTTCTCAGGGGCTACTTTGACGCCAGAGTGGTTGGCGCCACTCCAGCCGGCGGCGAACGGCCGGTGCGAGGTCGCGCATGCGCGGAACGGCCAGCGTGATCTTGCGCATGCGCAGACCGGCCGGCATATTTCCGCGCATGCGCGGGGGTTCTCTTCTCCGCGCCGAACCCGGGCAATATGGCGGAGCCCTACAGGGGCCTGGCGCGGAGGAAAGAAGGCCCCCATGGAACCAGCCCGCCCGCAGGATCGGTAGGCCCTGATTGCGGGCTAGGCCACCCTGGGGGTGCCCCCGGAGCCGGATCCTCCGCGCCTCCCCCCAGGACCGCCCCCGCACACTTACCTGCCAGGTCCCGCCGTGCGTGAGGTGAAGGTGAGTAATGCACGCTGGCGGGGCTGGGCAAAACTGGACGGCCACTCGGCCCATCAGGGCCCAGAGAATTGCCGGGGGGGGGGGGCGCTGTCAACGGCCCTCAACTGGCGTGGCGGGAATCCCGCCAATTTCTCCCGAAAAGCAGTGCCATGGAATAGGGCAGGCAGTGTCGGGGCGGCATTCGCGCCTCCACCGGGGTTCTCCGACCCAGCACAGGGTCGGAGAATCCCGGCCCCTATCTCTCAGAATCCTTTCCAATATTTTGCTCACCACAGACGTAAGACTGACTGGTCTGTAATTCCCAGGGATTTCCCTATTCCCGTTCTTGAACGGGGGAACAACATTCATCGTGGATGCCCAGTCTTGAGATGCTAGATCTGTTCAAAATCTATCCATATATGTTTTTATATTTAGCGCAGCGGTAGTGCCTAAAACATCTACACAGGGTTTGGGTGGTGGTCTTTCCGACTGATGCTGTTATGGAGTTATGCTGTTGTGGTATTGTCACTGGGCTAAGAATCCAGATACCCAGGGTAATACTCTGGGGACCTGGGTTCAAATCCCACCACGGCAGATTCAATAAAAAAAGACTAGGATTCAAAGTCTAATGATGATCATGAATGATCGTTGACTGTTGTAAAAACCTATCTGATTCATTAATGTCCTTCAGGAAGGAAGTCCACTGTCCTTCGATGGTTTGGCCAAATGTGACTTCAGATCTACAGCAATGTGGTTGACATGCACTCTGAAATGATCCAGCAAGCCTCTCAGTTCAAGGGTAATTAGGCAATAAAACAATTAGGCCCAGTATACAATGCCCACATCAAATAGATACAAAAGGACAGATGCGTCTGTGGCAGGCAGGTTGGTGAGGGCGAGGTCAAATTACTTTCTTCCTTTTAATTCACCACCTACCACATGCCCAGTTCAGCAGCCAGGTACTTTAGGACTCGGGCAGCTCAGTCTGCTCAGTCAGACATCGAAGTCCCCCACCCAACGTACATTCTGTGCCTTTGCCGTGGTGGGATTTGAACCTGGGTCCCCTGGTTCCCTGGATTACTAGTCCAGCAACAATACCATTGCATCACCACCTCTCCATGGTTAACTATTGTCCTCCCAGTGGAGGCACGTTCTTCCTAATTACAGTGTCAAAACAATCATAATGTTGAACATCTTTCTTAAATCTCCCTTTACGTGCATTGTTATATTCTGAGGGTGACATACTTTCTAAACCTTGAGTAGGCCACAATACTCCAGCTGAGGCCTGGCTCATGATTTCTAAAAACTTGACCTCTGTACTCTATAGCCAAGGGTCGCTTGTGCTTTTTTAGCATCTTCTTACCTTTCGGGATTTCTGGATGGGAACCTCCAGGAATCTTTATGAAACAGGCCAGGCTGCTAAATATCCTTAGTACTTTCAGGTTTAAGTTGGCCTCAGGATTACATCATATTAGCAAATAAGACACAGTTGACTCTGAATACATTATATGAGATTAATGTGGTTGTTTTAAATAAAATAGTATGACACCTGAAATGTCACGTTTGAACATGCCAAGTGTTCTCGCGAAAGTAATTTCTAGGCTACAGTTTTTAAAAAAAGAAGAACCTAGGTTCTCTTGTGCTTTTTATGACCACCAACCTACCATCAGTGCAGCAGTGACCAGATAATCTGTTTTTGTGATGTTAATTGAGGAGTAAATATTGGCCAGAGCACCAGGGATGATTCCCAAGCTCCTCTGAAATAGTGTCCTGGGATCGTTTCTGCCCACCTGAGAGGCAGACCAGTCCTTGGTTGAATGTCCATAAGTTGCTGCCTCTAAGAACGCAGCACTCCCTCAGTACTGCACTGGAGTGTAGGATGACCACTGATGGTGCCCAGAAACACTGGAGCCAAACCTGTCCAGTGTGACTATTGTGTCACTACCTTGACTGTCGAAGGCGAGCTAGATGGACATTATACTTTTTTTGTCCAGCGGTTTTAGCATTTTAGGGGAGACACAGATGCCCCAATGAACAATCGTTAATTTGAGTGTTTGTGTGCTTTCTAAGATTCATACAATTGAGCAAGTCATTTCTATGGTCTCTGCTTTGGATCATGTGCCAGATTTTTTAATGTAAAGTGAGAAAATGTAGCAGTGCATCTGGACTAATGGATGCTACACTACCCAGTCTGATTTCCCTGTGTGAAGGAATTTTCGCTAAGTAACCCCAGAGTAAGGTGATGACGCCAAGAACTGATTTCAGCTGGAACCGTGTGCAATTGTTGGTGGCATTCCTAAGATATGTTAGTAACTGAGGAACGATCATAGTGGCCATAGGACAATATTTGACATGAGGAGAGGAGATGGAAGAAAAAAAATATTTTCGTAGCTGGCGTGGAGTGATCTTTACTAGCTTTGGGTATAATAGATGGTGTTATCAAGCAATAAACATGAAGTCGTTAGCCTCCCACAACAGCGAGAGCTACCGCACGCTGTGCAAACATTTGAGTCACAGCCAAAAACTAGCTCATGCTTGTTTTGATGATACTTTGTGAGCTCTTGTTTTGTCATATTGCTAGAGTGTTGTAAAGTGAAGTTTATTTCACAGTGTGTGTTCGCCACTTGTGTGTCATAATAATTAGTTGCATCGTAGTTGGTAATGATGCCCTTATAAAGAATCAAGTAATTGCCACTGGCAATAAGAGATGAAACCAGGTTTTTCTTTCCTAATGCACGATTGCAGTTTTTATTTTTCAGTATTTCATTATGTTTAGACTGTTTCCTGATTGTATGCTGAATCCAATCAAAGTGAGCAGATTTTGTGCTTAATTCTCAAGTCTACAAAAATGATTTTCTCCTTAATTCCCTTTTGTTCCTGTCAAAATTATGTTTCAATTAGCAGACTTCCTGACCGCCCAACATTGTGCGGTGCGCCCCCGCCCCCCCCCCCCCCCCCATTTCACACACTGAGATCTATCTCTCAAGACTTGTTACAACCGTGCGTATGAACATATGAATTAGAAGCAGAAGTAGGCCATTCGGCCCCTCAAGCTTGCTCCGCAGTTCAATAAGATCTTAACTGATCTTATTGCAGCCTAACTCAACATTGCAACAAGCCTCGATAACCTTTGACTCCCTTGTTAGTTATGAATCCAACTGAACCTGCCTGAAATTTTTATTTATTTTTTAAAAGTACTTTTTATTACAAACTTGTATCAAAGCAGGTTACAGCCAATAAACACCCAGGAAACATACTTCCCAGCAATCATCTGTAGAGTAAGTACAGATTTTCCCCTTTTTCAATAAGATATGTTAGTATCTTGCTAATATTAGTGTCGGAATGGGGATTTAAGCTTCAGATTCGCAGCTGCTCTCCCCGCTGAGCCAAATGAAAGGTGCTAAAACCAAACTGGAGAGTATGGGAAGACATTTTCCAGAGATGTTCCCAGATATTTCACCGTGCTCCATGGAAACATACAAGAATGGTTCAGGCAACCTGTTGCTTGACAATGGAGCTTGTGTTTTGTAAGTGTTTTGAAGGCGTTTCCTGATCCTATTACCACTACACTTTCAGATCACTCAGCAGACATTGAAAACTCAACTAGTCATGTGGGCACAAACTCAATATCCAACACTGCTGTACAACATTGTCCCATCAAAACCAACTTATTATATTTCGAGCTAGATAAGGAAGTTTGGCTATGGAACATTTCTGAAAAAAAAACATGATTTACAAATGTGAAATAAGAGTCAAATTTAAAAAAAATATATATATATTTATTAAAGTTTTTTAACACAATTTTTCTCCCTTACAAACAATGACCCCCCCCCCCCCCCCCGTAACAAATAAACCCCGAGAAATTGTGCCGAGCAAGATATATACATGGCAAAATGATATAATTACTCATCTTTGTACACTGGCCCTCACCCGTACGTGCCGGTTTCCCCAACCCTTCATGTTATCTCTTGCTCATCCACCCTCCCAGGCAGTCCCCTTTCCCCCCCCTCCCCCCCTCCACCCCCCCTCCCCAGGACGTCGTCCCCCTCCCCCCCCCAAGGTTGCTGCTGCTGCTGCCCGACCTTCCTCTAATGCTCCGCGAGATAGTCTAGGAACGGTTGCCACTGCCTGTAGAACCCCTGCGCAGACCCTCTCAAGGCGAACTTAATCCTCTCCAACTTTATGAACCCAGCCATATCATTTATCCAGGCCTCCAGGCTGGGGGGCTTCGCCTCCTTCCACATTAGCAAGATCCTTCGCCGGGCTACTAGAGACGCAAAGGCCAGAATGCCGGCCTCTTTCGCCTCCTGCACTCGCGGTTCGTCCACTACTCCAAATATTGCTAGCCCCCAGCTTGGCTTGACCCGGACTTTCACCACCTGAGATATTGCTCCCGCCACTCCTCTCCAGAACCCCTCCAGTGCCGGGCATGACCAAAACATATGGACATGGTTCACCGGGCTCCCTGAGCACCTTCCACATCTGTCCTCTACCCCAAAGAATCTACTCAATCTCGCCCCCATCAAGTGCGCTCTGTGGACCACCTTAGATTGTATCAAGCTGAGCCTGGCACACGAGGAGGAGGAATTAACCCTACCTAGGGCATCAGCCCACAAACCTTCCTCGATCTCCTCCCCCAGCTCCTCCTCCCATTTACCCTTCAACTCTTCTACCAGCGTTTCCCCCTCTTCTTTCAACTCCTGGTGTATTTCCGACACCTTGCCCTCCCCGACCCATACACCCGAGATCACCCTATCTTGAACTTCTTGTGCCGGGAGCAACGGGAATTCCCTCACCTGTCGCCTCACAAAAGCCTTCACCTGCATATATCTAAAGGCATTTCCCGGGGGTAACTCGAACTTCTCCTCTAGTGCCCCTAGGCTCGCAATCGTCCCGTCGATGAACAGGTCCCCTATTCTTCCAATCCCTGCCCGATGCCAGCTCTGGAACCCCCCGTCCATCTTCCCCGGGACAAACCGGTGGTTACCCATGATCGGAGACCACACCGATGCTCCCATTGCACCCTGGTGCCGTCTCCACTGGCCCCAGATCCTTAGCGGTGCTGCCACCACTGGGCTCGTGGTATACTTTGTCGGCGAGAGCGGCAGCGGTGCCGTCACCAACGCCCCCAGGCTCGTTCCTTTACAGGACGCCATCTCCATCCTCTTCCATGCCGCCCCCTCTCCCTCCATAACCCACTTGCGGATCATCGCCACATTTGCTGCCCAGTAGTAGCTCCCCAGGTTTGGCAGCGCCAACCCTCCTCGGTCCCTACTGCGTTCCATGAACCCTCTCCTTACTCTCGGGGTCTTATTCGCCCACACAAACCCCATAATACTCCTGCCTACTCTCTTAAAAAAGGCCTGAGTGATCACGATGGGAAGGCACTGAAACACGAACAGAAACCTCGGAAGGACCATCATTTTGACCGACTGCACTCTACCCGCCAGCGAGAGCGGTAACATGTCCCATCTTTTGAAATCCTCCTCCATTTGCTCCACCAACCTCATCAGATTCAGTTTATGTAGGGTCTCCCAACTCCTGGCTATCTGGATCCCCAGATACCGAAAGCTCCCCTCCGCCCTCCTCAGCGGTTGGTCTCCTATCCCTCTTTCTTGGTCCCCCGCCTGTAATACAAAGAGCTCACTCTTCCCTACATTGAGCTTATAGCCCGAAAACTCCCCAAACGCCCTTAGAGTCTGCATGACCTCCACCATCCCCTCCATTGGATCCGCCACGTACAGCAACAGGTCATCCGCATATAGCGACACCCGATGCTCTTCTCCCCCTCGGACCACCCCCCTCCATTTATTAGACTCCCTCAATGACATGGCCAATGGTTCGATCGCCAATGCGAACAACAGGGGGGACAGGGGGCACCCCTGCCTCGTCCCTTGGTACAGTCAAAAGTACTCCGACCTCTGCCGGTTTGTCACTACACTTGCCATCGGGGCTCTGTAAAGGAGCTTAACCCAATTGATAAACCCTACCCCGAACCCAAACCTACGCAGCACCTCCCAGAGGTACTCCCACTCTACTCGGTCAAAGGCCTTCTCCGCATCCATAGCTGCCACTATCTCCGCCTCTCCCTCCTCCGATGGCATCATTATCACGTTTAAGAGCCGCCGCACATTGGTGTTTAGTTGCCTGCCCTTTACAAATCCCGTCTGGTCCTCGTGGATTACCCCCGGTGCACAGTCCTCGATCCTCGTGGCCAGCACTTTTGCCAGCAACTTTGCATCCACATTGAGGAGCGAGATCGGCCTGTACGATCCACATTGCAGTGGGTCCTTGTCCCGCTTTAGGATCAAATAAATTGTCGCTTCCGACATTGTCGGGGGCTGGGTCCCCTCCTCTTTTGCCTCATTAAAGGTCCTCACCAGTAGCGGGGCCAACAGGTCTACGTACCTCCTGTAGAACTCCACCGGGAATCCGTCCGGTCCTGCGGCCTTCCCCGCCTGCATGCTCCCCAAACCCTTGCTCAGCTCCTCCATCCCAATTGGTGCCCCCAAACCAGCCACCTCTTGCTCCTCCACCCTCGGGAATCTCAGCTGATCTAGGAATCGTCTCATCCCCTCTTCCCCCGCTGGGGGCTGGGATCTGTACAGCTCTTCATAAAAAGCCTTGAATACCTCGTTTATTTTCATCGCACTCCGAACCGTGGCTCCCCTTCCATCTTTGACACCCCCTATTTCCCTCGCTGCCATCCTCTTACGGAGCTGGTGTGCCAGCATCCGACTAGCCTTTTCCCCATACTCGTAGGTCACCCCCTGCGCCTTCCTCCACTGTGTCTCCGCCTTCCCTGTGGTCAACAGGTCAAACTCCGTCTGGAGCCGTCTTTGCCCAAGTAATCTTTCCGCCGGGGCCTCTGCGTATCTCCTGTCCACTCACAAAATCTCCCCCACTAACCTCTCCCTTTCCATACCCTCTGTCTTCTCCCTATGAGCCCTCAAAATTGAGATTAAGAATGCTGCTTGTCTTAATCTAGTTAAAACCTGTGTGGCACAACAGCACTCAAAAACAGTGTGACCTTATTGATTTAGTGAAGTGTGCATCTATAAAAGCATCTTTGATGTCCAACCAGCTGAATGACACGAGGCTGACACAAAGACAGAATAGTCTAGCTGTTCATATGTGCACATCTGGTTATTTTCTGCCAACTGTAAAATGTGTTTGTGATTTTTGTTACTGTTTGTGATGAGTAAAGAGAGAGAGCCGCTTTGTTGAAAAGAATGACTTTGGTGGCAAGCACGTTCCATCCTGTAGCTTAATCACTTCATTCTTTGTTGGCATCCGGACAGTGGCCTCCATGAATTACTGACAGGCCCCTACATGGTTTGATTATTTTTACTTTGCACATATTGTTGAAAATTTAGCCTTTCACACAAGGTCTGCAGATGGCACCATGAATCAGCTCTTCATCAAATAATTCATATCCAACAGCTACGATTGCACACTTGAAAGGAACAGGTGTGTTCACTGGATTGTTTGGGGAACTGGGTGCAGGTTTGGTCAGTTTGGGGGTGTTGTGTCTATCGGGTAAAAAAGTAATCACTGGAGAAACCTAGAAGCGAGGAGGTCAGATATATTTTTGTGGTGAAAATTTTTTTTTTTAAAAAGGAAATATATATTTTTATTGTCCTTAAAAACGGTGGGGAAGAGGAAGTAGTTTGGACAAAAATTACTCCTGCCTTGACTAGACTTTCCCTTAAAAAAGTCTTACTCCTTGTTTAGAGATGGTTTTAACCATTTTCCCCACAAAGGACAAGTGTTCCATTTAAGCATCGGGTTTTCAAGCAAACTGCAATCGCACAGCTTTCTGTGGAAAAGAAAATGGTTGCAATTTAACGTGCTTGACTTTGAATTTGTTTCTGCTGAGACAGTAAGCAAAAAGCCATTCACTATTTTATCTGGATAATTGATGTACAAGTCACTGTGTTGCAAGGCTTCCATGTCTTGGGTGTTTGGGGTTGTCTGGTCAACTCCCTCCCCTCAGGTTACACAAATTGGGGGATAAGCAGAGGCAGAAACACTTACCAACAGCTAGTGTTTAACATGGTGAAAAACAGTTAAAGATTGTGATAAAACATCCTGCACTTTTTTTTATAATATCTATATCTGTATTTATTTATGATTTTAATAGCACTTTTATTGCAAATTAATTCAGAACAGTAAAATAATACTTCTAGGGAAAAAAAGCAAGCTCTATTTACAGTGGTGATTGTTACATTCTGGTGCTTGGCCGGTTGGAATAAATGCACTAAAGAACGCCTAGTTTAGACTAGTTAAAGTTTTATTGTTGAACAATTGTGTGGGTAAGATAAATGTAAGAATATTATCAAAAGCTACTAACTATAATGAATTAACCATGAGCTGCGAAAAATTGTGACTATCCACTACCAAGAACCCTCTACGAACTCCCTGAGGTAACAGTGTCACCAGGTTGTTCTCTACTGCCACCTGCTGATTGGAGGTCTTGTTTATCACTATATACATGACTGCTTGTGCATATTATCACAGTGATGAGCAGATCTGAGTGACCTGAGTCCACTATCGCGCTTGCACCACTGTTTCTGATCTGGATGTCAGTGATGGTGGCTGAGTGTACAAGTCTCCCAAGGCACTCTTTTAGTTTTGCAGCTTAAATTTAATTTTGAACAGTCTTTGGGAAATACTAATACTAGAATGAAATTCCTGACAACTGCCCCTTCAAATGGGCACCATTTATATGGGAAATTTGTGTTAAATTTGAAGGCTGCACTCCAGTCCAGAGCTTTGCAAGATAGCATTGCTCCAGGGTGTCAGTTTATTTCTGAGTTGATTAAATTACTCAATCATCCTTTTCAATAAATATTTTGCTGGTTAAAAAAATTGCACAATTAAGTGCTGTTATAAAAATGCATAATTTATCTTGTTTAAAAGCTCCTGAAGAATTTCTTTCATCCTGTTTGCTTTTTATCATTTTGAATGGTAGGTTAAATGCATTTTAGTAACTCTACCCTTCTAAAGTGGTGATCCATTGACTCCATTTGTCATTGGATATTAAACAAAGATCCTAAAACTGTTGAAAAGAAAGTGGTATTTGTTATATTTTCAGAGTATTATTTATCCCTTTCCTTGAGCATCAAGAAAATTGTTTTGAAGCCCAGGAGCCAAATTCAGTATCAGTTTGACCATCATGTTTAATGGTTCACACTGACCTGACGTTTGACAGCTACTTTCTAAAGAAAGAAGGAATTTGCCTCGTCATTATAGTTTTCATGAGCTCAGGACATTTTTTTTTTAATATATATTTTATTCAAAATTTTTGGCCAACCATCACAGTACATTGTGTATCTTTTACACAGTAATATAACAATATAAATAACAATGGCCAGTTTTTTAAACAAAAAATAAATAATATATAAACAACATCAAAATTAAAAAACAAAACTAAATGGCAACTGCCTTGTCCCAAATAAATACTCTCCAAAAATACAATTCAGCACTCCAGTATACAATTACCTATAACAACAACCTATACATATTATACTTATACACTAACATCCCTGAGAGTACTTCTGGTTCATCCCCCCCCCCCCCCCCCCCCCCCCCCCCCGGGTTGCTGCTGCTGTCTTCTTCTTTTCCGTTCCCTCTATCTTTCTGTGAGGTATTCGACGGACAGTTGCCACCGCCTGGTGAACCCTTGAGCCGATCCCCTTAGGACGAACTTAATCCGTCCCAGCTTTATAAACCCTGCCATGTAATTTATCCAGGTCTCCACACCCGGGGGCCTGGCTTCCTTCCACATCAACAGTATCCTGCGCCGGGCTACTAGGGACGCAATGACCAAAACATCAGCCTCTTTCGCCTCCTGCACTCCCGGCTCTTCTGCAACCCCGAATATAGCCAACCCCCAGCTTTGTTCGACCTGGACACCCACCACCTTCAAAAGCACCTTTGTCACCCCCACCCAAAACCCCTGTAGTGCCGGACATGACCAGAACATGTGGGTGTTATTCGCTGGGCTTCTCGAGCATCTCGCACACCTATCCTCTACTCCAAAAAATGTACTGAGGCGTGCGCCCTGTGTAACACCTTAAATTGTATCAGGCTTAGCCTGGCGCACGAGGACGATGCGTTTACCCTACTTAGGGCATCAGCCCACAGCCCCTCCTCAATCTCCTCCCCCAGCTCTTCTTCCCATTTCCCTTTCAGCTCATCTACCATAATCTCCCCCTCGTCCCTCATTTCCCTATATATGTCTGATACCTTACCGTCCCCCACCCATGTCGTTGAGATCACTCTGTCCTGCACCTCCTGCGTCGGGAGCTGCGGGAATTCCCTCACCTGTTGCCTCGCAAAAGCCCTCAGTTGCATATACCGGAATGCATTCCCTTGGGGCAACCCATATTTTTCGGTCAGCGCTCCCAGACTTGCAAACGTCCCATCTACAAACAGATCTCTCAATTGTGTTACTCCTGCTCTTTGCCATGTTCCAAATCCCCCATCCATTCTCCCCGGAGCAAACCTATGGTTATTTCTTATCGGGGACCACACCGAGGCTCCCGTCTTTCCCCTATGCCGTCTCCAGTGCCCCCAAATTTTCAGAGTAGCCACCACCACCGGGCTTGTGGTGTATTTCTTCGGTGAGAACGGCAACGGCGCCGTCACCATAGCTTGTAGGCTAGTCCCCCTGCAGGACGCCCTCTCCAATCTCTTCCACGCCGCTCCCTCCCATCCACTTACATACCATTGAGATATTGGCGGCCCAGTAGTACTCACTTAGGCTCGGTAGTGCCAGCCCCCCCCCCCCTATCCCTACTACGCTGCAAAAATCCCTTCCTCACTCTCGGGGTCTTCCCGGCCCACACAAAACTCATGATACTCTTCTCAATCCTTTTGAAAAAAGCCTTCGTGATCACCACCGGGAGGCACTGAAACACAAAGAGGAATCTCGGGCGGACCACCATTTTGACCGCCTGCACCCTCCCTGCCAGTGACAGGGATACCATGTCCCATCTCTCGAAGTCCTCCTCCATCTGTTCCACCAACCGCGTTAAATTTAACCTATGCAATGTACCCCAATTCTTGGCTATCTGGATCCCCAAGTAGCGAAAGTCCCTTGTTACCTTCCTCAGCGGTAAGTCCTCTATTTCTCTGCTCTGCTCCCCTGGATGCACCACAAACAACTCACTTTTCCCCATGTTCAGTTTATATCCTGAAAATTCGCCAAACTCCCCAAGTATCCGCATTATCTCTGGCATCCCCTCCGCCGGATCCGCCACATACAACAACAAATCGTCCGCATACAGAGATACCCGGTGTTCTTCTCCTCCCCTGAGTACTCCCCTCCACTTCCTGGAACTCCTCAATGCTATTGCCAGGGGCTCAATCGCCAGCGCAAACAATAATGGGGACAGAGGACATCCCTGCCTCGTGCCTCTATGGAGCCGTAAATACGCAGGCCCCCGTCCATTCGTGACCACGCTCGCCATCGGGGCCCTATACAGCAGCTGTACCCATCTAATATACTCATCTCCAAAGCCAAATCTCCTCAACACCTCCCACAAATAATCCCACTCCACTCTATCAAATGCTTTCTCGGCATCCATCGCCACCACTATCTCCGCTTCCCCCTCTGGTGGGGCATCATCATTACCCCTAGCAGCCTCCGTATATTCGTATTCAGTTGTCTCCCCTTCACAAACCCAGTTTGGTCCTCATGGACCACCCCCGGGACACAATCCTCTATCCTCATTGCCATTACCTTGGCCAGAATCTTAGCGTCTACGTTCAGGAGGGAAATAGGCCTATAGGACCCGCATTGCAGCGGGTCTTTTTCCTTCTTTAGGAGGAGCGATATCGTTGCCTCTGACATAGTCGGGGGCAGCTGTCCCCTTTCCCTCGCCTCATTAAAGGTTCTCATCAGTAGTGGGGCGAGCAAGTCCACATATTTCCTGTAAAATTCAACTGGGAATCCATCCGGTCCCGGGGCCTTTCCCGCCTGCATGCTCCTAATTCCTTTCACTACTTCCTCCATTTCGATCTGGGCTCCCAGTCCCACCCTCTCCTGCTCCTCCACCTTAGGAAATTCCAGCTGGTCCAGAAAACACATCATTCTCTCCTTCCCATCCGGGGGCTGAGCTTCATATAATCTTTCATAGAATGCCTTGAACACTCCATTCACTCTCTCCGCTCCCCGCTCCATCTCTCCCTCCTCATCCCTCACTCCCCCTATTTCCCTCGCTGCTCCCCTTTTCCTCAATTGGTGGGCCAGCAACCTGCTCGCCTTCTCCCCATCTTCGTACTGTACACCCTGTGCCTTCCTCCACTGTGCCTCTGCAGTACCCGTTGTCAGCAAATCAAATTCTACGTGTAGCCTTTGCCTTTCCCTGTACAGTCCCTCCTCCGGTGCCTCCGCATATTGCCTGTCCACCCTCAGAAGTTCTTGCAGCAACCGCTCCCGTTCCCTACTCTCCTGCTTTCCTTTATGTGCCCTTATTGATATCAGCTCCCCTCTAACCACTGCCTTCAGCGCCTCCCAGACCACTCCCACCTGGACCTCCCCATTATCATTGAGTTCCAAGTACTTTTCAATGCACCCCCTCACCCTTAGACACACCCCCTCATCTGCCATTAGTCCCATGTCCATTCTCCAGGGTGGACGCCGTTCTTTTTCCTCCCCTATCTCCAAGTCCACCCAGTGTGGAGCGTGATCCGAAATAGCTATAGCCGTATACTCCGTCCCCCTCACCTTCGGGATCAACGCCCTTCCCAAAACAAAAAAGTCTATTCGCGAATAAACTTTGTGGACATAGGAGAAAAACGAAAACTCCTTACTCCTAGGTCTGCTAAATCTCCATGGGTCTACTCCTCCCATCTGCTCCATAAAATCTTTAAGTACCTTGGCTGCTGCCGGCCTCCTTCCAGTCCTGGACCTCGATCTGTCCAGCCCTGGTTCCAGTACCGTGTTAAAATCTCCACCCATTACCAACTTCCCCACCTCTAGGTCCGGGATACGTCCTAACATGCGCCTCATAAAGTTGGCATCATCCCAGTTCGGGGCATATACGTTCACTAAGACCACCGCCTCCCCCTGTAATTTGCCACTCACCATCACGTATCTGCCCCCACTATCCGCCACTATGGTCTTTGCCTCAAACATTACCCGCTTCCCCACTAGTATAGCCACCCCCCTGTTTTTCGCATCTAGCCCCGAATGAAACACCTGCCCCACCCATCCTTTGCGTAGTCTAACCTGGTCTATCAGTTTCAAATGCGTCTCCTGTAACATAACCACATCTGCCTTAAGTTTCTTAAGGTGTGCGAGTACCCGTGCCCTCTTTATCGGCCCGTTCAGCCCTCTCACATTCCACGTGATCAGCCGGGTTGGGGGGCTCTTTATCCCCCCCCTTGTCGATTAGCCATCCCCTTTTATCCAGCTCCTCACCCGGTTCCCAAGCAGCTGTGTCCCCCCCAGGCGGTGCCCTCCCGCCCCGCCCACCCCACCCCATACCAGCTCCCCCTTCTCTCCAGCAGCAGCAACCCAGTAAATCCCCCCCCCCTCCCCGCTAGATCCCCCACTAGCGTAGTTACACCCCCCATGTTGCTCCCAGAAGTCAGCAAACTCTGGCCGACCTCGGCTTCCCCCCGTGACCTCGGCTCGCACCGTGCGACGCCCCCTCCTTCCTGCTTCCCTATTCCCGCCATAATTATCATAGCGCGGGAACAAAGCCCGCGCTTCCCTTTTGGCCCCGCCCCCAATGGCCAACACCCCCAGCTCCTCCACCTCCCTTCCTCCCTCCCCCACAACCTGTGGAAGAGAGAAAAGTTACCGGGTCGCAGGATTAACAACATAAAAATCATCTCTCCCCTCTTTTTCCCCCCTCTTCGCCCCCCATATTCGCCCCACCACTTTGTCTCAAACGTTCTTTTTTAATAACCCGCTTATTCCAATTTCTCTTCAACAATAAACGTCCACGCCTCATCCGCCGTTTCAAAGTAGTGGTGCTTCCCTTGATATGTGACCCACAGTCTTGCCGGCTGCAGCATTTCAAATGTAATCTTTTTATGAAGCACCGCCTTGGCCCGATTAAAGCTCGCCCTCCTTCTCGCCACCTCCGCACTCCAGTCTTGATATACGCGGATCACCGCGTTCTCCCACCTACTGCTCCGAGTTTTCTTTGCCCATCTGAGGACCATCTCTCTGTCCTTAAAACGGAGGAATCTCACCACTATGGCTCTGGGAATTTCTCCTGCTCTCGGTCCTCGCGCCATCACTCGGTATGCTCCCTCCACCTCCAACGGACCCGTCGGGGCCTCCGCTCCCATTAACGAGTGCAGCATCGTGCTCACATATGCCCCGACGTCCGCCCCTTCTGCACCTTCAGGAAGACCAAGAATCCTTTAATTCTTCCTCCTCGCATTATTCTCCAGCACCTCCAGCCTTTCCACACATTGTTTATGGTGTGCCTCGTGCATCTCCGTCTTCACCACCAGGCCCTGTATATCGTCCTCGTTCTCGGCAGCCTTTGCCTTCACGACCCGAAGCTCCCGCTCCTGGGTCTTTTGCTCATCTTTTAGCATTTCAATCGCCTGTAATATCGGGGCCAACAGCTCCTTCTTCATCTCCTTTTTAAGCTCTTCCATGCAGCGTTTCAAAAACTCGTGTTGTTCAGGGCCCCATATTAAACTGCCACCTTCCGACGCCATCTTGGTTTTTGCTTGCCTTCCTTGCCGCTGCTCTAGAGGATGCACCGCAATCCGGCCACTTTCCTCTCCTTTTTCCATCCGTATCCAGGGGGGATTCCCTTCTGGTTTACCGCACAGTGCTTTTAGCCGTTAAAATTGCCGTTGGGGCTCTTATTAAGAGCCCAAAAGTCCGTTCCACCGGGAGCTGCCGAAACGTGCGACTTAGCTGGTCATCGCCGCACCCGGAAGTCCAGCTCAGGACATTTTGAAGTGCTTCATAGCGAGTGAAGTATTTTTAAAATGTACTTCAGGTATTGTAATGTAGGGAAATGTGATGGCCAATTTATGCACCGCAAGATCCGATAAAAAGTAAATAATCTTCTTTCGCAATTTTGGTTGAGTTATGATGTTCTCCTGATGTATACATGTCATCACACAATATAAAACAAATCCCTTTGAAATTACTTAGAATTGAAAATAGAGAACAGGGATGTGGGAGGGAAGAGAAACGTTTTTCTTTGTCGATATCACCACAATCCCAAAAGACACGAAGTTGAGTCGGCTGTGGCTGTGGCCAGCCTGACATAGTGACGCCATGCTCTCTGTACACTTCTCAACTTGTCAGTCCTGTACCGTTCAGCAGAATATTGCAGAAGTGTGAGAGGTTGGTAGCAGGGTGGATTTTCAAAAAAACTGGCTATCGGCAAAAGCATTTTTTGTGAACATTTCTGTTCTCCGATCTGTCAAGTGCTTCGGAGGTACCGAGCTGGTACTGTAAACAGCATCAAAATGGGTGTGGGCTGGCCTTGGCTCCTGACTGGACCATTTTTGTGCTGTGGTGTGAAGAGCTATTTTCAGCATAACCACCATGTACAGTGACAGGAAGGGAAGGCAATCATAACATGTTTGTGTGGCTGATGTGGGTTGTAGTTTTGCCAAGATCAAAGAGATATTAAGTTGACTTGAAAATCAGTTCTTCACTCTTAGTGGATTCAAGTGGAATGAAAACATGGAAATCAGTACATGTTGGAGTTCGTTCTCCACACCTGCATTTGTTCTAAACTTGCATGCATTGTATTTCCATTTCTCTTTCACTTCTCTTCCAACACTAACAAACCTGTTCCAGGTAATGTATTGAGCTACACATATACAAATCGCCAAAAGTAGCCGCACAGAAGCCCCCAAAAAGGAAAAACAAGCACTGGAGTTAATTTCTAGAGCGATGGAATTGAAAAGCAGTGGTGTGTTAAATTTGTATAGAACCTTGGTTAGATCACATTTGATGTAATGTAAACAATTCTAGTTTCCATATGGTAAAAAAAGGATTTCTGCCTTTCACAGGGTGTGGTTGGCACTGGCAAGGAAGGCCAGCATTGTTGTCATTTTGCACTAATTGCTCTTAAGCGGGCAGGGTGCCTCCTTCTTGAGTACAACTGAATGCCTTGCTAGGCCATTTCTCAGAGCAGTTACGAGTTATCAATATTCCTGTGGGTTTGGAGTTCCATTTGGCCAGATTTCCTTCCCTCAAGACATAAGTGAGACCAACAAGTCACTGGTTATGCGGGTCATGATTACTGTTGCCAGCTTTTTATTCCAGATTTTTATCATTTAATTTATTGAATTTTAAATCCCCCGCTGGCATGGTGGGACTTGAACTTCTATCAGTGTTACCTCTGAGTTATGCAGATTCACATCGACCAGGAAGTTGCTTCCTCGAACATTTTGTGTGTACATGGCGACACAAGGAAATTTAAAGGGGCCAGACACTGCCATGAACAGGTTGGCATAGCAAAGCAAGTTAGAAGGAACAGTGCTGTGTGTGACTTACAGATTCCTTGTCCAGGCCTCTAGATTACTAGCCAATTAACAGAACCACTATGCTCCTGTACCCATCGAGGACCAAGAGAAGGTGCAAAAGAAATTCCAATTCAAGGGTATGCTTTTTAGGATTATGCTAAGCAAGAGTGATGCTATTTTCTCTAGAAAAGAGATAAGTGATGGGGGACCTGCTAGAGGTTTTTTAATTTATCGAAGCGTTGTAATAGGCCAGACAGAGAGAAAATGGTTTCATCTGTGAGCGAGGCAAAAATTAGGGGCCATAAATGTAAGATGGTCACTCGTATATCCAAGAGGGAACTTGACAGAAACTTCTTCATTCAGGAAGTGTGTTACATAAAGGTTGGTTGGGATGATAAGTGAGGATAGCTAAGGGGAAGCAAGTTCTGCTGATGTAAGAAAGGAATGAAGAATATGCTGATGGGGTTAGATGAAGTGGGGTGAGAGGATCCTCATGGGAAGCATTAGTCACTACTACAATGCAGTACAGAAGGAGGCCATTCGGCCCATCGAGTCTGCACGATCCTCTGAAAGAGTACCCGGCCCCCACCCTATCCCCTTAACCCAGTTACCACATCGAACCTAACCTCTAACCTTTGGACACTAAGGAGAAATTGATCATGACCAATCCACCTAACCTGCACATCTTCGGACTGTGGGAGGAAACCGGAGCACCCGGAGGAAACCCACGCAGACGCGGAGAGAAAGTGCGAACTCCACACAGTCACCCGAGGCAGGATTTGAACCCGGGTCCGTGGAGCTGTAAGGCAGCAGTGCTAACCACTGTGCCACCCACATTGGCAGAGACCAGTTGCCAGAGAACAGTTGTGCTGAATGGCCTGTTTCGGCGTGGCACCTTTTTAATTCTACATTAAAAGCAACGCTAACTCTGGTTTTTCCTTTCCAAGCCTCTCAAGCTTCTATAAAATAGATCTTTCCTGCGATCCATCTTAATTCTCTTCAGTTTAGTCTTATACTCCTGCCGATGCCTTGGCCCGTTAAACTTTGAAAACAGTCTCATGAGAGACTGTGAAACTAGAAATAAACTAAAGGTTTAACAGATGTTGTCAGTAATCAGAAGCTGTTCTACTGAAGAAGAGTTTTTATTCCATTTATATCACATTGGGTGACAAGCTGCTGATTTCACATCATCACTTGTGAGCACATGTTGTAAAAAGGACTATGTGGGAATGCAGCAGCACGTAGTGTTAACTTGGAAAGGAAAAAGTTGTGCAGGGGGGTTTGATGACTGATAGATGAAATTTACAAGTCTTGGAGAGTTATGACAGCATACGTGTGAAGCTGTGATGTACAGCAGCAAATAATTCTGGATGTAAGCAGCCACCTTCTTGCGTTGAAACTGTTCTCATTCTCTGTCTTTAATGGTGGTGCTGTATTTTGAACAGGATGGATGAAGAATAATGATTTGCACAATTGTTTTTGATTTGTTTCCTTTTTCATCTTCCCCTCAGTCATGAAGATATCCGGAAATTGATAAATTTATCACTTCCCATTTCCTCTATTCAGCTGTAAATTTCTTCTGCACCTGGCTGTAAATACATATTTCCTTCTTTTGATAGTTCTCATCCTAATACTTTACAATTGAATTATGAGTGCTAACGAGTGGTTGCAAGGAAACTTGAGATTTATGCCTTCAAACAGCTCTGGTCCCTGTTAGTTATTTTAAAATATTTTCAAAATAAAGTGTAATTAATCGTGTTTTTTTTGTTACTCGTTCATGGGATATGAGTGTCGCAGGTAAGGGCAGCATTTGTTGTCTGTCCCTAATCTAGCTGAGTGGCTAGGCCATTTATGAGAACAGTTAGGAGAAAATCATATATCACTATGAATCTGGAGTCACATGTAGGCCAGCCTAAGGTAAGAACAGCAGATTTCCTTCCCTGAAGAACATTAATAAATCAGATGCAATTTTATGGCAACCAGCTAGTTTTATCATCGTCGTTGTTTTATTTTTTTTTCCAATTAATGGGTAATTTAGCATGGTCAATCCACCTAGCCTGCACATCTTTGTGTGAGAAACACGCAGACAGGGAGAGAATGTGCAAACTCCATCCAGACAGTTGCCCAAGGTCGAATTGAACCCTGGTCCCTGGCGCTGTGAGGCAGCAGTGCTAGCCACTGTGCCACCTATTTATCCAGACCTCTAGATTGTTAGCCCAGTAGCATTGCAGCTACGTCACCATTTTTGCTCTTTGTCAGCTTTGACAAAAGAGTCTTCCAGACTCGAAACATTCGCACTCTTTTCTCTCCACAAATGCTGTCAGACCTGCTGAGATTGTCCAGTATTTTGTTTTTGTTTCAGATTCCAGCTTCTGCAGTAAGTTGTTTTCATCACCATTCTTGCACTTGCTCCTGTTTGTCTGGAAGGTGTCACCTCACCACTGTAAATTTAGCAAGCAGTTATTTCCACATATTACCAAAATTAATTAAGCACATAAATATAATTAACATCCTGTGCATTATTCTCTTAATACTGTATGTATTTAGTAGTCATCACGATCAGAGGATGTTAGTGTTGGACAATGGCAAACTTTCCCTCAAAATTTCAGTGACAATGAATGGATTTAAGGATATATTCCAGTGGTGCTATATTTTTGCATCGTTCATACCGGTTATCTTGTGATGCCTCTGATTAACTTACTGCTAGCTTGTGTTAAATTTGGAGCAGTCTTGTGCTACAGGCCCACGCCGACCAGTCACTAGATTGAGAAACCTGAAGAGAGCTGCCAGACAAAGGGAACCTTGTTCTGTCAATATGGATGTAAGGCTGGGAGTGAACTAGACCCTCTGCTTTTCCCTGGTTTCTAGCCCAGATGCACTTGGCCCATTTTCTGTCATGGGCCATATTTTGGAAAATCCTAATCTAATCAAGCAAAGTCAGCATGGCTTCATGAAAGGGAAATTGTATGTGACTAATTTAGCAGAATTTTTAAAGGAAGCCTCAACCAGAGTGGATCGAGGGGAACCAGTAGATATGTTGTATTTGGATTTCCAGAAGGTGTTTGATAATGTACCTCACAAAAGGTTGTTAGAAGATAAGAGCCAATGGTGTTAGAGGTAGCATGGATAGCGAATTGGCTAATGGGCAGAAAATAGCGAGTGTGGATAAGGGGGTCTTTTTCAGGTTGGTGACCTGTAACCAATGGGGTACCATAGGGATCAATGCTGGGACCGCAACTGTTTACAATATATTAATGACTTGGAGGAAGGAAGCGCATGTACTCTAGCCAAATTTACAGATGACACAAAAATAGGTGGAAAGGCAAGTAGTGAGAGGAATACAAACAGTTTGCGAAGAGATGTTGATAGGTTAAGTATGTGGGCAAAATGTTGGCAAATGGAGTATAATGTGGGAAAATGTGAAGTTGTCTGTTTTGGAAGGGAGAATAAAAGAACAGTATTATTTAAATGAGAAAAACTGCAGAAAGCTGCAACACAAAGAGGTGGGGGGGGGGGGGGGAGGAGGGGGGGGGTTGATACTTGTGCACGAAACACAGAAATCCAGCACACAGGCACAGCAAGTAATCAGGAAGGCTAATGGAATGTTGGTCCTTATTTCAAAGGGGTTAGAGTATAAGAGTAGGGACGTCATGCTGCAACTGTACAAGGTACTGGTGAGACCGTACCTGTACAAGGTACTGGTGAGACCGCACCTGTACAAGGTACTGGTGAGACCGCACCTGTACAAGGTACTGGTGAGACCGCACCTGGAGTACTGAGAGCAGTTTTGGTTCCCTTATTTGAGGATATTATTTCATTAGAGGCAGTTCAGAGAATGTTCACTGGGATGGAGGGATTGTCTGATGAGCAAAGGTTAAACATTTGGGACTCTACTCATTGGAATTTTGAAGAATGAGAGATGATCCCATTGAAACATATAGGGTTCTTAAGGGGCTTGACAGTGTTGAGATATTTAGAGTGGTAATGAGGTCCTCTGGCTGGAGCTGTAAAAAGGGCCTTGTGAAGGAAAAATGTTTTTCAGAGAACAACATTTTCATCATTTGGTAGCTCCAAACCTAATTCCTTTCATGTTTGCAAAGTAGCCTCACTGTCCTCCATTCCTTTGCAATTTGGAAAATCTATTGGTCAGCAGTAACTGGTCTTGAGTTTAATACTCAATAATGTCATGAGATATACTTGGATAAATGAAGAACAAGAGTTAATATTTCTTTTGAGCTTCCTGTGCATTTAAATTTTCTGCTCATTGTGACAAGTCTAATGACTTGTCATTGGTTTGGTAGATTGCATCTAAACACTTCAGGCCCTCATGGATATTCCACTGTATTCTTGTTGAAGAATAATTTGATCCTTAACCAAAATTGTTGATGGAAATTTGTTTGAAATCTCCCTCTTTGGAAATGGACTGCTGCAGATTGTTTCATTCATATCTTGACATTATTTTGTCAGCGGCTGTAAAGAATTGCCAGGGAAACTGGTTGTCAGGCAATAATTCCTGGCATGCCCACACATCTCGTGATTTCAAATCCCTCCATGGCCTCACCCGTGGCTATCTCTGTAATCTCCTCCATCTCCAAAACCCTCCAAGATATCTGTGCTCAGCTAATTCTGGCCACTAAAGCAGCCACCATGTGGCTGTGCTCGACCTGCTTATGCCCTCGGCTCTTGAGATTTTCTCCCGGACCCTCTCCACTTTTTTAACTCTCCTTTTCCCCTTCACGGCAATCTTTAAAACCGACCTTTTGGATGTCTGCCAGAATATCGCTTTTTGTGGCTTAAGTGCCAAATTTTGCTTTATAATGCACTGTGATGTGTCTTGGGACACTTATAACGATGGCATTGACCATCACTGCCCTCCAAATTTGATACTCATTGTGATACAAGGTTCCTTCGAAAAGGATTTATATCAAAATACAATAGCTGCCCCCTGTTTTTGACACATTTCTGGCATGATCTCAACGGTTTAAAAAAAAAAGTATTCATTCACAGGATGCAGGCTTTGCTAAATTGCCCACCTTTTCTT
The DNA here is from genome assembly GCF_047496885.1 of Scyliorhinus torazame. Classification (NCBI taxonomy): domain Eukaryota; kingdom Metazoa; phylum Chordata; class Chondrichthyes; order Carcharhiniformes; family Scyliorhinidae; genus Scyliorhinus; species Scyliorhinus torazame. The sequence goes on from NC_092713.1 coordinate 153,389,134, forward strand.
GCCCATTCCTAATTGCTTTTGAGAAAGGGGTGCTATGCGATCTTCTTCAACCGTTGCAGTCTGCGTGGGTTTAGGTACACCCTGTTACGTCAATAAAACATGAAACTAATCCAAACCATGTTCTTCAGACATGATTGGTTTTTTGCTATTTTTTCAAATGCACCTTTCTGCTGAATCCAACAAGATGCCTGCTGCAAGTCACATGACCACAGGATTTACATTTTGTTCTGGAAGCTGCCAACGTGAGTTACAAAAACTGAATCCTCTCATCATCATGGAAACTCACACCCATTAAGAAGGATGTCATATTCATGAAACCAGGGGACTTGCAGATTGAAACTCGTTCTCACTGCAGAGTTGTTAACAGACCCCTCTCGCATCTGGGACTGTCCAGGTCCTTTTCAAAAAGGGACAATTATGGAACAATGGACATCATTTACATCTTTATAAGCTTAAACCACCAGCTGAGTCAGAGGATCTGCCCAGACAATGGCTTTCGGTCCTCCAACATGGATGACAACACTTACAAAAGCTAATGGCTGGGACGTTATAAGTCCTGAAACCAAATCCAAACCAAACAATAGATAAACATCCCTTCAACATCATTGTGGAGAAAGAAGGTCACATGAGTCGACTGACCATATTGAAATCTCGATGCTTCTTTGAGAACTGAGAAAGCTCAGTCTCCTGAATTGCCAACAAATCAAACAGACCAGCAATAGGACTCCCAGCTGACCAAACAACTGGTCACCTTGTCGCAACTCCTCGAAGCCTGTTTGATTTTACAAGTCCCTGATCGTCGCCTACGAAGCGGAATTAGCACACAAATTCCACCATGGTGCATTGCCATTCATTTCAAGAATTATTGTGTTGCTGTCTCCAACCAGGAACTCATCTGGACTGAACTCTTCCATGAAAGATACACCTTCTGAACTTTGACTTTTCCAGACTTGGAAATCATGCGAACTAACATTCATTTCTGTGCTTTTACTGTTGTTACCCATAGTTGTAAAAAATTCCTCTCATGTATGTGTGTGTGTACGTGAGGTTGCGAACAATCCCCCTCACCCCCCTAGTTTGCCTGTGAAATAAACTAACCGTCTCAGTTAATCATAGAGCGACTTTGCTGCGCGCTACTGATAAAATTGGAGCACATAAACTGGGGGAGACACACCACAATCTACTTTAAACATTATTCAAAACATCTTAACTTACAGACAGGTGGAGTGAAGATAAAGAAATTCAGTTCTGCCCTGAACAATCCTCAGTGCTGTTAGGAAGGGAGTTCCACTTCCGGGTGCGGCGATGACCAGCTGAGTCGCACGTTTCGGCAGCTCCCGGTGAAACGGACTTTTGGGCTCTTGATAGGAGCCCCAACGGCAATTTTGACGGCTAAAAACACTATGCGGTAAACCAGAAGGGAATCCCCCCTGGATACGGATGAAAAAAGGAGGAGAAAGTGGCCGGATTGCAGTGGATCCTTTAGAACAGCGGCAAGGAAGGCAAGCAAAAACCAAGATGGCATCGGAAGGTGGCAGTTTAACAGGGGGCCCTGAACAACAAGAGTTCTTGAAATGCTGTGTGGAAGAGCTCAAAAAGGAAATGAAGAAAGAGCTGTTGGCCCCGATGCTACAGGCGATCGAAGGGCTAAAGGAGGAACAAAAGACCCAGGAGCGGGAGCTTCGGGTCGTGAAGGCAAAGGCAGCCGAGAATGAGGACGACATACAGGGCCTGGTGGTGAAGACGGAGATGCATGAGGCACATCAGAAACGATGTGTGGAAAGGTTGGAGGCACTGGAGAACAACGCAAGGAGGAACAACCTGAGGATTCTTAGTCTTCCTGAAGGTGCGGAGGGAGCGGACGTCGGGGCATATGTGAGCACGATGCTGCACTCGTTAATGGGAGCGGAGGCCCCGGCGGGTCCGTTGGAGGTGGAGGGAGCATACCGAGTGATGGCGTGAGGACCGAGAGCAGGAGAAATTCCCAGAGCCATAGTGGTGAGATTCCTCCGTTTTAAGGATAGAGAAATGGTCCTTAGATGGGCAAAGAAAACTCGGAGCAGTAAATGGGAGAACGCGGTGATCCGCGTTTATCAAGACTGGAGTGCGGATGTGGCGAGAAGGAGGGCGAGCTTTAATCGGGCCAAGGCGGTGCTTCATAAAAAGAAGATAAAATTTGGAATGCTGCAACCGGCAAGACTGTGGGTCACATATCGAGGGAGGCACCACTACTTTGAGACGGCGGATGAAGCGTGGACTTTTATTGTGGAAGAAAAACTAGAATGAGCGGGTTATTAAAAAGAACGTTTGAACAAAGTGGTGGGGCGAATGTGGGGGGCGAAGAGGGGGGAAAGAGGAGTTTTATGTACTAATCCTGCGATGTGGTAACTTTTCTCTCTTCCACAGGTGGTGAAGGGGGGAGGAGGGGAGGTGGAGGAGATGGGGCGTTGGCCATTGGGGGCGGGGCCAAGGGGAAGCGCGGGCTTGGTTCCCGCGCTATGATAATCATGGCGGGAATAGAGAAGCAGGAAGGAGGGGGCGTCGCACGGTGCGAGCCGAGGTCACGGGGGGAAGCCGAGGTCGGCCAGAGTTTGCTGACTTCTGGGAGCAACATGGGGGGAGTAATTACGCGAGCGGGGGATCTAGCGGGGGGGGGGGGGAATTACTGGGTTGCTGCTGCTGGGGAGAGGGGGGAACTGGTATGGGAGGGGATGGGCGGGGGGGCACCGCCTGGGGGAGATACAGCTGCGTGGGAACCGGGTGAGGAGCTGGAAAAAGGGGATGGCTAATCGACAAGGGGGGGGGGTAGGAAGCCTCCCAACCCGGCTGATCACGTGGAACGTGAGAGGGCTGAACGGGCCGATAAAGAGGGCACGGGTACTCGCACACCTTATGTTACAGGAAACACACCTGAAACTGATAGACCAGGTTAGGCTACGCAAAGGATGGGTGGGGCAGGTGTTCCATTCGAGGCTAGATGCGAAAAACAGGGGGGTGGCTATATTAGTGGGGAAGCGGGTAATGTTCGAGGCAAAGACTATAGTGGCGGATAACGGGGGCAGATACGTGATGGTGAGTGGCAAACTACAGGGGGAGACGGTGGTAAACGTATATGCCCTGAACTGGGATGATGCCAATTTTATGAGGCGGATGCTAGGACGCATTCCGGACCTAGAGATGGGAAAGCTGATAATGGGGGGAGATTTTAATACGGTGTTGGAACCAGGGCTGGATAGGTCGAAGTCCAGGACTGGAAGGAGGCCGGCAGCAGCCAAGGTACTTAAAGATTTTATGGAGCAGATGGGAGGTGTAGACCCGTGGAGATTTAGCAGACCTAGGAGTAAGGAGTTCTCGTTTTTCTCCTATGTCCATAAAGTCTACTCGCGAATAGACTTTTTTGTGCTGGGAAGGGCGTTGATCCCGAAGGTGAGGGGAACGGAGTATACGGCTATAGCCATTTCGGATCACGCTCCACACTGGGTAGACTTGGAGATAGGGGAGGAAACAGGAGGGCGCCCACCCTGGAGAATGGACATGGGACTAATGTCAGATGAGGGGGTGTGTCTAAGGGTGAGGGGGTGCATTGAAAAGTACTTGGAACTCAATGATAATGGGGAGGTCCAGGTGGGAGTGGTCTGGGAGGCGCTGAAGGCGGTGGTTAGAGGGGAGCTGATATCAATAAGGGCACATAAAGGGAAGCAGGAGAGTAAGGAACGGGAGCGGTTGCTGCAAGAACTTTTGAGGGTGGACAGACAATATGCGGAAGCACCGGAGGAGGGACTGTACAGGCAAAGACAAAGGCTACATGTAGAATTTGACTTGCTGACTACGGGCACTGCAGAGGCACAATGGAGGAAGGCACAGGGTGTACAGTACGAATATGGGGAGAAGGCGAGCAGGCTGCTGGCACACCAATTGAGGAAAAGGGGAGCAGCGAGTGAAATAGGGGGAGTGAGGGATGAGGAAGGAGAGATGGAGCGGGGAGCAGAGAGAGTGAATGGAGTGTTCAAGACATTTTATAAAAAATTATATGAAGCTCAACCCCCGGATGGGAGGGAGAGAATGATGGGCTTTTTGGATCGGCTGGAATTTCCCAAGGTGGAAGAGCAGGAAAGAGTGGGACTGGGAGCACAGATCGAGGTAGAAGAAGTGGTGAAAGGAATTAGGAGCATGCAGGCGGGAAAGGCCCCGGGACCGGATGGATTCCCAGTCGAATTCTATAGAAAATATGTGGACTTGCTCGCCCCGGTATTGACGAGGACCTTTAATGAGGCAAAGGAAAGGGGACAACTGCCCCCGACTATGTCTGAAGCAACGATATCGCTTCTCTTAAAGAAGGAAAAGGACCCGCTACAATGCGGGTCCTATAGACCTATTTCCCTCCTAAATGTAGATGCCAAGATCCTGGCCAAGGTAATGGCAATGAGAATAGAGGAATGTGTCCCGGGGGTGGTCCACGAGGACCAAACTGGGTTTGTGAAGGGGAGACAGCTGAACACGAATATACGGAGGCTGTTAGGGGTAATGATGATGCCCCCACCAGAGGGGGAAACGGAGATAGTAGTGGCGATGGATGCCGAGAAAGCATTTGATAGAGTGGAGTGGGATTATTTGTGGGAGGTGTTGAGGAGATTTGGTTTTGGAGAGGGGTATGTTAGATGGGTGCAGCTGTTGTATAGGGCCCCAGTGGCGAGCGTGGTCACGAATGGACGGGGATCTGCATATTTTCGGCTCCATAGAGGGACAAGGCAGGGATGCCCTCTGTCCCCATTATTGTTTGCACTGGCGATTGAGCCCCTGGCGATAGCGTTGAGGGGTTCCAAGAAGTGGAGGGGAGTACTTAGAGGAGGAGAAGAACACCGGGTATCTTTGCATGCGGACGATTTGTTACTATATGTGGCAGACCCGGCGGAGGGGATGCCAGAAATAATGCGGATACTTGGGGAGTTTGGGGATTTTTCAGGGTATAAATTGAACATGGGGAAAAGTGAGTTGTTTGTGGTGCATCCAGGGGAGCAGAGTAGAGAAATAGAGGACCTACCGTTGAGGAAGGTAACAAGGGACTTTCGTTACCTGGGGATCCAGATAGCCAAGAATTGGGGCACATTGCATAGGTTAAATTTAACGCGGTTGGTGGAACAAATGGAGGAGGATTTCAAGAGATGGGATATGGTATCCCTGTCACTGGCAGGGAGGGTGCAGGCGGTTAAGATGGTGGTCCTCCCGAGATTCCTCTTTGTGTTTCAGTGCCTCCCGGTGGTGATCACGAAGGCTTTTTTAAAAAGGATTGAAAAGAGCATCATGGGTTTTGTGTGGGCCGGGAAGACCCCGAGAGTGAGGAAGGGATTCTTACAGCGTAGCAGGGATAGGGGGGGGGGCTGGCACTACTGAGCCTAAGTGAGTATTATTGGGCCGCTAATATTTCAATGGTGAGTAAGTGGATGGGAGAGGAGGAGGGAGCGGCGTGGAAGAGATTAGAGAGGGCGTCCTGTAGGGGGACTAGCCTACAGGCTATGGTGACAGCCCCATTGCCGTTCTCACCGAGGAACTACACCACAAGCCCGTTGGTGGTGGCTACACTGAAGATTTGGGGACAGTGGAGACGGCATAGAGGAAAGACTGGAGCCTTGGGGGGGTCCCCGATAAGAAACAACCATAGGTTTGCCCCGGGGGGAATGGATGGGGGATATGGAATGTGGCAAAGAGCAGGAATAACGCAACTGAAAGATCTGTTTGTGGATGGGAAGTTCGCGAGTCTGGGAGCGCTGACCGAGAAATATGGGTTGCCCCAAGGGAATGCATTCAGGTATATGCAACTGAGGGCTTTTGCGAAGCAACAGGTGAGTGAATTCCCGCAGCTCCCGACACAAGAGGTGCAGGACAGAGTGATCTCAAAGACATGGGTGGGGGATGGTAAGGTGTCAGATATATATAGGGAAATGAGGGACGAAGGGGAGACTATGGTAGATGAACTAAAAGGGAAATGGGAAGAAGAGCTGGGGGAGGAGATCGAGGAGGGGCTGTGGGCAGATGCCCTAAGCAGGGTAAACCCGTCGTCCTCGTGTGCCAGGCTAAGCCTGATTCAGTTTAAGGTATTACACAGGGCGCACATGACTGGAGCACGGCTCAGTAAATTTTTGGGGTGGAGGATAGGTGTGCGAGGTGCTCGAGAAGCCCAGCGAATCATACCCATATGTTTTGGTCATGCCCGGCACTACAGGGGTTTTGGAGGGGGGTGACAAAGGTGCTTTCAAAAGTAGTGGGGGTCCGGGTCGAACCAAGCTGGGGTTGGCTATATTTGGGGTTGCACAAGAGCCGGGAGTGCAGGAGGCGAGAGAGGCCGATGTTTTGGCCTTTGCGTGCCTAGTAGCCCGGCGCAGGATATTGCTAATGTGGAAAGAAGCCAAGCCCCCGGGGGTGGAGACGTGGATAAATGACATGGCAGGGTTTATAAAGCTAGAGCGGATTAAGTTCGTTCTAAGGGGGCCGGCTCAAGGGTTCACCAGGCGGTGGCAACCGTTCGTCGAATACCTCGCAGAAAGATAGATGGAATGGAAAAAGAAGGCAGCAGCAGCAGCCCAGGATCAGGGGGGGGGGGGGGGGGGGAGAGGAGGAACCAGAAGGACTCTCAGGGTTGTTAATATATACTGTATAATATGTATAGGTCGTTGCTACAGATAATTATATATTGGACTGTTAAATTATATTTTTGGAGAGTGTTACTTGTGATAAGGCAGTTGCCAATTAGGGTTAGTTTTCATTTTTGTTATTTATTATTTATTCATTTTCTGTTTATAAAATAGGTCATTGTTATTTGTGTTGCTATAATATTGTGTAAAGGATGCACAATGTACTGTGTTGGTTGACCAAAAATTTTCAATAAAATATTTTTTTAAAAAAGGAAGGGAGTTCCAAGATTTTGATCCAGATAAAGTGAAGGAACAGCAATCCAAGTCAGGATGGTGTGTCGCTTGGAGGGAAATTTGCAATTGGTAGTTTTCTCATGCATCTGCTGCCCTTGTTTATCTAGGTGGTAAACGTTGCGGAATTGCAATGTGCTGTTGAAGTAGTCTTGGTGAGTGGCTGCAGTGCATCTTAAGGTGGTATACACTGCTGCCACTGTACACTTGAAGTAGAAAGATTGAATGTTTAAGGTAATGGATGGGGTAGAAATCAATTGTGCTGCTTTATCCTGGATTGTTTCATGTTACTTCATTTTTTCATGGGATGTGGCTGTCGCTGGTTGGACCAGCATTTATTGCCCATCCCTAATTGCCCTTGAGAAGATGTTGTTAAGTCGCCATCATGCAGCACCCACAGTGCTGTTAGGAAGGGATCTCCAGGACTTTGACCCAACGGTGAAGGAGCAGTGGTATATTTTCTAGTCAAGATGGTGAGTAGCGAGACTGTGGCGGCCATGAAGTGAGTGGTTGCACATTTGGCAGCTCCCACTCGAGGTGGTTTTTTCAGGCCTTTTCCCCACTTGTAGGGTGGATGTTTTGGTGTAAAAAGGAGCAGGAGTGATTGGAGAAAACTCCACTGATGTGGCTGGTGGATGGATCCACGGACAAGAAGTGGGGTAAAAAGAAGGGAGCAGTTGGAGCAGGAGAATCTTTGTGCGTCACAGGTCAAGATGGCTGAGGTTAAAGGGCTGTCCTGCCTGCCCAGTGGTCGACAGAGAAAATGGTGAATTTCTTGAATGCGAGGTTCAGCCGGCAGAGGAGGGAAGCCCAGGAGGACCAAGCCAAGGCGATGGAACCACTAAAAGTGGGAATCAACCACGTGACCAGGCGATTCGGAACGTGGAGGAGACGGTGGGGGAGCACAAGGTGCAGCTTGCCTTAATAGTGGCCGAGATAGGTGTGATGCGGGAGACTTAAAAGCGGTGAAAGGAGAAGTTGGAGGATCGCTCCAGGAGACCGAATTTACGAATCGTGGGGAATGCCTGAAGGCATCGAGGGAGCAGACGCTGGCACGTATGTAGCCAAGATGCTGGAGAAGTTGATGGGGGAGGGGGCCTTTGACTGGCCCTTGGAGGTCGACTGAGCGCACAGGGTGCTGATGAACAAGCCGCAGGCAAATGAACCGCTGAGGGTGATGGTGGTGCTTCTTCGTCGGTTCCTGGATAAGGAAAAGATATTGAGATGGGCAAGGCAGACGAGGAGGTTCACCTGCGAAGGGAACGAACTTCGGATGTACACAGGACCTGGGCGCGGACGTGGCGGAGGTGAGCCGGGTTTAATCGGGTGAAGGCTGCCCTCTTTAAGAAGGGGGTGAAGTTTGGGATGCTGTACCCCGGCCACCTTTGGGTGACTTTCTCCTGTGAGATGTTTTGTTGGGTTTGGTTGCAGAATGCTTGGAGCGTCGAGGGTGAGAGCACCTTTTTTCTGTTTCTCCATTGTTTGTTCCATGGAGGTATGCGATCAGGGGGAAGGGGAATCAGTGGGGGTTAGGAGGCTAAGAGGCCTTGGGCAGTGGCTGCCAAGCAAGCTCAGCGGGTTAGCAAATGCAAGCGCAGTGGGGGGTGGCCAGGTGGTTATTGTAGAGGAGGGGGTGGGTTGGTGTTTTGAAGGGGGGGAGGGGGAGCTGCTGTCAAGGGTGTGGCTGCTGTGGCACAGCAGGAAAAAGTGGTGATGACGGTGGGCATCGAGGGTGGGCCTGGTGGGTCACGGGACATGGGTCGGAGTCTCACCTAAAAAGGGTGCGGTCGGCAGGGGTGTGGGTGGGTGCCCCCCCAACCAAACTGGTCACATGGAATGTGAGAGGGTTGAATGAGCCAGTCAAACGATCACGTGTGTTCGTGCACATGAGGAGCTTGAAGTCAGACGTGGCCTTTTTACAAGTAACACATCTGAAGATCGGGGATCAGACAAGGTTAAGGAAAGGGTGGATAGGGCAGGTCTTTTATTCGGGGTTGGACTTGAAGACATGGGGGGTACGGGTGCTGGTAAAACAACTGCATGGCGTTTGAGGTGGGAACATTGTGGCAGATTCGGGGGCGAGGTTCATAATAGTAAGTGGAAAGCTGGAGATGATGCCGGTGGTTTTGGTTAATGTTTATGCCCACAAACTGGGACGATGTGGAGTTTATGAGGCGGGTTTTGGGAAAGATCACGGACCTGGACTTGCACCGGTTGATCATGGGGGGGGTACTTCAACACAGTCATTGAACCAGAGCTGGACAGGTCGAGCCCGAGATTGGGGAGGGTGTCGGCAATGGCGAAGGAGTTGAAGGGATTCATGGAGCACATGGGGAGGGAGGGCCCGTGGAGGTTTGGGAGGCTAAGGGCGACGGAGTTCTCGTACATCTCCCATGTGCACCGAGTGTATTCCAGGATTGATTTTTTTGTTGTGGACAAGCCATTGGCGGGGTTGTCGACTTGGGATACTTGCCGATTGTGGTTTCTGACCACGCGCCACACTGGGGAGATTTGTGTGTGGACTGGAGGGGGGGGGGGGGGCACAGCGCCCGCAGTGAAGGTTGGATGGTGGGGTTACTGGTGGATGAGGAGTTGTGTGAGCGGGTGAGGGCTGCCATCCGACGGTATGTGAAACTGAATGATACAGGGGAAGTCTCGGCCGCCATGCTATGGGTGGCACTCAAGGTAGTGCTTGCGGGGGGGGGGGGGGGGGGGGGGGGGGAGTTCATTTTAATCCAGTCGCATTGGGGATAGGAGGAACGAGCAGAGATGGCACGGCTTGGTGGACGAGATCATGTGGGTGGACAGGAAGTACTCGGAGGTCCGGAGGCAGGGTTGCTGAAGGAGAGGCAGATGGGATTTGGGATGGTGTCCACAGGGAAGGGCAGTCGGGCAGCTGTGGAGGGCAAGAGGGGCAGTGTATGCGTATGGGGAGAAGGCTAGTAGGATATTGGCCCAGCAACTTAGGAAGCAGGAGGCGGCGAGGGAGATTGGAAGGGTGAAGGATGGATGGGAAGAATGGTACTGGATCCGGTGGGGGTGAATGGGATATTTGAGGAGTTTTATAGGGAGCTTAATGAATCGGAGCCCCCTGTCGGGGGGGGAGGAACGCGGGTGGTTTATGAATGGGTAGGAACCAAGACCTGGGGCCTTTGCTGGTGAGGGCATATAATGAGGCAAGGAAAAAGGGGAGCTCCCGTTTACATTATCGCAGACGTCCATATCCCTAACACTAAAGAAAGATCAAGGTCCGGAGCAGTGTGGGTCCTACTGCCCGATATCGTTATTAAATGTGGACGCTAAGTTGCTACCGAAGATCCTGGCCTCAGCGTATCGAGGACTGTGTGCTGGGTGTGGTAGAAGACCAGACGGGGTTTGTAAAGGGGAGGCAATTGTCGGCGACTGTTAGAAGGCCATTGAACGTGATAATGATGCACCCGGAGGGACAGAACGTGGAGGTGGCAGTGGCACCTAGTGCAGAGAAGGCGTTTGATTGTGTGGAGTGGGAGTATCTGTGGGAAGTGTTCGGGCGGTTTGGGCTTGGGTGGGGGTTTGTGGACTGAGTCCGGCTGCTGTACAAGGCGCTGGTAGCAAATGAATCGGGTGAGCTCGGGGTACTTTGGGTTACATTGGCAATAGTGCCACTGGCAATGGCGCTTAGAGTGTTGATGAGTTAGAGAGGGATTGTGCGGGGAGGGCGGTGTTGAGCACAGGAACTCGCTGTATGCAGATCACCTGTTGCTATACATCTCGGATCCATGGTATTGGGGAAATAATGAGTATCCTGGAGGAGTTTGACCGGTTTTCCGGTACAAGTCTAAGTATTGGGAAGAGTGAGGTGTTCCCGATTAAGGCCTGGGGGCAGGAGAGGAGGTTGGGAGAGCTGCCGTTTAAGGTGGTGGGAGGAGTTTCAGATACTTGGCCATCCAGGTGGCACGGGGATGGGCGCAGCTGCATAAGCTGAACCTGGCTCGGTTGGTGAACAGATGAGGGTGGATTTTAAGAGGTGGATGTGTTGTCTCTGTCGCTGGTGGGGCGGGTGCAGACGGTGAAAATAACGATGCCTCAAAGGTTCTTTTTTGTTTTTCAGAACCTCCCGATCTTGGTCTCAAATCTTTTTTAAGAAGGTCATTGCTTTGATTTTGGGGTTTGAGTGGGCGGGGAAAACCCCAAAACCCACCGCGTCCTCTTCCCCCCCCCCCCACCCCCCCCCCCCCACCCCCCCCCCCCCCCCCCCCCCCCCCCCCCCCCGACCGGGGGCTCCGATTCATTAAGCTCCCTATAAAACTCCTGAAATACCCCACTCACCTCCCACCGTATCCAGTACCATTCTCCCCATCCCGTCCTTCACCCTTCCAATCTTCCTCGCCGCCTCCTGCTTCCTAAGTTGCTGGGCCAACATCCTACTAGCCTTCTCCCCAGGTCTTGTTGTGGCGGGGGGGGGGGGGCAGACTGACTTTGCCAAACATAATGAATTATTATTGGGCAGCGAACATTGCTGTGGTTAGGAAGTTTGTAGTGGGGGAAGGGTCAGCTCGGGGGTGGATGGAGGCGGTCTCTTGTAGGGGAACGAGTTTAGGAGCACTGTTGACGGCGCCTCTGCCGTTCTTGCCGGCCAGGTACTCCATAAGCCCAGTGGTGGTGGCGGCCTTGAGGGTATGGGGGCAGTGGCGGCAGCATCTGAGGTTGGAAGGTGCCACTGTGTGGGCACCGATCTGTGACAATGAAAGGTTTGCATCAGGGCGCTGGATGCGAGGTTTTGGGGTGGCGGCAGGCAGTGGCTTGTAGGGGGGCAGCTTTGCGAGTTTAGAGGACCTGGAGGGAGGAATATGATCCGCACAGTGGGAATCGGTTCGGACATTTACAGGTTCATGATTTTGTGAGGAAGCAGGTGGCATCCTTTTTCGGTTTGCCGCTCCTGGGGACTACAGGATAAGGTGCTATTGAGGGAGGGAATGGGTGAGGGAAAGGTGTCTGAGATTTATAAGGCGCTAATGGACTGGTAGGGAGCCCAGATAGGAGGTCAAACGGTAAATGGGAGGAGGAGCTGGGTTGGGGGAAATGGAAGCCGGGATGTGGAGAGGCCCTGAGGAGGGTGAATGGGTCCTCGTCATGTGCAAGGCCAGTTTAAGATAGTTCATAGGGTACACATGATGGTTGCCAGGATGAGCAGTGGTGGAGGACAGGCGTGGGCGGTTTGGGAGGCCCGCAAACCATGTTCACATGTTCTGTGCATGTCCGAAACTGAAGAGGTTCTGGCAGAGGTTCGCAGATGAATTGTCCGAGGTGCTGAAGGTGAAGGTGGCCCCGAGTCCAGAAGTGGCGATATTTGGAGTGTTTGAAGACCGGGACTCTTTGCCTCCCTGATATCTCGGAGATGGATTTTGCTTGTGTGGAGGGACCCGGAGCCACCAAAATCGGTGTTCCTGAGGTTGGAAAAAAACAAGTTTGTATTGAGAGGGGTCGGTTGATGGGTTTTCCTGGAGGTGGAAGCCGTTCATCGACTTCTTCAAGGAGGATTGTGGTGGGGGGGGGGGGTTGTAAAGGGGTTAAAATGCGGGGGGGGGGGGGTGGTGGACAGGGGGATTTAGGTTTTCATTAACTTGTTACTTATTATGACGTTTCTGATTGTTCTTGCTCTTGTTTATGTATTTACTGTTTGTATAATGCCTTAATAAAAATATTTTTTAAAAGATGGTTAGTAGCTTGGAAGGGCAGTTGCAGGTGGTGGTGTTCCATGCATCTGCTGCTGTTAACCTTTAGATGGTACAGGTTGCAGAATTGGAAGGCGTGGAGCTTCTTGAGTGTTGTTGGAGCCGCACTCATCGAGGGAAGTGGAGAGTATTCCATCACACTTCTGAAATGTTTGGAAAGTGAGGAGGTGAGTTATTTGCGGCAGAATTCCGAGCCTCTGACTGTTTCTTGTAGCCCCGTGTGGCTGGTAGTGGTCAATTTCTGGTCAGTGGTATACATTTTTAAAAATGAATTCAGAAATTGTTTGCGTGCCATCAGTTCGTGGTTTAAACATGGTTTAACAGTTGGCAACGTGTTCAATTTTGCATCACATTGCGATGTGAATAATTTGTAAATCTTCTCCTTTGAAATGCAGTAAAGAAATGGCCTGAAGTTGTTAGACAAAAGAATCCCTTCAATTGTCTGATAGCCCTCTGTATATTGATACTAATAAGCTGCTGAAGAATTGAAAGTTTGAAGTTTCTTTAAGTTAGTTTTGGCAACCCACACTTAATTCTGGTTGATTGATGTACAGTTGTTAATATTGATAAATTCTTCATGGGTTAGAGGCAGATATAGTGAGAGATTGGGGAGATTGTATGATACTTGCCTGAATTTCAAAGAATATAATTCTCCAGAGAGAATAATTTACAGCCTTGGATGAGTGATGGGCCACTCTAAGTTATGTGACCTGTAATCCAGATTCAAAGCATCAAGGAAACACACGACCTGAAGAGAGGAAAATATGCTCTGAGCAGAAAATATAGAGATTTCAGACCCCATCACACTTTTCCATTCACTTCAAATGAACTGCCATGTATATCAACAGCAATATTTTCTGGCAATTGAAGGGGTTATTTAAGTCCGAATTCAAGTCAAGAAGTAAGTTTAGTTTATCAGTTGAAGTGGAAGATTTTCGATGAGTAATCTTTATTATTGTCACAAGTAGGCTTACGTTAACACTGCAATTAAGTTACTGTGAAATCCCCTAGTCGCCACATTCCGGCATCTGTTCAGTTACACAGAGGGAGAATTCAGAATGTCCAATTTACCGAAACAGCACGTCATTCGGGACTTGTGGGAGGAAATCGGAGCACCCGGAGGAAATCCACGCAGACACGGAGAACGTGCAAATTCCGCAGACAGTGACCAAAGCCGGGAATTGGACTTGGACCCTGGCGCTGTGAAGCAACAGTGCTAACCGCTGTGCTACCATGCCGTCCCTAGAATCTAGAAGCTAACTGCACAGAAGGAGGCTATTTGGTCCATTTGTATTTGTGTTGATTCTTTGATTCGGCTACAGGTCACTTTGGTGCAAAGTTGAAAGTTATTACGTTTGTCTGAAAAATACAAGGCAGCTCTTGAGTTCGGAAATTGATGTTGTTGGTTGGGCAGAAGACTAATCAAATTGATTTGTTCTGTAAAACTGAAGACCACCAATTAGAATTTCTAAGGACAATTAATAACCATGTCAGTTTCACCTATATTCCTAGAATTTGAAAAAAACTTATTATCCTTTCTACATTCAAGCTGAAAACAGTTTTTTGAACTCGAGTGGTTCTTTTGATGCCATGTTTACTTCATGTTGGAAATTTATCATAAATTTCAGCTAAACTTGGAACACTGACATGCAAAACTAATTTTCATAGCAAAATATTTGACGTGCTGTTGCTTTGTATTTGCAGTACAATTTATTAATTATGCCTTGGCTCTGTTGCTCTTCCTCCCCCATCTTCTTAATGATTGTAATCTTCCTGTAAACCCCTTTTCCAGGCAAATTTTTAAACTTATGCTGAATTACGAAACATGATTGCATGAAGGTCAGGGTTGGCCAGCCAAAGTTACTTCTGCAATCAGCCTTTCTTCTATGGCCCACACAGTCCTATTACTTAACTATTGCCCCATTTTTCCTCATAAAATCAAAGTTAATCAAATTACCTGCTTCGATTGATACATATAAAAGTATCCACTTTTCCATGAGACTCGGTAGGTGAGTGCAATGACCATTGTTGAAAATGCTAGTGGGATCCCAGATCAGATAGGGGTAATTCAACCAGGATTACTGTTCCTGCTCATTATCCACTCACACTGGCATACAACATGCTTGGGTTCAATTGTGATGACCTCTATGAATGAACAGCTTCTGAAAGAGGACGGGAGTGGAATTTGGCCAGCACTCACAGTATTGGACTGTGGGATATTACATTTGTTGTCTCAGGGAAGGTAGTGGCGGAGTGGTATAGTCAGTGGACTTGTAATCAATGACTCAGGCTCTTTGAACCCGGGTTTGAATCTACCACAGCAGATGGCAAACTTTGAATTCGATAAAAATCTTGAATTATTGGTGACCATGAAGCCATTGTCGATTGTCGTAAAAACCCATCTGGTTCACTAATGCCCTTTAGGGAAGGAAACCTTCCATCCTTACCTTGACTCTTAACCGCCCTCTGAAATTGCCTACCAAGCCACTTAGGGATGGGCTCCAAATGCTGGCCCAACCAGTGTCATCCACATGCCATGAATTAATTTTAAAAAAATGGATGGAACAGGGAGGGAGAGAAGGTTTTAGAAGAAAAGTGCACCTATTGTTTTGAAAAATAAAAAAAGTAATAATTCTATCCTTTTGCAAGTGAAACAGGGACAGAGAAAAACCTATAATATAACGGTTGGTATGAAACTGTGCTGCTGACAACCTTGTTCTATCAGAGTCTCCTAGGTGTATCCAGGAGCCAAGCTGTCATCTTCAGAGGATGACATGCTTATTATTCAGTCAGTTTCCATAGTCACAATCACAACATTTTTCATTTGAAAATGTACGAGCTTTTCCTAATTCCCAGACTCCAAAATAACATTTAGTTTGGAAAATGGTCAATTTTGAATTGTCTCTTCGTGCTGCAAATATGTTATGTAACTATTGACAAATGTTTGGATCTTGTTGATCACTTTAAGCAGGAAAAGCATCTATTTGTCTTTTATGTTGCTACATTCAGAAGTTCCTTGCTGGTGTGATGCAGTGATGGTACAAGATGAGCACGCGACCTGTACTGAAATAAAGGAATGCAATAAATTGCTCTTGTCAGCTGTGTTTGTTTCACATGTGTTTTATGAAAACCATGTGTTCTTGCTCAGAGGGAGTTTTAGAATTGTCGCTCAGTCTATGGTGGGCGCAGCTTGTGTTATATCACTACTCCTAGTAGCATGTTATATTACTTGGAGTAATATATGTCACTCATTTGTTTATGCCGAGTTAAACTTAACTTTGATGATTAAACCGAGCCAATGAATCAAGTTCAATGTTCACAAATTCAAACAATTGGGTTTTTGTTGTCTTCTTATCTTGTGTTAAGTACCAACAAGTTATCATGAGGTTGTCAACTGGTTGAATCACTTTTGTTGTCCGTCCTGGTCTTTTTTGTGTGCTTCTGGTACAGATTCTGTATGTCATTTGCCTTGAAAACTGTTTTGCTTCTTTGGCTTGGAGCAAATATGAATTTGTGAAATTTGTTGGCATGGCATTTATTTTGTCTGAACAATGTCCATGTGACGTGTCTACTCTTGCCATCATTTTGGGCTGTGCAGTAACATTGTCCTTCATGTGCAGAGTTGTACCATGTTGTACAGGTTGTTGTTTCGTTGTTGTGCCCAATAACTGTTGCTTGTGGATAATTTGAGTCATTCTCAAAATTATTGGTATCTGTGTCCTTTGTGGTGTCTGATGTTTCATTGAGCTTTATGATTTGAGGTTTGTGTGAATGATCTGATGTTGCATCGATCTTAGTGACTAGTCATTTCTGTTTCATCTTCATCTTTGATCCCTTGGTGCTCTTTCTGGAGTCATTTCAGGTTGATTTGAATCATCTTTGATTTCTTGGTCTCCTCTTTTGGAGTCAACGTCATTTGTAGGTTGTTTAGAGTAACTGAGGTTTAATTTGATGCGGTCTCAATGGATGTGATCTCACTGGACTCATTTATAGTTTTACTTCGATTGCTGTGTTCTTTTGTGCAGTCGAGCTGAGATCTGTCAGTCTCGTTGTAATCTTGCACATCTTGTATGCGAATTGTGATCTCTTTGTCACTATTCTCACATACAGTGGTTAGACATTCATTGTCTCCTTGTTGTTCAAATAAGGTGGATAGACCTTCATGGTCTTCTTCATGCATGGTTGACGCTCTAGAGTCTTTAATTGCTTCCAGTCTGGAGACTTCCATCACGCTCTCTGTGGAGACTTCCATCGCTCTCTCTGTGGAGTCTTTCATTGCGCTCTGTGTGGAGTCGTGCATCGCGCTCTGTGGAGTCGTGCAGTGTTCTATCTGTGGAGACGATCAGCGCTCTCTCTACGGAGTCGGTCAGTACCCTCTGTGTGGTGTTGTTTTCCTCTTGGTCATTTGACAGGTTGCTGTCATTCAATGTATCAACGATCTGCCATTCCACCATGGTATTGGATTCATCTACCATGAGCCGAGTCATATTGAGCTTTTCAACTGTGTTGCTGATGCTATGATCATCATATCCGAATAACTCAAATATCTCCCAAGAATAAGATGCGGGGGCGGGGGGGGGGTGGTTTACAGAAACCTGAGTGAGTGGAAGGGTGTTGGGGTCCCGAGCAGCGGAGACGCTACG
Source organism: Scyliorhinus torazame (assembly GCF_047496885.1). Taxonomy (NCBI): domain Eukaryota; kingdom Metazoa; phylum Chordata; class Chondrichthyes; order Carcharhiniformes; family Scyliorhinidae; genus Scyliorhinus; species Scyliorhinus torazame. The sequence continues at coordinate 153,406,411 of NC_092713.1, forward strand.
CGGGTCGTCCAGGCGGACATCGAGCCTTGGATGTGCGATGGGCGAAGAGCGAATGTCCGTTCCTTGCAAGGCTTCTGGAAGCATTTGTTGGACCACTTTCGTGAAAACCCCTCCCCCAAGCTGTAGACAAGTCTCGTCGCATTGGTGCAGCGTTCCCTTAATGGCGAGTGCCCCAGGGCCAGGGGTCAACGGGGTAACCTGTTGCTGGGGTTGGCTGGCGGCGGAGCATCTTTTAGTACTGCTTCTATTCTGCGCCAAGCTTAACGATGCCCTCTCCCATCACGGGAGGTGGAGGTGGGGTTGGGGTATATCTTGGAATGGCGCAGCTTTGCAGTGAGTGAGATGCAGCTTCAATGACCATGGACTGAAACCCCGCCAACATCACTAATATGTAAATGATAGGAGGGGTCTGTGCTTTTTAAGGTAGAGTCCTTTAGGATATTTGATATATAGCGTGCTCTAAGATCATGGCCTGATTGAGTTAATAATTCTATCCGTCCGGGTGGCTGTAACTTTGTTTTTAAATGTTTAAACCTTTTGTAGTAGTGGACAGAAATTAATTTTTCATAGAGAGAATCCTGGTAGACTTTGTTTCCCGGCTTTGTGATAAATCACTGAATATATCTCCCCTAATAATAAAGAGAAACTGGTTTTATTGGGAAAAAAAATCATATCCGAATAACTCAGCCATGTCTGAGTAGTATTCTTCAATAAACAAATCATCTTCTTTAGTTTGGGATTTGTTATTATGCTCTTCATTTTTAATGAACAAATCATCTTCTTTAGTTTGGGATTTGTTAATGTGCTCTTCATGTTTAATGCTGCAAACTTCTTGTTCCATGGTGCTGCAAAAGTTATTTTCAACTGTTTGTTGAAATTCAGGCATTGTTCTGCCTTTCGAGGCAAACACTTTTGGTCTTGTGCCTTTAAAACTGTGATTTTGAATTTTCGGGCAGTATCCCTTTTAAGTGGATATGTTGTGAATCTTCTGACATCATGACGTCATGTGTAATCATTGAGTGCGCATGCGCAAATCGATCCTCTTCCAGAGTGTGCCCTTTTTTCAACTGCGCATGTGTAGTTTCTCACGCATGCGCAGAACGGTACTTTGCCGGTTTGCATCTTTTCTGGATGTGCGCATGTGCATACTGGCTTGAATGCTCTCGCGCAAGATGGATGCCGTCCAAAATGTGTTTCTTCATCGAGTGCGATACTGCCTCCACCTCTTGGTAAGTTTTTGCGCCATTTTCACGGATTTTATATTCTAGGTATTTATTATATTGATTCTTTGATTGTTCGTGATATAAACATTTTTATATCGCTATTTTAAGTGTTAAATCATTTTGCATTAATAATTCTTCCCTTAATCTTTCATCACAAATGCCAAACACTATCTGATCACGAATCTTAGAATCTTGCAGCTTTAAAAAATTGCAGGATTGCGCTGGTAACTTACCGTCTGTGACAAAGCTTGTGATGGGTTCACCATTTTTTTGCAACTTTTTATGAAAACTGAAACGCTCCAGGATTTCATTAGTCTGCATCTTGCATTGGTCGTCAATCTTCGCGATTATCACACTAAACTTGCTTTTGTCCTCCCCTTCTGAGAATATAAACGAGTTATATATCTCAATAGTTTGCTGACCTGCTATTGCCAGTAGCAGTGTTATTCTTCTAGCTTCAGAGACCGTGTTTAAATCATGTGCTTCCAAGTATATTTGGAACTGCTGCTGAAAGAGTTTCCAGTTTGAATTTAAATTACCGGTAGTTTTTAGCTGCCGTGGAGCTTGAACATGGTCCATTGAATCGATTGGTTGTCGAGGATCCGATTGCTGCGAAGTCTTCCACAGTTGAATAGCTGGTTCTGAATTTTTCTCTTTTTCTTGTCTAATCTTACTAGTAATCTTTCTTAAAGCTAGTTTCTTGGTACCATGTTGTTACGTTGTATTATATTACTACTCCCGGTAGCATGTTGTCTACTTGGAGTAATATATGTTACCCATTTGTTTATGCTGAGGTGAACGTAACTTTGATGATGGTGAATACGTCCAATGATAACAAACAATTTATTGAGTAACTCATCAATTAATTTGTGAGTTCGACTCTTCAATACTTTTACTAGTAGTCAAATTAAACAAGATAGAATTAGATTAACTATGAATATTATTCTTTACACTCTTGAGCGAACTACACTTCTGTTCCCTAGCCACAACCCACCCGAAGAGAGCAGGAAAACCGATTGAGCTTGTATTTATACCCCATTGTTAGTGTTGCCCTCTAGTGATCATCTGACTGTACTGCCTACACATTAACCCTTCATGTGTATACATGTACAGAAATCACTACACAGCTATTGTTCTATTTAATTTTGCTGTATATTTTTGCTTGCTCCACAATTTAATTTGTTTACTTTAAATGATACCTGAAAAAATGCACTTTCTTTTGTTGAATTGATTGGAGAAAATGTTGGAAGAAAAGCAAAGGCTTCATTCCCGATATGACACATTTAACAATTTCTCATTAAAATGCATATAAAATATCTGCTTTCCTCCAAGGCGACATCTTCATTGAATTTGGTACTTCAGGATACCAAATGTCAACCCCCCGTTGTCCTTCTGAGCTTTTCCAGTCATTTAAGGCTCTTGAGGTTGGCCCAATTGCCTTCCTAAGCATCAAGATCAGTCTTTAAGGCAGCCACAATATCCACAGTTGATAAGTAGGCCATTTAGTTCCCTTCTCTAATTTCCCTTGAAAAGGTGGTGGTGGTGGTGAGCCTTCTTCTTGAATCTCAGCAGTTCACCTTGCGGTGAAGGTACTCAGACAGTGCTGTTAGGTGAGGGCGTTCCAGGATTTTGATGCAGTGACTATGAAAAAACAGCAACGTATTTCCAAGTCAGGATGGTGTGTGACTGCTGGGGAAATTGGAGATGGTGGTATTGCCATGCGCCTGCAGCCCGTGTCCTTTCAGGTGATGAGGATCAGTGCATTGCAATTTTCATTTCAGTCACAAGTTGAACTCCACAGCATTTGTGCAAAACCAAATAAAATCAAAACTCGCATTGAGTATTAAGTCAAGTAATTTTGTTGATCCAGTTGGTCGCGTCGTCATTAAATGCACATATTAATGAGGAGGTTGAGCTTCAAGATTAGCGTTTTGTCAGAAATGAGTAATGTACTTCCCTCCAATCCAAATTTGCACTGTGTTTGGTATCTTCTGCTTCTCAGCAAAATTGAACTTACGTAGTGTAAATGGAGGACTAATGCTCAGCATGACTGGCATTGTCCAGAGAAATAACAGGGCCCAACCCTGTATCTGGGCAGAGGCAATAGGCGAGATTGCCTTATCCTCCTCAACACGTCCCCATAAGCACTTGTGGTTGGCCACTATCACAAACCGGCTGCCATTGACATACTGGTGAAATCTTTTTTACACCAATCACAGCCGCCAAGCCCTCCTCAACTTAGGAGTACCTTGCTCTGCGTCCGAGAGAGTCCTGGATGAGTCGGCAATAGGGCTTTACATTCTGTCTTCCCAGTGATGTGAGAGTACCGCCCCACCTCCATAGGGTGAAGCATCACAGGTCAAGACGAGTTCCTATTTCGGGTCAAAGTGGACCAATAAATTGGATAACAGTAGCTGCCGTTTTTACTTTTTCAAAGGCACCATCAGCGGCGCCTCCCAAGACCATTTCTGGTACTTTTGCAGCAATATGTGTAATGAATACAGCAAGGAGGCTAAATCTCTTCCCCCCCCCCCCCCCCCCCCCCCCCCCCCCCCCCCCCCCACCACCACCACCACCACCACCACCAATTTAATAACTTCAAAAGGGCAGTCTTTGTTAAGAGAACAAAAGGGTCGCTGCTGCAGTGTACAACACTTACACCCCAGCCTGAGATCCTCAGAAATGCTGGCTGGGTCTGGGCTGCAGGTTTAAAACTCCTGCAATGCATCTCCTATTGGGTGAGTCTCCGCCCACTCAGTAAGGGGACTTGCATTCCACGGAGCCCATGGTGAGATGTACTAGCGATCTCATGTGTCCTTTGTGGCCACTTTGACGTGGAAAGTGAAAAGATGTCGAATCCAGGTACAAAAAACAATTATTGAGACAAATGGATTGTTGGCCTTTATCTCAAGGAGGCAGGATTCCAAAGGGAAATGAACAATGCCTTTGTTCCACAGAGCACTGCTTGGACCTGCATCTGGAGCACTGCATTGAGTTTTGGCATTTCATCTCAGGAAGGATATATTGACACAAGACCAGAGGAAGCTGGAAAAGTTCAGCAGGTCTGCCAGTATCTATCAGGGGAGAAACAGAGTTAACATTGCAAGTCATGGGGCCTTCATCGGAACTGAAAGGAGGGAGAATGTGAGATTTGATTTGATTTGATTTGATTTATTGCCACATGTACCGAAGTACAGTGAAAAGTATTTTTCTGCAGCCGAGGGAACGTACACAGGACGTACATAGTAGACAAAGAGTATAATCAACAGAGAACATTGACAAATGGTACATCGGCAAACACTGATTGGTTACAGTGTGAAACAAGGGGCCAAACAAAGCAAATACATGAGCAAGAGCAGCATAGGGCGTTGTGAATAGTGTTTTTACAGGGAACAAATCAATCTGAGGGGGAGTCGTTGAGGAGTCTTGTAGCTGTGGGGAAGAAGCTAGTCCTGTGTTTAGATGTGCGGATCTTCAGACTTCTGTGCCTTCTGCCTGATGGAGAGCAAATGGAACTGCAACAAAAGTAGCAACTTTAAGAACAAACGGCAGATGGCCAGGTGTGAGAGGGGGAGGGAGTGTTTTGTATTGAGGCAATACATGTATGGATTTTAAAACGAAAGAGAAGGGGGGTGTAGGATGTAAATTGACAGATTTTATTAGGTAAGGATATCGAAGTCTATGGGCGGGATTCTCCGGGTGCGTCCGCCCGGCGACCAGAGAAAATGCCCGAGGTCAAAGGAGTTCTCCAATGCATGCAGCTCGCCCATGGCGTTCTTGCAGCAGGCGGGGCGGGAGAATCCATCCCTATGAATCAAAGGCAGATAAATTAAATTGAGGTGCAGGCCAGCCCTGATCTACTTGAATGGTGGAATAAGCTGAAGCAACTGAATTACATTCTCCTATTCCTTTTTACAACATCTTTTGCTTGATTTGCTGAAAATATTTTGCTGCTGTTACAATCTCATAATTTTGCTGGAAGCACAAGCTGTCATGCTGCCAAGTTACAGGACGTTATCAGTCCGACTCCATAGATGATTTGAAAACATGTTGGTTAATTTGGGATTTCAATGACTGCATTCATTAAGTTATCAATTAAAATGTTCCTTCATTTTGATTATGGTTGGTTGAGTGCAAGAATTGATTTAATATGGAGCTACCAACAGTTTGCTGTGTTGCACTTCCTGGCTTAAATGGAGCTGGGTCGGGTGACTTCAGTTTTTGTACATTGGATCCTTTTTTGTACATTTTGCTCGAAAGCCGATGCCAGACCACTGATTTGGATTTGAGATTAGCTTGACCTAGAATAAATCTGGCTTTGCCATTTATGTGCCGAAGGGCCAACAGACTGCATTGGCATTGATTCCAAAATAAAATTCATTCCTCATTTAACAAATCTCACCGATGACATCCATAAAAAGTTTGCACTGTTTGTACAGTTGGAGCCCTGCTTTTAATTATTGCATGTTTATATAGAACAGCAGAAGGAAGAGAGCTTTGTTTTTCTGCAGTTCTGTACCTCATTAGTGAGTGGAAAAAAAGAAAGTCAATGCATTTCTACTCCTTTGTGTCATTTGATTTTGGTGATCTCTACCATCAAGAAGGACAAAGGCAGAAGGCCCATTTGAACTTCACCACTTCCAGGTTCCCCTCCAAGTCAAACACCATCCTGACTTGGAAAATGTTGCTAGTACTTCATTGTTGCTGGGTCAAAATTCTGGAAGTGACTCATGAACAGCACTGTCAGAGTACTTTCATCACACGTTGCAACAGTTCAAGAAGGCAGCTCCCTACCACCTTCTCAAGACAATCGGGAATGCCAGTGAAAACGACACCCTGTCATAGTTTATTCGGCATGCCCTTATGTTAAAAACCAAGTGAAGGAAACCTCAACTTCTCTAGGTTAAAATGAGTCTAAGTTAAAAATGTATGTTATTTGAAACTGCTATCAATCATCGTGCAAAAGTATTTTACCAAAAAGTTCAGTTCTCTCAGGATTAATTGCTCCTAAGTAACTATTATCTAGTATATTTATATTATGGGCATTGCCTTGTATATGTTGACATCCCAGGATCATTGGCCTCGTGATGTTTCGTCCACTGAAAAGCATTACGTTTTTCTTTTCTTCACGTGTTTACACATTTTGGTATAAGGGGTGACCAAAGCAAGTGAAGTGGCCTCAATGATGGTGCATTCACTTCACATTTTCTACTTATCTGATCCTTGGTAATGGTTTCACATGAAACATTTTTGTGCATGTATAGCTGACTTTAGAGATATCAATCTTGCCAACTTGCTTGCGCGCTCATGTTTGAACAGTAGGTCCAGTCTTGAATAAACTCTTCCATGCCAAAAAGTTGGATCCTGTCCTCTGCACAGTTTGCAGAGCTATTACATGCTGTCTGAAGCCTACTAAAGTGGACAATTTGTATGTGCTTTACTAGTTTTGCTTTACCATCATAAGGAGACAAGTTGCATCAAGAGTAGAACAACGCAGACCAGTGACCCTCACCATCCTTTTTTATAGAAAAAGCCAGCAACATAGAGATTGAAGAGTGACAGTTTATGGCATAGTGGCCAGCAACTAGAACGTAACCCCATCTTGCTGATTGGTCAATCCATCTATAGACGAAGGAACATGTGTTGTGTAATAAAACTGAAGAATCCCACCTGTCAGGAACCAGCAAAAATGGCCGCCTTTGGCTGTGTCTCGATTGCCTCAGCAGTGTCAGTTGCTGCAAAGCCCTAAAACAACCGATAAAGTACTTTTCAAGCTTTTCCATTGCTGTAATTTGGGGGAATTCATCAGTTACTTTCTGCACAGCAAGATCCCAAGCCTTAAAGAAAGAAATTATCACATAATCCCGTTTTGTTTGTGCTGGCTGCGGAATAAGTGTTGGCCATGAGACAGGGACAACTCCTGAGTTCCTCTTCAAATTGTGTATAAAATCTTCTGACCATTTCAGTGACGGGCCTTAATGTAGCATGAACCAAAGAAGTGCAATTTGAAGTCGTTTGGATCTGCATAAAAGCTGCCGTTTTAATACTTCATGTTCATCATCTTAGTGCAGACAAATAGAATGTTTCTATTGTAGTTGCCACAAAATTAAGCACTTAATATACAATTTCAATAGCCTAATAATGTAATAATTATCTCATGGCAAAAGCTTTGAAGTGATCCAACAAGGAGGGTACTCTTGAGTGTGCAAGTCACGTTTTAACACTCCACTTTCATAAAGTGAGTTAACTTAGTTTGAACCGATTGCTACTGTAACCTTAATGACCAACAGTTTTGAATGGCAACAATAAAAAAGCGGAATGGTTACAATATGTGCATAGATGGAAACAGCTTGGCAATACTTATCTGAAACAGCTGTGACACAGAATTGTCTCTGCTGACGTGGCTGAGTTGATGAGCATCAACTTTGGGAAGATCTCTGCTGTGTGACCTTCTGTTCCAACACAGAACCATTGGTGATCTTGTACCCGATGCACAAACTATTTTTAAATTCGACATTTTGGAAGTCTGCAAATGATCTGTTTAACGAGAATTGTTGAATGTAAAATAAATTATGAAAATGTGTTGCATTATTTGTGTTGCCTTAATGCACTTCATTCTGGGACATAGGGTAACCTACATTAAATCTGATTTAATGACAAGAAATACCAAATTTTTTTTCAATCAAGGGTTAAAGACATTGGATCATCAGAATTACAATAGTGGTCAACATTAGGTACGTTATGAAAGGACATAGAGTCATAGAAATTACAGTGCAGAAGGAGGCTATTCCACCCATTGAGTCTGCACCAGCCCTTGAAAAGAACACCCTATTAAAGCCTACACGCCCAATCTATCCCCGTAACCCAGTAACCCCAACTAACCTTTTTGGGCACTAAGAGCAATTTAGCATGGCCAATCCACATAACTTGCACATCTTTGGACTGTGGGAAGAATCCGGAGCACCCGAAGAAAACCCTCGCAGATACAGGGAGAACATGCAGATTCCGCACAGACAGACCAAAGCCGGGAATTGAACCTGGGACCCCGGAGCTGTGAAGCAACTGTGCTAACCACTGTGCTACCGTGCCGCCCAGGACAATTTCTTATTTTGCACACAACCACTTAATGCACCTTCGACATTTATGTCACATGATTGCAGAGCAATAAAAGGATGCCCCCTTGCTTCCCATTGAGATCTTACCAATTAAACAAATCCTAACAAAACAATTGGAAGTTTCAAAGGACACAGCTATCCCACATGCCATAAATGAAAGGCACTGTCAAACTCTTCGGATAAAAGTTTTAAATCACCAGGGAATGAAAAGTTACAGATGAGAAGTTCAGACATTAGTGAAGCTGTTTAATTTGATGTTCAGATGCTCATAGAATAAAACCTGGATGGCACGCGTATCTGCAATTGTAAACATAGCTATTGACACAGAAAATATATTTGCTATTATTTAACTGATCATTGATCCAAGGTATAGAAATTTAGTCTTATGCGAAGTGGACATTACTTTTTTGAATACAATGACTAATAAGAAGCAAGATAACTGGATGTAAATTGTAATGATATGTATATTGACTTGGATGTAAAGAGTTAACATGTTAATGGTAATGCAAAATAGAGAACACAACATGGTATCAGAAGTGGAAAGTTCCAACATGGTACCAGGTGTGCTTTCTGAAGTCGAATAGTCAGGTTTAGGGAGAAAGAAAGAATCTCTGTTCGAAGAAAGAAAAAAACTTGCAAAAAAGAAATCTCAACCAGACTTCAAGAGCAGCAACCAGCAGCATCACAAAAAGAAATACCCAGCCGAAATATTCAGAGATGGGAGGAGAAAGGAATTAGGACACTAAAAGATTTGTTTCTTAGGGGTTGGATTGAAGGAGCTGGGAGCGAAGTATGGGCTGGAGCAGGGGGAAATGAAAATCGCTTATTGTCACAAGTAGGCTTCAAATGAAGTTACTGTGAAAAGCCCCTAGTCGCCACATTCCGGCGCCTGTTGAGGGAGGCTCGTACGGGAAATATTTAGATACATGTAGGTTCGAGACTTTGCCAGAAAGGAGATACAAAGCTTCCCGGTGGAGCCGGTCTCCACATTGCTGGAGGAGGCGCTGATGACAGGGAAACTGGAGAAGTGGGTAGTGTTGTTGGTTTACGGGGCTATTTTGGAAGAGGAGAAAGCACCGCAGGATGGGGTCAAGGCAAAGTGGGAGGAAGAGTTGGGAGAGGGTATGGAGGAGAGGTTCTGATGTGAGGTGCTCCGGAGGTTGAACGCCTCCACCTCGTGCGCAAGGTTGGGGCTGATACAGCTGAAGGTGGTGTATAGAGCACACCACACAAGGGCGAGGATGAGCCGGCTCTTTGAGGAGATAGAAGATGTGTGTGAACGTTGCGGCGAGGGGCGCAAACCACGTTCATATGTTTTGGTCCTGTCCATAGCTGGAGGATTACTGGAAGGAGGTTTTTAAGATAATCTCTAAAGTGCTGCACGTGAAACTGGACCCGGGCCCTCGGGAGGCATATTCGGGGTGTCAGACCAGCTGGGGTTGGAAACGGGCGCGGAGGCAGACGTTCTAGCCTTCGTCTCGTTGATCGCCCGAAGGCGGATCCTGTTGGGATGGAGATCAACCTCCACCTGTGCCCTGGCGTGGCGGGCGGACCTGCTGGTATTCTTGACTCTTGAGAAGGTCAAATTTGAACTGAGGGGAAGGATGGAGGGGTTCTACAATTCATGGTCATCATTCATTATGCACTTTTGAGAATTGGATTACATTGAACATTGGGGGTTGGTTGGGAGAGGTGGGGGGGGATGAGGGACTGTATGTGTTAATAATTATAATAATAATAATAGTGACTATGGGTGATTCCTGATTCCGTTTTGTTATTTGTTTATGTTAACATGCAGGCTGATGTTTGGGGTTTGGTGGGAGGATGGGATTATAGTTATTGATATGGGGATTGACATTGTATTCATATTGATTACTGTTTATTGTTGGTGTGTGTAAATTTGGGTGAAAATGTGAAAAAGGAGGAGAATAAAAATATTTTTAAAGGAAAGTAATACCCAGCTGAAGCTTCATGGAGGGTCTGCTGACACCAAAGTCATTCAGGACATTGGGTAACGTAGATGTGAGGTGGAAAATTTTCAAACAAGTGTTGGAACTGTCCCTCTCGCCCTCAAAACAAGTTGAGGATAATGATTCTTGCCACTAGAGGGAACCACAGAACAGTCATATATATATCATGTGAATAGGAATTCTGGGAGTTAGAAGGTGGTGAAACAAGGAGCAGTTGTACTTGAGAGTTCTGTAGTTAGAAATAGCATAGTTTAATATAGTAACCTACTTTAGGAATGTGAACGAATCTTCGTAGTGTAATTAAATGTATAGTTTTGTTAACAAAGCTGTATGTTCTTTATTCAACACTATGCATCCAAGTCATCCAGGTAAAGCAAAATAGGGAACACAACATAGATAATTACATAATAAAGCAGTATTATCTCCAATTTAGGTATAATTGGTAAAAAAAATGGAGTGTGAGTTGATTAAGCCCAGAGTACTTGCCTTCTGAAATACAAATTGTGCACATCATGATACATGCGATGTAAAGGTGCACATGATACCAAAGAAGCAATGTTAGTTATTCTTTGGACTCATAGTAATAATAGCAATATTCTTTATTGTCATAAGTAGGCTTACATTAACACTGCAATGAAGTTAATGTGAAAATCCCCCAGTCACCACACTCCGGCGCCAGTTCAGGTACACAAGGAGAATTCAGAATGTCCAAATTACCTAACAGCAAGTCTTTGGGACTTGTGGAAGGAAACCAGAGCACCTGGAGGAAATCTAACGCAGACACCGTGCAGACTCCGTACAGACAGTGACCCAAGCCGCAAATCGTACCTGGGACCCTGGCGCTGTGAAGCAACAGTGCTAACCACTGTGTTTACCATGCCACCCCTTTGAATAAACAGGATTGTTCAAGATTGTTGAGTGTTGTGCTCTTGGACAGGAGCTGTTCTCAGTACTTGTTGAAGATGTGCCTGAGAGTATTATCGCTCTTCCAACAAGCGTAAAACCAAAATCAATAATCTTCCATTATACCCAATTCCAAACAAGAAACATATTATCAACAAAATACAATTAGCTTGCACCAACTGTGGGACTCGACATGTTCCGTTGCCCAAATCAGTTCCGTACCTCTCATCCAAAAGTAAGATAATGCAAACAAGAAAACTCAGGATTAAAGGGTCCTAGGTTATTACCACTCGGACCTTAATTAAAGCCATCCTGGAGTCAACCAGGGCATGTGCAGGAGTTGTGCACATTAAAGTTTCTTTGTATTTGCCTCCCTCTTCCCAAAAAGGGGCTGGTTTAGCACAGTGGGCTAAACAGCTGACTTGTGAAGCAGAACAAGTCCAGCAGCGTACCAGCTCCCCGAACAGGTGCCGAAATGTGGCAACTAGGGGCTTTTCACAATAACATTTGAACCCTACTTGTGACAATAAGAGAGTTTTCATTTTGTTCCAAATACCGTTATGTTTTTTGTAAGTCAAAGCTGGATGAACTGAAAAGTGGCATTCACAGGCAGATTCTGCTTCATGCTATGTTTGTGTGAAACCTGAAGTGAAAGCAAAAAGCTTAAATATATTCACTGTTTTGACAGTGAACAAAGGTTGACTCATCTCTTGAAACTGTTGTTAGAAAGGGGAATGAAGATATACACCTGAGATCTCAGATCAAGCTCTAGTTTTTGGAATAAATAGAAGCCCGATTTCATGAGTGATTAAGCAAGAAATGAGTTGGTCATACTTGGGACAAAAAACAAAGTGAGACTTGTACAGAATAAATTTTAGAATGATATAGATCAACTGGATAAAAGTGGATTGTGGCATGATGTAAAAATATGCATTCAGTTGACACTGGGATTTGTGTTTTTACCGATTTCTAATGTGTTTTTGCAAGTTGTATTTTAGCCCTAGCCATTTGAAAAGGAAGCCCCAAATATACATTGTAGCTTTCATCCTTTTCAGCTGCTGTGCAAGATTGCCACTTACCATTTTTCTTGATGGGAAAGCTCGCAGGCATCGTTATTTCCACATCATAGTGCCCAGGGATACTCATAGTAGTTTGCACATTGGCAAACATTGAATTATTTGCTTTGAATTACTACTTCTGCTGCCTATCAGTTCGAGCAGTTAGAAGTTACTTAGCTGTGCTAGTTCAGGCCCAGTATTGTTCTTTAGAATGAGCTATAATCTGTGTCCTGATAAGGAGTGAAAATGCTACTGCGCTTTATCTCTTTGACTTGGGTTTTTACTCACCTGTTACTGTTGGAGCTACTTCACCTACCCAAAAATACCAAAGAAAACGGCCAGTGTCAGCAATAAAGGTTTTTAAGCATTGTCACAAAGGCTGGCAGTGAGATCCCAGCTTTCCACTCATTGCAAAAGCTGTACTGAGACCTTTGCATGGCTACTGCGTGTGCTGCAATGACAGTATCTGTACAGCTACATGGTCAACATTTCATTATGACAACCTTTGTTAAATAACTTCAAAGGTATTGTAAGCATGTAGGCAGTCTGGGATAGTCGGGGAGAAATATTGTTGCAAATAGAACATTTAAAAAAGTTGTGTGGAAAGCTGCAAGTGTGTTGCTTAGGAACAAATAAAAATATTTTTCATTCCTTTTGGGAATGAAAACTGAGAAGAATTGGCATCTGAAACAGACTTCCAATTTATTTACCGTGCTTTTGTGTGGGGAACATGCAGAAGTTAACATAGTGGGAGAAAGATGGTATTTGTTTGCAACGATTTTTTTTTGGATCAGTTTTCCTTAGATGTATCAACATTGAGCCCGAAAAATTGATTGTATATGATGCTTGTGTGTGATACATAGGTGTTAGAAAATGGGGCAGCGTTTGCCAGCCCTATTTTTAGCGTATTGTCAGCTCATGTGGCTCCAGTAACTCCATCTTCTTGTCCTATCTCAGAGCATTCAACCATAGTGACAGGATCAAGCCCTTGAATTGCACGCCAGGATGTTGGCAGCTATAATAGGGAAAAGTATCACAAGCGCATTTGCTATTTCCCCCACCACCTTTTTTAGTGCCCTGGGATGCATTCCATCAGGGCCAGGAGACTTGTCTACCTTTAGCCGCATTAGCTTGCCCACCATAACCTCCTTAGTGATAATGATCGTATCTAGGTCCTCATCTGCCATAGCCTCCTTGCCAACAATTATTGGCATGTTATTTGTGTCTTGCACTGTGAAGACCGACACAAAATAACCTGTTTAATGCTTCAGCCATTTGCTCATTTCCCATTATTAAATCCCCCTTCTCATCCTCTACGGAACAATGTTTGCCTTAGCTACTCTTTTTAGTTTTATATATTTCTGGAAACTTTTGCCATCTGTTTCCATGTTCTGAACTAGTTTACTCTCATAATCTATCTTATTTTTCTTTATAGCTTTTTTTCATGGCTTTCTGTTGACCGTTCAAAGATTTCCCAATCCTCTAGTTTCCAATTAATCTTTGCCATTTTGTATGCCTTTTCTTTTAGTTTGATGCCCTCCTTTATTTCCTTAGATATCCATGGCTGATTAGCTCTTTTCCTACAGTCCTTCCTTTTCACTGGCATATACGTTTTCTGAGCATTGTGAAAAATCGCTTTGAAAGTCCTCCACACTTCCTCAATTGTCCCACCACAAAGTCTTTGTTCCCAATTTACCCTAGCCAACTCCTCCCTCATCCCATTGTAGTCTCCTTTTTTTAAGCACAAGACACTGGTATTGAATTTTACCTTCTCACACGCCATCTGTATTTTAAATTCAACCAAGTCACTCCTTCGAGAGGATCCCTAACTATGAGATCATTAATTATTCCTGTCTCATTACACAGTACAATATCTAGGTTAACTTGTTCCCTTGTAGGTTCCATTACTTACTGTTCGAGAAAACTATCGCGGATACACTCTATGAACTCCTCCTCAAGGCTGCCCTGACTGACCTGGTTTGACCAATTGATATGTAGATTAAAATCCCCCATGATAATTGTCGTACCATTTTTACATCAGTTGTTTCTTTATTTATTGCCCGTCCCACTGTGATATTATTTGGTGGCCTCTAGACTACGCCTATCAGTAACCTTTTTTCCTTATTATTTCTAATTTCCACCCAAATGGATTCAACCTTTTTCTCTACTGAACCTATATAACCTCTCACTACCGCCCTGATGTTATCCTTAAATATCAGTGCTACACCACCTACCCTATCTTCCTGCCTTCCGAATAGTCTGATACCCCTGGATATTTAACTCCCAGTCGTGTCCATCCAAGGATTCAAAAAGAAGGTATTAAAACTAGCATAAAGGCACTTCACCGACAGAGACATGGCCACTAAATCATACTCATTTGCGATGATTTGTGCCGTCAACACATGTTTCGAATGCTACAAGGTTCAGGTTAAGTGCCTTTATGCAAGTTTTAATACCTTTTTGAATCCTAACACCTCCATGAATAAAATCTTCTTCCCTTTATCTTTTTTCATAACTTTCGATGTAGTTGAATCCACCATCCCATGTGCTAACCTGCTGCTTTGCTTCCCATTAACCATTTTACTTTCCATAGTTTTATTCTCTCCTCCCCCCCCCCCCCTTGTTAGTTTAAGTCCTTGAGACCACCCTATTTATCATTTTCGCCAGAACACTGGTCCCAGATTGGTTCAGATGGAGGCCGTCCCAACGGTACAGAACCCACCTAGCTGTTCATCCTCTGTGTTCCCTGCTCTTGTCCACACAAACTGCAAGAACCTAAAACCTGTTGGACAATTGCAAGGGCTAAGGCTCCTCTAGGGATAACTTCCCGATCCCCATACCTGCCTTGCTCGCTGTCACTCTCGCCTGTCCATGACAATGTACAAAATTTGAAGTACCTAGTCAAAAGGGTGTGACTGTCTCCTGGAATGAAGTGTCCAGGTAATGCAGTGAAGGAAGTACATTTTTAATGAGGTTAACTTTCTCTTTCATCACTGGTGAGGAGATAGCTGACTGCTTTTGGCTGAAGATCAGATAATTCTTCAGGTGATTCCGACTGAAGTTTATTCATCCTTCTTATGAGCAACTGCAAGCTGACTTGTCCATGTCTCATACTCCAATTGAAACTAATCTCACGGACAACAGAATCAGGAAGGGAAAGAGAAGTGATGTGGATGTGTAGTCATGCATTCTAGTTACAAGAGCACAGGGAAGGAGACACCATCATTGTAAGATGGTATAAAGAGATAGAATCTGTATTTATATGTTGATTTTTGCAACCAATGTTGTAGACCAACCATTTGAGTAATTTTATAGGGTCGCTGCGTTGCACTGTGAATTTACAAGGTTTTGTTGGGTAAAGTCAAGAAATTGGCTGGACAAGGGTGTGAAATTCTTTCAGTTATGATTACTTGGCAATAGGATCCTTTACTCTGAGGTCATTAATTAATCCAGTCTCATTACAAACGACTAGGTGCAGAAGAGCTTGTTCCTTGGTACATTCCAGAGCATATTGTTCTCAGAAAATTCCCTGAATTTACTCTGTGATCTTATTCTCCAAGCTGCCTTTGCCACTTTGATTTGTCCACTCACTATCACAATGAAAGTCACCTAGAATTATTTCAGTCCCTTTCTTTAAAATTCATGTTATTACTACGATCCCGGAGCAGACCCTAACAGTGGCTAGGATACTGGACAAAGACCCCAATGTTTAATTTTAATTTTATCAGACTGTGAGGAAAGGATACCTCGCTCCAGGATCGATTTCACGCAAAATAGGGCTATGGTATATTAAAACGAAATTTATTGCCAGCACAGCTGGTTAACATCACACCAGAAAATAACTTGCAATTACCTCATAATCAATGTTAGTCAATACAGTAAATACAGTAACGCTTAACTGCTATCTTTATTCCCACTCAAACAGCAAAATACCCATATCAGCTAAATGCAATTAACCCATAGGAATACCTACTTTGAGCAAGAGAGAGAGTTTGGCACTGCTTTAAAGAAAATACCTGAATAATGTCAGAACCATGCAGAAACTCTGGCTGTTACAATGTACAAGATTTGAAGCACCCAGCCAAAGGGGTGACTGCCTCCTGGAATGAAGTGTCCAGGTAATGCAGTATCTAAAGCGTTCATTCCAATAAATAACAAGTATCCTGCCATTAGGTTGGAATCGAGGAAACTTAACTCCTGTGGCAACCCACCACACAAAATACAGCAACTTAAATCCATTCAATGCATTTCAATTGTGAAGCAGACAGTGAGATGCCATTTTTGCAGAGTGGCCCAATTCAAACTCGAACTTTTCCAAAGTTGACGTCCCATATGTGCAAAAATAACGATGAGTGCCAGTTAAAATCAACATTACTTTAACAGCAAATTGTGACTCATGATCAGATCAAAGCTGGAAGCTTTTCGCTCAAACTGATCAAGGCACTAGCTTAATTTCTTTGAAAAAATATCTCCTCTTTCACCTTTCCCACAACCCATTAAAGAGTCTTAACTGCTGAATCAAAAACTGCCACAAGATACTCCCAAGTACATTTTTAGTTAAAAATGATCAAACCTTCTTCTCCAGATCAGTTGGTTATTCCCCTGCTCAATATAGAAATTTACCGATCACAGGAGAAAATTCCTGGTATGCACTGATAGCTGAGCTCAGCTAGAGCTGTAATAGAGCTCAGCGCTCCAGGGTAGAAGAGCACAAAAATCAGTCAGGATTTACTCTGCTGATCGCAGTCCAGCTGCCAAGGACACAAATGTAGATGCCAGTCATTCAAGCCCTTAGTCAAGTAGCGGAACACTGCTCTTTGCTGCTAACCGATGTACTGCAAATGGTGTTTTCCTGATCACGAGTGCATCTGTTACCAAGTAAATGGTAACCAACAAGAGTGTCCGAGTTCTTCGATCAAGAGGGGAGAAAATAGGAGAGAAACATGAAAAAGCTGAATGTAAGCTTTCAAATTGCACTAAATGCGCGCATAGAAGGATGAACGTGTTTCCATTTATCTGAACCTTAAAAATTGTGAACTATTTGATTTCAGAAAATCCAGTTTACCTAAAATTCGAAGTGCTTAATATTAAAGAAGACCAACTTGAAATGCTATAGGGTTGAATCCACTCTTAGATAGTATTTTAAAAAACATTTGTCTGTTTTTATTTCAGGATCATCTTTTGCTGCCAGCTATCAGCCATAATAAGACAACCAGACCGAAAATGTCTCTTGTATTGCCCGCAATGAAAATTGATGGTAAGTACTCCTTTTATGGGGGTGAACATATGAATGAAAATTAATATGACACAGAGCTATGCAGTTATTCTAATCTGATTATTATAATATGCAGGTGGACAGTAATCCAGTAGAATCATAGAATTTACAGTACAGAAGGAGGCCATTCAGCCCATCAAGTCTTCACCGGCCCTTGGAAAGAGCACCCTACCCAAGCCCACACCTCCACCCTATCCCAGTAACCCCACCCAACTGTTTTGAACACAAAGGGCAATTTAGCATGGCCAATCCACCTAACCTGCACATCTTTGGACTGTGGGAGGAAACCGGAGCACCACTGTGCTACCATGCTGCCCACGGTAATAATTCCTGTCTTCGGGAAAATCAGAAAGAAGTAAATGTGTGTCGGATACTTGGGAGAAGATATCATAGACTTGAAAATTTTCAAAGAAATGAGAAAGAAAATATCTCAATTACTGTTCATACTTTCAAATTGCCTGTAAATTTCCGCTGAGGTACTGACGACATTTGTCCTGACATTCAACGAAAATATTAAGTCAGGAGTACATGAGTACAGGAATGATACTGCTGTTGTTAATGAAACAAGAGCTATGAAAAGTTACATTTGATGCTGTCAATTTTGATCTGAAGAGCAGAGACCATGAATAGCATGAATCATTCATGTGCTTGAGTTCAATCACTCTGAACTAAACTGGTGAATGAGGACAGTCCAGAGGACATAAAATAATTGAAATGTGTGAAGTGGTGTAACAAGATTTTGGTCCAATGAACTAATTAACTAACATCACAATAGAAAACTGAAAGCAATGATAGGTGGAGAAGGCTTTTGTGAGAAGGCAGTGAGGAGTGGACACAAGGATGAATTCTGGACCTACTATTCATCAGTGTCTGTGTGGATCTTTCTATTCAGAACTAATTGTTGAAGGAATCTCATGAATATGAAGCTGTTAATAGCTAAGCTGATTCAAGTGCCGGGCTGCACTTCAAGACAATTTAAGCAAAAGCCTAAAGAAGTTGAATTGATCTTCTTGTTAGCTTGTTTGTAATATTGAAGGTTTTACGCTATTTGTTTAATCCGATATTCTATGATAGCCCAAAGCTGATGGTCGAGCAGCTCTTGCGGTGGAGCAGTGGATTACAATCTGTAGCCCATGTATGTTGGTGGGATTACTTTGAAGTAATGGATTCTGGAGTGCATTAAGTTCTGTCCACAAATGAAATAAGATGGATCTGCCACATGTCTTTTTCATTCTCATGTTCGATGTTGCATGTTGGGTGCAAAGCAGGAGATAATGCCCTGCCTGCAACAGTAGTGGACTCGCCAACACTAAGGGCATTCAAATGGTCATTGGATAGACATATGGACGATAAGGGAATAGTGTAGATGGGCTTTAGAGTGGTTTCACAGGTAGGCGCAACATCGAGGGCTGGGGGGCCTGTACTGCGCTGTTATGTTCTATGTTCTATAATAATTTTAACAGTCGACCACATAGATGCACAGATTGAAGACTTCGCCCAGTCAGGACACGTGTTCCATTTTTCTTTTTGAGCCTGTCATCTGTTCGCAATTATAACACCTTCTGTTCGAAGTGAGAAATATTTCACTGGTAATTTCCAATCCCGAACTCTCTCTCTCTCGACCCCCTCCCCACCCTCCACACAGACACACAAACATACCCTTAAACATGCAGAGGGGCCATTGTATGGTATAAACTGCAACAGAATGAAAAGAAAATTGGAGAGGATGATATAAATTAGTAGTGAGCTAACACTAAATGAGGATTTTGGAATCCTGTGAGCAGTGGTAGGCAGGCAAGACAAAAAATGAAGAATGTCATTGTTCAGTTCCACAGAAAAAGAATCCATTAAAGAAAAGAACCATAATGATTATTCCCCGATCCATGATTTGCAACATTTGGCTGTGGCTGTTTTGTCAGTCACTCTTGGTGTGCCAACAGTAAATAATTATTGTATTCAAAAGAGTTTCAAGATTTTCAGCAATCTCAATGTTAATAGCTTCTGATAAAATTGAATCATCCAACAGTGCTTGCTGGTTTTGGATTCATTCCCCTTGCAAGTTCTAGCCAAGCCTGTATTAAATTTGATATAAGGCTACATTTTCTCTTCAAATCTTTGCCAGTCTGCTCTGCCTATAAGCCAAAGATGTAAATGTTTTTCTTGGTTCTCATTGCCTGCTGACTACCATAGAATCCTCAGTGGCAGCCTCATGAGAGTGGCACTGGCCTGTGGGTCCATTTTGTAAAATTAGAATCTGTTTGGCATGCAGCAACACGAGTGCTGTTTTATATTGGGTTCGCCGCTCTGTGTCCCTATTTATTAAACTATCTCTGCCCCTTATTCCCACTTTTTAAAGTGGTTCTTGACACAGTGAAGCACGTCGTCAAAGTGAATGAAATAGGGCCTGGACAATAAAACAAAACCCTGGAGATGTACCACCAATGCTGTCTCTGCAAGATCCTGTTGGCAGGATAGGCACACCAGTGTCAATGCTCTTGCCCAGGCCAATGTCCTGAGCATTGACGACACTCGATGAGCTCCCCTGGGCAGCCCACACCATCTACATGCCTGACACGAGACTCCTAAAATAAGCGCTCTACTCTGAATTTAGATAAGGCAAACACTCCCAAGGAGGGCAGAGGGAATGTTTCAAGGATACTCTCAAAGCCTCTTTGAAAAAGGACAACATCCCTGTTTTAACCTGCATGTTGTGACTCATCCAGTGGGGGATGATTTTGCTTGTGCTGATTGGATTGTGAGTTAACCAGCACTAGTAAAACAAGTCAGCCTCTGTAGCAGCTGACAGAAAGGAGTGAGGACCATAAGACATAGCAGCAGATTAGGCCACTCGGCCCATCAAGTCTGCTTTGCCATTCAATCATGGCTGATATTTTTCTCATCTCCAGTCTCCTGCCTTCTCCCCATAACCCCTGATCCCCTTATTAATCAAGAACCTATCGATCTCTGTCTTAAAGACACTCAGTGATTTGGCCTCCACAGCCTTCTGCGGCAAAGAGTTCCACAGATTCACCACCCTCTGTCTGAAGAAATTCCTCCTCTAGTCTAAGATTGTGCCCTCTGGTTCTAGTTTTTCCTCCTAATGGAATCATCCTCTCCATGCCCACTCTATTCCCCCCCCACCACCAACATGCCAGACCAAAATCTCCCAAAATTTGTAGACATTCTCATTGACCAGAGACCCTCTCCCTCACGTATCCAGCTGTAGTAATTCCCAAAGTCATTCTGCCTTTTCTCTCTGCTGACCACAGAACCTGTGCTGTCTGTGATATTCAGTGACTCACTGGAAAGCCTGTAACCTTATCTCAAAAATGGTTTCATTCGCCCTCTTCCCCATCGAAACATGAAAGATATTAACCTTACATTCAGGTAGAACTGTTAATTAACTATTTTTAATCCCAGCTCTCTTTCATCTGACAAGTAAATGGACAGTATATAGTGCAACGGTCTATAATCCGATACCCTCAGCACCTTTATGGGACTTTGGGAACTCCAAATCTACTCATTATAAACTCAAGCATCTGCTGCTTTTGTCTCTGAGTAGAAATATGTTGCACCTTGTCAATAAAAGAAACGAAGCCGTTCTTTGATTCCAAACAATCAAACCAGCTGTCTGGTCGACTGCAGAACAAACCAGGTCCCTTAATTCATTTAAATTTACAGCTACAATCCAAAGTACAATAATCTTAGAAATCTCATAATTGTAACAGTGTCGGTGTGGCTCCTAAATACACACATGAAACTTGTTGAAAGTTATCACTTTACATGTCTGGCTATAATCAGGAGACTTTCATGCTATAAACCTGGAAGAATGAACTCAAAATGGTTCCTGTCTCTTATCTTCAGCTTATTGGTCTTATTGCTCTCTAATACTTTATTTCTACCTACAGAACATTGCATTCTTTGGGCAGTAAATTCAGTTCACAGTGCAATTTTAAATAGAATTATATGTTAAGTGGTTTAAATGTGTGATTAAAAATAACAATTTATGACTTCCGGGTGCAGCGATGACCAGCTAAGTCGCACGTTTCGGCACCTCCCGTTTTAACAGACTTTTGGGCTCTTATCGGGAGCCCCAACGGCAATTTTCGAAGGCTAAACCCACTGTGAGGCGACATAGAAGGGAGTCCCCCCGGATGTGAATGGACAGAAGAGATAATAGTGGCCAGATTGCGGAGGATCCTCTGGAGCAGCGGCAAAGAAGGGAAGTGAGAAGCAAGATGGCGGCGGAGGGCGGCCAGTTGGTATGGGGCCTGGAACAGCAGGAGTTCCTCCGGCGATGTGTGGAGGAGCTCAAGAAGGAGGTGCTGGCGCCGATGCTGCAGGCGATTGAGGGGTTAAAGGAGGCGCAGAAGACCCAAAAGATGGAGCTCCGTGGAGTGAAGGCAAAAGCTGCCGAAAATGAGGACGAGATACAGGGCTTGGTGGTGAAGATGGAGACGCACGAGGCACTGCATAAGAGGTGTATGGAGAGACTGGAAGCCCTGGAAAATAGCTCGAGGAGGAAGAACTTAAGAATCTTGGGTCTTCCCGAAGGCCCGAAGGGGCAGAGGGAGCGGACGTTGGGGCGTATGTGAGCACGATGCTCCATACCTTAATGGGAGCTGAGGCCCCGACGGGCCCCCTGGAAGTGGAGGGACCGAGTCCTCGTGAGAAGACCAAAGGCAGGAGAAATACCTCGAGCAATAGTGGTGAGTTTCCACCGCTACAAGGACAGGGGGATGGTCCTGAGATGGGAGAAAAAGACACTGAGCAGCAGGTGGGAGAACGCGGTGATCCGCGTGTATCAGGCTTGGAGTGCGGAGGTGGCGAGAAGGAGGTCGAGTTTCAATCGGGCCAAGGCGGTGCTCCACAAGAGGAAAGTGAAATTCGGAATGTTGCAGCCGGCAAGACTGTGGGTTACACACCAGGGTAAACACCACTACTTCGAGAAGGCAGAGGAGGCGTGGACATTTATTGAAGAGGAGAAGTTGGACTAGATTTGAGAAAGAGTGTTTGAAATGAAGTAGTGAGGTGGTGGCAAGGGACTGTGAATCAGATGGGGAAAAAATTTCTTTCCCCTCGAAGGGGGGACACACGAAGAAATGTGGGCGCCGGTAGGGAAGGGGAGGGGGAAGGAGAGAGGGAGCTGCGCCATCAGGGGCGGGGCCGAGAGGGAAGCGCGGGCTTTGTTCCCGCCCTATGGAAATTGTGGCGGGAAAAGGGGGCGCAGGAAGGAGGGGAGGGGGTCTCACATAATGGGAGGCTAAGGATAAACGGGGGAAGCCGAGGTCAGCCAGAGTTTGCTGACTTCCGGAAGCAATATGGGGGGAGCAACTAAGCTAGAGAGGGATCTAGCGGGAGGGGGGGGGGGGGGTGGTTAACTGTATTGCTGCTGCTAAGGGGAAGGGGGAGCTGTTAAGGGATGGGATGGTACCGTCCGGGGGATAAGCAAGTGCGTGGGAACCGGGTGAGGAGCTGGTCTAAAAAAGGGGATGGCTAGTCGACGAGGGGGGGTGGGGGTGGGGGGGGGGGGGGGTAAAGAGCCCCCCAACCCGGTTGATCACGTGGAACGTGAGAGGGTTGAATGGGCCGATTAAGAGGGCAAGGGTATTTGCGCACCTAAAGAAGCTAAAGGCAGACGTGGTCATGCTTCAGGAGACGCACCTGAAACTGGCGGATCAGGTCAGATTAAGAAAAGGATGGGTGGGACAGGTATTCCACTCGGGCTTGGATGCGAAAAATAGAGGGGTGGCAATACTGGTGGGGAAACGGGTATTGTTTGAGGCGAAGACTACAGTGGTGGACAGTGGGGGTAGATACGTGATGGTGAGTGGCAGATTGCAAGGTGAGGCGGTGGTGCTGGTGAACGTATATGCCCCGAACTGGGATGATGCGAACTTTATGAAGCGTATGTTGGGGCGCATCCTGGACCTGGAGATGGGAAAGTTGGTAATGGGGGGGGACTTCAACACGGTGCTGGACCCAGGGCTGGACCGGTCCAGATCTAGGACCGGGAGGAGGCCGGCAGCGGCCAAGGTGCTTAAGGGCTTTATGGAGCAGATGGGAGGAGTGGATCCCTGGAGATTTACTAGACCAAGGATTAAAGAGTTTTCCTTCTTCTCCCATGTCCACAAAGTGTACTCCCGGATAGACTTCTTTTTCCTGGGAAGGGCGCTGATCCCGAAGGTGGCAGGAACGGAGTATTCGGCTATAGCCATTTCAGATCATGCCCCACATTGGGTAGATCTGGAAGTAGGAGAGGAAAAGAAGCAGCGCCCACTCTGGAGATTAGATATGGGACTGTTGGCGGACGAGGGGGTATGTGTAAGGGTGAGGGGATGTATTGAAAGGTACCTAGAGATCAATGGTGACGGAGAGGTCCAGGTGGGAGTGGTCTGGGAGAAGCTGAAGGCGATGGTTAGAGGGGAGCTGATCTCCATAAGGGCCCATAAGGGCCCACAAGAGGGTAAAGAAAGGGAGAGATTGTTGGGGGAGATTTTGAGGGTGGATAGGCAATATGCTGAGGCTCCAGATGAAGGGCTATACAGGGAAAGACGGAGATTGCACACGGACTTTGACTTGTTGACCACGGGTAAGGCGGAGGCACAATGGAGGAAGGCACAGGGAGTGCAGTATGAATATGGAGAGAAGGCGAGCCGGCTGCTGGCCCAACAACTTGGGAAGAGGGGGGCGGCGAGAGAGATCGGATGGGTTAGAGACGAGGAGGGAAAGATGGAACGGGGAGCGGAGCGGGTGAACGCGGTGTTTAAGGTATTTTACGAGAGGCTATATAAGGCTCAACCCCCGGAAGGGAAAGAGGGAATGATGCGTTTCCTAGACCAGCTGGAGTTCCCGAAGGTTGAGGAACAGGAGATGACAGGACTGGGAGCGCAGATTGAGGTGGAGGAGGTGGTAAAAGGAATTGGGAACATGCAGGCAGGGAAGGCCCCGGGACCGGATGGGTTCCCGGTGGAGTTCTATAGGAAATACGTGGACCTGCTAGCCCCACTTCTGACGAGAACCTTTAATGGGGCTAGGGAAAGGGGGACACTACCCCCGACGATGTCGGAGGCGATGATATCGCTGATCCTGAAAAGAGACAAAGACCCGCTGCAGTGCGGGTCATACAGGCCTATTTCCCTCTTGAACGTAGATGCCAAGGTGATGGCGACGAGGATAGAGGACTGTGTCCCTGGGGTGGTGCATGATGATCAAACGGG
This sequence comes from Scyliorhinus torazame, assembly GCF_047496885.1. Classification (NCBI taxonomy): domain Eukaryota; kingdom Metazoa; phylum Chordata; class Chondrichthyes; order Carcharhiniformes; family Scyliorhinidae; genus Scyliorhinus; species Scyliorhinus torazame. Next base: position 153,431,175 of record NC_092713.1, read on the forward strand.
GTTTGTTAAAGGGAGGCAATTGAATGCTAATATACGGAGGCTGTTGGGGGTGATGATGATGCCCCCACCGGAGGGAGAGGCGGAGATAGTGGTGGCGATGGATGCAGAGAAAGCATTTGATAGAGTGGAGTGGGACTACCTGTGGGAAGTACTGAGGAGATTTGGATTTGGAGAGGGGTTCATTAGATGGGTTCAGCTCCTGTACAGGGCCCCGGTGGCAAGTGTGATTACAAATAGGCAACGATCTGACCACTTCCGACTATATAGGGGTACAAGACAGGGATGTCCCCTGTCCCCGTTACTGTTTGCGTTGGCAATTGAGCCACTGGCCATAGCGCTGAGGGGCTCTAGGAAGTGGAGGGGGGTACTTAGAGGAGGAGAAGAGCATCGGGTGTCATTATACGCGGATGATTTGTTGTTGTATGTCGCGGACCCAGTGGAGGGGATGCCTGAGATAATGCAGACACTCGGAGTTTGGAGAATTTTCAGGATATAAATTGAATATGGGGAAGAGTGAACGGTTTGTGATGCACCCCGGGGAACAGGGCAGGGGAATAGACGATTTACCGTTGAGGAGGGTAGGAAGAGATTTCCGGTATTTAAGGATCCAGGTGGCCAGGAACTGGGGAACCTTGCATAAGCTTAACTTGGCACGGCTGGTAGAGCAGATGGAAGAGGACTTTAGGAGGTGGGACATGGCGCCCCTGTCATTGGCAGGCAGGGTGCCGGCGGTTAAAATGGTGGTCCTTCCGAGGTTTCTTTTTGTGTTCCAGTGCCTCCCTGTACTGATTACAAAGGCCTTTTTCAAGAAGGTGGACAAGAGTATTATGAGCTTTGTGTGGGCTGGAAAGACCCCAAGAGTAAAGAGGGGATTCCTGCAGCGCAATAGGGACAGAGGGGGACTGGCACTGCCGAGTCTGAGTGATTATTATTGGGCCGCCAACGTGTCAATGATATGTAAGTGGATGAGGGAAGGGGAAGGAGCGGCGTGGAAAAGACTGGAGATGGCGTCCTGTAGGGGAACTAGCTTAAAAGCACTGGCGACGGCGCGGTTACTGGTCTTCCCGAAAAAATACACCACAAACCCAGTGGTGGTGGCAACTCTGAAAATTTGGGGGCAGTGGAGACGACATAAGGGAGTGACGGGTGCCTCAGTGTGGTCCCCGATAAGGAACAACCATAGGTTCGTCCCGGGAAGGATAGATGGGGGATTTAAATCTTGGCAGCGAGCAGGAATTGCGAAATTGCAGGACTTGTTCTTAGACGGGACGTTCGCGAGTCTGGGAGCACTGACAAAAAAATATGGGTTGCCACCTGGGAATGCATTTCGCTACATGCAAGTGAGGGCATTTGTGAGGCAACAGGTGAGGGAATTTCCGCAGCTCCCGGCGCAAGAGATCCAGGACAGAGTGATTTCGGGGGCATGGGTGGGTGATGGTAGGGTGTCAGATATATATAGGGAAATGAGAGACGAGGGGGAGATGATGGTAGAGGAGCTGAAGGGAAAATGGGAGGAGGAGCTGGGGAAAAGATTGAGGAGGGGCTGTGGGCAGATGCCCTAAATAGGGTAAACTCTTCGTCCTCGTGTGCCAGGCTCAGCCTGATACAATTCAAGGTTCTATGCAGGGCGCATATGATGGGAGCAAGGCTGAGTCGGTTTTTTGGAGTGGAAGATAGGTGCGGGAGATGCGCGGGAAGCCCGGCGAACCACACCCACATGTTTTGGTCATGTCCGGTATTGCATGGGTTCGGCAAAAGTGATCTCGAAGGTGGTGGGGGTCCGGGTCAAACCAAGCTGGGGGTTGGCTATATTTGGGGTTGCAGATGAGCCGGGAGTGCAGGAGGCGAGAGAGGCCGACGTGTTGGCCTTTGCGTCCCTAGTAGCCCGGCGAAGGATTCTACTTATGTGGAAAGAAACTAAGCCCCCGGGTGTGGAGGCCTGGATCAACGACATGGCAGGGTTTATAAAACTGGAACGGATAAAATATGCATTAAGAGGTTCGGCTCAGGGGTTCACCGGGCGGTGGCGACCGTTCCTCGACTATCTCGCAGAGCGATAAGGGAAAATAGGAAAGGCAGCAGCAGCAGCCCAGCAGGGAGGGGGGGTGGGGAGGGCTCATATGGGTCTTCAGGGGTTATATGTGTGTGTTTATAAACTAGTTATTTATATTTGATTTCACAAAGTTACTATTTTAGTTATTATTTCTGTTGTTTCTTATTTTGTTGTTGGCAGTTGCCGTTAGTTAGCATATTATTTATTTAAAAAACGATCAATGTATATATTATTACAAAGTTGTAAAATGGGAAATTTTTGTTTGATCGAAAAACTTTAATAAAATATATTTTATTAAAAAAAACAATTTATTCAGATGTTGAATTCTGGAATTTGACTCAAGACCATCTTGTAGTGGGTGATATGACCTGCTGAGAGAATTGTATTAAACAGTGTTCAAAGCTTGCTCAGATCTGATTGCAGTTTGCAAACTCGCATGTTCAAGTGATATTGCTTTCACCATTGTCTTGAGAAATGTTTACAAGGTTGAGAAATGTTTACAAGGTTAATGGCAAAAATGAAAGATTATAAATACCAGGAAAGTCTGAACAGGCTGGCTGGGCTGGGACTTTTATCCAGAAAAGAGACTGATAAGTGACGTAATGGAGGCTTTTAAGATTTGTATAAGGGTTTGATAGTTTAGACATTGAGAATATTGTTTTGTTATGCTCTTGACGTAGCACAAGCTGCTTCCTTGATGTGCACTCTGACAAAGAAAGGTTCAGACTTGGAGATAGCTTTAACACGTTTATTAAACTATTAACAATTCATCTACTTGGATTTGACGCTACTGTTAATCCTGCTATAGCTACTCAGACCGATGAACCAGTCTGCGACAATCCACGTGGTGGGTGTGATGTTCAATCAACCCTGTGTCTGTACTCACTGAGTGTCTCCACTGGAAAGAGACTGAGCATGTGTGATGTGTCCTTTTATATGGGTTGGTGTAATGCCCTCCTGTGGTAGTGTCACCTCTGTGTGTATCGTGAATGCCCATTGGTTGTGTCCTATCTTACTGGCCTATTGGTTGACTGCCTGTGTGTCGTCTAGGGTCTAGCTAGGTATAGTGTATGTACATTAACCCTTTGTGTACTTACAGTGATGTATATTACCACAAATATGTTTGCATTTGTATGGGAGTTCAATACTGGAGGTCAAAAAGAAATCGAAGGGGATGGTGAGATGAGTTTGGGTTGAAGGTTTATTTAGAGCATAAACATGAGCAGAAACCAGTTTGGCTTGATGTTTCTATGCTATAATTTCCATGTAATTAGGTAAAAGGTTAACACCTCTGCTAAACAATTTAGTTTGAAAGTGTAAACTATTTGCATTCTGTTATGATCCAGTGCCATGGTGGACCAATGGCATGGAATAGCACAATAATAATTCTGTGCAAAGCTTTCTGTTTTGTCGACAGGCTTTTGGATTGTTGTGGTGCAGATATGTTCAGTTTTTTCCAGTTTAACATGAACTATACCTTAGACAAATGGGCAGATGGCTGTTGTGGTTAAAATTGTTTTTGTCGGGCTTCCGGATGTGGCGATGACCAGCTGAGTCGCACGTTTCGGCAGCTCCCGATGGAACGGACTTTTGGGCTCTTAATAAGAGCCCCAACGGCAATTTTAACGGCTAAAAGTACTGTGCGGTGAACCAGAAGGGAATCCCCCCTGGATACGGATGAAAAAAGGAGAGGAAGGTGGCCGGATTGCGGTGGATCCTTTAGAGCAGCGGCAAGGAAGGCAAGCAAAAACCAAGATGGCGTCGGAAGGTGGCAGTTTAATATGGGGCCCTGAACAACACGAGTTTTTGAAACGCTGCGTGGAAGAACTCAAAAAGGAAATGAAGAAGGAGCTGTTGGCCCCGATATTACAGGCGATCGAAGGGCTAAAGGAGGAGCAAAAGACCCAGGAGCGAGAGCTTCGGGTCGTGAAGGCAAAGGCTGCCGAGTATGAGGATGACATACAGGGCCTGGTGGTGAAGACGGAGATGCACGAGGCACACCATAAACGATGTGTGGAAAGGCTGGAGGCACTGGAGAACAACGCGAGGAGGAACAACCTAAGGATTCTTGGTCTTCCTGAAGGTGCGGAGGGAGCGGACGTCGGGGCATATGTGAGCACAATGCTGCACTCGTTAATGGGAGCGGAGGCCCCGGCGGGTCCGCTGGAGGTGGAGGGAGCATACCGAGTGATGGCGCGAGGACCGAGAGCAGGAGAAATTCCTAGAGCCATAGTGGTGAGATTCCTCCGTTTTAAGGACAAAGAGATGGTCCTTAGATGGGCAAAGAAAACTCGGAGCAGTAAGTGGGAGAACGCGGTGATCCGCGTATACCAAGACTGGAGTGCGGAGGTGTCGAGAAGGAGGGCGAGCTTTAATCGGGCCAAGGCTGTGCTTCACAAAAAGAAGATAAAATTCGGAATGCTGCAACCGGCAAGACTGTGGGTCACATATCAAGGGAGGCACCACTACTTTGAGACGGCGGATGAGGCGTGGACTTTTATCGTGGAAGAAAAATTGGAATGAGCGGGTTATTTAAAAAAAAGAACGTTTGAAACAAAGTGGTGGGGCGAGTATGGGGGGCGAAGAGGGGGGTAAAAAGGGGGGAAAGAGGAGTTTTATGTTATTAATCCTGCGATGTGGTAACTTTTCTCTCTTCCACAGGAGGTGGTGGGGGGAGGAAAGGAGGTGGAGGAGATGGGGCGTTGACCATTGGGGGCGGGGCCAAGGGGGAAGCGCGGGCTCGGTTCCCGCGCTATGATAATCATGGCGGGAATAGGGAAGCAGGAAGGAGGGGGCGTCGCACGGTGCGAGCCGAGGTCACGGGGGGAAGCCGAGGTCGGCCAGAGTTTGTTGACTTCTGGGAGCAACATGGGGGGTGTAACTACGCTAGTGGGGGATCTAGCGGGAGGGGTGGGAGGGGGGAACTATTGGGCTGCTGCTGCTGGGGTGAGGGGGGAGCTGGTGATGGGCGGGGGGGCACCGCCTGGGGGGGACACAGCTGCGTGGGAACCGGGTGAGGAGCTGGAAAAAGGGGATGGCTAATCGACAAGGGGGGGGGGTAAAAAGCCCCCCAACCCGGCTGATCACGTGGAACGTGAGAGGGCTGAACGGGCCGATAAAGAGGGCACGGGTACTCGCGCACCTTAAGAAACTTAAGGCAGACTTGGTTATGTTACAGGAAACGCACTTGAAACTGATAGACCAGGTGAGACTACGCAAAGGTTGCGTGGGGCAGGTGTTCCATTCGGGGCTAGATGCGAAAAACAGGGGGGTGGCTATATTAGTGGGGAAGCGGGTAATGTTTGAGGCAAAGACTATAGTGGCGGATAGCGGGGGCAGATACGCGATGGTGAGTGGCAAACTACAGGGGGAGACGGTGGTTTTGGTAAACGTATATGCCCCGAACTGGGATGATGCCAATTTTATGAGGCGTATGCTAGGACGCATCCCGGACCTAGAGGTGGGAAAGTTGGTAATGGGGGGAGATTTCAATACGGTGTTGGAACCAGGGCTGGACAGGTCGAGGTCCAGGACTGGAAGGAGGCCGGCAGCAGCCAAGGTGCTTAAAGATTTTATGGAGCAGATGGGAGGAGTAGACCCGTGGAGATTTAGCAGACCTAGGAATAAGGAGTTTTCGTTTTTCTCCTATGTCCACAAAGTCTATTCGCGAATAGACTTTTTTGTTTTGGGAAGGGCGTTGATCCCGAAGGTGAGGGGAACGGAGTATACGGCTATAGCCATTTCGGATCACGCTCCACATTGGGTGGACTTGGAGATAGGGGAGGAAACAGAAGGGCGCCCACCCTGGAGAATGGACATGGGACTAATGGCAGATGAGGGGGTGTGTCTAAGGGTGAGGGGGTGCATTGAAAAGTACTTGGAACTCAATGATAATGGGGAGGTCCAGGTGGGAGTGGTCTGGGAGGCGCTGAAGGCAGTGGTTAGAGGGGAGCTGATATCAATAAGGGCACATAAAGGAAAGCAGGAGAGTAGGGAACGGGAGCGGTTGCTGCAAGAACTTCTGAGGGTGGACAGGCAATATGCGGAGGCACCGGAGGAGGGACTGTACAGGGAAAGGCAAAGGCTACACGTAGAATTTGACCTGCTGACAACGGGTACTGCAGAGGCACAGTGGAGGAAGGCACAGGGTGTACAGTACGAATATGGGGAGAAGGCGAGCAGGTTGCTGGCCCATTAATTGAGGAAAAGGGGAGCAGCGAGGGAAATGGGGGGAGTGAGGGATGAGGAAGGAGAGATGGAGCGGGGAGCGGAGAGAGTGAATGGAGTGTTCAAGGCATTTTATAAAAAATTATACGAAGCTCAACCCCCGGATGGGAGGGAGAGAATGATGGGCTTTCTGGACCGGCTGGAATTTCCCAAGGTGGAGGAGCAGGAAAGGGTGGGACTGGGAGCACAGATTGAAATAGAGGAAGTAGTGAAAGGAATTAGGAGCGTGCAGGCGGGGAAGGCTCCGGGACCGGATGGATTCCCAGTTGAATTTTACAGGAAATATGTGGACTTGCTCGCCCCGCTACTGATGAGGACCTTTAATGAGGCAAAGGAAAGGGGCAGCTGCCCCCGACTATGTCTGAGGCAACGATATCGCTTCTCCTAAAGAAGGAAAAGGACCCGCTGCAATGCGGGTCCTATAGACCTATTTCCCTCCTAAATGTAGACGCTAAGATTCTGGCTAAGGTAATGGCAATGAGGATAGAGGATTGTGTCCCGAGGGTGGTCCATGAGGACCAAACTCAGTTTGTGAAGGGGAGACAGCTGAATACGAATATACGGAGGCTGCTAGGGGTAATGATGATGCCCCCACCAGAGGGGGAAGTGGAGATAGTGGTGGCGATGGATGCCGAGAAAGCATTTGATAGAGTGGAGTGGGATTATCTGTGGGAGGTGCTGAGGAGATTTAGTTTTGGAGATGAATATGTTGGATGGGTGCAGCTGTTGTATAGGGCCCCATTGGCGAGTGTGGTCACGAATGGACGGGGATCTGCATACTTTCGGCTCCATTGAGGGACAAGGCAGGGATGCCCTCTGTCCCGATTATTGTTTGCACTGGCGATTGAGCCCCTGGCAATAGCATTGAGGGGTTCCAAGAAGTGGAGGGGAGTACTTAGAGGAGGAGAAGAACACCGGGTATCTCTGTATGCGGATGATTTGTTGTTATATGTAGCGGACCCGGCGGAGGGGATGCCAGAGATAATGCGGACACTTCGGGAGTTTGGAGAATTCTCAGGATATAAACTGAACATGGGGAAAAGTGAGTTGTTTGTGGTGCATCCAGGGGAGCAGAGCAGAGAAATAGAGGACTTTCCGCTGAGGAAGGTAACAAGGGACTTTCGTTACTTGAGGATCCAGATAGCCAAGAATTGGGGTACATTGCATAGTTAAATTTAACGCGATTGGTGGAACAAACGGAGGAGGACTTCAAGAGATGGGACATGGTATCCCTGTCACTGGCAGGGAGGGTGCAGGCGGTTAAAATGGTAGTCCTCCCGAGATTTCTCTTTGTGTTTCTTTGCCTCCCGGTGGTGATCACGAAGGCTTTTTTCAAAAGGATCGAAAAGAGTATCATGAGTTTTGTGTGGGCCGGGAAGACCCCGAGAGTGAGGAAGGGATTCTTACAGCGTAGTAGGGATAGGGGGGGGCTGGCACTACCGAGCCTAAGTGAGTACTACTGGGCCGCCAATATCTCAATGGTGAGTAAGTGGATGGGAGAAGAGGAGGGAGCGGCGTGGAAGAGATTGGAGAGGGCGTCCTGTAGGGGGACTAGCTTACAAGCTATGGTGACGGCCCCATTGCCGTTCTCACTGAAGAAATACACCACAAGCCCGGTGGTGGTGGCGACTTTGAAAATTTGGGGACAGTGGAGACGGCATAGGGGAAAGACTGGAGCCTTGGTGGGGTCCCCGATAAGAAATAACCATAGGTTTGCCCCGGGGAGAATGGATGGGGGATTTGGAATATGGCAAAGAGCAGGAGTAACGCAACTGAAAGATCTGTTTGTGGATGGGAAGTTCGCAAGTCTGGGAGCGCTGACCGAGAAATATGGGTTGCCCCAAGGGAATGCATTCCGGTATATGCAACTGAGGGCTTTTGCGAGGCAACAGGTGAGGGAATTCCCGCAGCTCCTGACGAATGAGGTGCAGGACAGAGTGATCTCAAAGACATGGGTGGGGGACGGTAAGGTGTCAGATATATATATAGGGAAATGAGGGACGAGGGGGAGATTATGGTAGATGAGCTGAAAGGGAAATGGGAAGAAGAGCTGGGGGAGGAGATTGAGGAGGGGCTGTGGGCGGATGCCCTAAGTAGGGTAAACTCATCGTCCTCGTATGCCAGGCTAAGCCTGATTCAACTTAAGGTGTTACACAGGGCGCATATGACTGGAGCACGGCTCAGTAAATTTTTTGGGGTAGAGGATAGGTGTGCGAGATGCTCGAGAAGCCCAGCGAATCACACCCACATGTTCTGGTCATGTCCGGCACTACAGGGGTTCTGGGTGGGGGTGACAAAGGTGCTTTCGAAAGTAGTGGGGGTCCAGGTCGAACCAAGCTGGGGGTTGGCTATATTTGGGGTTGCACAAGAGCCGGGAGTACAGGAGGCGAGAGAGGCCGATGTTTTGGCCTTTGCGTCCCTAGTAGCCCGGCGCAGGATACTGTTGATGTGGAAGGAAGCCAAGCCCCCGGGTGTGGAGACCTGGATAAATGGCATGGCAGGGTTTATAAAGCTGGAACGGATTAAGTTCGTCCTAAGGGGATCGGCTCAAGGGTTCACCAGGCGGTGGCAACCGTTCGTCGAATACCTCACAGAAAGATAGACGGAATGGAAAAGAAGAAGGTAGCAGCAGCAGCCCGGGGGGGGAGGGGGGGGAGGAACCAGAAGGACTCTCAGGGTTGTTAATATATATGTATAATATGTATAGGTCGTTGCTATAAATAATTGTATATTGGACTGTTAAATCATATTTTTGGAGAGTGTTTATCTGAGACAAGGCAGTTGCCATTTAGTTTTAGTTTTCGTTATATATTATTTATTCTTTGTTTATAAAACAGGTCATTGTTATTTATACGGTTATATTATTGTGTAAAGGATACACAATGAACTGTGATGGTTGACCAAAAATTTTCAATAAAATATTTAAAAAAAAAAAAAAAAAAAATTGTTTTTGTCAGCCATTCAGAACTATTTGATTTTGTATTTTGTACTGTTAGTGAAGTAAGCACAGTGATCGTAAGATGTAGGAGCAGAAGTAGGCCATTCGGCCCATTGAGGCTGCTCCGCCATTCAATGAGTCCATGGCTAATCTGATATAACCCTCAATTACATTTTCCCACTTTACCCCCATAATCTTTGATTCCTTTACTGATTAAAGATCTGTCTATCTCATTGATGGATAGGGTTATTTTGGTGTTGGATGTTCGGGAAGGAAGGATGTCAGACATTTCGAGTCAGCTTGTGTCAATGAAGCAGGTTCCACTGGAAAAGGTTAAGAGAAAGTGGGACGGGGAGCTGGGCCATGTGTTTGGTGGGTGGTGGTGTGGAGTGAGGCTCTCCACAGAGACAACTTCACCTCCTTGTGCGCTAGGCTTAGCCTGATTCAGTTAAATTGGCCCATAGGGCACATCTTACCAGGGCACGGATGAGTGGGTTCTTCTCAGAAGTAGATGATTGGCACAAGAGGTGTTCTAAGGATCTGGCACATCATATGCACATGTTCTGGTCTTGTTCTTCAGCAAAGTATCGGGAATTCTTGGGATTGAGTTAGACCGTTGCCCTTTGGTGACTGTCTTTGAGGTTTCAGATTTACCGGAGCTACAGAGGGGCTCTGGCCTTCACTCGCAAAGACATCTACTGCTTGGATGGAAGTCTTCAGTCCCGCCCAGTGCGGCGGCGTGGTTAAGTGACCTGATGGAGTTTTTACCCTTAGAATAGGTTATGTAAATCCTGAGAGGGTCGATGGAAAGGTTCTATCTGAGATGGCAACCATTCATTTCCCACTTTTGGGAGCTGGTCACCGTCAGATCTTGGGGTGGGGGGTGGGAGGGATTGTTTTTTGTTCTTTTTGGGTCTGGCCTTGGGGGCGGTGTTGGAAGTATTGTAATTGTTGTTTGAGCACTGGCTGTAGCTCAGTGGGCAATGTGCTTGACTGAGCCTGGAGACGCAAGTTCAAATCCCACTCCTGACCCTCAACGCAGACTGTGATACTCCAGCGCAGTACTGTACTGACGGAGGTGCTGCTATTCTTCAAATGCCCCTAACATCTCCATTGAATAATCGTTGTTTGAATATGGTTGTGATGATATATTTGAAATTTATTATACACTATATGTATTTCTCCTGCTAATGGTGGGTCAACCTGGCTGGTCTCTTGAATGCCAAATAAAATAGTGCAAATAAACTTTTGCACTGAGTTAAATCATAAATTAAACGATATTCAGGGAAATTTGAGGTGGGCAGTAGATTGTGAATTCTGTTCTCTAAATGAGAAGTTATTTGTGTTATTATATTTTCTCACATTGGAGCATACTTACAGAAGCAGTGCTCCTTGCTAAATATACAGCTTATTTTATCTTTAAGCCATGAATCATCTTTTGCGCTTTTCTGAGAGAAACATTGGTGATGCATAAGATTAGCCTAGTGTAGTTCTTTCATCCTGTTCTGTCAAGAAGCGAATATGGAAGAATCACAGTGTTAAACTAACCTGTACTTGGGGAGCTTAGTGTTGGTCCACAAAGAGACAGCTTAGCAGTTTCTTCGGGCGCGCTTCCCAGGCCTCGTTGCGCTCTCACTTGAGCTAAACAAGGCCGGTGAATAGCAGGAGAGGCCGAAAACGAGAAACGCGTCACATGTCAAACAGTTTGCGATGCAACTGGCCCTGCAGACGAAATCAGGAACTCTGTAGTGTGACGAGAGGTCAATTATCACCACTTAAGCTCTATTTCCATACAATTAATGGGAGCGACTCCATATTCAATGGCCTCCCATCATTCATCGGCCTTCCCGCCAAGTGGTCACACAGGCGCCGATTAGTGTTCCTTTTGAAAAACATGAATCTGGTGGAAGGGCTTCTGTGGGGAGCCAAGGAAGTGAGTAGCCACCTTTGCTCACAGGAAAAGAACTCGGGGTTGCTGGGCCTGCCACCCCAATGCTCGGCTGGGTGGGGAGTGGGGGAACCTCCAGAGGCGTGGGCCGCCATGGGAAGGGGGGGGAGGCGCTGAGAGACAACTGCAGCCGGCACCACCACGCCAACCCCTCGATCGTGTGTACCTGCTCCGGGGTCAACACTAGCCCCTGCCCGTCTGTCCCCAAACCACCATAACCCCCACCGACTGCCAAGGCCCCTGGCCGTGCGGCTGAAGGCTATTGTTCATATGGAATTGGCAATCGTGATTAAGTGAGTACTTCACACAACCCAAGTGGATTCCTGTGGGTGGGCGGGCGGGCCATGTAGCATCCCGATCACACCTTGACACATGGACACAGTGCTTGAACACTGCGGGAGGCAACACCACACGAGGTAGCCAACATCCGAACACCTAGGGGATGGGACACAGCTCCAGGGACATGTCCACGGCTGGAGGGTGGGTGAGTGCTACGGGGAGGAGGTGATGCCTGGAGAGATGGGTCAAGGGTTCCGAGGTCAGCCTGAGTAGCGGACGAAAGTGACAGAGGCGTCATACTGGTTGTCATCAAGGGTTTTTAATGTGTCACAGGTGTCATACAATTCCCCACTCCCGATCGTGCCGCCCCACTCTCCACACCGCCCCCTCTCCCGGCGCCCTCAGTGACCCTCAACGTGCTTAACTTTCCTAGCTCTACCGCTACGTTAGGTGTCTTCTCAGGATGCACATTTGAGGTGAAGGCAGCCCCAGCTGCTTACCTCGTCCCGTGGCCTTCAATGCTTCTGGTGGGCATCCAATGAGGGATCTGAGGTTGGAGAGCCCCGGCTCACTTGTTGACAGCACATGCACAGCCTTGCCGCTCTGTCCCATGTGCTGACCTCAACACACGGCCTCATCAGAGGGATGGAACTCGGGGGAGCTGGTAGCCACCATTCCCACTCCATGGGACGGGTCGGGGTTGGAACCCAGTGCCCATCTCCTATTCAGTGCCCATAGGGCCCCAGGGCTCACCTCAGGACGGAGGGGCAGCTGGTTCGAGCCCCAGCTGCTCTGCGTCATTTGGCTCTGGCAGCCCTGATGTCTGCACCAAGGTGTTGATGCCCTTGGCGATGCTCCTCAGTATTTGGACCACGCTCTGCAGTGCCTCAGCAATGCCCACCTGCGACTGGGACAAGTTAACGCAGCTCCTCAGCCGTTCCCATTTGAGAGCGGGATATGTCCCGCAGCACCTCATCAAGGTCAGCCTGGTACTGGGCCACATCATCCAGTGAGTCGGACATTCTGCCGAGACCCTCAACCATGGCCATCATCGACTGCACCACCCCTTGGACATCTTCACTCATGCTGCTGTCGTTGTGCACCAGGCTCTCCACTGCGGTCACCACCATAGCAGAGTTGGCCTCAGTGCCACGCATTGCCGGTGACATCGCCGGCTCCCATAGCCTCTAGGACTCCTCCAATCAGCTGTGGACCTGCTGGAGTGTCTCTGTCATCTCCCCCTGAATGTCCTGGCCATACCCTAACGTGTCCATCAGCTCCGGGTAAACCTGATCCAGAGGCTCTGCATCAGGCTAGGACCCAGTTGGTCATGGGATCCTGCAAACCTCCGACAGCTGTCTCGCCTGTGGGTTCCTGCCTCCATCTGATGTGCATCAGCATCTGTGTGGTGCTCACCAGATTGTGCCCCAGAAGCCTGACCACCAATGTTTCCCACTGAGGTGCGTGTATCTGCACTGATGGAGGGTGGGGATGGCAGCTCTCCTCTGAGGTGTTCTCCTGGGGGGCAAGAGAGGGGGCCACCGGAATGTGCCGATGCCGTCAGCAGGAGGACCTTTCGGAGAATGGACATGTGGTCAGTGGGAGGGATGGATGGGTCAGTCAGTATGGCAGTTGACCGGTCCTCCGGTTGAGGTTCTGTGGATCCTCACTTCTGCAGCTTCCGCCAACCTCTGTGTTGGTGACTGCTCTGTCCTCGGCCACCCCCATTACCTACAGGGCCTGTTCCTTGAATGTGGTGAAGATCCGTATGTCCGTCATGCCTCCGCATGTTTGGGCCTCTTCCGGCAATTGTGGGAGAGCGTCTGCTGCAGAGAGACAGAGAAGGCATCATTAGCAACACGCGTGGTTCACAGTGGTGGGAGAGGAGGTGTGACGGAAGGGCTGGGGGGGCTGAAGGGAGGATTCGGGGCCGCGTAGAGGGTTGGGGAAGGGTGCTCACGTGGAGGTGGAAAGATCTCGGCGGTGGGTGGGGGGAGGGGGGGCTGTAGGGGGCATTGGTGTGAACTTACCCGTGCTTCCTGGTGTGGGTCGTTGACCTTATGACACTGGAGACCAATCCTCCTGGTCACACTCCCCGAGCTTACACCGCCACCACTCATCCCAGGCAGCGGTGGCTGTCCTGTGGCTCACCCTCTGGGACCCTATGGGGGAACAGGACAATCTTCTTGGCCTCCACCGCGTGAAGGAGCCGCCGAGCCTTCATTTGCAGCGAGGTGTTATTTGCGGTGGGAAGACCGTGAGGTCTCATTAAATGGACCAATTAACATTGAATACCATAGCTGGGTCAAACGCCGGGAAGCTCGTGGCAGTTCCCACTGACTATCACGCTTGAAATCTTTCCGGAGAATCGCACCTGTAGCATCTCACTACTGATCCCAGAGATGATGTGTTTGAATTAAATGTTTGTCCCTTTGGTGGGTCAAATCAGCATTTATATTCACCCTATTGTTTGTTAATGGAGATGAGGTTGTATGAAAGATCCAGTATTAGGAGAATTGACAGGTAATTGAATGAAATAGAATTTAAAAAATTTTGAACAGTTTGCCCCCTTGATTTTATTTTAAAAATTCACATCAGTCTAAGGTCTTTATTAAACTCTTCTTGTAATTTATTTTACTTGTAACTAGATGAATGGTTCTATGATGAAAGTGTTTTTAAAAGCCTGTGACCAATCTGGAAGAAGCAGGTGTATGTCGTTGGTGTACAGTCATTACCATTCTCTAATAAATGTTAAAGACTAATACGTTCTGTTTAACAGAGTACGTTTAACAGAGCCTTCCTTAAGTAGTTTGGGAAGTGAGAATGTGAGAGAACAGGAGTTTAGGCATTGCTGCAGCTGTTGGATACTGCCAATGTTGCATCTTGCATTCTGGGTTGCTGTTTTATTTACTAAGGTGTTGTACAGACAACTACACAGAGTACCTGATTCAATTTATGCATTAGTCTTGTCTGTTACACCTACAGGCAGGATTTAAAGCAGACAGTATGGAGGCCTCGTGTTTATTTTCCAGCTTGAAAGTATGTTGATGTTTTAACAGTGGATTGCAGACTGACATTTGGCACATACAAGTTGTGGCATCCTCAACGTTGCGTTCATTTTCTACCCATATTGTTCAATGGACAGCTGTGATTAACAAAGATGGAGTTGACATGCACGCTATCTGGCTGAGCCTGGTTTTGCGCTTTAGAGTGCAGTGTTTTTAATATCACAATTTTGCTTGAAGTCCCCTCCTCCAAGGTCATCAGCAGAGTTTCTATTACTTCATTTGTGAACCTGAACGATTTGTTTGTGGCGAGCGGGGGGAAAAAGCAACATTCCGGCTGCTATTCCGTTGAAATAGTGAGATAGTGGTAATGTCCAATTTGTTATGGGCCAGGGTTTAGAGAACCCCAAAGTGTATCATGGAGTTCACCTGACCGACAACTTTTAGTAGATTGTGGTATGGGGAGCACACAGCCCACTCTACATGTGTGGTAGAGCAGAAATTGAAAAGTATTTTTTAAAACAAAACAATGTTTATTCTGTGAACTCAAATGAACCTCTTTAGAACATACAGTGAACATCTTAGTAACCATCAATTCAAATACAACCCCCAAAGAATGCAACACTAAGTAATCCTTAATAACTTCCCAAACAACATCCAGAAGACAAAAGAAACACCTTTTAACAGAAGCACATTCGATTAACATTTACTACTGAGAACATTTATAATTCTGAATTCACCAAATGATCAAGGGATAGTCTTTTCATGGCAAAGAGATCAACAGTACACCTGCTCTGTCTGGCTTCAGCTCCAACACTGAAAACAAAACTAAAACACACCCTGCAGCAAAAGCCTAAAACGAAAGTAAAAAGCTGACAGACAGCCCAGCTCCACCCACACTCTGACATCACTGCAGTAATATGAGCAGCCAAACATTTCTTAAAGTGACATTCTCATGACAAATGCCACTGGACTTGTGACTTAGAGGCTCAGGCTAATGCTCTGAGGGCATGGTTTTAAATCCCACCATGGCAGCTGGTGAAATTTAAATTCAAATTAATAAAATTAAATTGAAATCTCGTCTCCGTTTCATCGTCACCTTTTTTCCTATCATTGATTTATTGTAAAAACCCATCTGGTTCACTCATGCCCTTTTAGGGAAGGATATCTACTGTCCCTACCTGGTCTGGCATGGGAGAATGTGCAAACTCCATGGACAGGGACCCGGGTCCGGGATCGAACCCGGGTCCTCGGTGCCGTGAGGCATTCGAGCTAACCACTGCACCACCCTGTCGCCCCAGCTGCCCCAATGTGATTGACTCTTAACTGTCTTCTGAAAACAAGCCACTCAGCTAATGGGCAATGAGGAATGGGCAACAAATGCTGACCTTGTGGTGCTCACATCCAATGAAAAGGTAAAGGGAAAACAATTCTCCATGTTCTAGAAGACAGTTAATTCTGCAACTCAATACACAAAATTAAACAAAAATTGCGGTATTTTTAAGCAGTGGCCTGAAGCATCCAATGACCTTCCTTTCTGCGTTGAAATAATTGAAATAAATGCATTTAATTGAACTGCATCAATTTTAAACTCTCATGAATGATGGGCAGTTTAGAACTTGGTAATCACTGCTAACCTAATTCCCTGGGTGAACAGCCTCACATTTGTATGGGAAGAATAAATCTCTATTTTGAAGTACCCTTCTGCTTTGAGCTTGGCTTCTGAAAATAGCTTCAGATGTTGTGGGTTGGCATTTACTCTCTGATCAACCACACTACTTGACTCCCGATGTAGCAAAGCAGCATAACAAAGTGGTTTTCACAGAACCACAAGAATACTTGGATAAATGTACAATTAATTCACTCATCATTTACAGAATTACAGTGATTATTACTAAGTTCCAGATGGCCTCTCATTCATGAGTGTAATGAATTGATGAAATTAAAAGGACATATGACTAATGACCAATATTAACTTCCCAAATAACTTTCTTTCCAAATATCTTTGTTTGTGCCTGTGTGGATTGATTAAGTAATTTCATCCATGAAGCTGCGAAGGCTGAGTCCTTGAACACTTTCAAGATTTTTAATCAGTTGGGGAATTAAGGGTTATGGCAAGAAAGCAGGAAAATTGACTTGGTGAATGTTTGGTTAGCCACGACCTTATTAAATGGCGGCGCAGCTGAATGGTCCATTCCAGTTTGTGTTTCTTATCTCTGCTAAATGTGGATGCCAAGATCCTGGCCAAGGTGTTGACACTTAAGTTGGAGGAGTGTCTTCTGCAGGTGATTGGGGAAGATCAAGTGGGGTTTGTGAAGGGTGGGCAATTGTCTTCGAACATGTGGCGTTTGTTAAAGGTGGTATTCTTCCCATTAGAGGGAGTGGGTGGGGTGGGGGGGGGGGGGGGGGGGGGGGCGGGGGTGGGGGGTGGGGGGGGGGGCGGAGGCGGAGGAGTGGTGACGCTGAACGCAGAGAAGGCATTTGACCGTGTAGAGTGGCACTATTTGTTTGCGGTGTTGGAGAGGCTTGGGTGTTGGGGCTGCTCAGGAGACTGGCATTTTCAGGTTATAAGTTGAATCTGGAAAAGAGTGAGTGTTTTCTGGTGTCTTCACCAAGGGCAGGAGCCGGTCTGGCGGGTTGCTGTTTCGGGTCTTGGTAAATTGAATTTCATGAGCCTGGTGGATAGGGGTGGGATAGCCTTCCCCTATAATTGGCAGGCCGGGTGCAGGCAGTAAAGATTAATATTTTGCCACGGTTTTTATTCTTCTTTCTGTGCCTACCAGTCTTTTTGCTTGAAACGTTTTTTATCGGGGTGGAACGGTTAATTTTGTTGTTTATTAGGGCAGGTAAGGTCGCAAGGATTAGGAAGGTAGCGCTTCAGAAAGGCAGCAGTAAGGGGGTCTGACCCTTCCTAACCTTGTATTTTTTTTTAATAAACATTTTATTGAGGTATTTTTGGTATAGAAACAACAACAAAATAGACAAGATACATGAAACTATAAACAGAGAGCAAAAGCCGTTTTATCTTTCGTACAGGTCCCACCCTTATTACCCCCCTACTCTCACCTAAACTACACCCCCTCCCCCTCCCCGTCTGCTGACGATTAATTTTCCGCAAGGAAGTCAACGAACGGTTGCCACCTCTGGATGAACCCTAACAGTGAACCTCTCAAGGCAAACTTAATTTTCTCCATGCTGAGAAAGCTAGCTATGTCCGATAGTCAGGTTTCGCGGGGGCTTTGAGTCCCTCCATGCCAATAGTATCCGTCTCCGGGCTACCAGGGAAGCAAAGGCCAGAACACCTGCCTCTTTCTCCTCCTGGATTCCCGGATCTTCCGACACCCCGGAAATCGCCACCTCTGGACCCAGCGCCACCCTTGTTTTTAAAACCTTGGACATGATGTCCGCAAACCCCTGCCAAAATCCCCAAAGCTTTGGACATGTCCAAAACATATGGACATGGTTCGCTGGCCCTCCCGCGCATTTTGTGCACCTGTCCTCCACCCCAAAGAATCCGCTCATCCGGGCCACTGTCATGCGAGCCCGGTGCACAACCTTAAATTGTATCAGGCTGAGCCTGGCACATGTTGCAGACGCGTTGATTCTACTCAACGCGTCTGCCCATAAACCATCCTCTATCTCACCTCCCAGCTCCTCCTCCCACTTACGCTTCGGCTCCTCGGTCTGCGTCTCCTCCGACCCCATAAGCTCCTTCTAGATGTCCGAAACGCTCCCCTCCCCTACCCACCCTCTGGAAATTACCTTGTCCTGAATCCCCCTCAGCGGTAGGAGAGGGAAGGTTACCACCTGTTTACGAAGGAAGTCCCGCACCTGCAAATATCTGAATTTGTTTCCCCTTGCCAGCCCAAACTTTTCCTCCAGCACACTCATACTCCGAAAGCTCCCCTCTATGAACACATCCCCCATTCTCTCAATCCCCGCTCTCCGCCATACCTGCAAACCCCCATCAATACTCCCCGGGGCAAACCGGTGGTTATCACAAATTGGGGCCCAGACCAATGCTCCCATATGCCGCCTCCACTGGCCCCAAACTCTCAGGGCCGCCACCATCACGGGGCTGGTGGAGTACCACGCCGGCGGGAGCGGCAGACGTGCAGTTACCAACGCCCCAGACTGATGCCCTTACAAGAAGCCGCCTCCATACGCACCCACGCCGACCCCTCCCCACCACTCACTTCCTGATCATGGCTATATTAGTCGCCCAGTAATAATTACAAAAATTTGGCAGCGCCAGCCCGCCCCCCTCCCGGCTCCGCTCGAGCATTATCTTCCTTACTCGCGGGGTCTTGCCCGCCCAGATGAAGCCCATGATCACTCTGTTGACCTGCTTAAAAAAGGACCGCGGAATAAAAATGGGGAAACATTGAAATACAAATAGGAACCTCGGGAGGACCGTCATTTTCACCGTTTGTACCCTCCCGGCCAGCAACACCCACCTGTGGAAATCCTCCTGCATTTGGTCCACTAGCCGGGCCAGATTCAATTAATGCAGCTGGTCCCATTCCCTCACCACTTGGATGCCCAGGTACCTAAAACTAACCCCTACTGACCTAAACGGCAGCTCCCCCAATTGCTTCTCCTGTCCCCTCGCCTGAACCACAAACATCTCGCTCTGATCCATGTTTAGCTTATACCCCGACAACCGGCCGAATTCCCCTAAAATCTTCATGATTTCCTCCATCCCCTCCACTGGATCCGAAACGTACAGAAGCAGATCATCCGCATAGAGCGAAACCCTGTGCACACCCCCCCCCGGACCAGTCCCCTCCAGCCCCTTGAAGCTCTTAGAGCGATTGCCAACGGCTCTTTCGCCAGTGCAAACAACCAGGGGGGTTGAGGGGGCATCCCTGTCTCGTCCCCCGGTGCAGTCTAAAGTAGTCCGAAGTTGTCCTGTTCGTCCGCACACTTGCCACCGGAGCCTGATACAGTAACCTGACCCAGTCAATAAAGCCCCGCCCAAATCCGAACTGTCCCAGTACCTCCCACAGGTAGTCCCACTCTACCCGATCAAAAGTCTTTTCTGCATCCATTGCGATCACTACCTCAACCTCCCTACCTTCCGGGGGCATCCTGATCATTTAACAGCCTTCTTACATTGGCCACCAACTGCCTGCCCTTAACAAACCCCGTCTGGTCCTCCCCAGTAACGTCCGGAACACCGTCCTCAATCCTGGAGGACAAGATTTTGGCCGGCAACTTGGCATCCACATTCAGCAGGGAGATCGGCCTGTAGGACCGACACAGCTCCGGATTCTTGTCCCGCTTAAGAATCAGCAAAATCGTGGCCCGTGACATCGTTGGGGGCAACACCCTTCTTTCCCTTGCCTCATTGAACATCCTCAACAACACCGGCCCCAGTATCCCCGGGTACTTTTTATAGAACTCCACTGGGTACCCGTCCGGACCAGGGGCCTTACCCCGCCTGCATGGCCTTCAAGCCCTCCACTATCTCTTCCAGCCCAATAGGGGCCCCCAGCCCTTCTACCCGCTATCCGTCCACCGTTGGGAAATTCAGCCCCTCCAAGAAGCGCCTCATCCCCTCCGGCCCTGGAGGGGATTCCGACCTGTACAGCCTGCTGTAAATATCTCTCAACGCCTTATTCACCCCTACCGAATCACCAACCAGGTCCCCCTCACCGTCCTTTATGTTCCCTATCTCCCTAGCTGCCTCTCTCTTCCTAAGCTGCTGGCCTTCTCTCCATGTTCATAAATCGCCCCCCTCGCCTTTCTCAGCTGCTCCACTGCCCTCCCTGTGGTCAGCAAGCTAAACTCCGCCGGCAGCCTCCGCCGTTCCCTCAGGAGCCCTGCCTCTGGGGTCTCCGCATACCTCCGATCGATCTGTAATATCTCTTTTACCAGTCTGTCCGTCTCTGCCCTGTCAACCTTCTCCCTATTAGCCCGGATCGAGATCAGCTCCCCCCTGACCACCGCCTTCAGTGCTTCCCACACCACCGCTACTGAAATTTCCCCCGTGTCATTGACCTGCAGGTAGTTCTGAATGCATTTCCTCAGCCGCTCGCACATCCCTTCATCCGCCAAAAGTCCCACATCTAACCTCCAGTGAGGGCGCTGATTACTGTCTCTACTAACCTGCAGGTTAACCCAGTGCAGTGCGTGGTCTGAGATTGGGATCGCCGAATACCCCGTGCCCACCACCCCAACCAGAAAGACCCTGCTCAAAATAAAGAAATCAATCCGGGAGTACACTTTATGCACGTGTGAGTAGAAGGAGAACTCCTTCACCCTCGGCTGCCCAAACCTCAATGGATCCAAACCCCCCCCCCATCAGCTCCATGAACCCTCTTAGTTCCTTTGCCATTGCTGGCACCCTGCCTGTTTTTGAGCTTGACCGGTCCAAGCCAGGGTCCATAACTGTGTTGAAGTCCCCTCCCATGACCAACCTGTGCGAGTCCAGGTCCGGTATCTTCCCCAGCATCCTCTTTATAAACTCCACATCATCCCAATTTGGCGCATATACATTCACTAATACCACCTGCTCCCCCTCCAGTTTCCCACTGACCATAATATACCGACCACCCATGTCCGGGACTGTTCTACCCGCCTCAAAACGCCACCCACTTATTGATCAGGATCGCGACCCCTCTAGTCTTTGGATCTAGTCCCGAGTAAAAGATCTGACTGACCCAGCCTTTCCTCAGTCTAAATTGGTCCGTTACCTGAAGGTGCGTCTCCTGCAACATCACCACGTCCGCCTTCAATCCCCTAATATGCGCGAACACACATGCCCCTTTGACCAGCCCTTTAACCGTTGAACATTCCAGGTTATCAGCCTAGTTGGGGGGCTCATTGCCCCCCCCCCCCCACCGATCAGTCATCACCTTTTTAGGCCCGCCACCAGCCCGTGGTCCGTGCCTCCACCGGTCCATCCCCAGGCAGCCCCTGCCCCTGCCCTCCTCTCTGTCCCTCAGCCCAAGTCCCTCTCTCAACAGCAGAACATTCCCCCCCCCCCCCCCCACAGCAACAAGACCCTGTAACCCAATCCCTTTCCTAAACCAAACAAAAGCGCACCCCTCACTGCGCTTCCGAGAGCTAGCTCGCCCAGCTAGCTTGGTGGCCCCCATCCCCGGCGCCAGATAGTCCCCACCTATTGCTCCCTCCCCCACCCTCATACAAACAAACTCCAACATCAAACAATCCCCACACAATTGCCCAACCAAAAAACACCAAGATCAAAACTAGCACACCATCATCCCCCAACAGTGCAAGTGAAAACCTAAACTCACCCAGCTCTACCGCTGGTTCCAACCAAAACGAGAAACTTTTTACAAAAACAGAGAAACAAAACAAAAAACAACAACATGAACGTTGCAGCCAAGTTCAAAAGTTCTCAGTCCTTCGTCAGCCCTTTTTCGCAAAGTCCAACGCGTCCTCAGGTGACTCAAAGTAGAAGTGCTGATCCTCATGCGTGACCCAGAGGCGGGCTGGGTATAACAGTCCAAACTTCACCTTTTTCTTGAAAAGGATTGCCCTGATCTGATTGAAACCTGCTCTCCTCCTGGCCACCTCCACACTCAGGTCTTAGTAAACCCGCAGGATGCTATTGTCCCACTTGCAGCTCCTTGGCTGCTTGGCCCACTGTAGAATACGCTCCTTATCCGGGAACCTGTGAATCTCACCACCGTAGCTCTCGGGGGATCTCCCATTTGCGGCTTCTTCGCAGGTGCTCTGTGAGCCCCATCCACCTCCAAGGGCCGGGAGAATGCCCCATCCCCCAGCAGCTTCTCAAACATGCCTGCGATGTATGCCCCAGCATCCGTCCCTTCGGACCCCTCTGGGAGACCGACAATTCTTAGGTTCTGCCGGCAGGACCTACTCTCTCGGTCCTCCACCTTCTCCAGAAGCTTCTTTTGCTGGCCCCTCAGCATCCCCACCTCCAGCTCCACCGTGGCCTGATGCGCCTCCTGCTCAGCCAGCGCCTTCTCCACCTTCTGGATCGCCCGATCCTGGGCGTCCAACCTGAGCACCAGCCGCTCAACCGACGCTTTTATCGGGACCAAGCAGTCCCGTTTCTGCGTAACAAAGCCCTCCTGAATGACTTGCATCAGCTGCTCCATAGACTGCTGCGTCAACAAGCCAGAGGATCGCCCCTCTGCCATGCTGCCCCCTGCTCCAACTACAGCCCAAGTCTTCTCTGTCTTCTTATTTCTGCCCTTATGAACACTTCTAGTCTTTTTTTCCATGCACCGAAGTGGGAATTCAGTAGAGAATTGCCACTGACATCCGTTCTACAATTCAAGTCCGTTAAAAGATCGGGGGAAAAGGTCCAAAAGTCCGACCAGAGCGGGAGCACCAAATGTGCGACTTACTCCTTCATAGCCACCACCGGAAGCCCCAAACCTTTTGTATTATTATTGGGTGACGAATGCCTAGAAGATGCAGGGTTGGGCTGGAGGCGTTGTCGGTGAAGATGGAGGCAGGCTCGTGTAAGGGGTCGGGGCTGCAGGTGTTGGAAACAGCGCCACTTCCGTTCGCCCCAGGGAAATATTCGGGGAGTCCAGTGGTGGTGGCCATGCTGAAGATATGGAGGCAATTTCAGCAGCACCTTAGGGTGGGGGTGGGGTCGATGTTGATTCTGACCCCAGGGAATCATGTGTTTGAGCCAGCGAGGCTGGATGCCAGGGTTCGGGGTTGGGAGGAATGGGGGGTGATGGAGATGAAGGACTTATTTCTAGAAGGGCGGTTCACGAGTTTGGAGGAGTTGATGGAGAAGGTTCGGATTCCGCGGGGGTGGCCTTCAGGTATATGCAGGTGCGGGACTGCAAAGAAGGTTGTTCCTAGTTTCTAGTGGCGCCACCTTTCTCATTGTTGGAGAGGGTGTTGACAGTGATGGGGCTGGAGAGATGGATGTCATCTCGGCGATTTATGGGAGGATGTTGGAGGAGGATAGGGTGTCATTGGAAGGGGTCAAAGCCAGGAGGAGGAGCTGGGGATAGCGCTGGAGGAGGTGTTGAAGTCTGAGGTGCTGCGAAAGGTGAACAACTCAATCGCGCGTGAGGCTGGGGCTGGTACAGCTAAAGGTGGTGCATAGGCACCTGATGAAGTTGAGGATGAGCTGGTTGTTTGAGGGGGTGGAGGACATTTGTCAACAGTGTGGGGATCATGTACATGTGTTCTGGTCCTGCCCGAAGTTGGAGAGATTTAGCCCATGTCAGCGATCTTGCACATGGATTTGGAGCCCAGTTCCCTGGGGGCTATATTTGGGGGTCAGACTTGCCGGAGCTGCAGACTGGAGCGGTGGCAGATGTTTTAGCCTATGCCTCACTGATTGCCCGCAGGCAGGTCCTGTTGGGGCCGAGGCCAGCTTCTCCGCCCTGTGCCTCGGTATGACTGGAGGATTTGATGGAGTTCCTATATTTGGAAAAGGTTTAGTTTATCACAGAAGATGGTGTTTGTTTACACTACATTTTAAAGAGTTGGTTACCGTCAGCTGCTGGGTGGGTGGGGTATTTTGTTGGGTGTTATTGGGGTGGAGGGGGGGATCGGGGTTTTTGCCGTTTTGCTTTGTGTTGGGTGCTTAAAATGTTAAAAATCAAATAAAAATATTTTTTTAAAAAGAGATACTGTGGACCAAATTGTAGGAAAACTCGTTTATTTTTGCAACACCAGCCAGATATTTCGCCAACTACAACTGTGATACTTGACATAAATGATTCTGTAATTTCCCCATGAGTGCTAATTTACATCTCAAATGTATCCTTATGAATGACCAGCATAACTTCCAGAATGGAAACGAACTGGAGCTGTTGCAGACTAATACCCACAGTATAATAAGGTGGCATGCAGACAAAAGTCGAAAAGAACCACGGCACAAAAGCGAAAAGTTTAAAAAGTGTGAATTCTTTTTAAAATTTAAAGTACCCAATTCATTTTTTGCAATTAAGGGGCAATTTAGCGTGGTCAATCCACCTCCCCTGCACAAAGCTGCTAACTGATTTTAGAAGCACTGAAAAATTGTATATTTTTTGCATTGATGGTGCAAGAATGTCAGTGTTTGCTCCTTTTGTTCGAAAGGATGTTGGAGATGATTGAAAAGAGTCCATGAGATTCAGAGGCTATATGAAACAGAAATATATTGTCCTGGCGAAAGAGCAGTCGGTGAGGGAGAATAAAAATGCATAAAACTGAAAAGGAATTATGAGGAATGCGTTTACAAGTGTCCCCAAGGAGTATAACTTGCAGTCCCATTCTATAGTTCCCCAATGGGAATTTTGACATGACGAGAGCTGACGTATTTGATAAGCTGAAGGAATTTTGAACATATGTCCTGGCAGATAACCTATGTTTTAGGATTATGAAGGAGGCAAGTAAAAAAATTAATGGGCTGCAGATGTCATCAAAGAAGAAGAATTGTCAGCGGTGTCACCAGTCTTGGTACCAAACAAATATAGTGCCTTTATTTAAGAAGAGCAATACATCTAACCCAGGCAGTAGCAGGCCCATGATCGATAATGGTTAAAATGGGAAGTTTTCTGAGGATTAGGCTGGGCCTGCACTTGTATGCTTAATAATTTAATAAGAAGCAGCGAGTGTGGATTTAGGAAAGGAAGATGCTGCCTGACAAATTTCCAGATGTTAGAACTTTACAGCCGGCATAGATATTGCATCTCCCTAAATTCATGTTTGTTTGGACTTGGATGATGGTTTTGCTGAAGACACACATGAAAGATTACTATTGAAAACCGTGCCTCAGGAATCTCGACTAGCCATCACTGAATAACAAATTGGTAAAATATAGGAAACAGAGTAATTTGAAGAGATGTAAGCAAGTTAAGACAGGATTAAGGTGTGAATTGAAAGTGCTCCACAGATCACTGCTAGGACCTGTGTTGTTTAAATCCTATATTAATGGCCTAGATTTTGAAATCAAATACAAATTTCTCAAATTTGAATAAAAAGGGAAAGCAATGGAGATGGAGGAGGTATTGCAAGATTTATAGATGGATTTGTATCAGTTATCTATTGGAAAGACAAAAAGCAAATTCAACATATTTATTATGTTGACAAAACTGTACTTCCAAGGTGTCCAATGAATGTACCTGAATTAGCTGAGAGATTTTTAGAATGTGGCTTGGCAGTGTTAGTAGATTCATCACTTTCAGAGTATAAACATGGGAAAGCATACCTTTTTAAAAAAAAAATGAATTCTACAGTTTTTTGTTAGACCAGAAATGCTACTTTAGATTAAGACGGGGGAGAAAGTGGGAGCAGAAGACTTGAATTTTAAAGAGCATAAATAAATTTAAAGCAGACATAATTTTTAGATTGATTAATATTTGGATAGTTTGCAGGATGAGTAGTAAAGCCAAAAACATTTGGCACATTGAAAATACAACTGGATGCAATCATGACAGAGTTAAGACACTGAAGGTACAATCCTCAATGGCACGATGATCTATTACTATCATTGACCTCTTAAATTCTTAAATATATTTGTATTTATTAAAGGAAAATGAGAAAATGTATGTTTGATATTTTGATAACTAATGGCAATTAACATTGTGTCTGAGGATCAACTTCATATGTGAAAATCTTGACAGATGGTCAGTGTCACCAGATGATGATCTGTAATTTTACAGCTGTTCCGGATGCGGAGGATGCAAGCTTTCCAGGAATTGTTGATGGTGTAGAGGTCTAAAAAAATTGAGTTGTGGCTCAAGTGCTATCCACACCGGGGTTGATCTATATTTTCAAGATACCTGGGTTAGCAGTTCACTTCCAGGGTCAGCTGACTTTAATAATGTGTGGACATTCTCCAGCAGAGGCTGTTGGATAGCCACCAGGAAGAAAAATTTTGCTTACCCAGGAAACTTGAAGCCAATTGTCATACACAGCTGCAATCAACTAACATAGGATAGGCTGGAGCATTCATGAAGACCGGTACGCTCAACTGTAATATTAGATGCTTGGAGCAAAGTACTAAATGGGTACAACTTATCAGGAAGAATTAAACAGACTGGAGTTCTTTCCTCCAGAAAAGAGAAAACAAGAAGGTGACCTCATGGAGAAACTCAAAATTCTGAAAGGATTTAATAGGGCAGACATTGAAAGCTTATTTGCACCACACGTGGGATCCAAAACTTGGGTTAGGCATGAGGCAAGATAGTCACGAGTAAAACTAATAAGGACCTTGAGATAAACTTCTTTGTTTCCAGATGTTACAAATGTAGAGTTCAATACCACATTGAGTAATTGAGAAAAATAACACCGGTTAACTTAAGCAGAAGCTGGGTAAGTGAATGAAGAGAAAGAATTAAAAAGATATGATCAGCTGAAAGGAAGTAAGGTGGAAGAAGGCACCTATCAAGCACAAACTCTGCTTTACACCAATTTTACTGAGTGGCCCATATCTATGCTGTAAAGGTTTTGTGACCGACAGCATAATTTTGAGAAATAATGATTTCAAGCCAGCGTTAATTGTACGTCAACCAATTAAACATGGTGCCATCAGTAGTTTATGCAAAATCTGTAAAACTAGTCAGTTCAATTTTATTGTAAATGTTCTTTTTTATTAATGGAACAGAAGGCATACAAATTGGTTTTTGATGAATGCTATAAATGTTATTCATAGCTTGGCTTTTGCATGAGAGTGCTCAGTTAAATTGAGGATATCTACAGTATATTTGTTCTGTTTAACATTCTCTGTAATATGAGACAACGGCACAAGAGCATGTGCCTGTCATAGATTGCCATCAAACCTCCATCATGAATATTTTCTCGGCATTTCAGTACCCTTCCTTGCTTTCTCACTGGCTGTGACATTTTTTTCATTGAAATTTAGCTCAGATGCAAACTAATTTAGAAAAATAAAGGGTGGGGTTCCACCCTCTGTAATTATACACCCAACTTTAGTTCTGCTGTTATCAATACTTCCCTGTACAGTATATAGAGGAGCCAAATTGCAGACCTTCAGGTACTTAAAGTACTGAAACATATGACGATTCACTGAACTTAAAGTTCAGGGTTTGTCGAAGTCAGTTGGAGGTTGATCCCATAGAAGCAGGTCAGCACATGAGCTTCACTGGATTTCCAGTGAATGTGGATCCAGTCTCTCCCACAGTCGCTCACAAAGGCAAAAGAGCAACATGAACAATTAACCACCAATTCATTGTGAACACTCAAATGTGATCCTCAGCCAATCCTTGCTCCTAGGGTGCTGTGGGCTCTTTACATGGATTTCTCAAAAGAAGTGAGATTCCAAAAGGAACAGAGTGTAGATATAGTCATTAACAGTCAGCAGTTAAAAAGGACATACCAAATTCATGGGTGCAAAGATAGTAGTACATGCACATCATGGATAGGGAAGCAAGATTTTCAGGAGGACCTGGTTCCACCCTCTTTTGTCAACAAATTTCATTGGAGGGAGGGGTGCATTCAAAGGAGAGGTTGTGGCGGAATGGTGTCAATGGACAAGTAATCCAGAGTTAGCTGTTCTTTAGATTACATTCTCAACAATTTCCTGCTGCACAACTGGCCTAGTCACCTGTATCCAAGGGAAGTAAATACAGCTTCTTCTATGTTGAAGTGGTACTGTACTGCAAGTAATTCTGCAAGTATGGAACCTAAGGGCATGTGCTAGATGTAAATAAATCATGCACTCCCCATCAGTTGGATTTTGGGTAAGATCTTTGGGGAGTATGGGAATGCATGTCAATTGTGCTTTGTTGTGTTCTGTTACATCAGCGTGTCCATTGTTCCCTCTCAACTGTTTGAAATTTGACTCGTGCTAAAGAAATAGTTTTTCTTAAGAAAATATGTATTTCACTACGAGCTGAGGACAGATAGGCCAGTCTAAAGGACACAGCCAAAGGGCACGTTCTTAAGCAAACTCATTTATAGGCAAGGAGAGACACATTTATTGCCATTCTTTTTAAAATGAAAATCAAGCATCATGAAAACACTGGCAGCATATTGGAATAGTTACAAGGTGGCACTGAATTTAAGTTTTCAAACGCCTGTAGTTTTCAACAGAAAAAAATGATAAGTTGAACTATCTTGAGATCTTCAAGAATGAATTGGAGGAAGAGACAGCATGATCAGTCCTTGCGTCTCATCAGTAAGACTATAAAAAGGAGGAAGATGTATGGGATGGAGCTCTAGACATGTAAGAGGAGAATATTCAGAGTCGCACTCACAAGTCCATAGAATTGTATAGTAATGATTGCAGTGGAATGAGAGAGCTTGGAGAATGGGTAGTTTTCACTCCCAGTCTTTCCTGGTCTGTTTTCTTGAATTGCAAGGGAGGTGCTTGAAGAACTTTCTGAGGAGTGAACACAGCACTCTGATTTTGGATTAAGCTTCCGAGTTTGGATTAAGCTTTAAGTTGTGCGAATCGCAGCTTGTGGAAGAAATTTGATCAATTGTAGATGGACATCTAGAATTAGATTGGAAGAAATGTGCCAAAATTAAGTTCTGCAGCAGGATGTTTCAGTGACATGTGTAGGCTGAATGGTTTTTGCTTGTTGTTGAATTCCTATGTGGAACATTTGCGATCATTTCGACAATGCTGTAAGCTGACGTACAGGTCTTATTGAAAGAAAAATATAATTTTCAATAGATACTTGAGTTGGCATGAGTTACAGTTATTCGTAAGGAATCTTAAATTTGATCTCCTTTTTTCAAGATGTCTAATTTCCTGCTGCAGCAAGATTTGAATGTCACTGAAATTTTCTTTTGATAATTTTTAGTCTTTGAACTGCAGTGGAATGTTTTCCAAAATGGCACCTGTTTCAGATTATTAATGTTACAAATTTCTGAAAGATGCAAAAAGAATGGGATGTTACAAATAGTTCTCAGTTCGGAAAGAGAACTGAATGCTGCGTAGAATCTGGCACTGTACAACTCATTAAACATAAAAATATCAAAATTATCTAGTTTGAGCACGCGCAAGTGGGGTTAATGACATTGGAGTCCTAACATACAGTGCAGCTGAGCACTGGGTGTGGTTCAGCTTCCCTGCTTGGCTGAGATCCCAATCTCAATCCCATTTGCATGGAAAGGGATATTGAGGGATAGAGATCAGACACCACTCCACTTGAAGGAAGAGCAACCTTCACTGTTTAAAAAAGAACAAGCACAAATTATTGCAGATGCTGGGAATTTGAAATAAAAACGGAAAATGTTCAGGTCAGGCAGCATCCGTGGAGAGAAATAACTTTTCAGATCAGTGTTTTGTTCTGATGAATCGCCATTCGTTATCTCTGGTTCTCTCTCTGCCAGTGCTGCTTGATCTGCTGAATGTTTCCTCACGTTTTCTGATTTTATTTGCCATCATTTCTGGGCTCTTTGTAAATTCACTATTCCAGGCTGCCTTGGGATCACTATGATTTAAGTTGTTGAGGGATTGTGGCCTTCATTGCAGGATGGCATGGGCAAATGAGATCAGAAAGAAGAGAGAGTTGGAAAATGGAACCCTGCATAAAAATGTTTGAGCATTTGGTTATTGTTCACTTGCTCAAGTCTTGCTTCTATGGTCTGAAAAGCAGTATAATAGAAGTCCAAGGCAGGTTAAAAAAGGCTGAAAAGTTAATCTCCAGAAAGATTGCTAGTTTTCCTGAGTACTAAGAGTGTCAAATGATAACATTTACAATATGTTGATGGTCATAAGGAGTCAGTGAACTTTAGGAGATTGATTGAAAATGGGTGACAAAGAAGCCATTAAATCTTAGTGTAGGACTGTGTGAAATAATGGAATCCAGAGTAAACTTAAGGATTCAGCCAACAAGGGTGCATGAGGCAAAGACTTTATCTGGCCAGCATGCTTGATTTCTTGATTTCCTTTTCGAAAATTCCAGCCCTGGACTGCGAAAAGCCCGACACCACGATATATTTGGATCCTGGAAGATAATTGACAAAGTTTTGCAAGAAAGACCATGAAATGACTCAAAGCTGTGAGGATTCAGAGTGAGACTGAGTTGAAAAGTGACGCTTTGTGGGAACTCGATAAAGCAGTTATGTTGGTGAGGAGGACACTTAAGCTGAGTGGCCATGCAGCAACCTGAAAGTTCCCTTTAAATGATTGCGTGTGTGTAGCTGCACAAAAATTTTAAAGGGGTGGGATAGCCGAGGGTAAGGACTTCTTATGACACCAGGTAGGCAGGATAATAACTAGGGGCGCGATTCTCCGAAAACATTTCAAAGCGTGGTAACGAGCAGGAATTGCCGCAAGCTTCCCGGCACTCAGCCCAGCGAAACTGGCAACGCAATTTGACGTTAATTGGTCCACTGAACGAGGCCACACAGTCTTCCCACCACAAATAACACCTCGCCAGCTGATTTTCCAGGACCTCGCTCGTCAGCCCCCTGCTAACAAGGTCAAGCAGCACTTAAACTGGTGCCGAGGAGGCCAGCCCCAAGATTGGGGAACACTGATCTGAGGAGGATCCTGGACACAGTGGAGACCTGGAGGGAGGTCCACGAGGCAGCCAGTGCTGTCTGGGATGAGCTGGCAGCAGCTGTTAGTTCCAACAGTATGACCAAGACGACTGGCCAGCAGTGCAGGAAGAGACCTACACCGGGCAGCACGAGTGAGTAGACACCTTCCCCCTCCCCCCATCCCTCCACCCCCAAGGGAGCATCCACCTCCCAACTCTCCAAGTGATTCCCAGCCCTCCCTCTCCTCAACCCCACCTTCACCCACCCCCCCCCCCCCCCCCCCCCCACAACCACTGAACCACACATGTGGCTAACAATGCCCTCTCTGTGTCTCCGCAGGAAAAGCTCACCTGCAATCGGCGGGAGAGGGCCCAGACTGGCAGTGGTGTTCTGGACATTAAAATCCTCACCTCCTTTGAGGAGCAGGCCCTTGAGGTGACCGAGGTGGCCGAGGACAGATCGGTCACCCATGTGGAGGCTGGCGGACGCCGCAGAGGTGAGGAACCGCCGGGCTTTACCCGGGGAACCTGTCAAACGTGAGTAGAGATTGCCGTCCTGACTGACTCATCCCTCCCACTGACCACATGTCCGTTCTCCCGCAGGACCTCCAGCAGACTGTACGGCCCATCCTGTGTGGCCCCCGCCTGACTCCGAGGAGAACACCTTGGAGGAGAGCTCCGAGGATGCCACCGTGGTCGCGGCACAGCTGTCATCGCCACCCTCCACCTGCGAGATACACACACCTCGGTGGGACATGTTAACGGTCAGGCTTCGGGGGCACAATATGGTGAACACTACACTGCTGATGATGCACATCAGGTGGAGGCAGGAATTCCCAGGCGAGACAGCAGTCGGAGGGCTGCTGGATTCCAGAATCCAGCTGGGTCCCAGCCTGATGCTGAACCTCTGTAAATGGATTACCCGGAGCTGATGGAGACGATAGGTAGAGGCCAAGGCGTTTGGGGGGAAAGGTCAGTGTCAATCCAGCAGATTCATTGCAGCTTGGAGGAGTCCCAGAGGCTACGGATACGGGAGATGGCGCCGGCAATGAGTGGCTCCGAGGCCATCACTGCCATGGTGGTGACCGCAGTGGAGAACCTGGTGCATGACATCAACACCATGAGTGAAGGTGTCCAAGGCGTCGCGCAGTCGGTGACGGCCATGGCTGAGGGCCTTGACAGAATGACCACCTCACTGGGGATGTCACTCAGCACCAGACTGACCTTGATGAAGTTCTGCGGGACATGTCCCGCTCTCAGATGGGCATGGCCAAGGCGCTGTGGAGCTTGTCCCAGTCACTGAGGAGCATCGCCGGGGGTGTTGAAACCATGGTCCGGCCATGGGGAAACACCAGGGCTGGCAGAGCCGGACGATGCAGGGCAGCTGGGGCTCAAACCGGCTTCTCCTCCATCCCAAGGTGAACCCAGGAGCCCGATGGGCACCGATTGGGAAGAGGGATGCAGGGTGCCAACCCAAACGCATCCCATGGAGTGGTCACCAGCTCCCCCAGGTTCCTCCCATCTGGTGAGGCTTTCTCTCAAAGTCAGCACATGGACAGAGCGGCAAGGCTGTGCATGTGCCACCGACAAGTGAGCCGGGGCCCTCAGCCGCCAGGGGCATCGAGGGTCACGGGTCGAGGTAAGCAGCTGGCTGCCTCCACCTCTGATGTGCATCCGGGGGAAACACAAAGACATAGCGGTAGAGCTAGGAGAGTCAGTCACGTTGAGGATCACTGAGGGCACTGGGGTAGGGGGAGGGGTATGTAGGGGGTGGGAGAGGGTGTTGGGGGCTGTGGTGTGTGTGTGGGGAGGGGGACCACCAGGAGTGGGGTATTGCACAGCACATTAAACAACTTTTTGCACACCCATTATGATGCCTCTGTCACTTTGTTTCACAATGTGCGCTGACCTCCGGACCTTTTGCCCATCTCTCCAGGCCCCCCAATCCCCCCACTCCCTCCCCATGGCGCTCACCCACCCACCAGCCCTTGACATGTCCCCGGAGCCGTGTCCCATCTCCTGGGTATTCGGATATTGCATGTGTGGTGTTGCCTCCCGCAGTGTTCAAGCACAGTGTCCTGGCATCAAGGTTTGATTGGGATGCTAGGCAATGACTCCCACATGGTGCATGGCCTGCCCACCCACAGGAATCCACTTGGCATTGGTGAAGTGCTCACTTAACCACAATTGCCAATTCCCTATTAGCAATAGCCATTAGCCGCACGGCCAGAGGCCTCAGCAGTCAGTGGGGCTATGGGTGATTGGTGAGGCAGACAGGCAGGAGCAAGGGTTAACCTCTGGAATGGGTACACACAATCCCGGGATTGGCATTGTGGTGCCACGTGCGATTGACCTCCAATTGCCCCCTTAGCAACCCCCCTATCCAAATGGCAGCCCACCAATGCGGAGCGTCCCCCACTTCCTGCCGGACACTGGGGTGGCAATCCTAGCACCCCCCGGCCCCATTGCCTGTGAGAAAAGATGGCTACTCAGCTCCGAGGAAGTCGCAACAGCCCTTCCGTTAGGTTCACGTTTTATGAAAGGCGTACTAATCAGCGCCAGCGTGAGCACTTGCTGGGGAGGCCACTGGAAGACGGAAGGCCATTGGATATCTCATTGATTGTATGGAAATAGGGCTTAAGTGGTGAGAATTGGTTTCTCGTCACGCCAAGGCGAGATCCCGATTTCGCCTACGGGAGCTGGCCATTTGCATCATAAACTGTTAGGTGCCCGGTGCGACCTCGTTTTTGGCCTCTCCCGCTATTCACCGACCTTGGTGCGCTTGAGCGAGAGCGTAACGCGTCTGGAGAATCTCGCCCTAGGTTTAGACTATAATTACACTACTCCTCACCCCGCATGGTCACTGTCCCCGACCTGCTTGCAGGTTGTGGTTTATATACTGCGAAGTTCCTCCTAGGAGGGGAACAGTATACAATATAGGGTTTGGCTCCTGAGGGGATCGCAACAAGGGGCCACACACCCAGACGAATTGTACAAAGCCAAAAGAAAATACAGGGGGCGGGATTCTCCCATCATGCGGCTAAGTGCCGAAGCCTACGTAAAAACGGGAGTGTTTTACTCCGGCGTCAGCGCCCGTTCTGGGACCCCATACTGCGGCCCACAGGAGGCCCACGCCGCTCCAGCTGCCGATCCCGGCCTGAACCCGGCGCCACGGGGTCCGCGCATGCGCAGTTGGGCCTGCGCCAACTAGCGCATGTGCAAGAAGGCCTTCCCCGTGCTGGCCCCGACGCCAAATGGCGCAGGGCTACAGCAGCCGGCATGGAGGAAAGGCCTCCAGAGAGGCCGGCCCGCCAATCGGTGGGCCCCGATCGCGGGCCAGGCCACTATGGGGGGCCAGGCCACCCCCGGACCCTTCAATGCCGAGGTCCCGCCGGCTCAGGATGTTAGAACGGCGCCGGCGGGACTCGGCTTTTTGTTGACGGCCCATTTGGGCCGGAGATTCGGCGCGGCGGCCCGGGCCGTAGAGTCGCCGCATACCCCGACCGGCGGCGCGCCGACCACACCGGCCCCAGTGGCGCCGATTCTCCGCTCTGCGGAGAATCGCGTCCCGGCATCGGGGTGGCGTGGCACGATTCGCACATCCCGCCGGCTATTCTCCGACCCGGCGGATGCAATGAAGGTACTGTGAAAATCCCCTAGTCGTCACACTCCGGCGCCTGTTTGGGTACACTGAGGGAGAATTCAGAATGTCTAATTCACCTAACAAGCACTTCTTTCGGGACTTGTGGAAGGAAACAGGAGCACCCGGAGGAAACCCATGCAGACACTGGGAGAACGTGCAGACTCTGCACAGACAGTGACCCAAACGGGAATTGAACCTGGGACCTTGGCGCAGTGAAGCAATGGTGCTAACCACTGTGCTGCTAGTAACTTAACATCAACAATGTGGATTCTAAAACTCAATCTCATCTACTCTAAACTGCTTGTAATGCCAAGGTGGGATAGACAGTCCGATTTGAGGAGCCTGCTCAGTAATTGAAGAATTAGTTTGGCAAGAAATGCAATTGGAAGTTTCACAGTGCTGGACATAGGAATAACGCAAGAGAGTAACTATTAATGATGTTGAAATATCGTGGGCTAAAATGTATCATTGTTCTGAGGATTCCGGGCTCTTGATATTCAATGTGTTCAAACACTGGCTCACCAGTCAATGAAGCAATTAAAATGCTAAAGGACAAAACCAAACCCAGGAGTGGAAGTCAGAAGAGACTGCATTCAAAGTCAACAGTGCCCAGGTCAGATCAAACCCCGGAAAGTTGTCTAGTTTCAGTCATTGACTTACCAAAGAGAAATTGAAGCACTGCTAACTTTTCCACGTAAATACTTTTATTATTTGTTCATAGGATGTGGGTGTTGCTTGCAGGGCCAGCATTTATTGCCCATCTCTATTTGTCCTGGAGAAAGTGGTGGTGAGTTGCCATTTTGAACCACTGCACTTCTTGTCATGCAGGTCCATCCACCGTGCTGACAGATTCCAGGATTTTGACCCAGTGACTTAGTGAAGGAAGATTGATTCTTAGTGTCACAAAACTTGGGCTTTTCAACCTTTTAAAAAGATGGTGAATGTGATCTTGTCGATGTAGATAGAAAAGCAAACATATAAAATAGTACAACTAGAACCATTTTATTCCTTCAGATTAATTCAGGGGAAAGTAAAACAGGTTATAATAGGTCAAAGCCAAATATAAGACTAATATCAGCCATTTATTTCCATTGAATGATCAACACATGGAAAAAGTTGAGTGGAGTTGTGGAGATGAAATCTCTGCAATCATTTTAAGAAACCGTTGAACATTATAGTGAATATAGGATTAGTGGATGTCCTGAAATGGGTTGACTCATCTTGTGAAGCAAGAAACTTGACAACTGGGACAAGTGAACACACAGACCTATGCAAACTGAGTTCAGATTTGGTGCAGATCAATTGGATTGAAATATGGGGGGTCTCATTCTCTGTTTCCTCATTATATGTATAAGAGTTCTGTGTGTTTGTAGAAGTTTCTACTGGGGGGATTTTAACACCAGAGTTGGAGGTGACTACACCCTTTGGAAGGACTCCATCAGGAAAGGAGGAATCAAGAAATCAAACGGTAATGGTCACTTTCTTCTCACCAAGTGCACTTAATATGGGATTACCATCACAAACACACTCTTCTGTCAGAAATACACAACTCTGAAAATATCCCCAATCCAAACATTGTATCTGTTGGATACATCGGTGTCCATGCCTGGGATAAGAAGGTGGTTCACATCATTCAGATGCAAACGACAGCTGAATAGCCCACAGAATAGTACACTCCACCATGAGCATACATGTGGTACCACAACACAGAAAATTCTCAAAAGATTTAGTATCTACATTCTCCAGGATACCAAAAGAAAACAATTCCAGTTGCAACTTTAGTTCTACCTTGCTCTTACAGGCCTCAAAGTGGAAAAGTTGTGGCAAATTTGCAATCCAAGAGACATGTGCCCAGATCATTAGGTTTGAAGCTGACAGGTATTAACTGGTTCAATGAGAATGATAAATATGCAGACTTGTCAGTGAGAAACATGTCTTTGCTACATGGCAAAATCACCCTACATCGCAACATAGACAAGAAGAATGCATGTAACTGAAATCTGAAGCTCAGAGAATGATAAGTGTCATCAAAAATATGTGTTGGGGGTTTCCGGGTGCGGTGATGACCAGCTAAGCCGCACGTTTCGGCAGCTCCCATTGGAACGGACTTTTGGGCTCTTGATAAGAGCCCCAACGGCAATTTTAAACGGCCAAAATCACTGTGCGGTGAAATAGAAGGGAATCCCCCCCGGATATTGATGGAAAAAGGAGAGGATAGCGGCAGGATTGCAGTGGATCCTTCGGAGCAGCGGCAAGGAAGGAAAGCTCGAAGCAAGATGGGGTCGGAAGGTGGCCATTCGATATGGGGCCCGGAGCAACAAGAGTTCCTGCGGCGCTGTGTGGAAGAGCTGAAGAAGGAGGTGTTGTCCCCGATGCTACAGGTGATTGAAGGGCTAAAGGAGGCGCAGAGGACCCAGGAGCTGGAGCTTCGGGTCGTGAAGGCAAAGGCTGCTGAAAATGAAGATGAAATTCAGGGCCTGGTGGTGAAGACAGAGACGCACGAGGCGCAGCACAAGAGGTGTGTGGAGAGGTTGGAAACCCTGGAGAATAATTTGAGGAGGAAGAATCTAAGAGCCTTGGGTCTTCCCGAGGGCGCAGAGGGGGTGGACGTCGGGGCATATGTGAGCACGATGCTTCACTCGCTAATGGGATTGGAGGCCCCGACGGGCCCTTTGGAGGTGGAGGGAGCTTATCGAGTTATGGCGCGAAGACCAAGGGCAGGAGAAATACCTCGAGCCATAGCAAGGAGTCAGGAGGGCTAGAAGGGGTCATGAAAAGTCATTGGCAAATAGGGTTAAGGAAAATCCCAAGGCTTTTTACACGTTCATAAAAAGCAAGAGGGTAGCCAGGGAAAGGGTTGGCCCACTGAAGGATAGGCAAGGGAATCTATGTGTGGAGCCAGAGGAAATGGGCGAGGTACTAAATGAATACTTTGCATCAGTATTCACCAAAGAGAAGGAATTGGTAGATGTTGAGTCTGGAGAAGGGGGTGTAGATAGCCTGGGTCACATTGTGATCCAAAAAGACGAGGTGTTGGGTGTCTTAAAAAATATTAAGGTAGATAAGTCCCCAGGGCCTGATGGGATCTACCCCAGAATACTGAAGGAGGCTGGAGAGGAAATTGCTGAGGCCTTGACAGAAATCTTTGGATCCTCGCTGTCTTCAGGGGATGTCCCGGAGGACTGGAGAATAGCCAATGTTGTTCCTCTGTTTAAGAAGGGTAGCAAGGATAATCCCGGGAACTACAGGCCGGTGAGCCTTACTTCAGTGGTAGGGAAATTACTGGAGAGAATTCTTCGAGACAGGATCTACTCCCATTTGGAAGCAAATGGACGTATTAGTGAGAGGCAGCACGGTTTTATGAAGGGGAGGTCGTGTCTCACTAACTTGATAGAGTTTTTCGAGGAGGTCACTAAGATGATTGATGCAGATAGGGCAGTAGATGTTGTCTATATGGACTTCAGTAAGGCCTTTGACAAGGTCCCTCATGGTAGACTAGTACAAAAGGTGAAGTCACACGGGATCAGGGGTGAACTGGCAAGGTGGATACAGAACTGGCTAGGCCATAGAAGGCAGAGGGTAGCAATGGAGGGATGCTTTTCTAATTGGAGGGCTGTGACCAGTGGTGTTCCACAGGGATCAGTGCTGGGACCTTTGCTCTTTGTAGTATATATAAATGATTTGGAGGAAAATGTAACTGGTCTGATTAGTAAGTTTGCAGACAACACAAAGGTTGTTGGAATTGCGGATAGCGATGAGGACTGTCTGAGGATACAGCAGGATTTAGATTGTCTGGAGACTTGGGCGGAGAGATGGCAGATGGAGTTTAATCCGGACAAATGTGAGGTAATGCATTTTGGAAGGGCTAATGCAGGTAGGGAATATACAGTGAATGGTAGAACCCTCAAGAGTATTGAAAGTCAAAGAGATCTAGGAGTACAGGTCCACAGGTCATTGAAAGGGGCAACACAGGTGGAGAAGGTAGTCAAGAAGGCATACGGCATGCTTGCCTTCATTGGCCGGGGCATTGAGTATAAGAATTGGCAAGTCATGTTGCAGCTGTATAGAACCTTAGTTAGGCCACACTTGGAGTATAGTGTTCAATTCTGGTCGCCACACTACCAGAAGGATGTGGAGGCTTTAGAGAGGGTGCAGAAGAGATTTACCAGAATGTTGCCTGGTATGGAGGGCATAAGCTATGAGGAGCGATTGAATAAACTCGGTTTGTTCTCACTGGAACGAAGGAGGTTGAGGGGCGACCTGATAGAGGTATACAAAATTATGAGGGGCATAGACAGAGTGGATAGTCAGAGGCTTTTCCCCAGGGTAGAGGGGTCAATTACTAGGGGACATAGGTTTAAGGTGAGAGGGGCAAGGTTTAGAGTAGATGTACGAGGCAAGTTTTTTACGCAGAGGGTAGTGGGTGCCTGGAACTCACTACCGGAGGAGGTAGTGGAAGCAGGGACGATAGGGACATTTAAGGGGCATCTTGACAAATATATGAATAGGATGGGAATAGAAGGATACGGACCCAGGAAGTGTAGAAGATTGTAGTTTTGTCGGGCCGTATGGTCGGCACGGGCTTGGAGGGCCGAAGGGCCTGTTCCTGCTGTACATTTCTTTGTTCTTTGTTCTTTGTTCATAGTGGTGAGGTTTCACCGCTACAATGACAGAGAGATGGTCCTAAGATAGGCGAAGAAAACTCGGATATGCAGGTGGGAGAACGCGGTGATCCGCGTATACCAAGATTGGAGTGCGGAGGTGGCGAGGAGGGCAAGTTTCAATCGGGCTAAGGCGGTGCTTCACAAAAAGAAGGTGAAATTTGGAATGCTGCAACCGGCGAGACTGTGGGTCACATACCAAGGGAAGCACCACTACTTTGAGACGGCAGAAGAGGCGTGGACATTCATAGTGGACGAGAAGCTGAAATAGTCTGGCGAAAGAAAGAGCTTCTGGGACAAAGTGGTGGGGTGACTATGTGGGACGAGGAAGGGGGGGGGGGATGATTTTTCAATTGTTAACTCTTTAATCCTGTAAATTTTCTCTCTTCCCCTCGTTTGGGGGCGGGGGCGGGGGGGGGGGGGAAAGTATGAGGAACTGTGGGCGCCGGTGGGTAGGAAAGCGGGGCTGAGTGGGAAACGCGGGCCTCGTTCCCGCACTATGGTAATTATGGCGGGAACAGGGACGCAGGAAGGTGAGGGCCTCGCACAGTGAGAGGCCGAGGGCAAACGGGGAAGCCGAGGTCAGCCAGAGTTCGCTGACTTCTGGGAGCAACATGGGGGTGTAATTACGTTAGAGGGGGATCTAGCGGAGGGGGGGGGGGGAGCTAACTGGGTTGCTGCTGCTAAGGGGGAGCTGTTATGGGGCGGGGTGGTCGAGGCGGGAGGGCACCGTCGGTGGGATATACGGGTACGTGGGAACCGGGTGAGGAGCTGGGGTAAAAAAGGGGATGGCTAGTCGACAAGGGGGGGTGGTGGTAAAGAGCCCCCCAACCCGGTTGATCACGTGGAACGTGAGAGGGCTGAATGGGCCGATTAAAAGGGCGCGGGTACTCGCACACCTAAATAAATTAAAGGCAGATGTGGTTATGTTGCAGGAGACGCACCTGAAATTGACAGATCAGGTCAGACTACGTAAAGGATGGGTGGGACAGGTGTTTCATTCAGGTTTGGATGCGAAGAATAGGGGGGTGGCTATTTTAGTGGGGAAACGGGTACTGTTTGAAGCAACGACCATAATGGCGGACAGTGGGGGTAGATATGTGATGGTGAGTGGCAGACTGCAAGGGGAGGCGGTGGTTCTGGTGAACGTGTACGCCCCGAACTGGGATGATGCAAACTTCATGAGGCGTATGTTGGGGCGTATCCCGGACCTGGAGGCGGGAAAGTTGGTAATGGGGGGAGATTTCAATACAGTGCTTGATCCAGGGCTGGACCGGTCGAGATCCAGGACCGGGAGGAGGCCGGCAGCGGCCAAGGTGCTTAAGGACTTCATGGAGCAGATGGGAGGAGTAGACCCTTGGAGATTTATCAGACCTAGGAGTAAGGAGTTCTCATTCTTCCATATTCACAAGGTATATTCACGGATAGACTTTTTTGTCCTGGGAAGGGCACTGATTCCGAAGGTGACAGGGACGGAGTACACGGCCATAGCCATCTCGGACCACGCTCCACACTGGGTAGATCTGGAGGTAGGAGAGGAAAAGGAACAGCACCCACTCTGGAGAATGGATATGGGCCTGTTGGCGGATGAGGGGATATGTCTAAGGGTGAGGGGGTGTATCGAAAGGTACTTGGAGCTTAATGACAATGGAGAGGTTCAGGTGGGAGTGGTCTGGGAGGCGTTGAAGGCGGTGGTCAGAGGGGAACTGATATCCATAAGGGCACATAAAGGGAAGCAAGAGAGTAAAGAAAGGGAGCGATTGCTGAGAGAACTTCTGAGGGTGGACAGGCAATATGCAGAGGCACCGGAGGAGGGACTGTACAGGGAAAGACAAAGGTTACATGTGGAATTTGACCTGCTGACCACGGGTAAGGCAGAGGCACAGTGGAGGAGGGCACTACAGGCCGGTGAGTCGGTTACTGGCCCAACAATTGAGGAAGAGGGGAGCGGCGAGGGAGATAGGTGGGGTGAGGGATGAGGAGGGAGAGATGGAACGGGCAGCGGAGAGAGTGAATGGGGTGTTTAAGACATTCTATGAGAGGTTGTATAAGGCTCAGCCCCCGGAAGGGAAGGAGGGAATGATGCATTTCCTGGATCAGCTGGAATTCCCGAAGGTGGAGGAGCAGGAGAGGGTGGGACTGGGAGCACGGATTGATGTGGAGGAGGTGGTAAAGGGGATTGGGAGCATGCAGGTGGGGAAGGCCCCGGGACCGGATGGGTTCCTGGTGGAATTTTATAGGAAATATATAGACCTACTGGCCCCGCTTTTGACGAGAACCTTTAATGAGGCCAGGGAAAGGGGGAAGTTGCCCCCGACTATATCGGAGGCGACAATATCGTTACTTTTGAAGAAGGATAAAGACCCGCTGCAGTGTGGGTCCTACACACCCATTTCCCTTTTGAATGTAGATGCTAAGCTCCTGGCCAAGGTAATGGCGACGAGGATAGAGGATTGTGTCCCGGGGGTGGTCCATGAGGATCAAACTGGGTTCGTTAAGGGGAGACAGCTGAACACGAACATACGGAGGCTGCTAGGGGTGATGATGATGCCCCCACCTGAGGGGGAGGCGGAGATAGTGGTGGCGATGGATGCCGAGAAAGCATTTGATAGGGTCGAGTGGGACTACCTGTGGGAAGTGTTGAGGAGATTTGGTTTCGGTAAAGGGTTCATTGGATGGGTACAGCTGCTATATAGGGCCCCGGTGGCAAGTGTGATCACGAACAGGCAGAGGTCTGACTACTTCCGTCTTTATAGAGGGACGAGGCAGGGGTGTCCCCTGTCTCCGTTACTGTTTGCATTGGTAATTGAGCCCCTGGCCATAGCACTGAGGGGCTCCAGGAAGTGGAGGGGAGTACTCAGGGGAGGAGAAGAACACCGGGTATCATTGTCTGCAGATGATTTACTGCTGTATGTTGCGGACCCTGTGGAGGGGATGCCTGAGATAATGCAGACGCTCGGGGAGTTTGGGGAATTCTCGGGGTACAGATTGAACATGGGAAAGAGTGAGTTGTTTGTGGTACATCCAGGGGAGCAGAGCAGGGGAATAGAGGATTTACCGCTGAGGAGGGTAACAAGGGATTTCCGGTACTTGGGGATCCAGATAGCCAGGAGTTGGGGAACCTTACATGGGCTTAATTTAACACGATTGGTGGAACAGATGGAGGAGGATTTTAAGAGATGGGACATGGTGCCCCTGTCACTGGTGGGGAGGGTGCAGGCGGTCAAAATGGTAGTCCTCCCGAGATTCCTTTTTGTGTTTCAGTGCCTCCCGGTGATGGTCACGAAGGCTTTTTTCAAGAAGATCGAGAAAAGCGCTATGAGTTTTTAAAAAAAAATATTTTATTGAAAATTTTTGGTCAACCATCTCAGTACATTGTGTATCCTTTACACAATAATATAACCGTATAAATAACAATGACCTGTTTTATAAACAAAGAATAAATAATATATAACAAAAACAAAAACTAAAACTAAATGGCAACTGCCTTGTCTCAGATAAACACTCTCCAAAAATATGATTCAACAGTCCAATATACAATCATTTATAGCAACGACCTATACATATTATACATATATATTAACAACCCTGAGAGTCCTTCTGATTCCTCCCCCCCCCCCCCCCCCCCCCCCCCCACCCCCACCCCCACCCCCTCCCCCCTGGGCTGCTGCTGCTACCTTCTTCTTTTCCATTCCCTCTATCTTTCTGTGAGGTATTCGACGAACGGTTGCCACCGCCTGGTGAGCCCTTGAGCCGATCCCCTTAGGACGAACTTAATCCGTTCCAGCTTTATAAACCCTGCCATGTCATTTATCCAGGTCTCCACACCCGGGGGCTTGGCTTCCTTCCACATCAACAGTATCCTGCGCCGGGCTACTAGGGACGCAAAGGCCTAAACATCGGCCTCTCTCGCCTCCTGTGCTCCCGGCTCTTGTGCAACCCCAAATATAGCCAACCCCCAGCTTGGTTCGACCTGGACCCCCACTACTTTCGAAAGCACCTTTGTCACCCCCACCCAGAACCCCTGTAGTGCCAGACATGACCAGAACATGTGGGTGTGATTCGCTGGGCCTCTTGAGCATCTCGCACACCTATCCTCTACCCCCAAAAATTTACTGAGCCGTGCTCCAGTCATATGCGCCCTGTGTAACACCTTAAATTGAATCAGGCTTAGCCTGGCACACGAGGACGATGAGTTTACCCTACTTAGGGCATCCGCCCACAGCCCCTCCTCAATCTCCTCCCCCAGCTCTTCTTCCCATTTCCCTT
The DNA here is from genome assembly GCF_047496885.1 of Scyliorhinus torazame. Classification (NCBI taxonomy): domain Eukaryota; kingdom Metazoa; phylum Chordata; class Chondrichthyes; order Carcharhiniformes; family Scyliorhinidae; genus Scyliorhinus; species Scyliorhinus torazame. The sequence goes on from NC_092713.1 coordinate 153,474,610, forward strand.
TCAGCTCATCTACCATAATCTCCCCCTCGTCCCTCATTTCCCTATATATATCTGACACCTTACCGTCCCCCACCCATGTCTTTGAGATCACTCTGTCCTGCACCTCATTCGTCGGGAGCTGCGGGAATTCCCTCACCTGTTGCCTCGCAAAAGCCCTCAGTTGCATATACCGGAATGCATTCCCTTGGGGCAACCCATATTTCTCGGTCAGCGCTCCCAGACTTGCGAACTTCCCATCCACAAACAGATCTTTCAGTTGCGTTACTCCTGCTCTTTGCCATATTCCAAATCCCCCATCCATTCTCCCCGGGGCCAACCTATGGTTATCTCTTATCGGGGACCCCACCAAGGCTCCCGTCTTTCCCCTATGCCGTCTCCACTGTCCCCAAATTTTCAAAGTCGCCACCACCACCGGGCTTGTGGTGTATTTCTTCGGTGAGAACGGCAATGGGGCCGTCACCATAGCTTGTAGGCTAGTCCCCCTACAGGACGCCCTCTCCAATCTCTTCCACGCCGCTCCCTCCTCTTCTCCCATCCACTTACTCACCATTGAGATATTGGCGGCCCAGTAGTACTCACTTAGGCTTGGTAGTGCCAGCCCCCCCCTATCCCTACTACGCTGTAAGAATCCCTTCCTCACTCTCAGGGTCTTCCCGGCCCACACAAAACTCATGATACTCTTTTCGATCCTTTTGAAAAAAGCCTTCGTGATCACCACCGGGAGGCACTGAAACATAAAGAGGAATCTCGGGAGGACTACCATTTTAACCGCCTGCACCCTCCCTGCCAGTGACAGGGATACCATGTCCCATCTCTTGAAGTCCTCCTCCATTTGTTCCACCAATCGCGTTAAATTTAACCTATGAAATGTACCCCAATTCTTGGCTATCTGGATCCCCAAGTAACGAAAGTCCCTTGTTACCTTCCTCAGCGGAAAGTCCTCTATTTCTCTGCTCTGCTCCCCTGGATGCACCACAAACAACTCACTTTTCCCCATGTTCAGTTTAAATCCTGACAATTCTCCAAACTCCCGAAGTGTCCGCATTATCTCTGGCATTCCGTCTGCCGGGTCCGCTACATATAACAACAAATCATCCGCATACAGAGATACCCGGTGTTCTTCTCCTCCTCTAAGTACTCCCCTCCACTTCTAGGAACCCCTCAATGCTATTGCCAGGGGCTCAATCGCCAGTGCAAACAATAATGGGGACAGAGGGCATCCCTGCCTTGTCCCTCTATGGAGCCGAAAGTATGCAGATCCCCGTCCATTCGTGACCACACTCGCCACTGGGGCCCTATACAACAGCTGCACCCATCCAACATATTCATCTCCAAAACCAAATCTCCTCAGCACCTCCCACAGATAATCCCACTCCACTCTATCAAATGCTTTCTCGGCATCCATCGTCACCACTATCTCCGCTTCCCCCTCTGGTGGGGGGCGTTATGAGTTTTGTGTGGGCTGGGAAGACCCCGAGAGTGAGGAGGGGGTTCTTGCAGCGTAGCAGGGAGAGGGGGGGCCTGGCACTACCGAGCTTAAGTGAGTACTAGTGGGCCGCCAATATTTCAATGGTGTGTAAGTGGATGGGAGAAGGGGAGGGAGCGGCGTGGAAGAGATTGGAGATGGCGTCCTGCAAAGGAACCAGCCTACAAGCACTGGTGATGGCACCGCTGCCGTTCTCCCCGAAGAAATACACCACAAGTCCAGTGGTGGTGGCAACACTGAAAATTTGGGGGCAGTGGAGACGGCATAGGGGAATGACGGGAGCCTCGGTGCGGTCCCCGATAAGAAATAATCATAGGTTTGTCCCGGGGAGAATAGATGGGGGATTTGGAGCATGGCAGAGAGCTGGGATGGTGCAACTGAGGGATCTGTTCTTGGACGGGATGTTTGCGAGTCTGGGAGCGCTGACGGAAACATATGGGTTGCCCCAAGGGAATGAATTTCGATACATGCAACTGAGGGCTTTTGCGAGGCAACAGGTGAGGGAATTCCCGCAGCTCCCGATGCAGGAGATTCAGGATATAGTGATGTCAGGGACATGGGTGGGGGATGGTCGGGTGTCAGATATATACAGGGAAATGAGAGACGAGGGGGAGAACATGGTGGATGAGCTGAAGGGAAAATGGGAGGAAGAGCTGGGGGAAGAGATCGAAGAGGGGCTGTGGGCAGATGCCCTACGTAGGGTAAACTCTTCGTCCTCGTGCGCCAGGCTTAGCCTGATACAATTTAAGGTTTTGCACAGGGCACATATGACCGGAGCAAGGCTCAGTAAATTTTTCGGGGTAGAGGATAGGTGTGGGAGCTGCTCGAGAAGCCCAGCAAACCACACCCACATGTTTTGGTCATGCCCGGCACTGCAGGGGTTCTGGGTGGGGGTGGCGAAGGTGCTTTCATAGGTGGTGGGGGTCCGGGTCGAGCCTGGCTGGGGGCAGGCTATATTCGGGGTTGCAGAAGAGCCGGGAGTGCAGGAGACGAGAGAGGCTGATGTTTTGGCCTTTGCGTCCCTAGTAGCCCGGCGAAGGATACTGCTTATGTGGAAGGAAGCCAAGCCTCCGGGCGTGGAGACCTGGATAAACGACATGGCAGGGCTTATAAAACTGGAACGGATAAAGTTTGCACTAAGGGGTTCGGCCCAGGGGTTCACCAGGCGGTGGCAACCGTTCATTAACTACCTCGCAGAACGATAAAGGAAATGGGAAGGTAACAGCAGCAACCCTGGGGGGGGAGGGCTCAGGTGGGTCCTCAGGGGTGTTTTTGTAAAGATATTGGTACTTGGTTATGTATATTGAATTGCTGATTTTATTATTTGGGAGAGCTATTATTTTTGTTATGGCAGTTGCCATTTAGTTTATATATTATTTATTCACTTGTTAAAATACGGTCACGGTTATTTATATTGTTATGGTGTTGTAAAAAGGGGAAAAACCTTTGTACTGTTTTGTATGGCCGAAAAAGTTGAATAAAATATATATTTTTTAAAAATATGTGTTGGGTATCCTGGTTCCTAATTTACAGACATAGACAGCACTAGGACCCAATTTGTAAGTCACACTGAAATAAACTATAAAGGAACAAAAATGGGATAAAGTGTTCTTGGGTTGTATTAGACCAGAGTGAAGAGAGCTTTGCTGTGACCCGACTTGGAATGCTGACACTGGCTGTCTGAAATGGCCATGTTGCATTTGTCATTGCCAGGAATCCCTCATCTGGACGAGACAGAAGAAGATGACTTGAAAGTGGGGTGAAAGGGTGATTGGGGTTTTGCGACATCTGGCATTAAGATGATAGAGGAAAGTACATTTTTGTGGTTACAATTGTGTGCAGGCGCCTCAAAAAATAAATTGACTTAAAATAAACAGAACCAGTGTTGTAAATATTTAGGCTTTGAAAAGTGTTTTATTCATGGAACTTGGCTGGTAGAAAAAAAATGCATTGATTCTTCAAGACCATGTTGTTGATATTTATTTGTAATAAATTTGACTGTCTTCCCTGTCAAATGAACAATTCAAATCACTTCATAACTTGAATTTTTGTTTGTCCAGGCTTTTTGCAAGTCTTTAATCCTCATAACTAACTCCATTGCCTTATTTATAACCATTTGCATGATCCAGCAGTTTTCTACAAAGATATTTGGAGATCTTGAAAACATTTGGAGGTTTGGAGATCTTGATGTTTACAGATTTTGACCAGCTAACTCCATGACTAAGTAGCTGTTCCACTTTTTCCTGTAGTGTTTGTTTAGCTTGCAGTTTTCAATTTTACTTAAGGAAATGCACTCAGAACATGTACGCCTTTTTCAGAGGCTGACTAACCATCTGTACATTTCTTGAACTCAGTTTTCGCACTGAAGTATGCTTTTTTCAGCTTGGCGAAATACTCTGGCTGCCTTTACTATTTTTTACATCCCTTTTCTTCTGAAGGCTTTTACTCTTGCAGGTATGGATCCACCTACCTTGAGTACCTTGCCCAAACAGGTCAGCTGCAATCGTTGGCAGGCATCATGGCAAATTTGGATCTTGCTCTTGCCCAGAGTTCCGAGCAGGAGTCATTGGAGTCAGAAGCACTTTTAATCCCCATTATTTCAATCCTTCCCCTTCCCACTAGTGTCTATCTTGAGAGTGTGTGGGTAGAGGGTGGGACGGTGAAGGGGAGTAGTTAGATTAGCAGACCTTTGTTCTATTATCACCATTACATATTTCTCTCTTCTCCTGTTATAAATAAATAATCCACTTTGTAATGATTTACTTACAAATCTGGTACGTCATTGGAGCAGTGAAGGGCCAAAGATCTCAAAAACTTTATCCAAACTATTGGTTAATTCACTTATGTTGGGACTCCAGAGCCTGAGGGGCTGGAATTGACCGTGTACTCATCCAGGATGTTGGAACTGTACAATGACCATGTTCATTAGTTTGCGTACACTCATTATATTCACCAGTTAGAGTACACTTATCAGATTTGCTGGTGTCCCATCCAGAAAACAGGAAGGAAAATATATATCTATGTCAACCTTTCTACTTTATTAAATTATTTTAATTTTAGAAATGGAGAAAGCTTTTCCCGATGCCTGACTAATGATGGCTCATACCAGAATAATTTATAACTTTCAGAAACCATCAGGAACCTTGTTATCTTTAAAGAGGTGCTAATGTCCCTGGGACTGCAGACAATCAAATTCTAAAGAAATGCACCAACACCCTTCACATTTCTATGGCAGAGCTCCAGAAAATGGTGGCAGTATATCTGCAAGGGACATAGGGGCCATGACTCCTCTATTGAACACCTCAAGGTTTCAGACCTGGGAAAATACACTTTTGTTCAACATTTAAGAGAAGAATGGGAGGTGTGTACATGACCTCCCCAATCTGCTAGAACCTGTAATGAGCCCAGATAATCTACCATGTTACCACCCAACAGGCAGCAGCAGAAGGAACTCTGTCCAGGTAGACGGCCTGGCCATCACCTACACTGTGAATTACTGGAAATATTGAAACTCCTGAATCTGTACCATAAAGGTTCATTCATCTGTGTTTATTGTTATGTTGAAATGAACATTCAGCGATTAAAATGGCTCTTCTGTCACATCAACTTTTAATCACAAGATTGACCGAAATGAGATATGGTAGCATTGTAGTTATGTTACCAGATCTATAATCCCAGATCCTCAATGAATGATGCAGAAAAATGAATTCAAATCCCACTCTAGCTGCTGGGAAATGTCAGTTATCAAAAAAAGTCCGGAGTAAAAAGTTGGTGTCAGCTTTGTGACCACGAAAATGCAGGATTGTTGTAACAGCCTGCCTGGCTCTATGAAGCCGTTTTAGGGTCTGAACTCTGTTTGGTCTGGCGAAGTGTGACTCCAGATCCATAACAATCTTGTTGACTACAAATTGACTTCTGAAATGGCTTACTAAATCACTCCGTTGTATTCATGCCGGCAGCTCACTATTATCTTCTGCAGGGTAGTTAGGGGTGGGCAATTAAAGCTAGTGTGTTCACATGCCATGAATAAAGAACAAAATGTACTAATGTTTTTGATAATTCCAAGTTTTTGCAGTTTTATATAAAATCTATTGTTACAAATTAAATGACATAAAAACACAACAAAATAGGAATTTAGTGCTTAGGACTAGTGAAGATTATTTGAATTAAGCAATTTTGAGTTCAGCATGGACCGGAAACTATAATGACCTACACTTTGAGTTATAAATAAAAATGGGAAACATTTTGGACCCTTGGTTTGCATTGCTTTCCCTTGCCTGACTCATTCTCTATTATTTTAACTTCAATATAACTATTTCTATCTGAACAAACCTATTCTAATATTTATGAAGACTCCCCGTAAAGGACTGCCAATGTTACACAAACCAATTATTTTCTGTGTTTCCAAGATTTCATTGTGGGCTTAGGAGGTTGAAGTCCCCAGTCTGTGAAATAGCTGGTTTTCAATGGCCAAAGTTTCAAAAGTACATGACCCGAGCATATTTTCTTCATGATGAAGTGGAAGAATTACCACTCATGTTATCTCATTGTCTGCCCTGCTCCCAAGAGTTACCATGTTTATTGAAGCTTTTTTTCTTCCATAAAGCATGTCACTGCTGGAGAATGTAACATTTAAGGTATACTCCAGAATTTACTTTCTTGTGGGGGTGGAGTATGCGGGAATCGTGACCTCTGACCATGCGCTGCCCTGGTTGGCAGTTAGACTAGCTCAAGTCAGGATGGAGGTTAGACCCGGGGCTTCTAGAGGACAAGCTTCTGGAGGGCGGCAGGTTGGCACAGTGGTTAGCACTGCTGCCTCTCAGTTCCAGGGTCCCGGGTTCAATTCCAGCCTCGGGTGACTGTCTGTCTGGAGTTTGCATTTTCTCCCTTTGCGCGGGTTTCCTCCCGAAAGATGTGCAGGTTAGGGGATTGGCCATGCTAAATTGCCCCTTAGTGTCCAAAAGATTAGGTGGGGTTACTGGGTTGCGGGGATAGGGTGGGGACATGGGTTTAAGTAGGGTGCTCTTTCCAAGGGTCTGTGCTGACTCGATGGGCCGAATGGCCTCCTTCTGCACTGTAAATTCTGTAAAAATTTCTAATTTTCCATATATTGTACCTGATAATATCATCATAGAGAACAGAATATCATAAAATTTACAATGCAGAAGGAGGCCATTCAGCCCATTGGGTCTGCACCGGCTCTTTGAAAGAGCACCCTACCCAAGCCCACACCTCCACCCTATCCCCATAACCCAGTAACCCCACCCAACACTAAGGGCAATTTAGCACGGCCAATCCACCTAATGGGGTATAACAGAGAGTGGAGGTGCCAGTGTTCAAAACCCAAACCTTTTTATGTTGACATCAGTGGGCACACTGACCCTTAGTTTATGACCACGGCTCAGACAATGCAGCATTACTTCAGTATTGCTCTGAAGTGTCAGGTTAGGCTATGATCTGCAATCTTGGAAATGGGACTTGACACTGCTTTTTCACTTGGAAATGATCCGGCTACTACTAAACAAAGCTGATACTTGTTCTCATGCTCGATGTGTTGTCAGCGTTTTTTTGCATTCAGTCTATCATCGTTGAAAATTCAGCGAAAAGTTTAAGAACACTTCATTTCCCAGGACGTGAAACAAGGTATTTTGTTTATAAATCAATTTTTCAATGTTCAGTTCCCATATCCTGGGCAGTTCTAAAATCCACAGTACCAAGAACTCTCATACAACCGCTGCACTTGCCGGGAAGTTAATTTTGCTGTTGTTCTCGCTGTAACAGTGACTCGTTGACTCTTGAGTCCCGTGATCTGTACGTTACTGATATTAACGTGTGAAAATAGTTACACCATGTTCATGTCCGTTATTGATTGCTGGCAATCTGGCAATATTTGGACTGGGTGCACCTTCACTGAAAGTGAGAGGGTTTGATTCCAAATAAACCTTCAGGCACATACGAGAAGGAATTGGTGAAAAAGCAAAAGGGTTGAAGTGAGTAGATGTAATATTCTTCAGAAACATATGCAAATTGAAACATACCGTCCTGATGTTGCATTCTCTTTAATGGCTGCAAGTTGCCAGCTCATGTTCAAGGCTCATGACTGTCACTATTACAGTGACACGCAGACGGGAACGAAACTGACCATGAGTCAGGATAGATATAATAAGAAATTAGATAAAATGCTCAAATTCGTCTTGTGATTTATTTGGGTGCAAAGACTGGCCAGATTTCAGCCATACAGAGCCCTATTTATATAACATAAATATTGCCTGATTGGAAGTCTGATCATTGTTCACAAAGGTGAGCCCTACATGCATGCTCACAGTTCTCCCCCAATCATTAAAAATGAAAACGTTTAGAGAACAGGAAGGGGTGAATCCTTTTTCTCTCAAATTTACTTCAGCCAGGTTTAATTGATCCCCAGAAGGTTCACATTATCTCCTAAGCACATATAAAAGAAGTTTTCTGTGTATTAGGTTTATATTTTGTGCAGTATACAACAGAAAGACAAGAATTCACATTTGTACAGTGCACTTCACATCCTCAGGATGTGCCAGAGTAGTCAACTAGCAGTTTTAAATTGAAGTCATTGTTGTCATGTCAGGAAATATACTAGTGATTTTTATAAAGCAAAATCCCATAAACAGCAATGCAATAACCTGTTCATTTATACTTCTAGTTGAGGAATAACAAATTACCAGAACACATGCGAGAACTCCACTGCTTGTCTGCGAATAGTACTATTGTATCATCATGCTCATCTGAGAAGATATCAAAGGGTTGCAGTTGAATATTTCATACAAAATATGGCACCTGGCAGTGCAGTACTCCCTCAGTTGTGCTGATCACGTGGTGAAACTCCTGAAATCCATCCAACCAGAATTGGTAACTTGAGTCAGTTAAGAGAGACAGTTTAGAAAAAAAATTTAGAGTAGCCAATTCTTTTTTTTCCAATTAAGGGGCAATTTAGTATGGCCAATCTACCTACCCTGCACATCTTTGGGTTGTGGGGGTGACACCCACGCAAACTCGAGAATGTGCAAACTCCACACGGACATTTGCACAACGACCGCAGGTTCGGATTCGAACCCGGGTCCTTGGAGCCGTGAGGCAGCAGTGTTAACCACTGCACCACCGTGCCGCCCCTAAAAGAGACTTGTTTAGTGCCCCAGGAGCTTGACAGAGTTTAAGAAATGGCAGAACTAATTTTGGATGTCTTTCAGATAAAACTTGACTTCAGCAATAATGGATGGACAGAATGAAATAATGGCAAGAGATACTTTTCCAAGATCGTAGATATCAGAGTTCAAAGAGAAAAGTGCCAAATAAGTTAACCTTCTCAAATGGAGAGTGAGCAATTGTCAATCAACATGCATTGGTGAAATATAAAGTCAATTGAATTGTATTTGTTACAACTATAACATGGTATCACCACATTGAACAATGTTGTTAATGTGTGTCATATTCACACTTATTTTCACTTTATGCCAAGATCTACCGGTAATCCCACATCCGAAGGTGAATCACCTTGTAAGGCCTCTTATTACTTCTGAAACATAGATCGCACCAACTGTAGAAAAACCTCTTTAATATTTCATTCCTCTAACCAACAACATTCCATTTGTCTCCAAGTCAGTTGCTGTACATTCGTACTAACATTTTAGTGATTCATGTACCAGGATACCCAGATCCCTCTGTATCACAGAGTTTTGCAAGCTCTCTCGATTTAAAAAAAATATATATTTGGTATTTTCCAGGTTTTACACAGTATTAGCTCGTGTATACCTGATATTTGCAAATAAAGTTGTTTCATCTTTACAGAGATTGATATCCCGTCCTACCGTGCAATTGTTGTGGCTCATAAATTACTCCCACAAATGACTTCTTACCTTAACTATTTCTTATCTCCATCTAAACTGATTTTACATCTTTATCTTTAGAACTAAGGTCTTCCCTCACTGTTGTCATCCTTCGTTAACAGAGCTACTCCATCACTGCTTCCTGCCCCTTCAAAATGTCAAGTTTCCTTAAATATCCATCTCCGAGCCTTGGTCACATTGCAGCCATGTTTATGTATTAGCTATGAAGTCACATGTATGTATTTCTATTTGCTATTTGAGTTGCCAATTGTTACGAATGCTATGAAAATTCAAATGCAGAATCTTTAGTGCTGCCTTCTTACCATTTTTGTGTACTCTGGCTTTCCCTGTTGCTCAGACACTTCGGTTTGTACACTGTCACTTCCTACCACACACTGACTATCATTACGCTTATTACTACCTTGCTGCTTTGTCTTGCACGAGGAGCACAGTGGTTAGCACTGTTGCTTCACAGCTCCAGGGTCCCAGGTTTGATTCCGGCTTGGGTCACTGTGTCTGTGTGGATTTCCTCCGGGTGCTCCGGTTTCCACCTCAAGTCCCGAAAGACGTGCTGTTAGATAATTTTTTTTTTCAATTTGGACATCCTGAATTCTCCCTCTGTGTACTCGAACAGGCGCCGGAATGTGGCGACTCGGGGCTTTTCACAGTAAGTTCATTGCAAAGACTCGCAAGGTCCCATTGGATCTCGGGAGGTATGACGAGCTGGGTAGATGTTAAGCAGTGTTACTGTAAGCCTACTTGTACCAATAAAAAGATTATTATTATTTTTAAATTTACCACACTTTCCATCATGTGATCCCTCTTTAAAACTACCCGAGTTATGTGACTTGCCAGAATACTCCCAGCACGGTTCAGGTGAATACTATCCCATTAGTACAGCTCCTGCGTTCCCCAGTATTGGTACCATTATCATTGCCCCATGAATCAAAACCCATTTCTCCCACTCAAATCTTTGAGCTAAGTGCTTGCCTCTCTGATATTATTTATCCTAAACTAATTTGTTCATGGCAGATGCAATAATCCAAAGATTATTACCTTTGAGGTTCTGCTTTTTAAATTTGGTGCCTAGTTACTCCTCCCTATGCTGAACCTTATCCTTCATCATATCTATATCATTGGTATCTAAGTGGACCACAAGAACTGGTACGTGAGAACAGCGTGTGTGTGCGTATGTGATTAACGGTGTGTGTGGATGAACTGTGTGTGTACAGTTTGTGTGTGTGTGTGAACAGTTTGTGTGTGTATACTGTGAGCGTGATTCTCCCAAAAGCGAACACAGTTCCCTAGTCAGTGTATTTAGACGCGTGTTTCAGGCGCTCGCTGTGCCGAGAAACACATGGTGTGACTTGCATTGAATAAGGGGCCTGAATGGGGAACCTGTGGCCAATGCCGCACTTCGCCCCATTTTGCACAGTGGTGTTGCTAACTTTTGGTTGGTTCAATTGGCTCTGTTTTATAACCTTTGCTCTCGAGTCGCCAGGTATCTTTATGATACCACCACGAGATGGTAATGATCAATGACTCAATACACCAATTAGTAAGATTCAAATCAAAGCACATTTATTATACACCGTGATCTCTACTCATGCACAAATTCTACGTCTAAGCTACTTCTACAACCAACAGGCCTACACTTAGCTTCGGACTGGCCCAGCAGGTCAAGGGAACAAATGGCCTTTCGTTCGGGTTCTGAGTCTGCGGGATTCAAAGTTGGTACGGACTGGTAGCTAGGAGCGCCTATCTCGTAGCGAGCGTTGACTTAAGACTTACTGGCTCTTGCCGGCACCTGAACCGGTCACTGTCAAGGGTTGGTTCGCGTTGCTGAGTGACCCGGTCAAGAAGGACGATTTGAACTTGGGGGCTTAACTTTATAGTCCCCAGGGGCTTCCCGCCTTTCGGGGTGGACCCTGTACCTGGTTCCAAGTGATTGGACTTCGTTCCAATCGCTTGGTTCGATTTCTCCAATACTGGAGCGGTTCCCTGATCGATGGGCGGTCTTGAGGTGACTGTTAACTTCTTTTGTGTTGGGTCCTGCTGGCGCCGAGGAGTTTGGCTTGGCTTTGTTTATCCCAAATTTTTCGACTGTTCCCGGGGATCGCTCATTAGTATGTAGATGGCTGCAATATTATTATGTAGATGGCTGCATGTATCGATGCTGTCTGGGCTTTTGCAGACTTTAATACACAGTAACTTGCGCCTGCTAGCTTCTGCCTGTGTTGGCTGAATTTCCCTGCAGCCTTTGCTGTTCTCCATTTTACGTCGGGAGTTAGCCAACCCAGGTGGCTACAGTGGGGAGCTCCTCCAAGCAGAACTCTGCATTGTGCGAGAGATTTGGATGCCATTTTCAAATCGTGTCTCGATGTCCAATGCCCCCGAAACAATCTTCACTCACTCACACATTCCCACCAACACCCACATCGGCCAACCCCGGCCTGATCGTGCACGCAAATCAAATGCCACCTGGGCGTCCAGACAGTCCCAATCTCCAGTTCCCAGGTGGTACTGCTGGGATGCCAGGCTGGCACTACTGGGGTGCCCAGGTGGCACCAGTAGTGCCACAGCACCACTCTGCCCAAAGAGCATGCAACTGGGAGCCTCTGATCCCCTAGGAGACCCCCACGAGTGCGGTTCTGTATGGTCCCCGTTTGTGGGGACTAGCGCTGAACGGCGCTCACCTGAGGTCTCTAAGGTGAACAGATTGAATTATGAAGCCTCGGGTACCTCGGAAATCTGCACATTAGAGTGAGGCTTACTGCCTCACTCTAGTAAGCAGATTTCCCAAAAAGTGATCTCCCTATTGTGGGCGGGATTCACATTGCAAAGACTCGCGAGATCCCATTGGATCTCGGGAGGTATGACGAGCCGGGTAGAGGTTAAGGCCACAATCATATCAGCCATGATCTTACTGAATGATAGTGCAGATAACCTATTCCTGCTCCTGTTTCTTATTATCTTACCTTCAATCAATTTGATTCACTCTTGAGTTCAAGAAATGGCAGAAGGCATTGAATACAGCAACGGCTATATATCTGTCAATATCCCAGCTGTGTAACTGAAGACCTGTATCCAGAGCTATCTGCGCCCCTCGCCAAGCTGCTTCAGTACAATTACAACACCGACATCTACCTGGCAATTTGGAAAATTGCCCAGGTATTTCCTGTCCACCAAAATCAGGATAAATCCAATCTCGCCATTGCTGCACCATCAGTCTGCTCTCAATCATGAGAATACTGTTGGAAGTTGTTAACAATGCTATCAACCAGCACTTGATCAGCAACAACCTGGTCACTGATGTTTACTTTGGGGTCTACCAGGGCCACTCAACTTCAGACCTCATTACAACCTTTGTCCAAATGTGGCCTGAACAGCTGAACTCCAGAGTCGAGAGTGATTGCCCTTACAATCAAAGCAGCATTTGGCCGTGGTATCAAGTTCAAAATTGATGTTAATGGGAATTGAGAAAACTCTTGGGAGTCCTCCCAAGAATTAAGAAAGATGTGAAAAGATCGTGTTTGTTGGGGGGCAGGTCATCTCAGCCCTTAAACATGGCTGTAAGAGCCCCTCGGGGTAGTGTTCTTAGCCCAAACAACTTCAGCTGTTTCGTCACTGACCTCCCATGCAATGTTGGGTCAGAAGTGAGGATATTCACTGATGATTGCACAGTGTTCAAACCATTCGCAATTCCACAGATACTGAAGCAGCCTGTTCCTACATGTCATAAAACACGGACATCATACAGGCTTGGGCTGATCAAGTGGCAAGTCACATTCATGCTAAAGAAGTGCCAGGCAATGACCATCTCTCGCAAGAGAGAACCTACTGATCTCCCTTGTTATTAAACAGCTTTGTCATAACTCGTCCAGCCGTATAAATACTGCATCTGCGAGAACAGATCAGGGGCTGGGAATTCTGCAGCACGTAATGCGTCTGATTCCCCAAAACCTGTCCAACATATTGCTGTTCCTTTACCGTCACTGGGTCAAAATCGTGAAACTCGTTTCGTAACATCATTTTGTGTGTACTTATGCCACTTGGACTGTAATGGTTTAAGAAGGCGAATCACCACCATCTTCTCAAAGGGCTATTAGGGATGGGCGATAAATGCTGGCTTTGTCATCGATGCTCATATCCCGAAATTTAATAAGTAATAAAAAAGTAACGAAATCACCTTACACAATCTCTTATGTAAGGTGATTGTCAAAAGAACCAGAGGCAACATTCAGAAAAGCTTTTTTAATTGAATTCATGGTTAGAGTTTGGAATGCACTGACTGACAGGGTTGTGAAAATACATTCATTGGTAGCTTTCAGAAGGAAATTGGATAAATAATTGAATAGAAAAAATTGCCAGAAAAGAGAGAAGAGTTTGGATGCAGAACTTACTGGATTGCTCTTCAAATAGCTGGCATAAATTGATGGGCTGAACAATCTCCTGTGCTGCTTTACGATTCTAAGATTTTATAAGTAGAGTCAAGTTCTGTAGAGACCAAATCACACAAGTTTGTGCAGAGGCAAGCAAGTTCAATACATCTCTGGACGTAGAGCCTTTAAATTCTTTAATCAACAGTTAGGCATTTTGTACTTGAAGTACTTCCTCTCTTTTATAATAAGTATTCAGAAATGAACATTTTGCAACAAAATCTTTGCTGCAAGCAATTTTTAGACAATTTGTGGTAATGCTGAGCATACAGAAACAAATTTCTGTCAGTATCTTATCAAAGTTTGTTGGAAGAAACAGACCGAAATGAATGTTCCAAGAAAAGTAATGGCTCTGAAATTGGACCATCGATTACTAGCATACAGGCATTGAATGCATTTGGCTGAAATGTATTTACTGGCTATATTAGCGAACACATTAAATGGGTTTGTGCTTGCCTTAAAATAATGTTTGCAAGAATTTCAGACGAAACAATATAATTTCAGGGCAATCAAATAATTTCTCAGTTTAGGTTGTTATTGGCAATTGTTATTGGCAAAGAACTTACCTTCTTGCCCTGCTACGTAATTTACTATTTGCATTTATCATTGTGCTGTTCACTTCCACTTTAGTCTAAGGGAAATACTGTAATTTGCCCCAGTATCACAATCGACTACTGAAGTTTCTCACGTTGCAATGAAAACAATTTTGAGAGACAGCCAAGACTGGAGTTTTTTCCCAGTCACATTGCCCAAGCCCTGGGAAAGAGACCTCCTATGGTCGTTGTTATTTTGATGTGATACTTGCTAGTCTGATGTTGGCCCGTACACGCTGACAAGTATTCCCTTCTGGTTGGGTTTGGGCAGCTGCTTTCTCTAAGGATGTTGAGTCAAGCTATTTATCATTTCCTATTTTTCCAAGTCTGTAGAGAGCTACTTAGATTCCTTAACCCTTTCTGTTGTAACCTCCTAGTCCAGAAGCTGATAATTTGGAGTAAATTATAATTGAATCACCCATGCTCTTTAGAAACGTTGACTGTTTCATCAGTTTGCATTTATATCCTGCTTCCCACTTTTCACTCTTCCCAAAATACTACGAGTTACGTTTAAACAATTAGTATTTTTCAAATTGAGGAACTGAGGTCAATGACCATGGTTCGTAGTTTTGGACATCAAAGATGAAAATGATAGAACACAAGAGGAGCGCCAGTTGGGTAGATGCTACGGACTTGAGTTTTAAAGAAAGACATGCATTTATATCGCCCCTTTCACAACCTTAGGACTTGGCAAAGTGGTTTACATCTACTGAAAGATTAAGTATAAAGTTGTAATGTAGAAAATTCGCAACCAATTCATGCACAACTAACTTGTGCAAACAGCAATGTGATAATGACCACACAAGCTGTTTAACTGATGTTGTTTGAGAATTGAACATTGACCAGGACATCCGCAATAACTTCCCTGTTCTACTTCTTCAAAATAGTGCTGTGGGATCTTTTACATCTACCTGATCCTGTAGATTCTAGATTCAAAAAGAGGGCTGCAAAAGCTAGTAAATTCCACAGTTTGGGATTATTAGGTAAGAAGGAGATGAAACAAAATGGGTCTTGATTTCCACACCATAAAGATGCAGGAAGAAGGAGAAGTGCACAAGAGCATTTATTTGGAATGTGGCAGGAATGAGAGAGGATGATCTCTTAAATAGTAGTGTGCAGGACCAGTTGTAATAGAAGAGACTTTGGCTGTCAGCGCTAAGAGAATTACATACCAGCTGAGATTTTCTATGCATTTTGTTCACATTTGAATCGGGGTTCACGAGATTACATTCTAAATATTAAGTATAAAGTTGTAATGTAGAAAATGCGCAACCAATTCATGCACAACTAACTTGTGCAAACAGCAAAGTGAGGAATATTTCCATTTAACAATCTGGAAAAGCTAACCATGCCAGTCAACTGAACGTAAAGTTTTTTTTAAAAACCATGATCTTACCCAGAAGTCCCTTCTCATTTATATTCTAAATTTGAATTCACTGTTCCTGTGGCATTTAATTTATTTAATGTCTTAATTGTACTCATCTCATTCTCTTGTCTCTAAGCAACCAAACTGGACACAGCATAAGGTGCAGTTTGAGCACAATGTTGTGCACTTTCAGCATGGCACATTCTCTCACTTGCACTCTACCAAGAAGAACAAGTCTCATGCAGACTTGGACTTAATGAAGTTGTTGGCAAGTACACGGGCCTGTTTGCACAAAGAATTCATCCAAATGCAGATCACTTCAAGAAAATGTAGAGTTGAAGGTGAGCAGGTGGTATAAGTCACATGAGAACAGATGGGAAGTCCGTGTCATTGGTGTTTCACAGTGTTTTTATGAGATGAAAGTAATCCAAGCTGAAAGTTTAATCTGTCGACTGCTCTTGTTGTCAACCTTTCATGATTTAGCCTAGTTTACAATCAGATCAAATGAACTAATGGAAAAAAATGCTGATAAACCAACTTTATTAAAATCATTACTTTTTTGGGTACCTTCCCCTATACGGGTACACGAGTCCAACCTGTAATTAAAAAAAAAAAATTTAGAGCACCCAATTATTTTTTTTACAATTAAGGGGCAGTTTAGTGTGGCCGATCCACCTAACCTGTTCACCTTTGGGCTGTGGGGGTGAAACCCACGCAGACACAGGGAGAATGTGCAAACTCCACACAGACAGTGTCCGGGGGCTGGGATCGAACCCGGGTCCTCAGCGCCGTAGGCAGCAGTGCTAACCACTGTGCCACCATGCCGCCCCTAGGCCAGCCTATAATGAAACTTTCCAACATGATGTTGTTCAAAAACAAATTATTTGAAACGGGTAGAAGGACAGACTGTGGTAAATAGGTTTAATATAATTATTTCCGGTCAGTCTACATAATTGTTTGTCGTTTTCAAAGTAAAATATGAAACACAGCTACATTTGAACCCCTGGGTTTTGACTGACAATAAAATAACTCAATTTTCCACATCTCCCCGTAGTCAACTATGTGGTCTAAAAAGACCAGGAGAATACAGAGGAGTTTTTTACACTTTGTTCGAAATTACATTTTAAAATAAGAATGGCACGTTCAAAATTCCTTGGGATTTTATACTCAATGTCACTTTTTATGATCAATGTCACTGATTCCGTCCCGCTATGGAGTATCGGAGGTTCGTGAGGTGATATTTCTGAACTATTACTATTCAGTACCTCACCACTGGGTTGTTATAAACTGCTGTTCAGTGTGGTGTTTGGAGTAAGTTCAGAGGGCATTTTAACCTCTACCTCAGAAAACAGGAAGCAACTTCCAATTGCTCCCCTAGTAAGGGGACCATTTTTTAGGGGCTGGATTCTCCGCTGGTGGGATTCTCCATTTTGCCGGCAACCTGGGGGTTTCCCGGCGGCGTGGGGCTGCCCCACAATGGGAAAACCCATTGACCGGCCGGCGTAACAGAGCATCCCGCCGGCAGGGTGAAATATAAATGTGGGCGGAGAATCCAGCCCAAGGTCTTTAAACAAATTGTATCACTATCTTTTGAGCTCCAGACTTTGTTTGCTGACTTGAACCTGAAAAGAACTCCACCTGTAATGGAAAGGGACAATGTACCTCTTCCCGATGAGTAAAGTGACCTTCTGTGCGGCCAGTACAATATTGGCCATAAGCAACAAAGTGCCGATCAAGAACCTGCGGAAACCTTGGCACATGCTCAGTCCTGGCAAACCTTTCTTTGCAGATTACTGCCACTGTAATTATAGCTGGGTAAATGCCACAAGGACAGAAAGATTTGTCCTCCAAAACAGTTTTCTTCATAAGTGCATCATACAGGCTCAGTTGAAGCCTATTAACTGTCAGTGGTTAACTTATTGAGGTACTTTGAAAGTGTGGCTCAACAACCCACTGGTCATTCAGTTCTGACCTTAAATAAGGGGACCCATTTAAAATAAAGATTCCAATGTTTTTTCTCTGAGGATCATGAGTCTGTGGAATTTACTTCTTCAGAGATCAGTGGAGGTTGGGTCTTGGAATATTTCTAAGGCTGAGTTAGACAATTACTTGGTTGACAAGGGAATCAAAGGGTGTAGGGGCAGACAGGAACGTAGAAGCCACAATCAGACCAGCCAAAAATGATCTTATCAAATGACAGAACAGACTCAAGGGGCCGACTGGTCTACTCCCTTTTCATTCATATAACTTTGACATGCCCTTGTTACATAACCTCACAAATTTAATAATCTCTGAATCATGCTTCCTTCAGTAGTATAGATGATATTTGCTACAGTAAACTACAGGGAAGCATTCAACCTAAGATGATAAACACAATGTTCACTCGATTCATTCATGTCAGTAGAACATGTGGAATTGACTTGCTGCCTGAACACCATGCCAAGCACTCGTTTATGAATCATCAGTATAAGGAAATGCTTAATATCAATTCACTTGAGGGCAAATCTTGGGATTTCCTATCTGTTGATTGATATTTCTGATCTGCTTTAAGCATACTTCCTTGTCATAATATTTAATAAGGAATGTCTATTTTAGCCTGGCCAGTTACTAAAGTGCGATCGAAATGCAAATGTGGAAATTTGGATCTTTATTTAAGCCTAGCTGCACATTTTCCGACAGCTTCTTTTTAGTCATTTCCTCGTCCTCTCCCTTACAAAACAAATCCGGTAATACAGAGTCTGTAGAACATCATCACACCACATACCATTAAATATCCAAATAATCTTTTAATTTACAGTGCAACCCTTTATTATGTCAGCAAATTATATTCCAACCTCAAAAACAGTTTGATCATAGCATGGAGGCTTCTAAAGAGAGTGTTATGGACAGTGGGGGTTCATTTCAAAAGCACTAATTTTTCCTCTCACCACCCAGATGAGAACAGAAAGGTGTTTTTGATTTGCTTTCCCCTTGATAAGCAGTAGCGTATTTCCCAACCCCTCTGTTTTGGTGCGATCCAATTTCTATTCATAACCCCACAGCAAATTCGAGACTGAATGATCGATCACAAAGGGTTAGCTTATTTGCATACACTCAAAACATGGGAGGACAGGCACAACACTGCCTCCTGTGCATTCATACAGCAAAAGAAGACAATAAAGATTTCCAGTGCAAAGACCGCAGAAAAAAATAAATATTGTTTCGCATAAGTCCAGGGTCCAGAATCAAAGTCCAGTGAAGTGTTTCATCACACAGGTCGGCAGGCTGAAAACTGATCGGGTATAATTCACTTTTCCAGTGGTTTGACTTCACACGATGAGATGGACACGCAGAGATGAATCAGTACCAGCAGGATCAGTGTAAATGGGCCAAGTGTTCAAAGTGAGTGGAGCTCCTTTTATATAAGGCTGCTCATGGAATGGTGAAAACGCAGGCTGACTTTGAGTTCCACAAGACAATATCACTGGTCCCACAAACTATCACATGACTCCCATCTCTCTACATTGGCTTTGAGAAAGGCTGTGTATCCATTATCAGAGTCCTCAAGTTTGTTAAATGTCTCAACCAATAAGAAGGAAGGTTGTAGGGCTCCTTTCCCTAGGAGACAAGAAGACTCCAGGCTGGGTTAGAAAATGCAAATGGCCTTCGTATAGCTGTCTCCTAATTTGGTCTGAGCAACGCACAATGTATTCTTAGTGGCTCTTCAGAGATAATGAGCTACAAGTTTCCCTGGTACTGCCAGGTAGCTCCTTTTGCTCAGGGGTCACAAACATTCATAGAGTCTCAATAAAAATTATCTGGAATTAAAAGTCGAATGAACAATGAAACCATTGTCGATTGTCATGAAAACCCATCTGGTTCACTAATGTCCTTTCGGGAAGAAAATCTTCCACCCTTACCTAGTCTCCAGACCCACAGCAATGTGGTTAACTCTGAAATATCCTCTGAAATTTCTTAGCAAGCCACTCAGTTGAATTCAACTGCGAGGAAAACACAAACTAGGAATTAAACTGGGCAGACCACCCGGCATTGACCCAGGCACTGGAAACAACAATGGCAAAATCAGCCCTGTCGACCCTTCAAAGTACTCCTGACTAACATCTGGGGGCTTGTACCAAAGCTGGGAGAGCTGTTTCACAGACTAGTCAAGCAACAACCTGACATAGTCATACTCACGGAATCATACCTTACAGATAATATCCATGCACCACTATCACCATTCCTGGGCATATCCTGTCTCACCGGCAGGTCAGACCCAGCACCCAGCAGAGATGGTGGCACAGTGGTATACAGTCGGGAGGGAGTTGCACTAGGAGTCCTCAACATCGACTCTGGACCCCATGAAGTCTCATGGCTTCAGGTTAAACATAGGCAAGGAAACCTCCTGCTGATTACCACGTGCCAGCCACCATCAGTACTCTTCCATATTGAACACCATTTGGAGGAAGCACTGAGGATGGCAAGGGCACAGAATATGCTCTGGGTCGAGGATCTCAATGATCATCGCCAAGAGTGACTCGGTAGTACCACCACAGACCGAGCTGGCCAGGTCCTAAAGGAAATAGCTTCTAGACTGGGACTGTAGAAGGTTGTGAGAAACCAAGAAGAGGGAAAAACGTACTTGACCTCACCCTCACCAACCTGCCTACTGCAGAGCATCTGTCCATGACCATATCGGTAGGAGTGACCACTGCACACTCCTTGTGGAGACAAAGTTCCGTCTTCACATTGAGGATACTCTTCATCGTGTTGTGTGGCACTACCACCGTACTAAATGGGATATACCTCACACAAATTTAGCAACGCGACTGGGCATCCATGAGGTGCTGTGGGCCATCAGTAGCAGCAGAGTACTCAACCATAATCTGCAACCTCAAGGCCTGTCATATCCCGCACTCTGCCATTGCCACCAATCCAGGGGATCAACCCTGGTTCAATAGTGAGTGCAGGAGAGCATGCCAGGAGCAACACAGGCAGACTGAAAAATGAGGTGTCAACCTGGTGAAGCTACAACACAGGACTACTTGTGTGCCAAACAGCATAAGCAGCAAGTAATAGGCAGAGCTAAGTGATTCCACAACAAACGCATCAGATCTCAGCTCTGCAGTGCTGCCACAGCAGCTGTGGTGGACAATTAACGGAGAAGGCTCCACAAATATCCCCATGCTTAATGATGGAGGAGCCCTGCACATATGTGCAAAAGACAAGGCTGAGGCATTCGCAACACTCCAGCCAGAGGTGCCAAGTGGGTGATCCACCTTGGTCTCCTCCAGAGGTCCCCAACATCACAGATGTCAGTCTTCAGCCAATGAGATTCACTCCATGTGGTATTAAGAAATGGCTGAAGGCACTGGATACTGCAAGGACTATGGGCCCTGACAATATTCTAGCAATAGTACTGAAGACTTGTGCTCCAGAACTTGCCGCATCCCTAGCCAAGCTGTTCCAGTACAGCTAAAACACTGGCATCTACCCGGCAATGTGGAGAATTGCCCAGGTGTGACCTGTACACAAGAAACAGGATAAATCGAACCGAGTCAATTACCGCCCTACCAATATACTCTCCTTCATCAGCAAAGTGATCGAAGGAGTCATCAACAGTGCTATCAAGTGGCACTTACTCAGCAATAATCTGCTCATGAACTCTCAGTTTGAGTTCAGCCAGAGTCACTCAGCTCCTGACCTCATACCAGCCTTCGTTCAAACATGGACAAAAGAGCTGAATGCCAGAGATGAGGTGAGAGTGACTGCCATTGACATCAAGACAGCATTTGTATGCATCAAGGAGCCCTAACAAAATTGGAGTCAATGGGAATCGGGGAAAAACCTCCGCTGGTGGGAGTCATACCTGGCATACAGGAAGATGGTTGGAGGTCAATCGTCTCACCTCCAGGACATCACTGCAGGAGTTCCTCAGGGTAGTGTCCTAGGCCCAACCATCTTCAGCTGCTTCATCAAAGACCTCCCTTCCATCCTAAGGTCAGAAGTGGGGATGTTCGCAGATGACTGCACAATGTTCAGCACTATTCGTGCAGTCCATGTCCAAATGCAGCAAGACCTGGACAATATCCAGGTTTGGGCTGACAAATGTCAAGATACAATTGCACCACACAAGTACCAGGCAATGACTGTATCCTACAAGAGAGGATCTAACCATCACCCCTTGACAGTCAATGGAATTACCATCACTGAATCCTGAGGGTTTCCATTGATCAGAAACTGATCTGGATGAGCTGTATTAATACTGTGGCTACCAGAGCAGCTGAAAGGCTAGGAGGTCTCTGCGGGAACGCTCGGGTGGCGGCCTGTGGGGGGGGGGGGGGGGGGGGGAGGAGAGGGGCTCCCTCACCGGGGGGGGGGGGCGGGCGGGGGGGGGGGGGGGGGGGCCTCCGATGGTGTCTGGCCCGTGATCGGGGCCCACCAATTGGTGGGCCGGCCTCCCCCCGGGTCTACTTTCCGGCGGGGCCGGCCCCTGAACACCGACCCCATGTTGGGTCGGGGCGGCGCGCGTAAGAAGTTCCCCACGCATGCGCAAGATTGAGCTGGCCCAACTGCGCATGCGCGGGTTGGCACGGCGGTAAGGAGGCTGGAGCGGCGTGAACTGCTCCAGCGCTGTGCTGCCCCCTGTGGGGGCCAGATTAGGTCGTGCCCGGGCCCTGTTTGCGCCGTCGTGAAATGCGACGGCGTTCACGACGGCGCAAACACTTGGCCGCCATATCGGAGAACCGTCCCCAGTACCTTCCAAACCCATGACCACTATCATCTAGAACGAGAAGAGCAGCAGATACCTGGGAACCCCACCACCTGGAAGTTCCCCTCCAAGTCACTCACCACCCTGACTTGGAAATACATCGCCGTTCCTTCATTGCCGCTGGGACAAAATTCTAGAACTCCCTCCCGAATAGCACAGGAGGTGTACCTATACCACATGGACTGCAGCTGTTCAAGAAGGCAGTTCACCACCAACTATGGATGGACAATAAATGCTGGCCTAAATAGCAATGCCCATATCCCATAAATGAATTTAACATTTTTGTTTAAAATAGATTCAACCTTTTCAAGGTCTTTGTCCAGTTTTAAATATTTTAAGGGTAGTAATGAGTATATCTCTAGATATTTTCTGAAAAGAATATACAGGATGAAGTCCGGGGGCGCGATTCTCCACTGCCACGCCGATTGGGAGAATCGCCTGGGCCTCCGAAATTTCCGGGGACGCCGGTCCGACGCCCTCCCGCGATTCTTCTAAGCGGCGGGAACGGGCTGGTTGAGTTTCGCAGGCCGGAGTATCGCCGGAGATACCCAAAATGGCGATTCTCCGGCACCCCCGCGATTCTGAGGCCCGAATGGGCCCAGCGGCCAGGCCAAAACGGCGGGTTTCCCCCGGCGCCGTCCACACCTGGTCGCTGCAGTCGTGGGCAGTGCGTGAACGCTGGGGGGGGCGGCCTGTGGGGGGGCTAGGGGGGATCCTGCACCGGGCTTCACCTTGAATGTGGGGTGGCCCGCGATCGGTGCCCACCGATCGTCGGGCCGTCCTCTCTGAAGGAGGACCTCCTTCCTTCCGCGGCCCCGCAAGATCCGTCCCCCATCTTCTTGCGGGGCGGACTTAGAGAGGACCATGCGCGGATGACGTCCGTTATGCGGCGCCGGCCGTGTCATTTATGCGGCGCCGCTTTTAAGCGGGCGACAAGGCCTGGCGCGGGTAGATGACGCGGCCCCGATACTGGCCCATTGTCAGGGCCTGAATCGGTCGGGACCGGGGCCGTTCTGCGCCGTCGTGAACCTTGACGTTCACGACGGCGCGGCCAATTCGGCGTGGGGGTGGAGAATCCCGCCCCTTTTTCCCTTAAAAGAGCCTTTCTCTGCCTTAAACTGCCTCCTTGGTCCAAGACAGTGACATCAATTACTCGGACCATCCCCAAGCATCTACATTAAGAACCAAGCAGATAGGAAGGTGTCATACTTTAAACTTGCCTTAGAAAATCTCTGGAGTGCCTTAACCCTATAAACCATGTTGCAAACAGGGAATGAACATTCCTCAGCTGGTTGTTTGGAGTCAGATGGCTGGCAGTCAATTTGAAATTGTGCTCACCTCAACTTGCAATGGAGTTGCTCCAGGATGTTGCCACTAATTGACATCAGTGGTGCAGCCTATCAGGAGAACCTGTACAAGTGTTTCTGTGGCAGCACATAAGTTATCCCTTTTACATTAAAGAAATCTCAGTGTTATTTTCTGGTGTTTAACAAAAAATAAGGAGTAGTTTGAGCAAAAGCACTGCTCATAGTCTTTCCATCATTTCATGAGCGTTTTGAGAAGTTAATTATTGCTGACATGTTGTCGAAGCTTTTCATCATGCAATCCTCAGGACAAATGCAAGAATGCCAAATTTAAATGATTGTAGCGACTTATACTACACACGAATGGGGTAATGATTGGTTGGAAAATTGACTCTGTTTAGACAGGGTGTTGCCATGAAGGAAGCAACAGGGAGCTCTATGCTTCCTCGACTCCCTGGTAAGTCAAAAAGGTGCATGGCTGCAGAGAATATGGGTGCGATTCTCCCAGCCCCGCGCCGGGCCAGAGAATCGGCGCAACGGCGCTACGACGCCCCGATGCCGGCTCACGATTCTCCGAGGTGCGGAGAATCGGCGCCATTTGCGCCGGCGCTTTTGACACGGCACGGGCCGCCCCGCCGATTTCCATGCCCAGATGGGCCAAGCGGCCGCGTGGAAAAAGCAGAGTCCCACCGCCGCCGTTCACCCCTGGTCGCTGCCGGCAGGAACTCTGCGCGAAGGGTCGGGGGGCGGTCTGTGGGGTGGTGAAAAGCGCTCCTTCACCGGGGGGTGGCCTCCGATGGGGTCTGGCCCGCGATCGGGGCCCACCGATTGGCAGGCCAGCCTCCCCCCCCCCCCCCCCCCCCCCCAGCCTACTTTGTTGTGCGGCCGGCCCCTGAACCCTCACACCATGTTGCGTAGGGGCCGGCGCGCTGAACAATTCCCCCGCACGTGCGTGGGTTGGCGCGGCCCAAAAGCGCATGCGCGGGCTGGTGCGGCGCCCTTTTGGCGCCTGGAAGGGAGGCTGGAGCGGCGTGAACCGCTCCAGCGCCGTGCTGGTCCCCTGTGGGGGACAGAATCGGTCGTCCCCGCGGCCGTTTTGCGCCGTTGTGAAACGCGCCGGCGTTCACAACGGCACGGACACTTGGGGGGCGATTCTCCGATCCTGTGTATGAATATATGTCACTTCTAGCATGCATAAATGAGCTCAACCAATTATCTTGAATTGTTTGTTCATGTCACTGCTCGTACTCTGAGGAGTGTTCATAGAACATACAGTGCAGAAGGAGGGCATTTGGCCCATCGAGTCTGCACCGACCCACTTAAGCCCTCACTTCCACTCTATCCTTATAACCCAATAACCCCACCTAACCTTTTTGGATATGAAGGGCAATTTAGCATGGCCAATCCACCTAACCTGCACACCTTTGGACTGTGGGATAAACCGGAACACCCGGAGGAAACCCACGCAGACACGGGGAGAACGTTCAGACTCCGCACAGACAGTGACCCAGCAGGGAATCGAACTTGGGACCCTGGCTCTGTGAAGCCACAATGTTATCCACTGTGCTACCGTGCTGTTCAAGAACTACTACCCAATCACAGAATCACTTCCAACAGTAAACATTTTGCTTTGGGTTTTGTAAACAAGGCCTGTCGAGTACCATTTCCACTCTCCCATTTGCAAACAACCAAAAGGATATGCTGTTTGATTTGAGTAGCCAGTCGCGTGGCTGTACTTCCTGCATCGACACCGAAAAACATACATAATGTTGCTCAACTGTATGGTCGGTAGACTGACAGGAGTATCCTGTTGGTGGAGAATACCCTTTGCAAAGCAGCAGAATTAAATGGCTTCACACCTGTTGTTCGAATGTTTGAGATATTTTGCCTTTCCAGGGTAATTTGAATACTATTTGACACTCATCCAACCAACCAATCAGCACCCTATTCGGAAGGACAGGTAAGGACAGGATGGTAAGGGAGATGGTGTAGCTCTGTTATTTAAGGGTGACATCCGGGCAATAGTAAGGGATGACATTGGTGCTATGGAGGATAAGGTTGAATCCATTTGGGTGGAAATCAGGAATAGTAAGGCGAAAAAGTCACTGGTAGGAATAGTCTATAGGCCACCAAATAGTAACATTATGATGGGGCAGGCAATAAACAAAGAAATAACTGATGCATGTAGAAATGGTACAGCAGTTATCATGGGGGATTTTAATCTACATGTCGATTGGTTTAACCAGGTCGGTCAAGGCAGCCTTGAGGAGGAGTTTATAGAATGTATCCGCGATAGTTTCCGAGAACAGTATGTAATGGAACCTACGAGGGAACAAGCGGTCCTAGATCTGGTCCTGTGTAATGAGACAGAATTTATTAATGATCTCATAGTTAGGGATCCTCTCGGAAGGAGCGATCACAATATGGTGGAATTTAAAATACAGATGGAGGGTGAGAAGGTAAAATCAAACACTAGTGTTTTGTGCTTAAACAAAGGAGATTACAATGGGATGAGAGAAGAGCTAGCTAACATAGACTGGGAGCAAAGACTTTATGGTGAAACAGTTGAGGAACAGTGGAGAACCTTCCAAGCGATTTTTCACAGTGCTCAGCAAAGGTTTATACCAACAAAAAAGGACGGTAGAAAGAGGGAAAATTGACCGTGGATATCTAAGGAAATAAGGGAGAGTATCAAATTGAAGGCAAAAGCATACAAAGTGGCAACGATTCGTGGGAGACTAGAGGTCCATGAAATCTTTAGGGGGCAACACAAAGCTGCTAAAAAAGCTACAAAGAAGAGTAAGATAGATTATGAGAGTAAACTTGCTCAGAATATAAAAACAGATAGTAAAAGTTTCTATAAATATATAAAACAAAAAAGAGTGGCTAAGGTAAATATTGGTCCATTAGAGGATGAGAAGGGAGATTTAATAATGGGAGATGAGGAAATGGCTGAGGAAATGAACAGGCTTTTTGGGTTGGTCT
The DNA here is from genome assembly GCF_047496885.1 of Scyliorhinus torazame. Taxonomy (NCBI): domain Eukaryota; kingdom Metazoa; phylum Chordata; class Chondrichthyes; order Carcharhiniformes; family Scyliorhinidae; genus Scyliorhinus; species Scyliorhinus torazame. The sequence continues at coordinate 153,501,393 of NC_092713.1, forward strand.
TCACAGTGGAAGATACAAATAACATGCCAGTGACTGATGGAAATGAGGCTATGACAGGTGAGGACCTTGAGAGGATTGTTATCACCAAGGAGGTATTGCTGGGCAAGCTAATGGGGCTAAAGGTAGACAAGTCTCCTGGACCTGATGGAATGCATCCCAGAGTGCTAAAAGAGATGGCTAGGGAAATTGCATATGCACTAGTGATAATTTACCAAGATTCACTAGACTCTGGGGTGGTCCCGGCGGATTGGAAATTAGCAAACGTGACACCACTGTTTAAAAAAGGAGGTAGGCAGAAAGCAGGTAATTATAGGCCAGTGAGCTTAACTTCGGTAGTAGGGAAGATGCTGGAATCTATCATCAAGGAAGAAATAGCGAGGCATCTGGATGGAAATTGTCCCATTGGGCAGACGCAGCATGGGTTCATAAAAGGCAGGTCGTGCCTAACTAATTTAGTGGAATTTTTTTAGGACATTAACAGTGCGGTAGATAACGTGGAGCCAATGGATGTGGCATATCTGGATTTCCAGAAAGCCTTTGACAAGGTGCCACACAGAAGGTTGCTGCATACGATAAAGATGCATGGCATTAAGGGGAAAGTAGTAGCATGGATAGAGGATTGGTTAATTAATAGAAAGCAAAGAGTGGGGATTAATGGGTGTTTCTCTGGTTGGCAATCAGTAGCTAGTGGTGTCCCTCAGGGATCAGTGTTGGGCCCACAACTGTTCACAATTTACATAGATGATTTGGAGTTGGGGACCAAGGGCAATGTGTCCAAGTTTGCAGACGACACTAAGATAAGTGGTAACCCAAAAAGTGCAGAGGATACTGGAAGTCAGCAGAGAGATTTGGATAGGCTAAGTGAATGGGCTAGGGTCTGGCAGATGGAATACAATGTTGACAAATGTGAGGTTATCCATTTTGGTAGGAATAACAGCAAAGGGGATTATTATTTAAATGATAAAATATTAAAACATGCTGCTGTGCAGAGAGACCTGGGTGTGCTAGTGCATGAGTCGCAAAAAGTTGGTTTACAGGGGCAACAGGTGATGAAGAAGGCAAATGGAATTTTGTCCTTCATTGCTAGAGGGATGGAGTTTAAGACTAGGGAGGTCATGCTACAATTGTATAAGGTGTAGTGAGGCCACACCTGGAGTATTGTGTTCAGTTTTGGTCTCCTTCCCTGATAAAGGACGTAATGACGCTGGAGGGTGTGCAGAGGAGATTCACCAGGTTAATGCCAGAGCTAAAGGGGTTGGATTACGAGGAGAGGTTGAGTAGACTGGGACTGTACTCGTTGGAATTTAGAAGGATGAGGGGGGATCTAGTAGAAACATATAAGATTATGAAGGGAATAGATAGGATAGATGCGGGCTGGTTGTTTCCACTGGCGGGTGAAAGCAAAACTAGGGGGCATAGCCTCAAAATAAGGGGAAGTAGATTTAGGACTGAGCTTAGGAGGAACTTATTCACCCAAAGCGTTGTGAATCTATGGAATTCCTTGCCCAGTGAAGCAGTAGAGGCTCCTTCATTAAATGTTTCCAAGATAAAGACAGATCGTTTTTTTGAAGAATAAAGGGATTAAGGGTTATGGTGTTCGGGCCGAAAAGTGGAGCTGAGTCCACAAAAGATCAGCCATGATCTCATTGAATGGCGGAACAGGCTCGAGGGGCCAATTGGCCTAATCCTGCTCCTAGTTCTTATGTTCTTTTCTCCTCTAGTATGAGTTGTTGTGTTCCTTTGAAATTTGGCAGTCTTGAATTGCTCCTGATGAGTCGAAGATGAAAAGCTTTGGCAACATGTCCCTCGTTCCAGAAATATTGAAGTTCCGAACTTGCTAAGTTAACATTTCATATCTTATGAAGAAATTCCACTGACTCAGATTCACAGGAGTGCTACGAAGGCCTATGTGACATGGTGCCCAATGTTAAAAGCATTAGTTGAATTCTGTTGTTCATTCTGACCTACTAATGTGCCCCCTTTCCAAAGCCAAGCAACTGGAAAATGAGGAATGAAGAAATTAAACCGCTTAAAAAATAAATGTAAGACATTTGGGGAAATGAGAAATGGCAAGTTTAGAAATGGTGCATATGGAGTATTTTGTAATCCATGGGATTTTGTCACATTATTTCTGCACAGTAATGGCTATATCAGGACCCCTGCAACTACCCAAGTTCAGATTAGCTTCAACTCACCTGGTTACAAAGCTACTGTTTTGTTTTGAAGCTAGGACAAATATTTGAATCCATTTTGTGACATGAAAATATATTGAAGATTGCTGTTTGAATTCAAATGATTTTTAAAAACAGCAGATTTTTGAGTTTGATGTTTCTCCTATTGTTTACAGTTTGCAACATCTTCCATTAACACAAAGCACAAGTCTTCAATCACAAGCTTCTTTGAAGCAACATTGGTGCATCAATTTGCTTCTTCTTTGATGAGTCTGATTATTTGTACTTGCTTAGCCCATTGCAACTGAGACTTGGGTTCTTCAATGCCATGATCTCATCCAAAGAGACAGCTGCAGTAATGTTTTACTACTGCACTTCTCAATGAGAATGAGTCTCTTCAGATTGCAGACATGCCAGCAAATGTGAGTTTGTCTTGGGAAGTGAGGAGGAAAAGCCACCTGGCAGTCTGATTGAGTTGAAAAATGTTTCCATTAATAGTAGGAGAGCATTTGCCGTGACATTTAAGTGCCAATTCCAGGGTTGAACTACAACACAGTAAGGCTCACATGTTGGCGCCTACAATGATTCAGAGTCCAAAAAGGATTTCAAGTGGAAAAATATGTGCTCTGCTGAAATGCTTGGTTACAGCAGACAAGAGAGCAGGTATGAAAACATTGCAAGAAGTCGGAAAATGGAACAGATTTGTGCACCTGAAGGTGTTCAGTGGAACTTGTGAAGAATAACTGTAAATTTATTAAAGTTTGTTTCTTGCGATCTCTTGCACATAATCTTGGCTGGCAGGTCATTGCAGTACTGAGGGACTGCTGCACGATAGAAGGGATATCTGTCAGATGAGATGTAAATGTTCCCTTTTGTAAAATATTCTCTGCACTATTTGAAGAAGAGCAAGTGAGTTCTAGTGTTGTGGCTAACATTTATTTCTCAACTAATAATATTTCAAAATAAAAATACAGTTTGCCCAGTCATTTATCTGATAGCTCATGTGCACCTTGTTGTGTGCAGATTGCCTGCCATGTTTGTCTACATTACCACTGTGATGACACCTTAAAAATACTTCCATCAGCTGTAAAGTAATTTGAAGATGTCTTGAGGAGTGAAGAGTGTTATATAAGTGGAAGTCTACTTAAAGCCAGATGAGCTCAGAAATGTTGGCTTCACATACAGTTTGCATTCTGTACTGTTCGGAACAAATCGCAGATGTGGATTGAGCTACTTTAAAGTGAGCCACTACAATGGTTTAATAGAGACCATTTGCAAGAAACAGTCAATCAAAAAGTAAGCAAAATCAAATTTTAATTGTCGTTCCTCCAACCAGCCAAACAAAGGAGTTCCAGGGACATGGCTAAGTAGTAAATGAAGAACATGACAACTGACAATTAAATCTTACTATGCCTTTTGCAGTGTGAATCCCTTTGTTTTCTCTTAGTCTGACTGGGCATAAAGTAGCATGGTGGGATTGTAACAGGACTGTAACACTTTGTGATGTCAGCACGTTGTGAAAGGCACTGCATAAATGAAGTTCTTTATTCTGTTTAAATGCCTTTGTAGGTTTTAAAATGTTGGTCTTGTTGCTCCTTTTAACCGTAGTCTATTTGCTCTGTTTACGTCACCTTTGCTCATGAGTCACCAGGTATCTTTATGATACCGCCACGTGATTCAAGTTCAGGTTATGATTAATAATATAGCACACCGCTTAGTAAGGATTAAAACAACGGTCATTTATTATATACAACAAGCAATTTTAATACCCTAATACTACTTTCTATATAATAAACCTATCACTACTGGCCAATACTTAACTTTAGGAAGAGCCCACCAGGTCAGGGAAACGAATGGCTTGTCCAATCACATCTGGCCCGCGGGATTCAAAAGGCTGCTACAGGTCGGTGGCTAGGTGTCTCTACCGGATAGCGATCGTTGGATTCAAACTTACAGTTGCCGGTGGCTGGTCTTGCGAAGGTCTCGAGCAGGTGAAGATGAGAGAGAGAGATCTGAACTTGGACCCTCACTTTTATAGGGCCCAGGGGCTTCCCGCCTCCCGGGGCGGCCCTTGACCCTGAGTCCCAAGTGATTGGATTCTGTCCCCAATCTCTGGGGTCGATGTGTCCAATGGTGAGGCGATTCCTCGATCGGGGGGTGGTCGCTCACCTGTCTTTGTTTCGGCCACTGCAGGCGCCGACAGGTCTGGCCCGGTATTCAATTGCTAATATGTTGCAATTGTTCCCGGGGATAGCCGATTTAACTGTGGATGTCTGAATAGATTGGCTGCAAACAGTCCTGAATGCAACTGCGAATACCTGGGTTGATGGGCTGTTGATAGCCCTGAATATCGATCTGGGCTACCTTCCCAGAGCCGAATATGCAAAACTGTCTGCAGCTGCCTGCTTGTGTCTTCTTGGCTGCTTTTCCCAGCAGTTTTTAGGGTGAGCCGTTTTAAACTGGGTTTTGGCCAGATTAATCGGAACGCAGCCATTTTACATGGCTACAGTCTCTAAACAGGAAAAGGATGACAGTGCAAACTGAAACATGGATCGATGGTAAATACAGATATTTTTAAAAACTAAATTTGAGTTGTGCTCGTATTAAAACTGCAGTGAAATGCTTTTTGTGATGGAGGTCTGCAGCAAAACATCATGAAGAAGCTTCATGCCAAGATTCCCATCGCTCGATCCTCAAATGCCAGTTTGCTTGAAAACTCTCCTGTGGTGCTGTTGAAGAATGTAATGTAACAGCAGGATTTTGCTAAATATTATTTTTATGACTGCTGGTTAAACTATTGCAGTTGTCTCTGTCTGAACATTAGTCACATATCTTCCATAACTTTGTCAGGAAAGGTCCATCAAGTTAATTTGCCATTATTGTAGATTCATGGTCTATTTTAAGACAACTCTGTTCAGAATTACAATGTTTATAAACCTGAATGTCCAATATTTAGATATCGTCTTTTGTGGCTGTGCATCAGGTTAGTTTCTGATATAAAAAGAGAAAATGTTGGAAACACATCGGTCAGGCAGCCCCCCTTGGAGAGAGAAACAGGTAATATTTTAGGCTGATGACTTTCTGATACATGACATGATGAGTATTTCCAGCATTTTCTGTATTTGTTTCAAATTTCCAGCACCTGCAGCATTTTGCTTTTGCTTTATTCTGACTTGTTAATTTGCATGCATAAAATACCTTTTCTCATGCCAGTCCACTGTATCTGTTTGGTGTTGGGGATTCATTTTAAAATCTCATGAGCTTCAATCTTAAATCTTAGCTAGAAGTGAAAGCTGTTAATGTTAATGTTTTACGTTGTGACTTGATGGAGGGCTTTTAGATTCTTTGGCCGTGAGAAGCACTGTTTTACCCTGCAGAATTAATGCAATTGCGCCCTTGCAAATAAGTTTCTCCTATTGTCGTGTTGGGTGTTCCGCTATACAAACAAACCAACACGGTTGTAGATGGTACAACTCTGTTTTATTACTCTTGATAACAACATCTGTAAACGTATGACTGTGGTTCGTACTTTACCCGCTAACCTGTGGACCCAGCCCTAACACTATCTTAGAGAGGCACTCAGCACATGGTGTATGTCTGAGTGACACGCTGTGAGCTCTGTGCCCTGACCTGCCTCCTGCTGGAATGAGCGGGTACTGTGGTGTTCCCCGTTTTATAGTGCGTGTGCTCTCATTGGTGATTGGCTGTGATGTTGCGTGTGTGCTGATTGGTCCGTTGATCTGTCCATCTGTGTGCATGTGTGTTTGCACCATGATATGTTTATCTGAATATCATGACAGCTATTAAAATCGCCTCTGCTGTTCCTTTGCTGGAACTACATCCGGACGCTAGGGAGGAAATTGTATTGCATTCCATGGAATTATTATAAGGCCAGTTGGTTCCGGGTCAAGGAATGGCCGGAGATTGACATTTGGATTGAATTTCAGCTCAAGCTATTGGGAAGCAATGGTGCATTTGGAGGCGGTGAGTTGGGGGAGTGTCAGCATGTGTCACTAGAACTTTAGTCTTCCAGTTTACATTTATTTTTGGCTATGCATTCAAAGTGTCTCAATGGTTGCCAAAGGAATCAAGGCCAATGTCCCAGTTTTGAAGCAAACAGCTGCAGTAGCTCCACAACACTATTTTATTTCTATTTCATACCTTCCATTGTAATATGTTGCAAACACACCAGAAGCCTAATGGTGAACCAACACAATTAGAATAGAATTTTACTTTTGTATTTTTGAATGGTGAAAACACATATTGAAGTATGGTTAGAAAAGCAATTTGAATGATGTTTGTCAGTGCCGCACATTGGTCGACAAATGAACAGAAAGGACTTCCTTACTACACTTGTGAAACAATAGAGGTTTTTGTTATAATATCCACTCATGTATATAATGAGATGCAGACAGGCAGTGATTGACATGCAGGATGACCAGTAAGCACACAACAGTGCAGCCAATCACCAGACAGGACACTACCACTATAAAGCCAGAGGGCACTAGGTTTCCCACTTTCTCGGGACCCAGCCACTGAGACAGTCAGAGTCCACGAGCCAGCAAGTGCAAACACCATGCGGTAGCTAGTAAGTCTGGTCAGGCTACTACAAGGTCTCCAGTCAGTTAAGTATAATGTCGACTCACAGCTGAATATGTCTTATCAGTTCTATCATTGAATAAAACAGTGTTGCATCTTCTCCAGTGTTAGACGTCTGTTTCTAGCTTCCCTGCATCGAGTGCAGTCCACATCGAACCTACCTGCCTAACACATCAGTTTTCTTCCTGTGCTGTGGCACCCATCCCTAAATCTGCATAATCACAAAAGGATGTAATATTCTTTAATTCAATGTGATTGGTCTTTGTTGATTAGGCACAGGTTACTAGGATGCAAGGCAAGATAAGCAGTTAAGGGTGAACAATGTAAGTGTAAGATCATGTAAGGATGGTTGGCATCCTCCCACTTGTAAGACATGAATGCAACCTCAGAACACTGATGAGATCATCAGCTGCACTTATTTAGATGGCTGAACATTTACTAAGGATGCTATCCGGGACATGGTGACAGACGAGGCAATTCTGTCCTGAGAAGGGCTCAAAATTGATAAGAAAAGTGCTGAAAAGCGGGCAGCACGGTGGCGCAGTGGTTTGCACTGCTGGCTCATGGTACCGAGGTCCAAGGTTCGATCCCGGCCCTGGGTCACTGTCCGTGTGGAGTTTGCACATTCTCCCTACGTTTGCGTGGGTTTCGCCCCCACAACCCAAAGATGTGCAGGGTAGGTGGATTAGCCACACTAAATTGCCCATTAATTGGAAAAATGAATTAGGTACTCTAAATTTAAAAAAAAAGAAAAGTGTTTAATAGACTGTCAGTACAGAAAGTTGACAAGCACCAGGATACTTTGAATGCATAGCCAAAAATAAATGTAAACTGGAGATACATCCCAGGAAGTGAGAATGGAAATTGCGGGGCGCTGACCATAATCTTCCAGTCTTCTCTAGACTCAGGGGAGGTATCAGAGGACTGAAAAATTGCAAAAGGTAACGCCCTTGTTGAAAAAAGGTTGTCAGGATAGCTCCAACTAACTTGCTGGAGTTTTTTGAGGAGGTAACAGAAAGGATTGGTGAGGATAATGCTGTTGATGTGGTGTACATGGGACTTTCAGAAGACATTCAATACATGCCACACAACTGACTTGTGAGAAACGTTATAGCTCATGGAATAAAAAGGACTGCAGCAACATGGATAGAATTTTTTTTTTAAATATGTTTTTATTGAAGTTTTTCATTTATGACAGGCTATTTATGACTATTAATGGAGAATGTCCAGCAAACTCTTGTCCCCTATTCTTTTGTTTGGTTCAAAAAGGTTCAATGCCTGGACAAGTGCCTTTTGCCTGCAGAGGACTGGTCCCTGCAGATGAATATATGGCTCTGACAGGCATAAATTAACTGCATTGCAAGCTTGTCTGATGGTCTTAATTGGTTGTTTGTGTAATTATACACACTCTGGATTGTTCATTACATTCTGAATTATGCAAACACGCCCATGCATTTGCAGAGTTTGTTCTACAGTCAAATATGAACATTTCACAAAAGAAGAGGGCTTAGTTTTATGTTCTGGAATGTTGCAAAAATTCAAATGCATATATTTTAGCATGTTGCCCTTGTGAGCTTTGGAGCTGCTCTCTCCTTTCAGGTACTGTTCCTTGAAATCTGCAGTAATCATCACACTCCTCATTTTAAAAAAAACATATACCCCTGCCTCCCATTCGAACCTGAAGTCCTTGAATGTGTTATCACCTCCCAAATCCATACATATCTCTCTGGAACCTCATGGTTGAGTCTCTCCATGGTTTCTGCCCCTCCATAGTAACAAAACGGCTGTTGTCAAAATCACAAATGACAGCTGTTGTGATCATGACATCCTTCTCGACTTGTCTGCAGCCTTTTACATGGTTGCCCACACCAACCTCCTGCAACATCCTTCCACCAGCATCCACCTCGGTATAACTGCACTTGCCTACTTCTATGACTTAATTGTAGCCAGAGGCTCATCTGCAATGGCTTCTCTTCCCACTCCCACATTGTTGGCATCTGTTGTTCAACAAGGGTAGACGGGCTGGTTTAGCTCAGTGGGCTAGACAGCTGGTTTGTAATGCAGAACAAGGCCAGCAGCGCGGGTTCAATTCCCGTACCGGCTTACCCGAACAGGCGCCGGGATGTGGCGACTAGGGGCTTTTCGCAGTAACTTCATACTTGTGACAATAAAAGATTATTATTATTATATCCTTGGCCCCCTTCTACTTCTCATCTCCATGCTGCCCCTCAGCCACATCGTCCAAAACCTAAGTGTCAATTTGTGCACCTGTGCTGAGGACACCCAACTCTACCTCACCACCACCTCTCTTGACTCCGCCACTGTCAATGATCATTCGGCTTGTCCAACATCCAATACTGGAAGAGCATAAATTCAGCCTAATTAAGTGGTGGGAAGATTGAACCCATTGTTGTTGATCCCAGTTACACTGATTCCACCCTTCTCTCTGCCAGAATCTGTCCACCCATCACTCCTGTGCACACTGACCTCCATGGGCTCATGCTTAAGCAATGCCTCGATTTTAAAATCCCGATCCTTGTTTTCAAATCCCTCCATGTCCTCACTCTGCCCTATCTGTGTAAACTTGTCAAACCCAACAACTTTCTGAGATAGAAACTCTGTAATTCCCTCTCTCAACCTGTCTATTCCTTTTTTCTCCTTTTCAGCCAATCATTAAATCCTACTTCTTTGACCAAGCTTTTGGTCATCTGCTTTTTACTTCTCGTTTCGATTGGTGTCAAATTTTGGTTACTGTGAGGAACCATGGAGTGTGTTATTATGTTGAAGGAATTTTATGAATAGAAGTTGTTGCTATATTTTGAACTCTGTTATCATACTAATCATGAATCTATCATATGTACCTCTTCAGTTATAATCTGAAACGCAACCATCTACTAATTGCAAAAACCAAAAGGAAAAATGCTGGCAAATCTCAGAAGGTCTGGGAGCATCTGTAGGGAGAGAAAAGAGCTAACTTTGCGAGTCCAGATGACCCTTTGTCAAAGCTAAAAGACATAGAAAGTGGGAGATATTTATACTGTGGGGTGAGGAATGAAAGACGAGTCATAGCCACAAAAACCAAGGGAAAAGAATGCTAATGGCAGTCCCCAGAGAGAATAAAAGGTGTGAAAGACCAAACAGCAGAGAAACTAACATCAGAGGGTAAGCCGTGACAGATGTAGGGGGGGGCAGGGGGGTGAAGCAAAGGGGAGAAAAGATTAGAAGAGGGGGATAAGATGGTGGGGAAATATATATAAAGAAAGACAAGAAATAAATAAAATGTAAAAGACAGTTAAAATGAAATGGAATTAAAACAAAGGGGTGGAGGTGGAGTAGAGCTAATCATCTGAAGTTGTTGAATTCGATGTTGAGACCGGAAGGCTGTAGCGTGCTTAACCGGAAGATGAGATGCTGTTCCACCAGTTTGCGTTGAGCTTCACTGGAACATTGCAGCAGGCATCAGCTCAGTCAGCATCTGAAAGAGAATGTCTATGTGTAAATCTTCACTAAGCTTTCCATCACGACAATTTATTTTAGCCAATCTTTCACTTCCACCTGCCAATCGATCCGTTGTGCGGTTTGGGCACTTTGTGTTATTACTTCACACTTGCACCATTGAGAGAGCTAGTTTCGGAACCAGTTTTATTGGGTTGAATTTCAAGGAAGAGATTTTTGTGAGTGAAAAATTAATTGTAGTGAGTTTGAACCGGCTCCTTGAAATGTTCAAAATCCTATTTCCATCACTTGTTGTACATGAGTTTCAGTCTTTAATTAGTTTGCCCATTACACTTAAGTCATTTAGTTTCCAGTTATTCGGCACAGCTGCAGTCAAAGTACTGTGTTGTAATTTCCAATGACTTTGCCAACTAACATCTTTACATAACCTGGCTCAAGAACCCTTGGGAGAAAGGTTTAACCTTTAGGTAGTGGGATTTAAAACAGCAGTCAGATGGTGAAGACCGGAATTACCCTTACATTGATTGCCATCTATGTTTGAGGGCTGCAGATCACACCAGGGTGGTATTTCACTTGATAGAAAGCAGAGGTCAAGAGTCAGAAACTGACAGTTAATGGTGGCTCCCTTTTGCACATCTGGAACCTAATTTCTCTGGCCGTGCATGATGCAATGTATGTGGCCTTGTGAAGAAATGTCAAGTGAATTGTGGTAGAAGATGCTAGACGGTTTACAACATGTTATTGCCTGGTTTTAGAGCATAGCAGTGGAGAAAAAGCACATTGCGTACTTCTAATAATGCTGCCCCACTGGTCATTGCTGTCTCAATCATAATCACATCAATTGTAAGTATTGTATCTAGAGGAGAAGAAAATAGGAGCTGAAGCAGTTTTGTAGCTTTTCTGAAGAAAGCTGTTTCATCGTATTCATATCAATAGAAACTGTCATTTTACCATTTCTTTGTGGGCCCATGAAGAGCTTCCACTAAAGTCTGGCCAAGAACTTATTCTGTTCATTTAAGATAATCAGCAGAGGGTATCCTGCAGATTGCTCATTGCTTGGTACTGGGTATAAAATGGTGCCTTAGCAAGGAAGTTCATTACCAACTTGGTACACTTGCTTGCATGTCCCACTGGTGCAACATCTGTGTCTCTCAAATAAGATAAGGATCTGGCCAAAACTTGATTTCATTGCAGTTTTAATTTCCAAAACAAATAATACACAGACCTGAAGTAATCTTTGGAATGATGTTGTACTTCATCACTTTGAAACAAATCAGGACAATTTTCTCATCGAATTATGTTTCAAGTGCATTAACTGTTATATAAGCAGATATGCATCAACAAAATCCTGTACACCGCAATGAGGAGAGTGACCAGTTATTTTCTTCCCTGTATCTAACCTACTGGTGATGACAGCATGTAGAATGCACTGAGCACTAGATGAAAACATCTGGCTCTCTGTGAAAAGAGGTGCATTGGCCAAGCTGAGGGCTCAAATCAGATTTGCAGATTTGTTCTAACTTGAAATTGTACGTGTTTTGCTGAATGAGAAACAAGGAAATCAGGCCATTGTAATAAAGTCAAAGTACATGAAAATATTTATGTAAGTGCCTGCTCCCTAATATGTATTACAAATCTTTCAGATTATGTATTATAAAGAATCTATTTGAACAGCTCGTTCGTCAAAAAACAAATCCATTCTACAAGCTATGATTCAATTCTATGATTTCCATTTTCATTTAAAAGCCCCCCCCAAACAAAAGGAAGTAGTTAGACATGTCCCTACCCTTAATGTGTTTTATTTCACGTAAAATAGGTAACATCACCATAGGTCCAGATGACCATAGGCCGCTTGTCATGATATGCAAACATGCAGCTCATGAATATAGAATAGGGCACGACCAATGAGCAGTCAGGACACTCAGGGGTGGTATCTCACTATAAAAGGGATGAGGTACTCACACCCTGCCTCTTTCCACAGACCAACATCTACAGAGTGAGACAGGGTGTATCCTCAGCATCACACCCCAGCACGTGGCTTAGAGCAAGGCTGGTTCAGTTAGACTGAGTTACTACATTTAGATTAGCAGAGAGTCGAACTCATTGAGAATTGTGCTAATAGTTCAATAAAACACATTGAACTCACTTCAAAGTCTGGAGCATCTTTTACTCAAAACTGCATCAAGTGGCAGCTTGTGTTATTCCAAATTACACAACACAACATGATACCATGAGTCTGTTCAATCTAGTTAGTTCAACTCAGCAAGATCCGTGACGACCAGCAAATGTATACCGGCACAATGGAAAAGATTCCGGCTCCTCACCAGCTCAGGACCTCCGGCAATCTCAGTGCCAACTGGCGGACATTCAAGCAAAAATTTCAGCTTTATGTCGAAGCATCAGACCTCAATGGTGCGTCTGATGCATGGAAGATAGCTCTTTTCCTCACCACAGCGGGTGATCACACCTTGGAAATATTCAGCTGCAGAAGATGCAGCAGCTCAGAGACCGTCAAAAGCAGAGCTATGATGCCCATGCCACCGATCTGGCCATGCTATCCCCGGCAGACACTGTCAGGACCAAGATACCGGATGGTGTGTGGTCTGCCCCAGCTGTCGTTATTCGGCAGGCCACGCCCCGCTCTTATGTTGTACGTATGGCTGATGGCTCCATCGTGCGAAGGAATCGACGGGCACTGTGCAAAGTTGCCTAACCGCAACCACTTTCTCCTCTATTTCCAAATGTTGAATTGTCACCTCCTGATACCTCAAACCACGAGGCCACCAGTCAGGCTTCCATCCCGCCTGTCAAGGCACCGTCGTCCCCTCCGCCACCTCTCCGGCGGCCGACCAAGATCAGACGCAGGCCTCAGAGACTGGACTTGTGAACGTTTGTTTTGTTTGCTCTGTGCAGGGCAGCACGGTGGCACAGTGGTTAGCATTGTTGCCTACGGCGCTGAGGACCTGGGTTCGAATCCCGGCCCTGGGTCACTGTCTGTGTGGAGTTTGCACATTCTCCCCGTGTCTGCGTTGGTTTTGCCCCCACAACCCAAAAGATGTGCAGGATAGGTGGATTGGCCATGCTGAATTGCCCCTTAATTGGAAAAAATAATTAGGTACGCTAAATTTATTTTTAAAAAGAAAATGGTTTGCTCTGTTCTGTTGTCCTCCATCAGTCACGTTAGAAAGACTCATTCACATGTAAATACATTCACATATGCCAACAAAACATAAAAAAGGGGAGATGTCATGGTATGCAAACATGCAGCTAATGAACACATAGAATAGGACACTCAGGGGTGGTATCTCACTATTAAAGGGATGAGGCACTCACACCCCGCCTCTTTCCACAGACCAACATCTACAGAGTGAGACAGGGTGTATCCTCAGCATCACACCCCAGCACGTGGCTTAGAGCAAGGCTGGTTCAGTTACACTGAGTTACTACATTTAGATTAGCAGAGAGTCAATCTTATTGAGAACTGTGCTAATCGTTCAATAAAACACATTGAACTCACTTCAAAGTCGAGCATCTTTTACTCAAAACTGCATCAAGTGGCAGCTTGTGTTATTGCAAATTACATAACACAACAGCTTTCCCTTTTGAGGGGAGAGCAAACTGGTGGTGATTTAACCTGAGGATCACCATACCTCAGGCGAGGAGCAAGGTTGAGAAGTCGAGGCTTCATGAATAACCTCAGCTGGCATGGGAATTGAAACCTCGCTATTGACCTTGCTCTGTATCACAAACCAGCTGTCCAGCCAACTGAGCTAAACCGTCCCCAGGTACCTGTCTATGTCTCAGGTTTTATAAAATGAATCTAGTAAAGAATTTGAATCAATCATAAATTGTTCTGCCACGTTGGGACCAGTTAGTAGTTAATTATATTGTGCTACTTCTCCCAAGGTATCAGCTAGGATCTCGTAATCTCATTCCAATTCGGCAGGATGTAAAAAGATAAATTGCCTGTTATTGCACACACAGAGCATTGCATTATCAGAAGTTTAAAACGATTCTACTTATTGTGTTGAAGAAATTGTTAACAAATTAGCACAAAGCTATGTCCGATCTGCAAATGTGAGGTGTCACCGACTGGTTTTCTGCTCACAATGATCAGGTTGCTATCAGTGCAGATTGAATTAGGAGGGCTGAATGGTGTAGGGGAGTTTTGAGCAAAATTGATTCAACTGGAAGATTTTATGTTTGTGACATCAGGAAAAAGAAGAAAATTAGATCATTGCAAAGGAAATGTGTACAGTGGGAGTCAAATATATACAACTGAATCTCCGACCACGCAAACCATTGTGTCATTAATCAACAGCCGTTCAAAGAGCCCATCACCGCCATCTTCCCAGGTCAATTTTACATGATTAGTATAAAGGGCCTCACCCACACTCCAAAAATAAATTCCTGAGTCCTGCAAAAAATGTGAAACTTCTAATCGATAGATAATTAGTTGATTGAAAAATCAGCACTGTGGCAGGTGCTAAATTGTGTGATGATGCAAATAATTCATATCATAGTTATAGACCATCATTCTAAGAAATTAAGTACAAAATAATAAAAGGTTTGTACAACTGAGTATATCCACTTATAAATAATTATGAAACATTGTGAAATGCTGCTCTCCTTAATTACAGAAAAAAATGAAAGCTCTACTGCACTCTGCAGAAGGGGCAGGTTATGTAATAATTTATCTATCTAAACAGCATATTGATTTCAAACTATGTGCTATCAAACCCAATTTAAAAGATGCCCATTTTCATTACAAATCTGTGAATTGTGAAGCAATTTACAGTACCTGTCACTTACAAAACAGAAGGATATATGTGAAGGGAATAATCTGCACCCTGGGATTTACCATACTTTATGAATACAATTGTTTCTGAATAAGGTCATTAGTAGATACATGAAAGGGCAGGAAAAACAGGCTGATATATCATCACCACATCTCCAGTTATGAATTGAACAAGCATCATATATATGGCAGGTACAATTTCCCTGCACTTCAGTAGTAGCAAACACTTAAAGAAATGGAAATACAATGTGTACAGTCTCTGTTGTATTTTTATTGAGCCGCCAGATGTTATCTTTGCAAAATGAGGTTGAAAGAGATGCATGTCTCTATTTGAGAATTGCGATCAATTGTTTTTTGTGTGTCGTGCTTTTGCTCAATATTCTCGGGCTAGCTGATGGAGAAGAGCTGTTATTCACTATGATAGCTGCTTCACTTGAACCTTGTGAGACAGAGGAACATGGGGTGTGATGGGCCTTGCGCCTGAGTGAGAGTGTAACGAGGCCGTTATATCGCGAGAGACGCCAAATTCGAGAATCTTTTTGCGATCTAATTAGCTCTCCTCCGCTTGCAAAAGCAGGATCCCATCATAGCGTGATGAAAAGCCATTAATCACCAGTTAAACCCAATCTCCATACAATTAACGGGAGCGGCGCCTATCTATCGGCCTCCCGTGATCTAACAGCCTCCCCAGCAAGTGGTCACACGGGCGCTGATTAGTACTCCTTTTTAAAAACGTGAACCTGGCGGAAAGGCTGCTGTGGGGACCCGAGGACTATCTTCGCTCCTGGACAATGAGCCCGGAGGGCACTGGGGTTGCTGCCCTGCAGCCCGAAAGGCATGGGGGAGCACCCGGGGGGCAGCCACAGTCAGGATGGGGGATTGTGGAGCAGGGGTGTGGCTGTCCGTGGCCTCGGCTAGGAGGGAAGCCTCTGGAAGAATGGGACATGTGGGTGGTTTGGGGAGATGGGCCATATGGGGGAGAGGGATGGGCAATATGATGGGGGAATGGGGAGTATGGTGAGGGGAAATGGGGTGTATGGCGAGCTGACTGCCCCTGTCTCCCCCTCCCAGGCGGCACTGGCTACCCTGTGGCTGACCCTCCGAGACCCTTGGGGAAACGGGGCATTCCGCCTAGCCTCGACCACGTCCAGTAATTCCCAAGTCTGCATCCCTGAATCGTTGGACTGTCCTCTCGGAGGCATGGCTGCGAGCTGTGTGAGGTTGGCTGTGCAGGCACGGTTTAAGTGATGCTCTCCTTGTTAGCAGGTGGCTGGCGAGTGCAATCCTGGCGAATCAGCCGGCGGGACCATCATTTGCGACTTGAAGCCCATGGGGTTTCACTAAGTGGACCAATTAACATTTTATAGCGTTGACTGCCTTGCCAGTCCAAGCGTTGGGAAGCTCATGGCAGTTCCCGCTCGCTACCACACTAAGAATGTTTTTTGGTTAATTCGTGCCCATGATGTTTGGAAATAATAGAGTGGGAACAGCAATGCCATAACCCATCCACTTCAGGAGATGATCTCTAAGCTGCAGTACTCCAATTGCTTCACTGTATCTGGGAACATCATCACAAACTATGTTGGAATGGTGATATTGCCCAAGAATATCTGCTGCAAAACCTTACTAAAATGATAGCTTTGGAAGGTAGTGCCGCCACACTCCCAAGTTTGCATCTTTGCCTAGACCGTGCTAAGATAATTGTTCAATTTTTGAAAAAACTGACTGCCAAATTCTGGCAGACGTTTTGCAACATTTTTGACTTGTCCACTATGAAATAATTTTCCCCACAGCTCCTGTGAGTTATTCAGGAATAACCAATGGGTAGCTAGGTGACGGATTTCTTATCCAACAAAAGTTAGACATCGATCGCTTTTACTTCATTGTGTTTCATAATGCTGGGTTACAAGACTAACGTCGTCATGTTAGTCAAGATGGATGATTTTTCTTTCCCACCAGCAGGGCTCAAACTCCCATTTCATATTTGTATCACTTGTTTGACTGTACAAGTCGTCAGCCAGTGTGCTCTCCTATCATTCAAAGGGAATGCGGCAAAACATTCATTTTTAATAACAACTGTGAAAACAATTAGGCGTCTCCATAGCAGCACCACAGCAGTAATGTATTAAATCAATACAGCGGCTTTGTTAATCAAGGGATTACACAGATGTGGGGATTTTCAGGATAAAAAAACATTTGCTCCAACTGACTGCAAGATGATGGGTGTGTTGAAGCTGCCGTTTGTATCATAACTAAACAGCAGGTAACACAGTTTTCACACCACTGAATTCACAGTCTGACCCATCTCATATCAGGGCTACCATGATCTGGCACTACCTGTGTATTAGGGCTCTAGTTTGGAATTGAGTTACAATTATCTTCTTCTAAAAATGTTGCAGGCATTTTTGTTCCTTGGACCTTTTCTGCAACATTTGTGAATATGAAAAGAAAGACTTGCATTTATATAGCTCTTTGATAACTTCAGGATGTCTCACAGCGCTTTAGAGCCATTTAAGTACTTTTGAAGTGTCGTCATTGCTGTAATGTAACAAACATGATCGTCAGTCATAATGACCATTAACAGATAATCTGTTAATTAAGAAATAAATATTGGCCAGGACATCAGGGCCAACTTCCTTCCTCCTCTTCAACTGGTGTCATGGGATTCTAATGTCTACTTGAGAGGGCAGACGGGGCCCCAGCCTCGCGTCTGATCCGAAGGACAGTAATTCCAACAGTGCAGCACTCTCGTGCAGCACATACATTGGAGTGTTAACCTTGATTTTTGTGCTGGAGTGGAACATGATCTTCTGACTCAGAAGTGAGTGCTTCCAGCTGAGCCATGGCTGATGTACATGGTGTCATGTGAGAGTACCTTTAAGAAATGGATGTTTAAGCAATGTACCTTTAAGAAATGGAGCTGATCATATTACTGAAGTGATGTCAGAGGGTGGGGGGAGCTGAGCTCACTTCTGCTTTTGGTTTCAGTTTGAGGAGAACGCTGGGAGTGTTTGTGTGTTGCTGAGAGCTGCAGGAAGAAACACAGAGCTGGTCTGTTGATGTCTGCAATCCAAAGACTATAAATATATTGAATGTAACCTCATGTCTGTTTTGAAAGTTTGAAGCCTTTTGGATGTTTAAAGGAACAGTTTGAAGGATTATTTAGTGTTGTAGTCTTTTGGGGTTATCTTTGAAGTAATGGGTGTTAAGAGATCCAATGTTTTTTTAAAAGGTTACATTGAGTTAATAGAATAAACGTTGTTTTGTTTCAAAAAACCACGGGCGCTATTCTTCCCCCCTCCCCCCATGCCGGGTGGGAGAATCGCCAGGGTGCCACGCGAATCGCGCCACGCCGCCCTGACCTCCGCATGCGATTCTCCCACCCCCTGGAAACCAGCGGCGCGCGATTCGCATCGGGGCGCTCGGAGAACCGGCGAGCGACGATTCTCCGGCCGGATGGGCCGAGCGGCCGCTATGACACAAAAGGTTCCCGCCGGCGCTGTCCACTCCTGGTCGCTGCCGCCGGGAACTCTGAGGGAACGCTGGTGGGTGGCCTGTGTGTTGGGGGGGGTGGGGCTCCTTCACCGGGTGGCCTCCGATGGGGTCTGGCCCGCGATCGGGGCCCACCGATCGGCGGGCCGGCCTCCCCCCACCCCCCCGGGCCTACCTCCTTCCATGCGTGGTCCCAGAACACCGGATCCATGTTGGTGAGGGGCCGGCGTGCGTAAGACGTTCCCCACGCATGCGCAGGATGGCGCAGCCCAACTGCGCATGCGCGGGATTGGGCTGCCCCAACTGCGCATGTGGATTGGCGTGGCGTCAACTGCTCCAGCGCCGTGCTGGCCCGCTATGGGGGCCAGAATAGGTCGTGTCTGGGCCCTGTTTGCGCCGTCGTGAAATGTGACTGCGTTCACGACGGCGCGAACACTTGGCCTCAATATTGGAGAATCGCCCCCCATGTGTCCATAACTGTAATACTACACCTGGGGAACAAGCAGTGTGCTTCAAAAGCAACAATCCATTAAAGGGGGGGGGGCGGGGTTGGTCCAACTCCATGATACATTTTGGGGTTCTGAGAACACCTCTCCCATAACAATGGTTTAATTAATTGACTATTTGTTGTCTGTGAGATCATCACTGCAGTCTCAGCATTCATTTAGTTAATTTTGAACACACTAATAAATCCTGATAAGCCAAGATCCTGATAAGCCAGTGTGGCTCACTATTCAAAAGCTGTTGCAGATGGTGGCTGCACGTTTCCTTACAAAACTAATACTATATCTGTTAAAGTCACTGTAGATAATGTGTAAAAATTTTCTGGAAGGGGAAATCAGTACACCTCTGTAGAAGAGAAGTCTAAAGACATTTTCAAGTTCAGTCGTAAAATGAAAAACAAAACCATATTCAGAGGCAAAGTGGGGATTTGTCTGGTTTCCACATCAGCTATTGCACTGGAACATTTCATTTCAGCAGACACATCTCATTGTAAAGCTCTATTCCTTTAATGGGCAATTGCATTGCACCCTCGGTAAAGAATTTGATTTGCCAAACATCATGTGCTAATGAATTTTGAACTGCTGCCCCATATCCCTTGCATAAAAGTCAGATTTTCTTTTAATTTGCTCCTGTTTTTAAATGTCTTTCCCACCCATCTCCTCCTGTCATCCCTTTTCCACGTTTAGTATTGGCGTTTCTGGAAATGTGGTTATCTTAAGTCAGACAGGGCCTTGTCTTGGTGTATCCCTTTTCATTGTGTGTGTTATCAGTTTGAGGAAAAGCCTGAACACATGCACACACAAGCACACTTGCAAGTATGATTCTGGAACCATGGCAAATGCCCTTGAGGTTGAGCAGTTTGACCCAAAAGATGACATCAGAGTAATTTGGATGTATGACGTTGAAAGTTTAAAAGGAAATCCCTCAAGAATATCAGTCCTGCAGTGGATTGTTTTGACATGTTGAGAAAATCAGTTGCATGGGTCAGTGATGTAATGTGCTCTTCTAAAACCCCTTTGACCTGCTACACTCAAATTGAAATATTGCTGGACATGTTGTTGCTGACCTGTACAGAGTTCCCAAGCAAACTTGTGACATGTTTAAAGGCGAAGTTGTGGAATTATTTGTAAATTTAACATCAACCAAAACTCTGCTATCTGGGCCCTTTCACTAAAACCCATTTACCCATCAATCTTGTGCTCATTGATCCCCAGTTAAGCAATGTCTTGATTTAAAAATTCTCGTTCTTGCTTTAAAATCCCACTCTGGTCTCACCCTTCCCTATGGTCAGCAATCTCCTCCAGCCCCACAGCCCTTTGAGATACCTCCGACATCCTCAGCATACCTAAGGTTAATTGCTCCACCAGTAGTGCCTGCACCTTCAGCTACCTTAGCCCTAAGCTTGAATTCCTTCCCTGAATCTCTTTGCTTCTTTATCCTCCTTTAAGACTTGGTGCCAGATTTTGCTTTATAATGCTCCTATGAAGTGCCTTTGAATCTTTTATTACATTAAGGCACTAAGTAAATGCAATTGATTGTCTTCTTTACTTGCCATCACTTACAAGTATAGACTTGAGCTTTAGCTATGTTGGTCGTTCATCATGGTGATTTCAACAAGCTATGATTGCTCAAACTCCCATGCTACAGACTTAAAATTTGAGGCGAGAAATTACTTTCTGTGTCCCTGTCCACGCAGGTTTCTGTGATGTGCCCCTGTCCATTATGTTAGCATGTTGTGATCATATTTATGTAACCTGTTCATGCCTGTTTAAATGGTGATCAAAGGAATGTCTTTTAAAATTGGTGAACCATGTCTACCAATTTAGTTTTATTGATTCAAGTTTTATTGATTCTAGCTTCACTGGTTAGAGCAGCATTCATTGCTCATCCCTAATTCCCTTGAGAAGGTCACGGTGAGCTGCCTCCTTGAACCGCTGCACTTCATGAGGTGTAGGTACACCCACAGTGCTGTGAGGGAGGGAGTGCCAGGATTTTGACCCAGGAACGGTGATATATTTCCAAGTTGAGATGGTGAGTGGCTTGGAGGGGAACCTCCAGGTGTTCCCTGTATCTGCTGCCCTTGTCCTTCTAGCTGGTAGTGGTCGTGGGTTTCGAAGGTGCTGCCTAAGGAGCCTTGGTAAGTTCCTACAGTGCATCTTGTAGATGGTACACATAGCTGCCATTGTGTGTCAGTGGTGGAGGGAGTGAATGTTTGTGGAAAGGATGCCAATCAAACAGGCTGCCTTGTCCTGAATATTACCAACCATGTTTTCTCACCTTGCGTGTTCAGTGCACAGCTGGTGTTAATTGTCGTACTCTTTGGACTTGGATTGATTATTTTTTGATTTCTACATTTCTTGAATGAACTAAATGTTGCTGTGGAAGTAACATTGAGGAAGATCAAGGAAGGTGAAATGATTGGACCTAACAGTAAAAATTTGTCATGGTACTGTTGGTTCAACATGTTCGTGAAAAATACACACCCTGGTCAGGTACCGTTTGTGTTCATTGACCAGGTTCCCCATCCAGTGATTTCTCCGTTTCAGCTAGGATTCCAAAAGATTGTGCTGTAAGTCACACCCCTGATAGGAAGATATTAAAGATTTCCCTTCACCACCATCTTGCAACCCAACATAACTTTGGTCTCAGTTACTATTGGGAGTGATGTGGCAACATGTGGGTTTGGGAATTATTTCAAACCAAAAACAGTTCCATTGATTCAGCACGGCTCTGACCCCTGCTGACAACTGATCCCCGGGAGCCTTTTGTTCGTTTCATCCAAGACAGCTTCTATTTTCCAAGCAACCTAATATCACAGGGTTCATGGCACTGTCCTGTGTCTGTTTCACGTTACTCTAGCTACCCGAGGTCAGAAACCTGAAGTCATAGTTAATTGCAGAAACTGAAGTTTTTCTTTGTCTCAAAACAAACATACAAACGTTCATCATAGTCTTAAATGACCCAACAAGCCACTCAGTTGTATCAGTCTGGTACATAAAAGATGAAGAAGAATAAAACAGATAGACCGCCTGCCATAGACTTAGGCACTAGATACGCACTGCCATTGGGTCAAAATCCTGGAACTCCCTCACTAACAGCACTGTGAGCATGACTGTGCCATGTGTTCTGCAGCAGTTCAAAAAGGTGGCTCATCACTATCCTCTCAAGGGAATTTAGGGATTGACAATACATGGTCGAAGCAACACCCGCATCCCATCAATAAAAGACGAAAAAAATGTAATCTAGGGTCACATTTCACATGCACGATCGTGAAAAGGCCCACCTACATCAGGTAATATCCAAACAATTGACAAGCTGATCGGACAAAAGGAAATACCTTTTATTTAATCAACTTGAAACCCCAAGCAGTGCAGGCTTTAAAAAAAAATCAAAGCTGACCATACTGTGTACTGGGATCCTATTGAGTGGTCAAGTGAAGGTGATTCTAGGCAAGCTATGTCATTGAGGCTACCATGAGCCAAGCAAAGGAGGTTCTGCAGTAGTGCGTTTTCTTGGTGATAGTCATATCCGCAGAATTTAGATGGAGTCGTTGGATACTACTTGACAATCAAATCCTGCGTTGATCAAGGAATTAAACCCCTACCTGGGATAGACTGTTTTTTAAGGAATTTTTATGTCCGAGATTAATGCCATATCTGTTGAAGAGACTGTATGGACGTCTGTGAGACCTATCTTTGTTGTATCAGCTATTTAGAGTGTATTGTATGATTTATATTGAATACAAGTTGCCTGTTAATTAATGTTTAATATATGTTGATTTTGTTTTAATTATTACAGTAAAAGTTAAATCTTGTCCATCCGTTTCTTCCATTGGGGTTCTTTGGAAACTTTGGTTCTTTCACATTATATATCTCCATGGGGATCACAACAAGAGGACCGTTAAGAGCCAACCACATTCCTGTGGGCCAGGAGTTGACTGCAGGCCAGGTTGTGTTAAGGCCTGCAGCTTTCCTCCCTTAAAAGAAATAGATAGATTTTTATGACAATCCAGTAATTTCACGGTCACCACTATTGAGACTAGCTTCTTATTCCATGTTTTATTGAATTCATTCAATTTAAATTAGCTAGTTGTCATGGTGGGATTTGAATTGAGTCTCCCAAGCATTAATCCTGTCAGTTGATATCATTGTCCTGTTAAATATAGGCCCTCAAATGAACCTTAGCTTCGGATCCCAAGAAGGCAAACACCATCCCAGCATCTGATTAGTTTCTCCTGCTCACCCTCTGACATGAGCATTTTAAGCAAGAGGCTTGCGGAAGGGGAGGAAATGAGAAATGTTAAAAAGCAGGCAGGAAATGTTTCGGACTTGATTGTTTACGAAGAAGAGTCCTCTAATCGAGCATGGTAATTGCCGGCAGACTATTTCTCTGGATGTTATATACTTTGCAAACATGAAACAATGAAAGGCTAGAATTTGGCACAATTAAAGAGTTGACGTAATTATTGGCTGAGTTTCTCAATAGCTGTGCAATAGTTGTCATGTCAGTCACATGTTATTGCAGATATACATAGCACCCCTCAGTAAAACAGTCTATCTTTTGAATGAGGCATTAAACCTACGATCCTGGTTGCATGACAATGTTCCATTCAACATCACGAAAACAAATGATCTGGTTACGATCACATTACTATTTGTGGAAACTTGATGTTTGCAAATTGGCTACTGTGTTTCCGACATTTAATTGACTGTAAAGTGCTATGGCCCTGAAAGACGCTATATAAATGCAAGTCTTTTCTTTCCTTTGCAGTCAGCACAGAAGGCTGTTTGGAAATTAGAGACCCTTCATAGTAATGTTAAAAGCAGCATGCGAGGGTGGCACAGCGGCACAATGGTTAGCACTGCTGCCTCACGGCGCCGAGGTCCCAAGTTCGATCCCGGCTTTGGGTCACTGCCCATGTGAAGTTTGCACATTCTCCCCGTGTTTGCGCGGGTTTCGCCCCCACAACCCAAAGATGATTTGGAGGAAAATGTAACTGGTCTGATTAGTAAGTTTGCAGACGACACAAAGGTTGGTGGAATTGCGGATAGCGATGAGGACTGTCTGAGGATACAGCAGGATTTAGATTGTCTGGAGACTTGGGCGGAGAGATGGCAGATGGAGTTTAATCCGGACAAATGTGAGGTAATGCATTTTGGAAGGGCTAATGCAGGTAGGGAATATACAGTGAATGGTAGAACCCTCAAGAGTATTGAAAGTCAAGGAGATCTAGGAGTACAGGTCCACAGGTCATTGAAAGGGGCAACACAGGTGGAGAAGGTAGTCAAGAAGGCATACGGCATGCTTGCCTTCATTGGCCGGGGCATTGAGTATAAGAATTGGCAAGTCATCTTGCAGCTGTATAGAACCTTAGTTAGGCCACACTTGGAGTATAGTGTTCAATTCTGGTCGCCACACTACCAGAAGGATGTGGAGGCTTTAGAGAGGGTGCAGAAGAGATTTACCAGAATGTTGCCTGGTATGGAGGGCATAAGCTATGAGGAGCGATTGAATAAACTCGGTTTGTTCTCACTGGAACGAAGGAGGTTGAGGGGCGACCTGATAGAGGTATACAAAATTATGAGGGGCATAGACAGAGTGGATAGTCAGAGGCTTTTCCCCAGGGTAGAGGGGTCAATTACTAGGGGGCATAGGTTTAAGGTGAGAGGGACAAGGTTTAGAGTAGATGTACGAGGCAAGTTTTTTACGCAGAGGGTAGTGGGTGTCTGGAACTCACTACCGGAGGAGGTAGTGGAAGCAGGGACGATAGGGACATTTAAGGGGCATCTTGACAAATATATGAATAGGATGGGAATAGAAGGATACGGACCCAGGAAGTGTAGAAGATTGTAGTTTAGTCGGGCAGTATGGTCGGCACGGGCTTGGAGGGCCGAAGGGCCTGTTCCTGTGCTGTACATTTCTTTGTTCTTTGTAAGTGCAGGGTAGGTGGATTGGCCACGCTAAATTGCCCCTTAATTGGAAAAAAATTAATTGGGTACTCTAAATTTATTTTTTAAAAGCAGCATGCAAAGATAAGGTTGCCCCCCCATCTACACTGTTCACCATGTTAGAATTCCATCTACACTGTTCACCATGTCACCCAACATTGTGTTATCTGCAAACTTGGAAATATAGCTATCTACACGAGCATTCAAATAATTAATAAATGATGAATAGTTGAGGACCTAATACATATCCTTGAGAAACATCCTGCTAATTAGAGTACCTGTTCACTATCCCGAATGTCTGTTTGCCGCCACTTGGCCAACTTCCTAACCAGGTCAATAATTTGCCTTCAGTTCAATGTGTTTAAATTTAATTATAACTTCTTTATCAGAGTTATGTATTCGTCTGGATTGGTGAATGAAAAAAATCCCAGTAGGAATCATAGAATCACTACAATGCAGAAGGAGGCCATTCAGCCCATCGGGTCAGCGCCGATCCTCTGAAAGAGCACCCTACTTAGGCCCAATCCCTCGCCCTATCCCCGTAACCCCACCTAGAGGCAATTTATCATCGCCAATCCACCTAACCTGCGCATCTTTGGACTGTGGGTGGGAACCGGAGCACCCGGAGGAAACCCACACAGCCACAGGAAAAATGTGCAAACTCCACACACAGGATCATCCAAGATTGGAATTGAACCTGGGTCTCTGGCATTGTGAGGCAGGAGTGCCAACCATGAATAAACGGGACAGTTTCGGCTTGGCAGCTACTACTGATGGGCTACTGCAAGAACCAATGCTTTGGCTTCAGCTATTTGCAATCAGTATTAATGGTTTAGATAAGGGGATTGAGTGTTATGTATTCTTGTTTGCTGCCAATACAAAGTTAGGTGGGACAATAAGAGTGAGGCAGACGCAGAGGTTATTATTGAGTGTTGTTGAATGGTTGTCAGATTGGGTAAATGGGCAATAATGTGGAAGATGAAGTTCAATGTGACAGTGTGAAACTATCCACTTTGATTGAAAACATAAGAAAAGCAGAATATTTTATGAATTGTGAGGGACTGGGAAATGTTTGCATTCAGAAAACCTGGTACCCATGTACATGAATCATAGAAAATTAACATGCAGGAACAGCAAGCTTTTCGGAAGGCCTTTTGTCAGAAAGAGTGGAGTGTTGCACAGAGATTTCAGTGTAAGAATAATGAAGACTTAGCACAATTATACAGGGCATTGGTGCGGCCACACCTGGAGGATCCTGTGAATTGTTGCTCTCCATACCCAAGGAAGAGTGTACTTGTCCAACAGGGACTGCAGCAAAGGTTTACTGGACTATTCGTGGGATTAGGGGATGTCCTTGGGAAAGAGATTGAATTGATTTAGCACATATTCCCTGGAGTTAAATAGAGGCGCTCTAATCAAAATTTATAAAATTCAAAAAGGAAGACGCTGAGAAAATATTTCCCGGCCTGGGGAATCTAGAACACATGGTCGTCGTCTCAGAATAAAGAGTCAGCCATTAGGACCGAGATGAGAAATGAGTTGAGGGCAGCACGGTAGCATGGTGGTTAGCACAATTGCTTCACAGCTCCAGGGTCCCAGGTTCGATTCCCGGCTTGGGTCATTGTCTGTGCGGAATCTGGATGTTCTCCCCGTGTGTGCGTGGGTTTCCTTCGGGTGCTCCGGTTTCCTCCCACAGTCCAAAGATGTGCAGGTTAGGTGGATTTGCCATGCTAAATTGCCCTTAGTGTCCAAAATTGCCCTTCGTGTTGGGTGGGGTTACTGGGTTATGGGGATAGGGTGGAGGTGTGGGCTTGGGTAGGGTGCTCTTTCCAAGAGCCGGTGCAGACTCGATGGGCTGAATGGCCTCCTTCTGCACTGTAAATTCTATGATTCACTGAAAGAGATGTGAAACTTCAAAATTCACTACTCCAAGAGCTCTGGATGCTCAATTGCTGAGCATATTCAAGATGCAGGTCAATAGATTTTCAAGTACAAAGAGATATGGGACATGGGGTAGAGTGGGAAGATGTAGTTTTGATAGGAGATCAGTCATGATCTTCACTAGTTGTATAAATTAAAATTAAGTGGTTACAGGTAGGGCATACACATTGGATGATTACTCAAGCACAACTTAGCGACACTGGTGGTGGAGTTGAGAGCTATACGTTTTTAATGTTTCACTTTGTAAATGAACCTAAAACCTGACATCTAGTCTCCTCTGTTAACGGACTGTAAGAACTTTAATATAATTGCAGAGCATGGTTTTCTAAAGATGGAGGTTGGAAGTTAAGAATTTATTTTAAGACCGAAGACTACAATCTCAGTAGGTTTGGCGAAGAATTGCTGGAAGCATACCTAAATTATCAGGTTATGATTGCCCTCTAATTTTCTCAGAGTCTGAACCTTACAACCAGTGGAGGAATGAGGTGGGTATGTGAGCACAGTTTAAGTTTCTACCAAAGAGAAAGCTAGATATGGCCTTGCCATTGTTGCTTCCCAACAAAAGTAAAATCAGGAGGAAAGCATTTGTGAGCTGTATGTCTGTCAGTTGGATACTGAGGAAGATCTGGCTATTCTATGAGATTTTGTTGATGAAATTTACCCGAAAGATTATTTATTGGATGCCCAAAGAGCATGGTCAGAATCTGATAGATGAAAGACGGACGGTCATTTCGATATGCATGGACTTGAACAAACCATATAAAAGAACGAAGAAATTTCATTTTGGGAGTCCTTATTCAGTTCTCGCATATAAATTGATGGATTGTGTAAAGGTGTTGCATATGGACAGGTTGTTGCTTTTAACTAGGGTTCAGAAAAAGACTCCCTTTTGGAGAAGGTATCTGCTGCCTTGAAAATATTCCAGGAGAAACTGTCATCTCCAGCAGCCTTGATGCCACAAATGGGATATTCACAGAGGATGGAGGACTCATTGCAGAATTTCGAGATCAACTGGATGATCAACGGAAGAGTTACAGGCAGAAGGAATGAGAATGAAAGCATTTTTAGCAGATCCGGATGCAATAAGAACTAGGAGCAGGAGTAGGCCATCTGACCCTTCGAGCCTGCTCCGCCATTAAATGAGATCATGGCTGATCTTTTGTGGACTCAGCCCCACTTTCCCATCCGAACACCATAACCCTTTATTCCTTTATTTTTAAAAAAAACTATCTATCTTTATCTTGAAAACATTTAATGAAGGAGCCTGAACTGCTTCACTGGGCAGGGAATTCCACAGATTCACAACCCTTTGGGTGAAGAAGTTCCTCTTAAGCTCAGTCTTAAATCTACTTCCTCTTATTTTGAGGCTATGTCCCCGAGTTCTGCTTTCACCCTCCAGTGGAAACAACCTCCCCACATCTATCCTATCTATTCCATTCAGAATTTTATATGTTTCTATAAGATCTCCCCGCTTCCTTCTAAATTCCAACGAGTACAGTCCCAGTCTACTCAACCTCTCCTCGTAATCCAACCCCCTCAACTCTTTACATTACTCATGGAAGACATTAGGATTGGTGCATTTGATAAAATTGGTAGAATTAGTTGTCGAATAAATCGTCAGAATGTGCAGGAAACAGGTAATAACTTTATTAGTGTCACAATTAGGCTTACATTAACACTGCAATGAAGTTACTGTGAACAGATGCTTCTGGTGTAACTCAAAATATTGTGTGATGTGCTGCCCAAAGCTTATCAAAGTGACACATGGGAGTGTTCAGAGGCTGAAGCTGGCAGTAATAATGATTAGTCTGAAGGAATTATGCTCGTCTCCAGAAGCTTTCGTCCAATGATTAATATATTAGTCACAGATTCATTTAACTGTGTCACGTTAAGTGGTTATTTATACCCTGGTAACGTGAGGAAGATTTGCCAAAGTGTTAGCTAGATTTGCTAAATGGTGAGAATTTGTCTAAAGTCAGAGTATGAAAGTTTAGGTTTGGAGATTACAACACATTGAGGTCACCTGAAAAAGAGTGATGAATCCATGCAAAATAGCTGGAGAAAACATCTTTGCTCGTACAGATGTAGTGACCACTGAGATACCGTTGCTTTTAAATATGCTTCCGCGAAAAAGGCACAAATGTAACTTGACATGGAGCAATTTAAAGCAGTTATTTTCGGAAATATGGGGAATTATTGAATACCCTCGACAAAACCTGGTGATTCTAATCAGAATGTTAAAGAAGTATCAGTGGCATCAGGTGATGAGAACTAGAGGGGAAAAAACAAATTGTCTTAAAACTGCATAGACAGTTTGCTCGCCTTTGTCAAAGATTCAAAATCCTGTGAAGGGGTGCAGGTGTGATTGATGAGGAATATACAAGGCTTATTCAAGAGATTTGTGCAAAATGTGAAATCGGGATAAATTAACAGAGGACAGAGCCAGGTCCCACTGTAAGCCTTGCATTGGCATGTGACTATAATAGTTGGTGTGGATCTAAAGGTATGAAACAAAGACAGAAATATTTTAATTATAATTTTATAAAAATGGCAATGAGGAGTGAGATTCGCCGTTTCCCGACGCCAATTTCATAATCGCCAAGCGAGCAGAGAATCCCTTTTACGATGGAATAGGCGGAGGTGCTGTTTTATGCAGGTTTCGCATGCTCCGCCCCCTCCAAAACAGCGTCGACTCGGCGCACACCGCACGCCGTTGGGACGGCCTCAGAACGTCACCTGGAAGCCCTCCCCTGATGCTCTGCCCCCGATGGGCCGAGATCACGACGGCACGAGGGACATGTGGTCCCAGCAGTGCGGGAACCTGGCGTGGCGGCTGCGGACAGTGTCCAGCGCTGCCACAGTCGGGCGGGAGCCATGCTGCTGGCTGGGGGTCTTCCATGAGGGCCGGTTGGGGGAGGCCAGGGGTTGGCGTCGGGGTGGCCAGGGGGGGCACTATCTGGCAGATTGGGTTCGCGCATGGCCGGTGCCATGTTGTACTGCACGACTGCTGCAGGTCGTCACCAAGAGTGGCCACGGATCTGGCAATTCTCCGGCTGTTTATTTTGTGGAGGCCGGTCCATTTCATCAATGTAAAACGCCACGGATCCACTGCATGTAGCCTCAGAATCAGAGAATCTGGCCCCAGATTTAGGGAAATATCCGCAGGATCCATCTGGTCTTACAACCAGAAAGTCTGCGCCATCACTGCACCGATCCTCTGCCTGCTGGGGCTAGCAGCCGCGCAGCATAAAGCCCCCCGGCTTTACCTGTGGATACAGACCTGCAGCACGGCGGCCTGCGGCGGTCTCGCCATGCAACACGTTGCTGGCCGCGCGCGGATCCTGCCTGCCAAAAACTGGCTCCCTGTAAACCCCCTCGCCACCCCCCACCATTCCCCCCAGCCCCTGCCAGCGGAACAGGCCCCCCCCCGACTGTGGTGGCGAAGGACGCAGTCCACAGCCGCCGCGCCAGGTCCCCGAACTGTGTGAACACACGCGAACAACGCCGTCGGGGACTCAGCCCATTGGGGGCGGGGCATCGGGGGAGGGCCTCAGGTGAGATGCTGAGGCCGTCTCGACGGTGTGCGCCATACTTTTCAAGTACACCGTTTTTGAGGGGGTGGATCGCAAAAACGACGCCGTCCCCGATTACAGCGTAAAAGTTGATTCTCCGGCCGATCGCTGTAAGCGATTTTGGCTTCGGCGATGGGAGAATCCAGCCCATAATCTTTCTGCAGCAGCATGGACAAAAGGATAACTATAGATAAAATGACACACAAATTAACAGGGAACAGACTTGGGGCAGTGGCTAAGTTTCTGACTGATAATCAAGAGGAATTTACTAATGACAAGTTTAGAGTCATAAGTGAAAACATGAACATTGTGGTCATGACTGTTGTGACTGAAGGTTCTTTTAGTAGTCGACTCTGTGGAAGGAATCACATGGTGTTGGATGAAATGATGCATAAAGTCTTAGCAGATCAACAAACTGCAAGTTAGCAAGTGCATTGGCAGAGGCGGTTCATGTAAAGAATTTGCTTCAGATGGTTGGATGGTATAGTCCCTACCAATTGATCTATTTGGGGAATGGTAAATTACTTTCTGTGCTGGGTGATAGTACTCTTGCCACAGAGGTGACTATGATTAGCTCCATTTTTTCTGCATACTTGAATGCTTTACATGCAGGGAGAAGAGCTTTCATCAAGGCTCAGGTCTTGAAGAAAATTCAGAGAGCTCCAAGATCATCTTAGGCTGTCCAAGATCAACTTTAATTCGGTGGTATGGTGTATTGCAAAAGAGGTCCAAATGGAATACATGGGTCCAGGTGAGGTAATAAGGCATTCTGGTAAGACAGTGGTTATCCTCCGCGCCCAGGATGGGTTGCACGGGAGAGATTGCAGGGTGGGGGAGTTTAGGTGTTGGAGAGGATGTGGGGTGTTGGAGGTGTGAGACGGTAGGTCTTGGGTGGATGGAGAGATGGGGCAGGTTGGAGCAATTAGAAGGTTGGGAAGGTTGGGGGTCAGGTCGGGAGAGATCTTGGAGGGGTGGGTGGAAGTTGGGTGTGTTGAAGGGTTGTGTACCATGGGGTAGGGCAGCTGGAATGTGGTGTGTCACTTTTTATGTTGGAGTTTCTTTCTTAATTGCATTTTTTCCATTTTAGGCTTAAATTCACAGTGTACAACACCATTTGAATGATAGTTTCTGGGGAAGGGGAAACAATCCAGTTCTTGAGTTAAGGCCGTACTGAATTTATGTACTTGTATCACACTTCTTTAAAAAATTCAGATCAGTAATTCGATCAAATGTATATATTTCCTAAAATGTTGATCAATGTTTGATTAGCAAATCCTGGGGATTATGTTATTAACATAAAAAGAGCAGATTCCATTTATGGTATATTGTGGGTTGGCGCCAGATATGTCAGAATGGTACGGTTGCATTAGTTACAGAGTTGAATTGTTTTGTAAATGTAGTGTTTTCTTTGTAGCCTCCGAGCATCAGTTGATTGTGCTGTGCTTAATTATCCTTAAAGAATCAGCATCGGGCCTCTAATATTGCTACAGTCATTCTGCCTATTGAATGCAGATGTAATGAAAGAAAGACAAAGCCTATATTTATACCTTTCACAGTGTCTCAAATCACTTTAAAGCCAGTTAAATACTTAGTAGTAGTCACAGTTATTATGTAGGCAAGGTTGACCAATGGCAGAGCAGGCTTGAGGGGCTGAACGGCTTGCTCCTGCTTTTAATACACATGTCATTCTGGATGGCTGAGATGAGCTGGACTAGATGGCTTTTGTCATCCATAATTACCTTGTGAATAGAGGGTTGAATCATGGCTGGTGTTCTTTGAGCAGGCTTTGTGGAGTGAAATAACCAGGCCAGGAGTGCAGAAGGGGCTCATAGTGAATCAATAACCTGCACATAATTCTCAAGAACCTTTTCCGTATACTTCACTCTTGATCGTTTGTCTGCTTACCTATCATCCCATTTGATCTTGTTGATTTTATGAGATTTTTGAAGTGTTGAAATATTGTGATAATGTTGTGCTACATAGTAGATATTGAGCTGATGAAGAAAACACACACTATTCAGTTTTGTCTTCTGGTTTCTTAAACGTTCTGCTGCAGTTCTGTGGTATTTTACAGTGAGACCTATTTTTCTGGAAGTGCGCTGTGTTCAACCAAAAGCGGATCCTACAATTATTTAGTGGTATCATAAAGGATCATCTTCATGATGCATGTTGATGATTTCTCGTGGAGAGGACAGTTGAGATGTGTTATTAACAATCTGCTCAATGATGCTCAGTTTGGGTTCTGCCAGAGCTACTTGGATCACGATCATATTGCAGCCTTGGTCCAAATATGGACAAAAGAGCTGAACTCCAGAAGTGAGAGTGACTGCCCTTGACATCAAGGAACACGAGCAAAGCTGATAAAATGGGAATCAGCTGGAGAGCTCACCACTGGTTGGAGTCATACCTAGTACAAAGGAAGATGGCTATGGTGTTGGAGGTCAATCATCTTAGCCCCTGGACATCACTGCAGGAGTTCCTCGGGGTAGTGGCCTGGGCCCAACCATCTTCAGCTGCTTTATTAGTGGCCTTCCTTCCATCCTAACGTCAGAAGTTGCGATGTGAGCAAACAATGTTCAGCACCATTTGCGACTTCTCAGATATTGAAGCAGTCCACATCCGTATGCAACAAGACCTGCACAACATGCGCAGGCTTAGGCTGATAAGTGGAAAGTAACATTCACATCTCACAACTCTTAGGCAATGACAGTCTCCAAAAAGAGAGATTGAATTATCGCCCTGTGACATTAAATGGCACTGCCATCACTGAATCCCCCAATTTGAACATCCGGGGGTTACAGTGATCAGAAACTGAACTGGGCCAGCCATATAAATACTATGGCTACAAGAGCAGGTCGGAGACTGAGAATTCTTCAGCAAGTGACTCACCGCCTAACTCCCCAAAGCCCATCCTGTATGCCAGAGGTGTGATCGAATACTTTCCACTAACTTGGATAAATGCAGCTACAAAAATACGCCAAAAGCTTGATAACATTCAGGACAAAGCTGCCGATTTGATTGGCACGCCATCCACCATTTCAAACATTCAACCCCTCTACCACTGATGTATAGTGGCAGCAGCGTGTACCACCTACAACATGCACTGCAGTAATCCATCAACACTCCTTGGACAGCACTTTCCAAACCTGCGACCTCTAACACCTAGAAGGACATGGAGATAATATACATGGGAGCACCACCACCTGCAAGTTCTCCTCCAAGCCTCATTCCATCCTGATGTGGAACTATATGGCCATTCCTTCACCATCGCTGGGTCAAATCTTGGGACTCTCTTCCTAACAGCACCATGGGTGTACCCGTGCTACACAAACTGCTGCAGTAATTAAGTAAGGCAGCTCACCACCACATTTTCAAAGGCAGTTAGGGATGAGTAATAAATGCTGTGAAATAATTTCAATAAACTATGACATACATAGCTAGTTTTCAGAAATTCTGCTCTGGGGTTTGTGGACACATCTCTCGAGCAATTTTTTTAAAATGTTAATTTATGGGATGTGGGCATGACCAACATTTGTTGTCCACCCCTAATTAGGCTTGAACTGAATGGTTTGCTATGCCATTTCAGAGAACAGTTAAGAATCAACCAGACTGCTTTGAGTTGGTCATCACATGTAGGTCAAGTAAGGACAACAGATTTCCTTCCTGAAAGTCATGAGTGAACCAGATGGCTTTTTACGACAATTGATGATGGTTTTATAGTCATCATGGCTGAAACTAGCATTATAATTTTAGATTAATGAATTGAATTGATCCCATACCTATGTTATTCTCTAAGTCTGAATAAAGATTGTAGACTTCCAGTTAACACACATACTTCATTCAGTGGTTTCGTTCTGTTTCCAGAGCTTAACTAGATATAATACAGTCAAGAGGTATGACCAGTGAAGCTAAGGTAAACTGCCTATGCTGAGCTGTCTCTGTCTG
Organism: Scyliorhinus torazame; assembly: GCF_047496885.1. Classification (NCBI taxonomy): domain Eukaryota; kingdom Metazoa; phylum Chordata; class Chondrichthyes; order Carcharhiniformes; family Scyliorhinidae; genus Scyliorhinus; species Scyliorhinus torazame. Next base: position 153,535,819 of record NC_092713.1, read on the forward strand.
CTGCCGCTCCCTAGCCCTGTGCTTCTGAAAGAGGCGGATCCTCCCTTGGGCTAGACCCTTTATACCCATCTCTGATGTTGCCCTCTAGTGATGCTGTGGCTGTTACATCTGTCTGTAGTCCCTGGTGTATGTGCAGATGTATGTACAGATGTACAGATCACTACACCCCACCCCCCCCCTTTTATTGGACATGTTTTCTAGACTGGCCTCAAGAAAACTGTACATAACAAGTGGTGCGAATATGCCAATCTGCACACTGTGGAAATGATAAAAGTAATACAGAAACAATTAACTGTGTTGTGAGTCCATCGTGAGAAATGTCCATATTCGTCTTGTGCGTGTTGAAGTGTCGTTACAAATCTAGCCGGTCGGGTGCCTTGTGGCTTCTGCTAGAGCGTCTTAACGGTGGTAGTAGGGATGATGGTTTGATGTCATCAAGAGTACTGTCTGGCGTTGTGTGGCAAGGAACGTCCTGTGGACAAATGGACTTGGTCAAGTCCAGTGTGGGAAATACTGGCGTTGTAGGTCGAATCTCTAATAGATCCCGGCGGTTATGGCAAAACAGTACTCCCGCAGACGATTTGACAATGTAGGACCGCGGTGCCTCCTGCCTGATCACCGTGGCTGACTCAGACCATCCGCCTTCTGGGTCCCTGATTCTGATGGTGTCACCTATTGTCAGTGGCTTGAGTGGGATCGCATGTTGATCGTAGTATAGTTTTTGTTTGGAGCATAGTGCCCGCATGTCGTCGAGAACCGGTGCGTTGCGGGGGTCTCGGAATTGCTTTGCCGGTAGGGTAGTCCGGACGTCTCTGCTGAAGAGCATTTGCGCTGGCGACAGTTCTGAGCTCAATGGGACTGCTCGGTACGATAATAGAGCTAGGTTGATGTTGGAACGTGACTCGGCTGCTTTGCTGATGAGTCGTTTAATGATGTGGACACCTTTTTCCCCTGTTCCATTTGATTGCGGGTAGCGATTCTGTGTCGCACCGTTGTCTGTCCTCAACTTTTTCCTGTGTTTGTGGTATTGATTCTGTATGTCATCGTTTGTGAAAGCTGTTTTGTTTGTTTGTTCTGGAGCAGATGTGAATTTGTGAGATTCTTTATCATGCCATAGCATGTTTGTAGTCTTGTCATTGTCCTTTGTGGTATCTGCTACATTGAGCGTATCTTCTTGAGAATTGTGAGAATGATCTGATGTTGCATTGATGTTGGTGACATCAGTCATTTGTGGTGGATTCGATTCCTCTTCTTTGCTTACTTGGTGCTCCTCTTCTAGAGTCATTTCTGGTTCACTTGAATCATCATTGATATCTAGGTGCTCCTCTTCTAGAGTCATTTCTGGTTCACTTGAATTATCATTGATTTCTTGGTGCTCCTCTTTTGGAGTCATTTCAGGTTAATTTGAATCATCTGTGATCTCTTTGTGCTCCTTTTCCGGAGTCAAAATCTTCACAATTTCATTTTGTTGTGAGTCGTGGTGCTCCATTTCTGGAGTCAAAATCTTCAAGATTTCTATTGACGTGGTCTCTCTGGACTCTTGGTGCTCCTTTTCTGGAGTCAAAATCTTCAGGATTTCTATTGACGTGGTCTCTCTGGACTCCTGGTGCTCCTCTTCTGGAGTCAAAATGTTCAGGATTTCTATTGACGTGGTCTCTCTGGACTCATGGGTGGCTGTCCTCTGATTATTGAGTGCTTCTGTGCAGACTTGTGAGATATGTCAGTCTCGCTGTGATCCTGCACATCCTGTATGGAAATTGTGATTTCTTTGTCACTTGTCTCACATACAGTGGGTAGGCATTCAGTGTCTTCTTCTGGTCAAATAAGCTTGATAGATCTTCATGGTCTTGTACATGCATGGCGTTCGCTATGGAGTATTTGCTTTCTTCCATTTTTGAGTCTGTCACCGAGCTTTCGGTGGAAGCTTGCGTCACTCTCTTTGTGGAGGCTTGCGTCGCTCTCTTTGTGGAGTCCTTCATCGCTCTCTTTGTGAAGTCCTTCATCGCTCTCTCAGTGGACTCCATCACCGCTCTCTCTGTGGAGTCTGTCATCGCTCTCTCTGTGGAGTTTGTCATCGCTCTCTCTGAGGAGTTTGTCATCGCTCTCTCTGTGGAGTCTGTCATTGCTCTCTCTGTGGAGTCTGTCATCGATCTCTCTGTGGAGTCCTTCATCACTCTCTCTGTGGAGTTTGTCATCGCTCTTCCTGTGGGAGTCCTTCATCGCTCTCTCTGTAGAGTCGTGCAGTGTTCTCGCTGTAGAGTCGATCTGTGCTCTCTCAACGGAGTCGTTCTGTGCTCTCTGTGTGGCGTCGCCTTCGTCTTGGGTATTGCTGTCATCCAATGTACCGACGATCAGCCATGGCACCATAGTATTGGATTCATCTACCATGAGAAGCGTCGTATTGAGCTTTTCAACCGTGTTGTTGATGCTGTGATCAGGATCTCCGAATAACTCAGCCATGTCTGAGCAGTATTGTGTGTATTGTTCGTTGGACAAACCATCGCTTTTTGTTTCGGAGTTGTGATCGTTCTCTTCATGTTCAATGAACAAATCATCTTCTTGTGTGGAGGCTGGGACCCTTCGTGGTGCGTGGACCACTCTCTGTTTCTTGGCGTCAGGCCGCAGCATAATCCTGCACTCACGAGTCGGGATGTCATATATGCTGGGCTGAAGATTCCCCATTCCGAAGAACTCATCGTCGGGGTCTTCACGGTACAACACCTCTAGTTGCGATTCGGATTTGGTACTGGGGTAGCCATCTCCCAAGATGAAATCTTCGTCTGAGTCGTAGTCTACAAGGACCATATCATCTTCTAGGGCGGTGCTAATTGTTTGTTCCAGGGTGTTGCGAAAGTTATTTTCAACTGCTGGTGTAAGTTCGGGCATTGTTCTGTCTTTTGAGGCAAGAAAATTGGATTTTGCAGCTTTAAATTTCTTTTTGTTCATTTTCGTGCATTTCCCTTTTAAGTGGACGTGGTCCTGGCCCTCTGACAGCATGACGCGCGTGACGTCATGCGTAGGACTCGATTGCCCATGCGCACACCGAGTTTACTGTACTGTGCCCTCTTTTCGCAACTGAGCATGTGCGGCTCCTTTCTCAAGATGGCTGCCGCTCAGAACCTCCGTCTTTCTCTGATTCAACCCTGCCTCCGCCTCGCGGTGAGTGTTTGCACCATTTTTACCGATTTCCTTTTCTAAATGATGATTCTGTGTTTGTCGAGACTCAAAGTACTGATTTTGGTTTTTGTTCATAAGCAAGGCATTTTTGTATAGCGATTTCTAGAGTTAGATACTTATTTTGTGAAAGTTCTTCCCTCAAATTTTTATCAGATAGTCCAGAAATCAATTGATGCATTATCACAGTGTCTCTGAAATCAGCATAATCACAGCCTTGTGGTATTAACTTGAGATTTGTAATAAAATCAGTGATGGGTCCTCCGTTTCTCTGACAAGAGTTAAATCTTTCCAGCATCTCACCGGACTGACTGTTACAGCATTCAGCAAATTTTTTGAGGAGAATGTCTACTTTGGTGTTGTCCTCACCTTCTAAGTAATTAAAGCAATTATAGATTTTTCTAGCTTCATGCCCTCCTGTTGAGAGTAGTAGGGCTATTTTCATTGCATCAGAGGCAGTGCTTAAATCATTAGCTGTGATAAATATTTGGAACAGCTGTTCATACATTTTCCAGTTATAACTTAAATTACTGGTTGTTTCCAGCGGCCATGGAGCTCCAACAAGTTCCATCGAATCAGTTAGTCGTTGAGGATCCATTTGCTGTGAAGTCTTCCACAGTCGAATATCCGGTTTAAGTTTTTCTTCTCTTGCTGGTGTCTAGCTGGCTTTCTGAAATCACTCCTGGTATCATATGTTATTCTCTAAGTCTGAATAAAGATTGTAGACTTCCAGTTAACACAAATACTTTATTCAGTGGGTTTGTTCTGTTTCCAGAGCTTAACTAGATATAATACAGTCAAGAGGTATGACCAGTGGAGCTAAGGTAAACTGCCTATGCTGAGCTGTCTCTCTGCTGCTGCTCACTGTTTTGTTATGCTCTTGACGTAGCATAAGCTGCTTCCTTGATGTGCACTCTGACAAAGGAAGGGTCAGACTTGGAGACTGCTTTAACACGTTTATTAAACAATCAACAATTCTCTTACTTGAATTCGCCTCTACTGTTAATCCTTTTATAGCTACTCAGACTGACGAACCAGTCTGCTACAATCCACGTGGTGGGTGTGATGTTCAATCAACCCTGTGTCTGTACTCACTGAGTGTCTCCACTGGAAAGAGACTGAGCATGTGTGATGTGTCCTTTTATATGGGTTGGTGTGATGCCCTCCTGTGGTAGTGTCACCTCTGTGTGTATTGTGAATGCCCATTGGTCGTGTCTTATCTTACTGGCATATGTGTTGAATGTCTGTGTGTCATGTCTCTGGTGCTCCCTCTAGTGTCTAGCTAGGTGTAGTGTATGTACATTAACCCTTTGTGTATTTACAGTGATGTATATCGCCACATTCCCCCCTTTTATCGTGTTACATATTTTCTGTACAGTGTTAAAGAAAATTGAACAAACTAGGTAGATGAGTGATGCTATGTACAAGTCATGATGACTGTGATGACTGTACAATAGTTTACAAGACCAAATCATAATTGCAGTGACTTTGAGGCTAAGACAATAGAAAATAAAAGTTATGAGTCCAAAGTTCATGAATTTATATGGTCTGGTACAGAAGTGTCAATGGTGATGTTGTCATTCCCTTCTGAACGCCGTCAGTGTCCTGGTGTTTTGTCATCAGGAGGTGTTCAAGTGTTCAAATCACTTCATTGACTGATTTGGAGTCTGTTGCTTTTTTTTTTCCGATGCTTATGGTAGCAATTCTTGATGGCATCTGTCCTGAAAGCCATGTTGCATGTTGGTAGTGTAGCAAACGTGAATTTGTAAGATGCATCGTCCTGCCATGGTATGTCATTGTACTGAGCTGAGTAGTAACAGTGTCCCTCATTTGCAGAGTTGTACCATGTGGTACCAGTCGTTGATCCAGTGGCGTTGTGTTTGTCGTGCTTGTTGTCGACGCTGTTGCCTTTGGTATGCTTCTTGTTATTGTCTTTGATGTTGTCATTGTGTTGGTTGGTTTTGTTGTCGTGTTTGCTGCGCTCAACGACCACACTCTGTGGATAATACGAGTCCTTCACACAGTTACTCATGTCAGCGTGCTTTGTGGCATCTGCTGTTTTCTTGAGCGTGCCGTCACTGAGTTTGCGGCGCTCCCCGTCTGGAGTCATATTCGGCTTACTTGAATCCGCTTTGTCGATTCTCCCTGTCTGGAGTCTGGTCTGTTTCACCTGAGTCAGTTTTGGCTTCTTGACACTCCCCGTCCGGAGTCATTGCAGGTTCACTTGAGTCTTCTGAAGTTTCGTGATGCTCCACGTCCGGAGTCAAAACATTCAGAAATGCATTTGGTTGTGGAGAGGCTCGAGCGAATGAGGATTTTAGTAACGTGGTGTCACTGGAGTCACCAGTAGTCTCACTGTGATTGTCGAGTGCCTCTGTACATTCTAGCTGAGGTCTGTCACGTTGCACATCTTGTATGGGAAGTGGGATGCCGTCGCCACTTGTCTCACATACAGTGGGTAGAGCTGCAGTGTCGTCTTGTTGTTCACGTGAGCGTGGTAGACTGCCATAGTCTTCTTGCTGTTCACTTGCGAGTGGCAGACTTGCATTGTCTGCTGCTGGTTGCTCAGAGGAGGTTGCTAGACCCTCATGGTCTTGTTTGTGCAAGGACTGCGCTTTGGAGTCTTGCAGTGCTTCATGGAGGCTGTCCACGAGCTTGCTGTGGAGGCTTGTGTCACTCCCTCTGTGGAGTCTTGCAGCGTTCCCTGTGTGGAATCGTGCACTGGTCTCGCTGTGGAGACTGTCATCACTTCTTGTTCATGCAAGGACTGCGCTCTGGAGTCTTACGTTGCTTCTAACGTGGAGGCTGTCCACGAGCTCGCTGTGGAGGCTTGTATCACTGGAGCCACTTCTTGTGTGGAGATGTGCAGTTGTCTCGCTGTGGAGTCTTTCATCGCTTTCTGTGTGGAGTTGGGGACTCTTTGTGGTGCGTGGACCACTCTCTGTGTGGCAGCAGGCCGCTCTCTGTGGGCTTGTACCGCTCTCTGTTTCTTGGCGTCAGGCCGCAGCATAATCCTGCACTCTCGAGTCGGGATGTCAAACATACTGGGCTGAAGATCCTCAAATCCGAAGAACACATCCGCGTCTGAGTTGGATTCTTCACTGTAGAACACATCTCGTTGCGGTTCGGATTTGATACTGGGGTCGCCATCTCCAATGATGAAATCATCGTCTGAGTCGTAGTCTTCCAAGACCATATCATCACGTTTTGTGTCAGAGCTGGCATTGGGTTCGTGATGTCCAAAGAAGAATTTAAGGTCTGAGTCATAGTCTTCAAGGATTGTATCATCTCTTTGGGTGGTGCTAACTGCTTGTTGCAGGGTTCTGCAGAGGTTACTTTCAGCTACTGGTCGAATTTCAGGCATTTTGCTGTCGTTCCAGGTGAAATAATCTGGTTTTGAGGCTTTAATTTTTTTTCCCCGTGTTTTGGGACATTTCCCATTTAAGTGGGCGTGGTCCAGGGCCTCTGACGTCACAAAGCGTGTGACGTAGTGTGTAGAAAGCGATTGCGCATGCGCAGATCGCTGTTCCTTTACTTGGGGCCTTGTTCGCAATTGCGCATGCGACTCGACTGTTAATCCTTTTATAGCTACTCAGACTGACGAACCAGTCTGCTACAATCCACGTGGTGGGTGTGATGTTCAATCAGCCCTGTGTCTGTACTCACTGAGTGTCTCCACTGGAAAGAGACTGAGCATGTGTGATGTGTCCTTTTATATGGGTTGGTGTTGTGCCTTCCTGTGGTAGTGTCCCTCTATGTGTATCATGAATGCCCATTGGTCATATCCTATCTTACTGACCTATTGGTTGAATGTCTGGATTTCGGCGGCAGCGGTGCGCAGGGGCCTTCTTGGAGGTGAGTAGTGAGTTTAAAAACCTTACCTTTACAGGAGCAGCCCTTTGGATTTCGGCGGCAGCGGTGCGCAGGGGCCTTCTGGGAGGTGAGTAGTTAGTTTAAAAGCACTTACCTTTACAGGAGCAGCCCATTGGATTTCGGCGGCAGCGGTGCGCAGGGGCCTTCTTGGAGGTGAGTAGTGAGTTTAAAAACCTTACCTTTACAGGAGCAGCCCTTTGGATTTCGGCGGCAGCGGTGCGCAGGGGCCTTCTGGGAGGTGAGTAGTTAGTTTAAAAGCACTTACCTTTACAGGAGCAGCCCATTGGATTTCGGCGGCAGCGGTGCGCAGGGGCCTTCTTGGAGGTGAGTAGTGAGTTTAAAAACCTTACCTTTACAGGAGCAGCCCTTTGGATTTCGGCGGGAACCGGAAGTTCGACCTCTGGCAAGTCCCCCCCCCCAATAAATTCTGGTGGAGAGGAAACCCGAGACACTACACGTGTAGTGTCTCCCACCCACCCTCCTCCTCTAACCTAATAATAAGACCCATTGGTGTAAGGTAAGTGCCATATTATATTATATATTATTAGCATTGTGCAGGCCAAGGATTGGAGGTGGAGGAGCAGTCTCTGTCAGCGAGAGAACCTGAGAACATCTCAGAAGGTAAGCAAGTGATTTTTACTTTTATACCTTTTTTCAAATTGTGTGTGTCGGGGGGGACAGAAAAGCTGTGACCTGAGTGGCTGGTTGGGATTCTAACCTAAATTTTTTTGACTATTTGGGAACTAATTAAACATAATAACTTAATTATAATTTAGAGGATATCTAAGCCAGAGATCGGAGGATATTATAGTTAGCTATCGCATTTCTATTAGAAATCTAGTGCTAGGAAACAGATAGTTGACAGTAACTTTGTAATTTAAAAAAAAAGTATTTATTAAAAAAAAAAGACAAATTTTAATTTTAATTAATTGACGCAATGTCAGTTAGAGGGGTGCTGTGCTCTGACTGTGAGATGTGGCAGGTCCGGGAGGCTTCCAGCGTCCTGGATGGCTTCATCTGCAGAAAGTGCACCCAACTGCAGCTCCTCACAGACCGCATGGTTCGGTTGGAGCAGCAATTGGATGCACTTAGGAGCATGCAGGTGGCGGAAAGCGTCATAGATCGCAGTTATGTAAGTGTGGTCACACCCAAGGTGAAGGCAGAGAAATGGGTGACCACCAGAAAGGGCAGGCAGTCAGTGCAGGAATCCCCTGTGGTTGTCCCCCTCTCGAACAGATATACCCCTTTGGATACTGTCGGGGGGGATAGCCTATCAGGGGAAAACAGCAGCAGCCAGAGCAGTGGCACCACGGCTGGCTCTGATGTTCAGAAGGGAGGGTCAAAGCGCAGAAGAGTAATAGTTATAGGGGACTCTATAGTCAGGGGAACAGATAGGCGCTTCTGTGGACGTGAAAGAGACTCCAGGATGGTATGTTGCCTCCCTGGTGCCAGGGTCCAGGATGTCTCCGAACGGGTAGAGGGAATCCTGAAGGGGGAGGGCAAACAGGTAGAGGTCGTTGTACATATTGGTACTAACGACATAGGCAGGAAGAGGCATGAGGTCCTGCAGCAGGAGTTCAGGGAGCTAGGCAGAAAGTTAAAAGACAGGACCTCGAGGGTTGTAATCTCGGGATTACTCCCTGTGCCACGTGCCAGTGAGGCTAGAAATAGGAAGATAGAGCAGACAAACACGTGGCTAAACAGCTGGTGTAGGAGGGAGGGTTTCGGTTATCTGGACCACTGGGAGCTCTTCCGGGGCAGGTGTGACCTGTATAAGATGGACGGGTTGCATCTAAACCGGAGAGGCATAAATATCCTGGCCGCGAGATTTGCTAGTGTCACACGGGAGGGTTTAAACTAGTATGGCAGGGGGGTGGGCACGGGAGCAATAGGTCAGAAGGTGAGAGCGTTGAGGGAGAACTAGGGAATATGGACAGTGTGGCTCTGAGGCAGAGCAGACGGGGAGAAGTTGCTGAACACAGCGGGTCTGGTGGCCTGAAGTGCATATGTTTTAATGCAAGGAGCATTACGGGTAAGGCAGATGAACTTAGAGCTTGGATTACTACTTGGAACTATGATGTTGTTGCCATTACAGAGACCTGGTTGAGGGAAGGGCAGGATTGGCAGCTAAACGTTCCAGGTTTTAGATGTTTCAGGCGGGATAGAGGGGGATGTAAAAGGGGAGGCGGAGTTGCGCTACTTGTTCAGGAGAGTATCACAGCTATACAGCGAGAGGACACCTCAGAGGGCAGTGAGGCTATATGGGTAGAGATCAGGAATAAGAAGGGTGCAGTCACAATGTTGGGGGTATACTACAGGCCTCCCAACAGCCAGCGGGAGATAGAGGAGCAGATAGGTAGACAGATTTTGGAAAAGAGTAAAAACAACAGGGTTGTGGTGATGGGAGACTTCAACTTCCCCAATATTGACTGGGACTCACTTAGTGCCAGGGGCTTAGACGGGGCAGAGTTTGTAAGGAGCATCCAGGAGGGCTTCTTAAAACAATATGTAAACAGTCCAACTAGGGAAGAGGCGGTACTGGACCTGGTATTGGGGAATGAGCCCGGCCAGGTGGTAGATGTTTCAGTAGGGGAGCATTTCGGTAACAGTGACCACAATTCAGTAAGTTTTAAAGTACTGGTGGACAAGGATAAGAGTGGTCCGAGGATGAATGTGCTAAATTGGGGGAAGGCTAATTATAACAATATTAGGCGGGAACTGAAGAGCATAGATTGGGGGCGGATGTTTGAGGGCAAATCAACATCTGACATGTGGGAGGCTTTCAAGTGTCAGTTGATAGGAATACAGGACAGGCATGTTCCTGTGAGGAAGAAAGACAAATACGGCAATTTTCGGGAACCTTGGATGACGAATGATATTGTAGGCCTCGTCAAAAAGAAAAAGGAGGCATTTGTCAGGGCTAAAAGGCTGGGAACAGACGAAGCCTGTGTGGCATATAAGGAAAGTAGGAAGGAACTTAAGCAGGGAGTCAGGAGGGCTAGAAGGGGTCATGAAAAGTCATTGGCAAATAGGGTTAAGGAAAATCCCAAGGCTTTTTACACTTACATAAAAAGCAAGAGGGTAGCCAGGGAAAGGGTTGGCCCACTGAAGGATAGGCAAGGGAATCTATGTGTGGAGCCAGAGGAAATGGGCGAGGTACTAAATGAATACTTTGCATCAGTATTCACCAAAGAGAAGGAATTGGTAGATGTTGAGTCTGGAGAAGGGGGTGTAGATAGCCTGGGTCACATTGTGATCCAAAAAGACGAGGTGTTGGGTGTCTTAAAAAATATTAAGGTAGATAAGTCCCCAGGGCCGGATGGGATCTACCCCAGAATACTGAAGGAGGCTGGAGAGGAAATTGCTGAGGCCTTGACAGAAATCTTTGGATCCTCGCTGTCTTCAGGGGATGTCCCGGAGGACTGGAGAATAGCCAATGTTGTTCCTCTGTTTAAGAAGGGTGGCAGGGATAATCCCGGGAACTACAGGCCGGTGAGCCTTACTTCAGTGGTAGGGAAATTACTGGAGAGAATTCTTCGAGACAGGATCTACTCCCATTTGGAAGCAAATGGACGTATTAGTGAGAGGCAGCACGGTTTTGTGAAGGGGAGGTCGTGTCTCACTAACTTGATCGAGTTTTTCGAGGAGGTCACTAAGATGATTGATGCAGGTAGGGCAGTAGATGTTGTCTATATGGACTTCAGTAAGGCCTTTGACAAGGTCCCTCATGGTAGACTAGTACAAAAGGTGAAGTCACACGGGATCAGGGGTGAACTGGCAAGGTGGATACAGAACTGGCTAGGCCATAGAAGGCAGAGGGTAGCAATGGAGGGATGCTTTTCTAATTGGAGGGCTGTGACCAGTGGTGTTCCACAGGGATCAGTGCTGGGACCTTTGCTCTTTGTAGTATATATAAATGATTTGGAGGAAAATGTAACTGGTCTGATTAGTAAGTTTGCAGACGACACAAAGGTTGGTGGAATTGCGGATAGCGATGAGGACTGTCTGAGGATACAGCAGGATTTAGATTGTCTGGAGACTTGGGCGGAGAGATGGCAGATGGAGTTTAACCTGGACAAATGTGAGGTAATGCATTTTGGAAGGGCTAATGCAGGTAGGGAATATACAGTGAATGGTAGAACCCTCAAGAGTATTGAAAGTCAAAGAGATCTAGGAGTACAGGTCCACAGATCACTGAAAGGGGCTACACAGGTGGAGAAGGTAGTCAAGAAGGCATACGGCATGCTTGCCTTCATTGGCCGGGGCATTGAGTATAAGAATTGGCAAGTCATGTTGCAGCTGTATAGAACCTTAGTTAGGCCACACTTGGAGTATAGTGTTCAATTCTGGTCGCCACACTACCAGAAGGATGTGGAGGCTTTAGAGAGGGTGCAGAAGAGATTTACCAGAATGTTGCCTGGTATGGAGGGCATAAGCTATGAGGAGCGATTGAATAAACTCGGTTTGTTCTCACTGGAACGAAGGAGGTTGAGGGGCGACCTGATAGAGGTATACAAAATTATGAGGGGCATAGACAGAGTGGATAGTCAGAGGCTTTTCCCCAGGGTAGAGGGGTCAATTACTAGGGGGCATAGGTTTAAGGTGAGAGGGGCAAAGTTTAGAGTAGATGTACGAGGCAAGTTTTTTACGCAGAGGGTAGTGGGTGCCTGGAACTCACTACCGGAGGAGGTAGTGGAGGCAGGGACGATAGGGACATTTAAGGGGCATCTTGACAAATATATGAATAGGATGGGAATAGAAGGATACGGACCCAGGAAGTGTAGAAGATTGTAGTTTAGTCGGGCAGTATGGTCGGCACGGGCTTGGAGGGCCGAAGGGCCTGTTCCTGTGCTGTACATTTCTTTGTTCTTTGTTCTTTTGTCTGTGTGTCATGTCTCTGGTGCTCCTTCTAGTGTCTAGCTAGGTGTAACGTATGTACATTAACCCTTTGTGTACTTACAGTGATGTATATCACCACACTCACCAGCCCTGTGCTTCTGAAAGAGGCGGATCCTCCTTTGGGCTGGACCCTTTATACCCATCTCTAATGCTGCCCTCTAGTGATGCTGTGGCTGTTACATCTGTCTGTAGTCCCTGGTGTATGTGCAGATGTATGTACAGATGTACAGATCACTACAATACCCACTGTACCACTAAGGATTATTCGTCCAGCGACATTACCACTATACAACTGTCTCCCCCTCAAATTAAATGCTTCACTGCATTCACTGGTTATACTTAACTCCAGTTGGATCCTTGAGCACCTCAACAAGTAATCAATGCTAGATTGGAATTAGATAGCGCTTTGAAAACAAGCCATTATTAGAGTGGCTGTTAAAATCCAAGTGTAGGCCTTGTGCCAGTGCAAGATGTTTTAAATCCGCTGGGAAATCCAAATGGCATTTTCTGCAATCTGCGGCTGATCAAAACACACAATCTGCTGTGCAGATTGTGAAGCCAAACCTTTTGAATGTTCAGCAATTTTTAATTTATAACCGGCGTCAAGGTTTTGGATGTTTTTCCATTTTTTAAATTAAGTTGTTGACTTTGCCATGATGATGTCCATCAGAAGAAAGTGTATTTCAACAAAAATTATAGCTTGTATTTATGGTGTACATTGAACATCGTAAAATGTCCCCAAGCTGCTTCACAGAAACACCAATTCCCTTTACCTTTGATTGGACTTAAAGCTCCTCCAGACCAGGTGGTTCAAGCGTGGTTTTGAGGGCTATAACCTGAGTTTGAAGCCAGTGTGACTGTAAGAAAGGGCACTGCATGCAATCAGCTCACTCGCCCCAGCTCAGATGCTGGTGTGTACAGACACTGAATCCACATCACCAGCAGCCCATTGTTCTCCACTATATATCACAGCCGTTCTTATGGAAGCCACAAGGTGAGTGAATGAGAAAATTCCATATGAGCTTTCTTTTCAGGTAAAGGTCATTGAACATTGTGCTGGGTTGGAGTAGGGGGAGGTTTAGTTTGTTTTTCGCCATGCTCTCACTGACCCACTCCTGAGCTGCTGCGTTTCAATAATATGTTTACACCAAAACACTTCCGAAAAAGATAGACTGACCAGTAAAATAAAAGTTCTGGTTGTGACCAAGATACTTGTGGATGAGAATCAAAAGTTGTACATGGGCACAACTGTCTACATATGTGTATTTTCCTTTTATCTTGTTATTTATTGATGAAGTGCTCAAAATTCACACAAGGTGATATGTCTTTGAAAATCACTCAAATGAGTATGGGTTTGCAAATGTGTGACATGGGATTCTCTGCATATGAGTTAGTCACAGCACGATTGCCATTCATTCCAATTTAAAATTCCAATTTACCTACATGACTTGTCTTGCAGCTTGAATAAATCTTGTGTTTTGTTTGTGACTGGAGTTCACATTTGCATTTCATTAAACTACAGGCTACTTGCCATACGCTTTCCCCAATCAATAATCATCAGTGAAGAATATCCCAAGTCAGTTGTTGAAAATTATTCCTCTGCAGTAATGTGCCCAAACATTTGGAACTGTCATTCAAACTCACTTGCCTTTGCTAAATCTGATTGGTTTTAGTCCAGAGCACAACAGGAAATGAAAGGACCCTGCGCCAAGAAAGGAAGCTCTGCCATTGGTCACCTTACCTTGCCTCAATCACAGTAAAGCCAGTGCAAGTCATGGAGAAGTCTTTTGACTAGATTTCAACGTTTCACAAGTGAAACTTAATTCTCACGTTGCCTCTCTGTTGCTCACTCAGCTTCTCTGTTTCTCCATTTCTCCCTCCCTAGCTCTGCCTTCTATTTCCTCTCTCTTTCAAATATCCCACTTTTGGGTTTGTTGTATTTCTCTCTTTCACTCTGACTTCATCTTTCTTCATCTTTTTGCTCTCTGATTCTATTCTTGCTTTCTCTCGTTTTGTTTCCTGTCTCTCCTTATTGTTTTGCCTGCCTCTTTTTGTTCCTCTCCCTATTATTGCTGTTTTAGGTAGATTATGTTTTCCTCTCACACTGCCTTTGCCTCATTTCTCTTTGAATCTACTTTTGCTTTCTCTCCCTGGCTCTGTCTCCTCTCCATTCCTCATTCTTGCTCCCCATTTTGCGGGGGCTTATTTGCTCCTTCTCTCTTGCTCTGCTTCATGAGTCATGTGTGTATGACGTGTGTGTTTCGCTCCGTTTCTGAATATGCTTCTGTTGGTGCCCCTCTCATGTTACCTCCATTTCCTCTTTCTCTCTTAAAAATCATTCTTAGTTTCATTCCTGTTAAAATGTCATTGTTTCAACAAGTGATTCACAGGAAATTGTGCCATTTATTAAAATGTCTCTATTACATCACATTTCTCACTACTAAGTACATCCTGCTCTCATATGGCAACAATGAAATCTTCAGAGGTTATGAAGTGATTACTTAGTGAAAGGAACATCTTTTTTAAAAATAATTTTTATTAAAGGTTTTCATAAAATATCAATAACAAAATGAGAAAGAAAAAAGAACCCAACAGGGTTAAGTACAAAATACAAACTAAAAAAAGCAACCCCCCAAACCCCTCCCTCCTGTACATAAATAATAAATTAACATTAACACCCCGACTTAACACAACAGGTGTATACACCCCCTCAGACCCTCCAGTGTAAATAACATAAACAAAAATAAAGTAACCCCCCCCCCGAGCTGCTGCTGCCATTGACCAATGTCAATCGTTCTGCCAGAAAGTTCAAGAACGGTTGCCACCGCCTAAAGAACCCTTGTACTGACCCTCTCAAGGCGAATTTCACCCCCTCCAATTTAATAAACCCTGCCATATCGCTGATCCAGGATTCCACGCTTGGGGGCCTCGCATCTTTCCACTGAAGGAGAATCCTTCGCCGGGCTACCAGGGACGCAAAGGCCAGAATTCCGGCCTCTTTCGCCTCCTGCACTCCCGGCTCCTCTCCCACCCCAAATATTGCGAGCCCCCAGCCCGGTCTGACAATGGATCCTACCACCCTCGACACCGTCCTCGCTACGCCCTTCCAAAATTCCTCCAGCGCTGGGCATGCCCAGAACATATGGGTGTGATTTGCTGGGCTCCCTGAGCACCTAACACACCTGTCCTCACCCCCAAAGAACCGGCTCATCCTTGTACCGGTCATGTGTGCCCTGTGCAGCACCTTAAACTGTATGAGGCTGAGCCTCGCGCACGAAGAGGAAGAATTCACCCTCCCTAGGGCACCTGCCTTCGTCCCCTCTTCGATCTCCTCGCCCAACTCCTCCTCCCACTTACCTTTCAACTCCACCACCGAGGCCTCCTCCTACTCCTGCATCACCTGGTAAGTTTCCGAGATCTCCCCCCCCCCCCCCCCCCCCCCCCGCCGCCGCCGAGAGCACCCTGTCCTATACTGTGTGTGGCAGTAGCCGCGGGAATTCCACCACCTCCTGTCTGGCAAACGCCCTTACCTGTAAGTACCTGAAGGTGTTCCCCGGGGGAGCCCGTACTTCTCCTCCAGCTCACCCAAGCTCGCGAACTTCCCGTCTACAAACAGGTCCCCCAACTTTCGTATCCCTGCCCTGTGCCACCCCGAAAACCCTCCACCTGTTCTTCCTGGTGCGAACCGGTGGTTCCCCCGTAATGGGGTCCACGCCGAGGCCCCAACTTCCCCCCTATGCCGCCTCCACTGCCCCATAATTTTGAGGGCCGCCACCACCACCGGGCTCGGGGTATACCTCCTTGGAGGGAGTGGCAGCGGCGCCATTGCCAGTGCCCCCAGACTTTGAAAGGAACATCTTAACACACTTCATTGATGTCAATAGTTTAACACCTAGAGGAATTTTGTCAAAGGGAGCATCATATCGGTACCATTAAACTATAAATTCCATAAATGTAGGTGGCACAGTGGTTAGCACTGCTGCCTCACAGCTTCAGGGACCCGGGTTAAATTCTGGCCTCGGCTGACTGTATGGAGTTTGCACTTTCTCCCCGTGTCTGCGTAGGTTTCCTCCGGGTGCTCCGGTTTCCTTCCACAGCCCAAAGATGTGCAGGTTAGGTCGAATTGCCGTGCTAAATTGCACCTTAGTGTCCAAAAGGTTAGGTGGGGTTATTGGGTTACGGGGATAGAGTGAAGGAGTGGGTTTAAGCAGGATGCTCTTTCCAAGGGCCAGTGCAGACTCTATGGGCCAAATGGCCTCCTTCTGCACTGTAGGGCTTCTATGAAAAATGCATTGTGTTTTCAGTATACAGTCATGAGATTTTCAAAATTCATCCTTTCATCCAGATTGAATTGTGACTATTGTATGTTTTGTTGTTCTGTCTGGCATTTTGGGACAACATTTCAGAAATTTTCCACCCTATATTATTTTCTTGCTGTTTTGCTGAGCTCTGTCAACCCCAACACTTCTCTGGTAATATTCTCTTCATGTGAAATGTTTAGATGGGAGAGTTGCTGCCCAATCCATCGAAAAGCAAAGAAAACTATCAGCTCAGGTTATTGGTCTACCTTTCCAACAAGAACACAAGAAATAGGAGTAAGAGTAGCCCAGAGGAATACAGTTGAGCCTGCTCTGCCATTCAGTATGATCATGGCCAAACTTGGACTTCAATTGCATTTTCCTGCCTTCTCCCAATATCCCTTAATTCCCGGAGAGAAAAGTGATCTCTGTTGAATTTATGCTTGTATTCTAAGTTAGCCTCCCCCAATTAACTACAGTGCCTAAAGCTAGGAATAGAAAAATATCAATTGTTGCTCCTGATTGTTGTTTGGTTGCAAGTGTACATGGGCTGATGCCTAGGCTTGCATTCTCTTGAACATAGAAACCCTACAGTGCAGAATGTGGCCATTCAGCCCATCGGATCTGCACTGGCCCTCCGAAAGAGCACCCTACTTCGGTCCGCGCCCCATCTCTGTAATCACACTGAACCTTTTAGACACTACAGGGCAATTTAGCTTGGCCAATCCACGTAAACCTGCACACCTTTGGACTGTGGGAGGAAACTGGAGCATCCAGAGGAAACGCATGCTGACACAGAGAAAATGTGCAAACTCCACACAGCTATCCACAGATGGGATCGGACCTGGGTCCCTGGCATCTGTGAGGCAGCAGTGCTAACCACTGTGCCTTCTTATGTCTCTGTACAATGCCTTTGAGTGGTAAAATGTACCACAGGAGCAACAGCAAACAAAATTTAACCTCATGAAGGAACATTGGGTAAAATGAACAAAAAGGTTCATCAGTGATGAGCTTTAAGGAACAACTTCAAGGAGGGGTGAAAAATAGCTTTAGAAAGGGAATTCCAAAACTTTTAGGGTGTTAATAGCTGAAGGCAATGAAGATATGTGACATTAAGGATTAAGGGATGGTGTATGCGGGGTGTTCGATTGTAACGGATTTGATAAGGTCGGTAGAGAAGAAGCATTTGCTGTGTTGGGAGAGATCAGAACGATGGGACAGAATCTTAAAATTAGAATTAGGCTGTTTAGGGGTGATGCCAGGAAGTATTTCTTTGCATAGAAAGCAATAGAAATTGGCAACTATGGCCTCAGAACGCTGACCGCTTATGGACAATTGAGAATTACAAAGCTGTGATCCACAGATTGTTTTCTTCATATATATTTTTATTAGAGTTTTCTCATTAACGCAACAGAAGTTTTCAAAGCACAACTGGTGCAGTTCAGAACAAATATTTCTGAGAATGTAAGAACAAGCAAGGCAAGGTAAATTCAGAACAACGACCTTTAAGAACTAGTGCCTCCAATTTTAAAAACGGATCAATCAGAAAATGGGGGAGTAAAAGGATAAGGCCGTATAAAAAAGATAGGACAATATATCAAGCTGCACACCTTTTATAGCAAGATCGCGACTTGCAAAATGCCTCATGGGAAACCTTGCAGGAGCAGATCAGACAAAGCGGAGCCTGTAAATTTGAGATAGGCGTCCCACACTTTACTGAATGTACAGACTTAGAACGGATCACAGACATCAGGAATTCCATAGGGATACATTCCACTACTATTTTATGCCAGTTTTGAATTTAAGGATACTTATCACTTCTCTAAGAGCATGGGATATTTTTACCAGCTGCAAAGTTAGGATGTTATACAGCCTTTTTTCATTAACAGCAATAATTCTTCTATCTGGAAGACCCAGAATTAGGATCAAAGGGTCAGATTCTAAGGCCCTGTCAAATGTCTTCTCAAGCTCCTTAACTACACCAGAACAATTGAATTGAATCTTGATAAAGGTCCATACCCTCGACTACCAGGCGCTTCAGGCACATCAGGGATATAGCAGAATCAAACTTGTGTCTCAAATTCGGTGTGATATGCAAACGATGCAGTATCTTGAACTCAGTCTCCTTTGTTCTATTCCATAATGAAATTTTATTGGCAATGTGATTGACAGATTGTTAGGAAGGGTGTTAAGAGATGTGGAATCAGGGTGGGTAAATGGACAACCCTCAGCCATGATCTAATTGAATGGGGAAACACTCTTGGGACTGAATGGCTTACACCTGTTTCTGCACCTGTTTACAGTCTCACTCTTCCCTGTGATGCTGTCCACAAGACCAGCAAGTTCAGTTCACAGATAAATAATGGACATTTAGGAAAGGTGCAAAAAGGGCTCCTGGTGCTCATGAAATTTTAGCTGGTAGAAATCAGTGCCTTGAAGAGAGACTCAGAGAAAAGTAAATAAAATTACTCAAAAGTATTTCAAACATTTGTACCAGTGTTCTGAAGTCATGTGATACATTTATTGAAGGTGCATGTTGAAATGTAAGTATAAATGTTAATATAGTATAAATCGTAATATTTTGAGCTAGGCAGAGTTTCAAGTGCATCCCACATTTTATAAAGAAGGAATGTAGTTTGTAAGCATTGTAAGCAGACAAAAACTTCGGATGAATTCTTGTGCCATGATGTTTCCAACTCAAGTGTTTGTTCTGCAACTACCATAAAACATCAATCATTCCCTGTGCTGACTACACATTCTATGGAAAACTGTACTTTTCATCCCTAACCAGGGTGACACAGTAGCACAGTGGTTAGCACTGTTGCTTCACAGTGCCAGAGACCCAGGTTCGATTCCCGGCTTGGGTCATTGTCTGTGCGGAGTCTGCAAATTTTTCCTGTGTCTGCGTGGGTTTCCTCCGGGTGCTCCAGTTTCCTCCCTCAAGTCCTGAATGACGTGCTTGTTAGGTGAACTGGACATTCGGAATTCTCCCACACGGTACCGGAACAGGCAACGGAGTGTGGCGACTAGAGGAGTTTCACAGTACTTAATTGTAGTGTTAATGTAAGCCTACTTGCGACACTTATAAAGATTACTATTATTAACTTGGTTCCTCATCTATCTTGGTTTTTTTTATTCTTAGCTTACTCCTCCTTGCTGCCTCGAACAGATTTTGGAACAGGCCGACAAACTGCCCCAAGTATCCAGGAAGCCTTCCTCCGACCCTCGGATTGCATACTTAACCTTCTCCAGATGGAGAAATTCCGAGAGGTCAGCGAGCCAGTCTGCAGCTTTGGGTGGTGCTGCCAATCGCCAGCCGAGCAGGATTCTCCGGCGTGCGATTAGGGAAGCGAAAGCAAGGGCATTGGCCCCCTTCCCCATGTGTAACTCTGGCTGCTCCGATACCCCAAAGATTGCCACTATTGGGCATGGCTTCACCCTCACCCCCACAACCTTGGACATTGCCTCGGAGAAGGCTGTCCAGAACGCAGCAAGTTTAGGACACGCCCAAAACATGTAGGTGTGGTGGGCTAGGTCCCTCTGGCACCGCTCACATTTGACCTCCACCTCCGGGAAGAACCTGCTCATTCGGGTTCTGGTCAGGTGCGCTCTGTGCACCACTTTGAGCTGCATTAGGCCTTGCGCAGGAGGAGGTGGAGTTCGTCCTGCTCAGTGCTTCACTCCAGAGTCCCCACCCTACCTCTGTCCCCAGTTTGTCCTCCCATTTATGTCTGGTCTCGTCCAGTGGTGTTCGGGCTCTGTACAGTAGCTGTCTGTATATTTTCCCACATAGCCCCCCCTTCTCGCTGCTTGTGCCTATCAGATCCTCTGGTAGTGTGTTTTCTGGGGCCCCGGGGTACCTTACTGTCTCTTTGCAGAGGAAGTGTTTTATTTGGAGGTGTCTCAATTCCTGTCCTTTTGCTAGTTTCCACTTCCTCATCAGTTCGTCCAGTGTCGCCAGTCTGGGCCCGACGTAGAAGTCCCCGACCGTCAGAGTGCCCCCGTTCCGCCCCCATCTATTGAAGGTGGTATCTAGCATGGCTGGGGGGGAATCTGTGATTGCCACAGATGGGGGCCATGGGGAACATTTTGGTTATCCCAAATCATAGAATTTGCAGTGCAGAAGGAGGCCATTCAGCCCATCGAGTCTGCACCAGCCCTTGGAAAGAGCACCCCACCCAAGCCCCACACCTACAGCCTATCCCACTTTATCCCCGTAACCCAGTAATGCCACCTAACCTTTTTGGACACTAAGGGCAATTTAGAACAGCCAATCCACCTAACTTGCACATCTTTGGACTGTGGGAGGAAACCGGAGCACCTGGATGAAACCCACGCACACACGGGGAGAACGTGCAGACTCCACACAGACGGTGACCCAAGCCGGGAATGGAACTGTAGCTGTGAAGCAACTGTGCTACCGACTGTGCTACCGTGCTGCCCAAAGTGTTGTCTCAATTGGTTCCACGTTCTCAGCATGGCCGCTACCACTGGGCTCGTGTGTATCTTGCTGAGGGGGATGGGAGTGCTGCTGTAGCCAGGGCCCGGAGGATCATTCCTTTACAGGATGCCTCCTCCATTTGTTCCCAATCCATGTCGGGTTCTTGTACCCATCCCCTCACTCTTTCTGCCATTGCTGCCCAGTGGTAGTATTGTAGGTTTGGTAAGGCCAAGCCCCCTTTGATTTTTCTTTGCAGTGTTGGTTTGGGAATTCTCGGGTTCTTTCCCCCCCAACACAAACGCCATGATTAGACTGTCTACATTTTGGAACAAGGCCTTGGGGATGAAGATCGGAATGGATCTAAACAGGAAGAGGAACCTTGGCAGCACATTCATCTTGATCATCTGCACTCTCCCCGCCAGGGAGAGTGGGAATGAGCCCCACCGTTGAAGGTCTTTTCTTACTTCCTCCACCAGGCTGGTTAGGTGCCACTAGACTGTGTCTAGTTTCTGGCTATCTGGATCCCCAGGTAATGGAATCTGTTCTGGGCCGTTTTGAACGGGAGCCCCTTCAGCTCTGTCCCTCCCCCATTTGGGTTCACCGAGAATGCCTCGTTTTTGCCCAGGTTAACATTGTAGCCCGAGAAGGTTCCAAACTCATTCAGTGTTTGCAATATTGCCTTCAGTTCCTCCTGTGGCTTTGAGACATAGAGGAGTAGGTCATCTGCATAGAGTGAAACTCTGCTCTCTGTCTCTGCTCTGGATTCCCTTCCAGCTTTTCGCGTCCCGCAGGGCTATCGCCAGGGGTTCGATCACTAGCGCGAACAAGAGTGGGGACAGGGGGCAGCCCTGTCTTCCTCTCTGTAGCTGGAAGTGTTCAGAGCTGGTGGTGTCAGTTCGGACACTCGCTTTGGGAGCATTGTACAGAAGCCTCACCCAGGCGGTGAATCCCACTCCTAGCCCAAACCGTTCCAATACCTCGAGGAGGTAGCTCCATTTGACTCTGTCGAAGGCTTTTTCTGCGTCCGGGGAGACGATCACCTCTGGTGTTCTCTCCCCGGGGGGGGCGTCATTATTCCATTCAGCAGCTGCCTGATGTTCGCTGTGAGCTGCCTATCCTTGGCAAAGCCGGTTTGGTCCTCTGCGACCACCTCTGGTACGCAGCCCTCCAGCCTTTTGGCCAGGACCTTTGCCAGTATTTCCGCATCCACGTTCAGCAGTGAAATGGGTCTGTATGATTCGCATTCCGTCAGGCCTTTATCTTTTTTGGGTATCAGTGAGATTGTGGCCTGTGCCAGCACTGGGGGCAGGGAGCCCCCTGCCAGTGAGTCCACGAACATGTCCCTGATGTGTGGGGCCAGGACTGGATGGAATTGTTTATAGAAGACCGCTGGGAACCCATCGGGTCCCGGTGCCTTCCCCACCTGCATGGAGCTGATGCTGTCCATGATTTCTCCCAGGTCTATTGGTGCGTCCAGCTCCCCTGTCTGTCTTCTCCCACAACTGGTAATTCCAGTCTGTCTAGGAACTGTTTCATTCCCGCGTCCCCGTCGGGGGGCTCAGAGGTGTACAGTCCCCGGTAGAAGGTCTCAAATGCCCGGTTGACCTCCTTTGGTTCTGTTACCAGTCTGCCTCTGCTATCCTTAACCTGTGCTAGTCCCCTCGTGGCTGCCTGCTTTCTCAGCTGGTGAGTCAATAGGCGGCCAGCCTTGGCTCCGTGTTCGTAGAAGATCCCCTGTGTCTGGCGGAGTTGGTACACTGCTTTCCAATTGGATGGCAGGTTAAAGTCCATTTGCAGCTTTTTCCCCTCCGCCACCAGCCCTACGGTCAGGGCCTCGGAGTGTTTTCTATCGACTACAGATGGAGTCCACCAGTTGTTGCCTGGCCACCCTCTCTTCCCTATCTCTGCTTGCCTTGTAGGCTATTATCTCTCCTCTAATCACAGCCTTCAGTGCCTCCCAAAACGTGGAGGGTGAGACCTCCCCATTTTGGTTGTTACCAACGTAGTTGCCTATGGCCTACGATATTTTTTGGCAGAAAGCCTTGTCAGCCAGGAGGTCTGTGTCCAACCTCCATGTGGGGCGCTGGGCCCGGCCTGTCTCCAACCTCACATCCATATAGTGTGGAGCATGGTCGGAGATAACGATCGCGGAGTATTCCGTTCCCGTGATCCCTGGAAGCACCAGTTTCCCCACTGCAAAGAAGTCGATGCGGGTGTATACTTTGTGCACCTGCGAAAAAAACGAGAACTCCTTTTCTCCCGGGTGCAGGGTCCACCACCCCCATCTGTTCCATGCAGTCTCCTAGCTCCCTAGCCATGCCAAACTTTTTTCCCATTCTGGGGTTTGATCGGTCAGTCAGTGGGTCCAGCACGCAGTTAAAATCGCCCCCCATAATCAGTCGGTGTGTGTCAAGATCGGGGATTTCTGCCATGGTCTTCTTTATGAATTCTGAGTCGTCCCAGTTGGGAGCGTACACATTTACCAGTATGACCGGTGCCTCCTCCAGGACACCGCTGACCATGACGTACCTTCCCCCTGGGTCCGTAACTGTCTTGGTTCCTGTAAACCTCGTCCTCTTGCTAATTAATATTGCTACGCCCCCTAGCCCTCGTCCCGTAGCATGAATGGTACGTCTGACCCACCCAGCCCTTCCTTACCAGCAGTCGGTCCTTCTCCCTCATGTGCGTCTCTTGTAGGTAGATTATGTCTGCTTTTAGGCTCCTTAGATGGGCGAAGACTCTGGATCTTTTCACTGGGCCGTTGAGTCCCCTTACATTCCAGGTAACAGTTCGTTTGATCTAACAAACTCATCAGCTGCTGCTGGGGTGTTAAAATACAGTCTTTCCCCTTAAATGTTACCCAGAGTCTGGCCGGGAATAATATCCCAAATTTCGCCTTGCTTTTGTAGAGTGTCGATTTTGCCCTGTTGAACTCAGCCCTTCTTTTGGCCAGGTCCGCCCCAATGTCCTAATACACCCTTATGTTCTTCCCTTCCTATGTACTCGATCGCATCTGCCGGGCCCACTTTAGGATTTTCTCCCGGCCTTGGAACCGGTGCAGCCTTGCGATAATCGCTCTGGGCTGCTCCCCGGCCTTGGGCTTGGGTCGGAGCGACCTGTGAGCCCTGTCTATTTCTGGGGAGTTTGGAAATCCCTCCCTTCCCACTAGCCTGCCCAGCATTTAGGCGATGTAGCCTGTTGGTCTCTGCCCTCTATCCTCTCTGGCCAACCCACTATTCTAAAGTTCTGCCGTCTGGACCTATTTTCCTGGTCCTCCACTTTCCCTCTTAGGCTCCCCTGGGATGTTGCCAACCTTTTCACCTCGGCTTCCAGGGCTATCAACCTGTCGCTCTGGTCCGAAGCGGCCCTCTTCAACTCCAGAATTGTTTTCTCCTGCGCCTCCACTTTCCTTCCCACATCCTCAATGGTCTTCTGCATTTAGTGCGTTGTCTCCACCAGCACCTCCTTCATCATTGTGTGGAGCTCTGACCTGAGCGCCTCCTTTATGGTGCTTAGCTCTTTTTTTAGGACGTTTCTCTTTTCTTCCCCTTGTGCGGAGGGGGGTGGTTGCTGCGTCTTGCTCCTGCTCCACTGTTTGGTCCGCCATCCTTTTCCCTTCCAGGCTCGTCCAGAACTCTATCTCGTCTCCTGGGACCACCTGAATCTGCGCCCGCTGCTCCTGGACTTTCCCCTCGCTGTTGCTGCTCCTTGCCGTCCCTTCACTTTGGTATTTTTCTTTCCTCCAGCCCTCTGTCTCTCTCTCTCTCTCTCTCTCTCCACGCTACTGTTCCTTACCATGAGGTCTCTCTCCCTTCCCCCGCTCCTCTGCTCTCGTGCTCTCGCTGGGGTCTGGTCTGCCTCATATTTCAGGTTTATGTTTGGGTTTCTTTATTTTATTTGTCTGTCCGGTTTTGTTTATGTTGGTGGTTGGTTCCCTTCCTTTCCTTTCCCCTTCTTTTTCCCCTTCCCTCTCACCGGATCAGGGGGGTCCTCCGCTGTGTCGCTCTTCGCCTCGTGGTCGCCACCGGAAGGCGGGCGGTGGGGGCCTCTCTCTTCGTTGCTCGCTCTGCTCCCGAGTGCTCAGTCTCCTATTCTGATCCAGATTGGGGTCCGGGCCACCGCTCCTCTTTTCCGCACTCTTGCTATGCGGGGGCGGGGGGTGCAGTCGGACCGGTTTGCGCGCTTAGGCGCAAGTTCTCCTCGGGGAACGGGACGCGACTGTGTTCCCCCGTCAGGGGCTCTGCTACCCGCGACCGCTCTCTTCAGCATCCTTCACACTTGTGTTAAATCAAAAATTTCTATGTTGCATAATGTGGCTCAACAAATGTCTTTGCCATCATCCAGTTGTTCATAAACTATGTGGGGATCCACAGAAAGAGTGATCGATGAGTTTAGGTTCACTGATTTGGGGGCTGCCTTTTTCTAGTAGACAATATAGTGCATTTTCAAGACATTGTTTTGACAAAACTGAGGCAAAGAGACAAACAAATTAATATTGGCGCAGGACTGCAACTCTTAAGCAAAACATTTCTGATATTTGTGATTTTCTGACTTCGCTCCATGTCCACCCCATACACAGGGTCAGGTGAGATTTTTTAAAAAAGATCTTGTACTGTGGTAAAAGACTGTCGTGATCAGAAAGGTCCATGACTTTTCCTTCTGTAATGTCCTCACCAGTCAATCATAAGCCGGTAACACAGTGGTTAGCACTATTGCTTCACAGCGCCAGGGTCCCAGGTTCAATTCCCGCTTGGGTCATTGTGTGGAGTCTGCACGTTCTCCCTGTGTCTGTGTGGGTTTCCTCCGGGTGCACCGATTTCCTCCCACAAGTCCCAAAAGACGTGCTTGTTAGGTTAATTAGACATTCTGAATTCTCCCTCTGTGTACCCGAACAAGCACCGGAGTGTGGTGACTAGGGGATTCACAGTAACTTCATTGCAGTGTTAAAGTAAGCCTACTTGTGACAATAATAAAGATTATGATTTTGTTGCAATTAGTTTGGATGGATAAGGAAGGAAAAATTAATGGGGGTTCCTGATCCTAATCATAGACCAGTAACTTTCAAAAATTCAGGGCATGTATGTGTGGGGGGAAGGGGGGCGGGTCAAGAACCACCCAAATGTCAGTTATTCTCTGGGCCTGCAGCTGCCAACAACCCTGGAAATATACCCTGCGACATGTCAGAGAAAATTGGGAGTGACCTGCTCATAGATCTCAGGCTATTCCCTTGTGAACCATTCACCAAGAGTCATTGTGCAAGAGAATATTACTCTACTTTTGTGACAGATTATGCTTGGCTCTTTGTTTATTGGGTACCAGGAGCCACTGAGAGTGAAGACATGATTGATGGCCAAGCAGCTCTGTATTCTGTACCGCCTAAAGCAGACTGTTGCATTTGGGAACTCAGTCATTGGTCCTCTGCTGTCCGGTATGCTCATAAAACAAATTGCCAAAATTATCTTTTTGTTATAAATTTAGAGTACCCAATTCATTTTTTCCAATTAAGGGGCAATTTAGCGTGGCCACTCCACCTACCCTGCACACCTTTGAGTTGTGATGGTGAGACCCACGCAGACACAGGGAGAATGTACAAATTCCACACGGACAGTGACCTGGGGCCAGGGTCGAACCCGGATCCTCAGTGCCTTGAGGCAGCAGTGTTAACCACTGCACCACCGTGCCACCTCCAAAATTATCTGATCACTGCTGTGAAATTGAATCTCTACCATTTTACATATTGACTAAATTGAACTTTTATTATAAATCTGCTACTTGATAGTGAGAACCTCATGTTTATCCTTTCAAAAGAGTCTCCAGATGTAGTAAAAATCGCAAGCAATCTCACTGACAGATGTCTCCTCTGCTTTCCACGGAGCAGACTGCACCCATCACCGCCACTTCATAGCACTTAACGGCATGCAGTTTTAATGTTGAATTGACACACTGAACAGTCACAATCTTTTATTTGGTAACTGTCAGCACTGCTCTTGTTATCTGATAGTTTCCACAGACCACACTCCATTTTCCCAGATGTTTCCCCCAATTTTCCAGATGCTTTTCCTATACACATCAAACAGATGAAAAAGAAGAGTGGAACCAACTTCCCTGCGCTTTTCTTGGCATGCTGATCCTTCTGGTTATACTTTTGTGTTGACAGAAATTCAAACTTGATGGAGTCTGGTCAGACTTGTATGTCATGCCACAGTCCAGTTAGATCATCTGACCCATGCTAATGCAGAAGCATTGCTGTCAGCATTGGATTGCTTTCACGGCCGTGCCTTCACATCTACTATTAGAAAAATAAAGGTAGTTTTAAAGGTTTTATTTTGTATCGGTAAACATTAGAAATAAGGTATAGGTTTAATGGGTTTAATTTAATATTTCTGTGCCTGGAAGGATAAAATCTTTAGTTAGATTCATGCTGGAAAAAGGGTGTTGGTTGGGGATTGGTTTCAACTGTATTTCTGTTGTGTTAGAGAGGGCTATGATAAGAAAATAATAAAAGCGACAAGCACGTTGGTGTTGCTTCGCAACTAGGACCTTGTAAGGTAGAAAAGCATTTAAGTTTTAGTTTTAGCTGAATTTATGGGTATTTGGAGACGGGGCCTCGGAGAGTGAACATCTCTCAACTCTGCCAGAAGAACGACTGGACAGGATGGGAGCTGCAAAGAGGCAGGCTTCCAAAAGTAAAAGTTAGATAACCAGGGTATTGGTACCAAAAGAGTATTTAAGACAACTGGAATTAAGTGAACAGAGACCAACAGAGACCAAGGTATTGTTCAGAAGAATTCAAGGAAGAGCAAACAAAGTGTTCTGAGTTAAAGAGACAATTGCATTAACCAGATTTAAAATGATTCAGCAGCCTTCAAAGGTAAATCAAACGCCTGTGCCATTTTAATACAGTCTGGGAATCGAGAGTTAAAGTAATTATGAGCAGTTTGCACAGCAGTCAAGACAAAGAAATATTAAAGAAGTTGGTGTAAACTCCAAGACTGAATTCACTGTTAAAAGTGGAGTAGAAGCGTTGTTTAAAAGTAGATTTTGGAAAACAACTAGTTCAGCAGGCGCTTGGGAACCTGAATTGTAGCTCCAGTATACAGGAGGTTGAGAGTAGTGAGGTCATGAGTAAGGTTTCAAAGTTGCAGGAGTGTACCGGCAGGCAGGAAGGTGGTTTAAAGTGTGTCTTCTTCAATGCCAGGAGCATCCGGAATAAGGTGGGTGAATTTGCGGCATGGGTTGGTACCTGGGACTTCGATGTTGTGGCCATTTCGGAGACATGGATAGAGCAGGGACAGGAATGGTTGTTGCAGGTGCCGGGGTTTAGATATTTCAGTAAGCTCAGGGAAGGTGGTAAAAGAGGGGGAGGGGTGGCATTGTTAGTCAAGGACAGTATTACGGTGGCAGAAAGGACGTTTGATGAGGACTCGTCTACTGAGGTAGTATGGGCTGAGGTTAGAAATATGAAAGGAGAGGTCACCCTGTTAGAGGTTTTCTATAGGCCTCCGAACAGTTCCAGAGATGTAGAGGAAAGGATTGCAAAGATGATTCTGGATAGGAGTGAAAGCAACAGGGTAGTTGTTGTGGGGGACTTTAACTTTCCAAATATTGACTGGAAACGCTATAGTTCGAGTACTTTAGATGGGTCCGCTTTTGTCCAATGTGTGCAGGAGGGTTTCCTGATGCAGTATGTAGATGGGCCAACGAGACGCGAGGCCATATTGGATTTGGTACTGGGTAATGAACCAGGACAGGTGTTAGATTTAGAGGCAGGTGAGCGCTTTGGTGATAGTGACCACAATTCGATTATGTTTACTTTAGTGATGGAAAGGGATAGGTATATACCACAGAGCAAGAGTAATATCTGGGGGAAAGGCAATTATGATGCGATGAGGCAAGACTTAGGATGCATCGGATGGAGAGGAAAACTGCAGGGGATGGGCACAATGGAAATGCGGAGCTTGTTCAAGGAACAACTACTGCGTGTCCTTGATAAGTATGTATCTGTCAGGCAGGGAGGAAGTGGTCGAGCAAGGGAACCGTGGTTTACTAAAGCAGTCAAAACACTTGTCAAGAGGAAGAAGGAGGCTTATGTAAAGATGAGACATGAAGGTTCAGTTAGGGCGCTCAAGAGTTACAAGTTAGCTAGGAAGGACCTAAAGAGAGAGCTAAGAAGAACCAAGAGGGGACATTTGGCAGGTAGGATCAAGGATAACCCTAAAGCTTTCTATAGATATGTCAGGAATAAACGAATGACTAGGGTAAGAGTAGGGCCAGTAGTGGGGAGCTGTGCTTGGAGTCCGAGGAGATAGGAGAGGTGCTAAATGAATATTTTTCGTCAGTATTCACACAGGAAAAAGACAATGCTGTCGAGGAGAATACTGAGATTCAGGCTACTAGACTAGAAGGGCTTGAGGTTCATAAGGAGGAGGTGTTAGCAATTCTGGAAAGTGTGAAAATAGATAAGTCCCCTGAGCCAGATGGGATTTATCCTAGGATTCTCTGGGAAGCTAGGGAGGATATTGCTGAGCCTTTGGCTTTAAACTTTAAGTCATTTTTGTCTACAGGAATAGTGCCAGAAGACTGGAGGATAGCAAATGTTGTCCCCTTGTTCAAGAAGGGGAGTAGAGACAACCCAGGTAACCTGTTGTGGGCAAAGTCTTGGAAAGGTTTATAAGAGATAGGATGTATAATCATCTGGAAAGGAATAATTTGATTAGAGATAGTCAACACAGTTTTGTGAAGGGTAGGTCGTGCCTCACGAACCTTATTGAGTTCTTTGAGAAGGTGACCAAACAGGTGGATGAGGGTAAAGCAGTTGATGTGGTGTATATGGATTTCAGTAAAGCGTTTGATAAGGTTCCCCACGGTAGGCTACTGCAGAAAACACGGAGGCATGGGATTCAGGGTGATTTAGCAGTTTGGATCAGAAATTGGCCAGCTGGAAGAAGACAAAGGGTGGTGGTTGATGGGAAATGTTCAGATTGGAGTCCAGTTACTAGTGGTGTACCACAAGGATCTGTTTTGGGGCCACTGCTGTTTGTCATTTTTACAAATGACCTGGAGGATGGCGTAGAAGGATGGGCGAGTAAATTTGCATATGACACTAAAGTCGGTGGAGTTGTGGACAGTGCAGAAGGATGTTACAAGTTACAGAGGGACATGGATAAGCTGCAGCGCTGGGCTGAGAGGTGGCAAATGGAGTTTAATGCAGAAAAGTGTGAGGTGATTCATTTTGGAAGGAATAACAGGAAGACAGAGTACTGGGCTAATGGTAAGATTCTTGGCAGTGTGGATGAGCAGAAAGATCTCGGTGTCCATGTACATAGATCCCTGAAAGTTGCCACCCAGGTTGAGAGGGTTGTTAAGAAGGCGTACGGTGTGTTAGCTTTTATTGGTAGAGGGATTGAGTTTCGGAGCCATGAGGTCATGTTGCAGCTGTACAAAACTCTGGTGCGGCTGCATTTGGAGTATTGTGTGCAATTCTGGTCGCCGCATTATAGGAAGGATGTGGAAACATTGGAAAGGGTGCAGAGGAGATTTACCAGAATGTTGCCTGTTGTGGAGGGAAGATCTTATGAGGGAAGGCTGAGGGACTTGAAGCTGTTTTCATTAGAGAGAAGAAGGTTAAGAGCTGACTTCATTGAGGCATACAAGATGATCAGAGGTTTGGATAGGGTGGACAGTGAGAGCCTTCTTCCTCAGATGGTGATGTCTAGCACGAGGGGACATAGCTTTAAATTGAGGGGAGATAGATATAAGACAGATGTCAGAGGTAGGTTCTTTACTCAGAGTAGTAAGGGCATGGAATGCCCTGCCTGCAACAGTAGTGGACTCGCCAACACTAAGGGCATTCAAATGGTCATTGGATAGACATATGGACGATAAGGGAATAGTGTAGATGGGATTTAGAGTGGTTTCACAGGTCGGCGCAACATCGAGGGCCGAAGGGCCTCTACTGCGCTGTAATGTTCTATGTTTTATGTCTGGATTTTGGAATGCAAACTAATAAGGGAAAGCATACTTATGAGAGAATATTTTAAAGTGTGTTTTTGGGAGTGGAATTTGAAAACTCTCACATGACAATCATCGGTGAGGGGGGGGGATTCTGAGGAGACATCCACAAATATTCGCTTGGGGTTCAGAGTGGAGAGTCTTTTGCCCACAGTCACCCTGTGTGCTTAAAAGGGACTTTTTGCAAATGAGACCACTGTAGATTAAGATGTACTTTGTAATCCATGTTTATCCTAAAACCTGTGTGTAATTGCTCATCTCGGGGGAATAAAGGAGTACTTTATCATAATCCTACGTTTTTCATGCTTAATGTTTTTTTCTTATTAAAATGAATAAGCGCTCCTGTGCTTCTGTTCCTCCACCTTTTATAAAACAACAGTAAAAGTTCTGGTCTTTTGAGCCAGGATTCCATTCTGGGATCTTCCCGTCTGTTGTAACACCAACTAGGGCCGTAACACCAATATGCTGTCATTCACAAATGGCTTCAGCACCTTGTAAAAACAATTGAGCAAAATGTCATTGCTGACAGCATTCTTCATCTTTCAATGGCCTGCATTTCCTCTTTAATCCATGATAATTGCTGAGCTGAATTTCAGCACCTGGCTATTTGTTTGTGAAATTTGGTTGCTATATTAAAAAAATGTTTAAATGACAACTGAAGTATTGATGCCGGCTGGAATATCATTGTGCCTGAGTGTCTTTGCAAAACAATGGCAAATTACTCCAGTTCTTCTTGTACATCTAAGATTTATGAACTTCAAACATCCCTGCCCTTAAGTTTTGAGGAGGGATAGCACTGACCTTTCAGTGAATCCCATACTCCGCCGTGTACCATCTGTTTAATGACAAATATAATGTGTAGCTTATTGATTGTAAATTGTGGACACAACCTTTCTGGAGTCTCTCGGTGTTATCAATGCTACTATAATCATTGATTGTCTCAACATTCCACCCATGTTGCACATGTATTGCCTGAATCCCTTTATCTAATTTTCCCAGCCTCACTGTCGCGACTCTGTGTCCCATTCTAACTCGGTTCTTTCCAAGGAGCCCTGACCTCTGAATTTCTTACCTTTTCCTTTCCTTTTAGAATTGGAGGCTTTAGAGCATAAATTTGCATTGTAACCCATAATTTGATTCACATAACTTTCTCAAGTTTGTTGTCCTAAACTGTTACCCTCGGCCCTCCATAACTTTTCTTAATCAATGGGGGAAAAATGGAGGAGTCCACCATAATTCACTGGAACATGGCTGTGAGTGAGATGTTCGAAGACAGGCTGTGAATGTCCCACCTGCTGAGACTGGCTAGTGTAGTTAATGCACCCACATGAGGTCCAGGATTGCCTAGATCAGAGGGAAGTGATGATGGAATGTGGATCTTGGGGTTGCAAGGGGAGGAGTGTCGGGACAGCCAGAGCAGGAGAGTGGTTCTCTGTGAGCCCCTCCCTTCCTGATGCCCGGTCCCTCTATCAGGCATGGAGTACCTTTGAATGAGGGCTCTCCATCCTCCCACCCTGAAACCCAGCAAGCAACCCTAGCAGGATTTGCTTTTCGGGCTGCGCACACGGCAAATCTCAGGCTCAGCACTGAATTAATACCAGCAGTGGTGGGACGTGGCCCAATGCCCACTTAAGGGCCTCATTTGGCAGTGGGTCAGGATGGCTGTCCATGCCTTCTCATCATGGATTTGATTTGGCAGTGGCACTAAGGCAAGGGGGGCCCCACCTGCTACCCTCCTGCCCAATTAAATAACCATGGAGGAGGGCATTAAATTACAGAAAATATTAAAGACAGCTGGTAAGTCTGTTGAGTTTGATGACTTCTTTGAATTGGAGTCTTATCCAGTTAAATGAATGGAAGGAAAAGTGCAAGTTTGAATTTTGAATCTGTTGTCAGTCATGTTCTTAAATTGTATGGCAACTAATCAGTACAAAACATATTTTGTTATTCGAGAAATCAATGCTATTCTTTTCCTCTATCTCATGGATTTATAGAATAAGTAGAGGGAACACTAAAGTTTTTGTTTTTGGTCCCTGCTCCAATTTCTGTTGCCTAGCAATCAACTCCATCCCTTTCCCTGAAAATAGCCTGAGATTAAGCAAGCCTGTTCACAACTTTGGTGGCACAAATGATCTTGAGATGATCCTCCAACCTAATTTGCACCATCAGCAACATTGCCTATTTCCACCCCATCTATTCTCCCCTCCCCCCTCCACCCCCTCCACCCTCCCCCCCCTCCACCCTCTCCCCCCTCCACCCTCCCCCCTCCACCCTCTGCCCCCCCTACACCCTCCCCCCCTCCACCCTCCCCCCCTCCACCCTCCACCCTCCCCCCTCCACCCTCCCCCCTCCACCCCCCCACCCCCTCCACCCTCCCCACCCCCTCCACCCTCCCCACCCCCTCCACACTCCCACCCCCTCCACACACCCCCACCACACACCCCCACCCCCTCCACACACCCCCACCCCCTCCACACACCCCCACCCCCTCCACACACCCCCTCCACCCCCCTCCACCCACCCCACCACCCCCTCCACCCCCACACCCCCTCCACCCCCCACCCCCTCCAACCCCCACCCCCTCCATGCCCCCCACCCCCTCCAACCCCCACCCCCTCCACCCCCCCACCCCCTCCACCCCCCCACCCCCTCCACCCCCCCCACCCCCTCCACCCCCCCACCCCCTCCACCCCCCCACCCTCTCCACCCCCCCACCCCCTCCACCCTCCCCACCCCCTCCACACCCCCCACCCCCCCAACACACCCCCACCCCCTCCACACACCCCCACCCCCTCCACCACCTCCACCCTCCCCCCACCCCCTCCACCCTCCCCCCACCCCCTCCACCCCCTCCACCCTCCCCCACCCCCTCCACCCTCCACCCTCCCCCACCCCCTCCCTCCCCCACCCCTTCCCCCCACCCCCTCCACCCCACCCCCTCCAGCCTCCCCTCCTCCCCCCACCCCCTCCACCCTCCCCCCCACCCTCCCCCACCACCTCCACCCCCTCCCACCCCCTCCACCCCCTCCCCCACCCACTCCACTCCCTCCCCCACCCCACTCCCTCCCCCACCCCCTCCACCCTCCCGACCCCCTCCACTCCCTCCCCCACCCCCTCCACTCCCTCCCCCACCCCCTCCACCCTCCCCCACCCCCTCCACCCTCCCCCACCCCCTCCACCCTCCCCACCCCTCCACCCTCCCCCACCCCTCCACCCTCCCCCACCCCCTCCACCCTCCCCCACCCCCTCCACCCTCCCCCACCCCCACCCCCTGCACCCTCCCCCACCCCCTCCACCCTCCCCACCCTCACCCCCTCCACCCTCCCCACCCCCATCCCCTCCACCCTCCCCCACCCCCTCCACCCTCCCCCACCCCCTCCACCCTCCCCCACCCCCTCCACCCTCCCCCACCCTCCCCCACCCTCCCCCACCCCCTCCACCCTCCCCCACCCCCTCCACCCTCCCCCACCCCCCACCTCCCCCACCCCCTCCACCCCCCCACCCCCCCACACCCTCCCACCCTCCCCCACCCCCTCCACCCTACCCCACCCCCCCACCCCCTCCACCCTACCCCACCCCCCCACCCCCTCCACCCTACCCCACCCCCTCCACCCTACCCCACCCCCCCACCCCCTCCACCCCCTCCACCCCCTCCACCCTACCCCACCCCCCCCACCCCCTCCACCCTACCCCACCCCCTCCACCCTACCCCACCCCCTCCACCCTACCCCACCCCCTCCACCCCCTCCACCCCCCCCCACCCCCTCCACCCCCCCACCCCCTCCACACCCCCCCAATGTGAAAACTCTACACAGACCCTGAGGTTGGAACTGGACCTGGGTCCCTGGTGCTGTGAGGCAGCAGTACTAACAATTTTGCCACCAGTTTATAAAGTACAAAAATAGAAACAACAACAGTGAATGAAAAGAACATACTAAATTACACACCCTCCACAAAATAAAATAAAGGACCCCCCCCCCAACAATTAGTGTAGCCCCCACCCCTCTCCCAACACGGTAGGAACACACCCCTCCTACCACCCCCACCCCTCCACCCCATCAGCTAACAGTGACCAACTCTTTGAAGTAGATGATAAACAGTCGTCATCTCCGGCAGAACCCCTCAATTAACCTGCTCACGGTGTATTTGACCTTCTCCATGTGTAAAACTCCATTGAGTCATCTAGCCAAACTGAAGCACTGGGCGGAATTTCCAATCTCCATCCCATCTGCAGTTCAACAACTCCGATACCCCGAATATGGCTACTAAGGGACACAGCTCCAATTTGATGTTCAGAATCACCGACCTGGTGTTGAAAAAGGAGACCCAAGACCCAGCAATTTGGGACTGGACCAAAACATGTGTGTGTGGTTAGCTGACCCCCTTCAACATCGCTCGCGCCTGTCCTCAACCCCCATAAAAAAGCAGTTCATTCTAGCTCTGGTCAGGTGTGCCCTAAACACTACCTTAAGCTGAATCAAGATCAGTATTGCACAAGAGGATGTAGCCTTCACCCTACGGAGGGCCTCACTCCACATTACACCCCAAAGAATTATTTATGAAGAAAGACCGAAAGACACAAGAATAGAAATGTTCATCTTAATTGACTGGATCCTATCCGCCAGAGACAAAGGAAGGTTATTCCACCTTTGTAGGTCGTATTTGACCATATTCAGTTTACAGAGTTGGGCTCAATCCCAAACCACCTGGACCCCCAGATACCGGAAATTGGACCTGGCCAAGCAGACTGGCTCTATTCCCAGAGTGCTGACTGGAAAATACTCACTCTTCTCCAGAATTCATTTGTATCTGGAAAAAGACCAAAGCTCTTCAGTATCCTTATTTCTCCCATGGTGGACACCGGGTCCTTCACATATAACAAAAGATCACCTGCTTAAAGGGACACCCAATGTTCCAATCCGCCCTTAACTATCCCTCTCCACTTGTTTGAAGCCCTCAGGGCAATGGTCAATGCAAATAGTAGGGGTGACATAAGACACCCCTGCCTCATCCGCCTGTGCAACTGAAAAAACCCTGAACTCATGGGGCGAGATTCTCCACTCCCGCGCCGGTTGGGAGAATCGCCTGGGCCGCCAAAATTTCCCGGGACGCCAGTCCGACGCCCTCCCTCGGTTCTCCCAAGCGGCGGGAACAGCCCCGTCGAGTTCCGCAGGCCGGAGAATCGCTGGAGACACCCAAAATGACGATTCTCCGGCACCCCCGCTATTCTCAGGCCCGGATGGGCTGAGCGGCCAGGCCAAAATGGCGGGTTCC
Organism: Scyliorhinus torazame; assembly: GCF_047496885.1. Taxonomy (NCBI): domain Eukaryota; kingdom Metazoa; phylum Chordata; class Chondrichthyes; order Carcharhiniformes; family Scyliorhinidae; genus Scyliorhinus; species Scyliorhinus torazame. Next base: position 153,571,789 of record NC_092713.1, read on the forward strand.
CCCGGCGCCGTCCACACCTGGTAGGTGCCGTCGGGAACAGCGCGGGAACGCTGTGGGGGCGGCCTGCGGGGGGGGGGGGGAGCGGGATCCTTCACCGGGGGTACCTCAAATGTGGGATGGCCCACGATCGGTGCCCACCGATCGTCGGGCCGTCCTCTCTGAAGGAGGACCTCCTTCCTTCCGCGGCCCCGCAAGATCCGTCCGCCATCTTCTTGCGGGGCGGACTCGGAGAGGACATCATGAGTGCTGCATCATGTATGCGGCACCGCCTTTACGTGGCGACAAGGCCTGGCGCGTGTAGATGACGCGGCCCCGATCCTAGCCCATTGTCGGGGCCTGAATCAGGATAGGGGCCGTTTCGCGCCGTCGTGAACCTCGACGGCGTTCACGACGGCGTGGGCACTTCGGCGCGGGAGTGGAGAATCCCGCCCAGGGTATTTGTATGAACGCTGGCCAAAGCAGGCTTGTACAGCAGACGTACGCAAGACACCGTGGGGCAGCATGGTGGCACAGTGGTTAGCACTGCTGCCTAACAGCACCAGAGACCCGGGTTCTGGCCCAACCTCGGGTGACTGTCTGTGTGGAGTTTGCACATTTTTCTCGTGCCTGCATGAGTTTCCTCTGGGTGCTCCCGTTTCCTCTGGGGGGAGATTTAAATTGTATCATAGATCCGCCACTCGAAGTCATTGGCCCTTTCAGGGGTGGCAAAGGTGCTGTTGGCATCTATGAGGAGGTAGGGAGAGCGGACCCGTGGTGGTTTATGCACCCTGGGGGTAAGAAGCTCTCATTCTTCTCCCAGTACATAAGGTGTATTCTAGGATAGAATTCTTTGTGATGGGCAGGTGTCTTCTTCCCGGGGTGAGGAAGGCAGAATACTCGACGATATCGTCTCAGACTATTCTCCGCATTTCGTAGATTTAGTCCTGGAAGTGGGCCCGATGCAGCGTACAGGATGGAGAACGGATGTGGGACTTTTGATGACTCGCAGCCTCACCGGGTACACCACCCCGAACTGCAGTCCTTTCTTATAAAGTGGCTTCTTCGCTTCGTTAAAGGCTGCACGCCTGTTTGCTAGTTCGGCCCCAATGACCGAGTAAATTCGAACTGTGTTCTCCTCCCAGTCGATGTTACGATTCTTCTTGGCCCACTCCTGGACTCGCTCCTTCCTGTTAAAGCTAAGGAACCGGATTATCAGCACCCATGCGGCTCATTCACCTGTGGTTTCTGCCGGAGTGCCCAATGGGCCCTATCCTACTCTGGAGGGGCGAACACCTATGAAAATTACTCAGCTAGCCTTGGGCTCTCCACTCCTTCCGGCAGCCCCGTTATCCTTAGGTTCTGTGGCCTCAACCTATTTTCCAGGTTTTGCACTTTTGCTCACAGGGCCTTCCTTGTTCCTCTCTTCCATGAGCAAAATCTCTGCTTCCAGTGAGGCAAGCCGCCTTCATACCACAACAAGGTCTCTTCAACGCTCTTCAGTGTTTCACCTTGTTCCTTCACAGCTTTTGACATCTTTCTCAACTGTTCTTGGATTAGGCCCAATGCTTCCTCAGTGGTAGCTTTGAAGGACTCATTCTTTAGCTCCTTGCCTTGCCAATCAAACTGCTTGTCTGTTTGTTTCTCACTCAAACTCCTGCGCCATCACCACCGTTAGCATGTCTACTTGATGGGCCCTGCCATGCCTGCCATCTTCCCTCACTCCGACTCCCTGACTGGACTATCAGCCTGAGGCTTCTTTCCAGCAAACTTTGATGTAATTTTCAACATAATTCACCAGCAATTTACAGTTCGGCAGGCTGGGTTTGACCACCGGAATCCCGGAGTACTGGCAAAAAGGATCGAAAAAGCAGGATTCTGGCGGGAGCTGCCTTTTGTGTGACTTGACAACATCGCGAAACTTCAAATGTAGTTTTTTTTATTGGAATGTAGTTATTGGTGGACTCCCATTCATCTTTTTGATTTGTCAATTGCCATATGATTTACAATGTTGTATCCAAGTCTGGCCTGGGATGGTACTCCACTTGAACAATGTTAAGCCAATACATTTCTTAAGATTGGTTGATGATGTGTGTGTTCAGTTGATCTCTTGGACAGCTGATGATTCATTTCTCAAATACTGAACCATAATTATCTTGTCCAAGTTGTGATGTTTTTACACACTGAGAAAAATCATCTTTCATAACGTCTCTTATGCAGTAAAAAAAAAAATTCAACTGAGAATGAAAAGTCTGCAGTTGCTTCTCTTCCAGTTGAGTGAAGACTGCAATTATGACTAAAATTGAAAAAGCCACAAATTTGTGAAGGAGACTACAAGTCTACAGAGCCCTTCCGTTTACTCCCACCAACTCAGTGTTTGTGATAAATTGTAGCAATAGTTGGGTGCAAATTTCAGTCAAGGAATTTGATGCACAACAGAGTTAGACGGAGCACAATTGATCCCCAGCTGATAATTACTAGGTTTACTCTGTAAATGCAAGCTGCCATTTGTAATGTAATGCCATGTTTGACAAAACCGCTTGGGCCTTGCCAGTTCATTGAAGATCAAATCCTGTTCCTTGCACAGCAGGGCATAATCTGAAACAGTAGGAGGCTGCTGGAAAACAAAAATTAAAAAAATATATTTGTTGAGGTATCAACAAGACCCGGGGGTACATGTGGAGTCAAGTGTTATGAAAAATTATTCCCAAATATACTTTTATTTACCCACAAATGAGATATTAGACACCTGAAAATTAATGTTTAATTTGAGATTAGCAGAATTTGGGATTATAATTTAAACAATGCGATGGGTCACATTAGGAGTACTTGGTGGTGTCAGTATGTTAATGGTTAGCATTATTGCAGACTCGGTACCCAGGTGCTGCAACATGGTTGAGGCATGTAAGAGACTCCTTTCAGCTAATTACCCAGTCTGAAAAAAGCTAAACTATCATTGTTCATTAATCTGATTTAATAATATACAGGCCCGTGTTATCAGCTCTAACTGGGCCTTTTGAGCTACTGGGATTTGAGCAGTGTCAATTATTTTGTGTTATACTGTAATAATGAGCCTGTTTAATGTATAGGGAAGTGTAACAGACTGATTTGAATTTTTTTAAACTGCTGATTAAGGAAATGCAAGAATTGGAAAGTCAGCTGGCATGAATTAAAATGATTTCATAAATCAAAAAAGTGACAAAATAATTGGCTGGCTTGAGGAGACCTAGCAATTGAAGTATCAGATGGGTAAGGAATCACCCCCACCATGTTTGAATCAATTGCATTTCTCATTAAGTCCTACGAGAAGAGGGAGATAATAGGGATATCTTCACCAGGCTCCTGGCACTTGCCTCTGGCTGCCTGCTGATACACACTTGGAGTGATAACTAATTCACACACTCAATGTTTTGGAATGCAGAAGCAGCTTAGCAAGACTAAAATAAGGACAAATTGTTGAAAGTGCAAAATGAATCTGCAATTAACAAATAAAAGCAATAACAGTTGGACAATCTTACTTAATCATTGTGATCCAGCAAAATTGTAATCTGAAAATTGTCCACCTGTATTCAGGACACAACTATCATGGGCTGGATTCTCTGCCCCACCGCGCCTCATTTCAGTTTCACCCCGCCAGCGGGATGCTCCGTTACGCCGCCCAGTCAATGGGGTTTTCCATTGTGGGGTAGCCCCACACCGTCGGGAAACCCAAGGGCTGCCGGCAAAACAGAGCATCCCGCCGGGGGAGAATCCAGCCCCATGTGATTTTATGAATCTGTATGTCATATGCACATTTGTCCAATGTCGCTAACTATTTTAAATATGCTTTTATATTTTATCTGAGTCTGCAATCTTCTATCTCTTGGGCTTTCTTGCCAACCCAGGAAGTTGTGGAGCAAGTAACCAAATCCTAGGTCAGAGCTTAAAAGTTGCTGTTAATTTGCCCTTTTGCTGATCTAGGAATGTTCAAGCTTTAATCAAAGACATGAACCTTGAAATCTAGACAAAACGATAATCAATTTTCTTGTGTGAGCCACGTGCTTTTTGGTGATACAGGAAATAACACAAAGCATCTGATGTAATGGAAGAACTGAAAAATAAATAAATTGGAAGGATTTGAGAAAGATGCTTCCCATTGACTTTTCAGTTACCTGAAACTGGTATCGTTTGAGATTAATTTTCTTTGGCTATTTCCTGACAATGGTGACTATACTTCAAAAACACTTCACTGGCTGTGAAGAGCTTTGGGACATTAGAATGGTGAAATATAAATGCAATTTCTTCTTTGTTTGCTGCTCTCCCTTCTTTCTATTTTTCTTTCCTCGCATCCAATATCCAACAATAACTAATCATGCCTCTATTGAGCTGATCATTAATCCATGATTATACCCAAGTCTACAGCTTTGTGAGATAAAATTATTACTCTTTTATAGATGAGAGGGCCTCGGGTTGGATAACAGGAAAGTAATACACTGAAATAATTAAAACATTGATACTTAAAATACCTTTTACGAGGCTCAGTGCTAAAACTCGCAAGTTTGAAATGAAAAGCCCATGGATTCAGGCCCCCACTCCAGAGGTTAGCGTACCTAATCTCAGCTGGCAACTAAGGGAGTCCTGCAAATGGTGGTGTTGTTTTTGAGATGAAATTCTAAACCAAGGTCTGGTGCCCTGGCCAACATTTACCCCTCATCCCACATAAATAAAATTAGATTATTTGATAATTTCCCATTGGGGCTTTAAACTGTGAAAATCAGCTGCCGCATTTTTCTATATTGCAACATCGCCTGCAATGGGCTTCCTGAGGTTGTGAAAGGTCCTCAATAAATAACTTTGTTCTTCAACCTGTACAATTGCATGGATCCCATAGCATTTCCTGAATGGTAATAGCTGCACCCTGATCATCCTGGCAATCATTTTTATATCAGCTATTACCTACATACCTTTCATGATCATATATTTGTGGATTTGATGGCAGATTAAATAAGTGTAGCATTGTCTAGTAATTAATATGCTGTAAGCATTGGGGTAACCCGAGTTCCTGAAAGATGTGATGTAAATACAAGTATATTTTTTTCTTCGTGATATGTACTGCTGAGTCCCTTCAGAATTTTCTACTTTCATTTTGAAACTGGAGTTAAAATAATTATCCAGAGGGCCAACCATTCTCACCAGCCGTGATTAGAAACTCGAACTGGCTCAACTGATGGTATATCCATCCAAATTCAAAACATTTCAACTTTACTTTGCAACTAATTTCCTTCATTTCATTTCATTATCTAACTTGACCTAATTGAAGGGGAATCTTATCCAAGTAACCTTTCATGAGGCTTCTGAACTGATTCCAGCTCAGCAGCAACATTATATGGTTCTCTGGAAATTTCATAACCATGAATCTCCCAAGCTTCATTGTGGTTCCATAATAACAGACTGAAGTCTACAAGAGATTAATCCAACAAGAAGATGAATCTGTAATCCAATCTTATTGATATTTAATTGCCATCTTGCTAAGATAACTGAAAAATGGCAACTTTTATTTTAAAACAGTGTTTAAAATGCTTGGAAGTTATGCTCTGTCACGTCCTCAAAAACAATTTATTCAACAAGGAAAGATACATGGTCATGAGAAAAACTTTGATTTAAGAAGAGCTAATTAACTGTTTCAGTTACTTCATTTGCTGTTGTAAGTTGTCCGGTATCTTTCTTTCTCGTGATATAGAGATTGCATTGTCGTCTGCCCTATCCACGAGCACCAATTGTTTTCTATACAGTGAACAAAGCTTTGTAGAATTATGTTTTGACAGAACATGAATAAATCAGGAACTAAGGTTTTCATCAGGTGCATTTCTTCAGAAAGTCTTGAGATTGGGTGCTTGTATCGAACTCTCCAGAATTACAAAGCATCTCCAGGCATTCCCGAATAGATTTGCACTAATGCCGTATAAAGTATGATCCGCAATAGATGCATCCCATCCACATGCTTTGAATTAGATACTCTCTGACTGATCAGCCATTTGAGATTAGATGCCTTTGTAAGTTTCTGAGATCAAATTTGTTTTGGGCAAAAGCATGATGCAGACTGCAGATAGAATCCATTGTATTTTTTATTTACTTGCTGAGGTTTTTCACATTTGTGCAACTATGTTTGCTGCGTAAGTCTCCCAAATAAATAATCTTCTTAAGGAATGAGTTTACGAACTTCCACTTATATATAGTATGAATCAAATCAACCCTGCATCCGTTAACACTGGCGTCCTTGACAGGAATAACAATAAAATAATAAGGACGTGTAATTTATCAACAGGAGAATCTATCCATGCACCAATACTCCAACTCCAGTTTTTGTTTATAACCACTTGTATCTCACCATGCATATTGACCTTTGTCTAATCTATTGTACTTTATAATTCATTGTGCCTGTATGATATAGAAAATTCAGCAGACACAAGCCATGCAGGCTGAAGGCTTTGAATGCAAGATTTCTCTAAAAGGAGACAAAGTCCTATTGTATATCTCCGACCTGTGATTTCTGTTATTGTTTACATTAATCCGCACAGTGCTCTATTTTGAATGTGATATTAACGTAAAATCCAATGTCCTTGGATCTCTAATGAAAACACAAAATGTGCTGAAAGAATTCAATGGGCGTGGCAGCATCTGAGAAGAGAGAAACAGAGTTAGCGTGGGTGGCAGTGCCAAAGTGCCTGTGTTCCAGGGGGAGGGCTGGGGAGCCTCCCTGCATTATCTCTGACCACCCAGGGGCCTCTGATGGCTCAGGAGACCCCCCCCCCCCCCCATGTGCCGTTCCGCCTGGTCCACGCAACGGCGCCCGTTGCAGCCTCCCTAGAGAGGCTGCTAGTTCCCGAGTTTAAAACCTACTTAGGTGTGCACTGTTTGGTCACAACCCTTTTGGACATGCTTCAGATTTTAACGCCTTGCGGGACTTGGGTAGATCCGCGCCCATGAAGGCTGCCAGGAAGTCTGTGAGAGGCCATTCCTGGGATCTGCGGCCACAAAATCACACCCATATCACCTCTGACTGGGGTGCAGAAGAGGGAGAAAGTATAACTTTCAAAAGGCGACATGTATTAACTGATAACTGACAGTCCTTTACAAAGCCTGTTTGGTCCTCTGAAATTATGCTTGGAAGGCAAGGTTCCACCCGGAGTGCCAGAACCTTAGCGAGCAGCTTAACGTCTGCATTTAAGAGTGTGATGGGTCAGTGTGAACTGCACTCAGTCGGGTCCTTATCCTTCTTAAGGAGCAAGGAAATAGGAGTTGGAGTAAGGGTTGGAGGCAATGAACAGTGGGATAAGGAGTCATTGAATGTATCTAATAGCAACGGTGTAAGTTATTCTGAGAATTTCTTATAAAACTCGATCGGAAAGCCGTCTAAGACAGAGGCCTTACTAGCTGCATAAGACCAATGCATTTTAAAATCTTGTTAGGACGTAAAGGGGACTTTAAGTCAAAGCTCTTGACTGTTTTGACAGATGATGGGATGGGCAGGCTGTCAGAAAATCAGCCATGATTGACTTGTCTGCGGGAGGCAGATTTATACAGGCCACAGTGGTGGAATGTAAAAGCCCCAATGACCTGGGATGGGGCAGAAACGAGGTTATCGCCCAAGTTCAGTATCTGGGGGATCTGATGGGAGGCCGGTTGGTATGCTAAAAGATGATTGGTCTTCTCCCCATATTTGTAGAAAGTAACTTGGAGTGCTGTAGATGATGTACGGCCCTATTACTGGTCACTAGCTCAAACTGGGTCTGTAATTTCATTTTTTTTGCATATAATTCCGGTGTGGGATCAAGTGAGTACTGGTGATCTACCTCTAAAATGGAGCCCAGCAGTCTCTGTTCTAATTTCTTCATCTTTAGCACATATACGCTCTAAGAAATAATTTTCCCCAAAGGACAGCCTTAAGAGCCTCCCGCAACATGGAAGCGGAGGTGGAGTGGGACCTATTTTATTTAATACAGTCATTGATAGAGGTGGACAGGCACTTGCAAAAAATTTTTAGCAGCCAGCAAAGTAAGTATTCAACTCCAGAGAGGACGTTGGGTGGAGCCGGACTCCAGCAACAAATCAACAAAGTGTGGGGCATGGTCAGAGATTACAATTGCTGAGTACTCAGCTGCCACCACCGATGGGAGAAAAGCCCCATCCAGAAAAAAAAAAATCAATGCGAGAGTACACCTGGTGAACATGAGAGAAAAAGGAGAAATCCCTGTCTTTCAGATGCAAAAAACACCAGGGGTCTTCCCCTCCCATCTGAGCCATGAAGGAAGACAAAGCCTTGGCGACCCACGATGGAACCAAAGATTTGGGTTTTGATCGATCCAATTTTGGGTCCAGGACACAGTTCAGGCCGCCTCCTAAGATAAAATGGTGTGTGTCAAGGTAGGGGAGGGAAGTCAACAAAGAGTTTATGAAATTTGTATCATCCCAGTTAGGGGCACAGACGTTGATCAGAACTACTGGGGTGTTCAATAGGGATCCGCATACGATTATATATTGACCATTTGGCTCGACCACATTCTGGGATGAGGAAAATTAGACTCTTTTGTTGACAGCCTGGTCTGATCTTTAATGCGTAAATGGCTTTCTTGCAAAAGAAAATCAGAATTTAGGCACTTAAGATCCACAAATGCTCTTGATTATTTTACAGGGCCATTCAAACCAATAATGTTCCAGCTAATCACTCAGCTTGGAAGTCTCCAAACTGGAGTCAGCCACTGCCAAGTAGGAGTGTTAAACAAGGGGCACTGAGAAGACAAAGCAAGAAGATCAAACCAAGATGGCCACCAAGCCAAGTCAAATGGCTTGACAAAGAGAGACTAGCAGACACAGTCAGCAAGCTAAAACCTACCCCCTAACCCAAACACGCCATTGCATTCGAACATTATCACACCCAAAAGCAAATGGAACGATGGCAAACAATAACTTAACCTAAAACCTGCGAATACCAGAACACAACACAAACTCCATACTCATTTAAAAACTATTATGAGCTGCAGAAAAACCATTAATATTGCTCCTGTTAACTAACACACCTTGTTAGCAGGGAGATTCCCAACTGGGGAGTAAAAACGTTTTTGGAACCCCAAAGTGTATCATGGAGTTCACCTGACCCACAACTTTTAATAGATTGTGGTATGGGGAGCACACGGCCCACTCTACAGGTGTGGTACAGCAGAAATCGAAAAGTATTTTTAAAGCAAAACAATGTTTATTCTATGAACTCAAGTTAACCTTTTTAAAACATACAGTGAACATCTTTGCAACCATCAATTCAAATACAACCCACAAAGAATACAACACTAAGTAATCCTTAATAACTTCCCAAACAACATCCAGAAGACAAAAGAAACACCTTTTAACAGATGCACACCAGATTTACATTCACTACTGAGAACATTTATAATTCTGAATTCACCAAATGATCAAGAGATAGTCCTTTCATGGCAGAGAGATCAACAGTACACCTGTTTGTCTGGCTTCAGCTCCAACACTGAAAAAGAAACCAAAAAACACAGACACACCCAAGCTTTTCTCAAAGTGAAACTAAAAAGCTGACAGACAGCCCAGCTCCACCCACTCTCTGACTTCACTGCAGTAAAAAGCACCCATTTCTTAAAGGCACTCTCCCGACAGATATTTATATACACACCCATTTATAATCACCCATTTCTTAAAGGTACTCTCACATGACAGGAGCGAACAGTAGAAATCCCTCATATACAGCTACGGTAATCAAAAATACATCCAAACAATAGACATGAAAAGCGCCCATACAATGAGCAATAGATCAGATTAAACAGAGCACAAATTGTGCTTCTGGACAAAGGAGGCATCTGCCGGTGAGTCAAAAAAAGTAATTTTCACGGAATGTTACAGGAAGGCCGGCTGGATAAATTATCCTGAAGTTGACTCCATTATTGTACAGGGAACATTTCCTTTGTTGAAGTCAGCTTTTTCTCGGCTAGGTCCGCACTCATGTCCTGGTATAATCTGATGGAGTGAACTTGCCACTTAAAATCCCAGTCCTCCCTTGCCCATGAAAGCACCAAATCCTTCTCGTTCAAGTTGTGAAACCTTGCAGCACGAGGAGACTCTCCAGAGTAAGGCTTGGGTCGAAGTGAACAGGAGGCCAGGTCTAATTCTGAAGGGGAATGGACGTACCCTCTCACCCGCTATTTTGTGGCACAGGTCTGAGAAATACTGAGTAGTAGTGGGGCCTTTGATCCTTTGCATTCTGGATCTGCTCTCTAGGTCGTTCAGCTTGGATGTTAATGTCCTGTTATCTTTGTAGACAGTGGCATGGTCGGATTCCAAGGAGTCAGACAATGCAGTCTCCATGTCCTTGATTGTGGCTCCTTGTGCTTCGACGCTTAGGCCGAGTAGAGGCCAAGGCCTCCTCGATTGATCGTTTATGATCCAAAGTCAAACATTGCTGATGTTTGTCGATTTCAATTGCCAAACCTTTGCTGAGCGGTTCAGCCATTAGTGGAATGGCTGGAGAAGAAACTGCTGTCGCCATCTTATCTCCAGTTGAACCATGGGAGGCTTCAGAGTCTGAGTCTGTCCTCAAAATTTGGGCTGACTTTTTTCTTGGCTTTGCCTCACATGGGCATCACAGAGATGAGAGAACTCTATCTAAATAATTTCAGGTTTTTTTCAGTAACGTAAAGATGCGTAGCGCCCGGAAAAATGGTAGAAAGGCCAGCGGGAGTCACTTTGTGCGCATCTTCCCCTCACGTCACGCCACTGGAAGCCCATCTGCATTGAAACATAAAACCTCTTTCTTCAGGTATTTGTGAGTACAGATCTCTGCAGTAAAGTGATTCCTGTAAAAATCCATTTTTTACCCACTCTCTTTTATCCCCCAAGGACGTTTACGGGCCCTTAGGGAGGCAATGAAAACATTCTCACCATTTCCTTCAATCCTCTCAGGAGGAGTTAGCATTTTTGAGCAAATGCTCTATCGCATATTTCAGATGTTTTCAGAACACATTAACCTGAAGTTATCTTTAAGAATTCACGCAAATGTGCTCCGCTCTTAATTTTGAATGAAAATTTAGATAGATCCAGTCCTCTCACATCTCAAGCTGAAGTTTCCAATCAAATGATCAATCCCATTAGTTATTAAGCTCCGGTGGTAACTCTATAATAAGAACTAGAAAGCAAGTCTTGACTTCTTCAATGCCAAGTTTATTGTATTCAGTAAACACTTCTCCAACAACGCAGCAGTGCCACCTGTATCACCTTTGTATTTGGTGCTGCCAATTAAACAATAAGTGCAGTCTATTAAATAATAAGTGCAGACTATTAAACAATTAACACCCCAATTCAAACTTAAGCACTAGGGAACATTAACTCTTTCCTAACATTAGTTACTCCCAAATTGTATCTGTCTAAGATTAAATTGGCACCTTTAATGGACATCCATGGCTACTGATGAAGCAGGTGCAGTGCCATCTATCTATTCAAGTAGCAAATCTGGCTTCCCTATCCAGTCGTCCCTGTGATCACATAATGTCATCTAAGTTATGCACTGCACTCTTACTTACTTTCCATTTACAGTGACATAAAGCATGTTATTTGTCCAATGTTCCACATGACCTGGCTGTAGTTGACCTACATATATCCCAAATGCCTCTCCTTTTCCAGCTGCATATGGAGGCAGATATTAGATTCGGGGCTTTAATGACTCGGAGGAAGTTGGTGGTAAAGAAACATAACTTTATTTAACTATTTAAAAAGTCCTGCTGAAGGCAATATGTCACTCATTCCCAGTACAGTCCTTGGTGAGAGGGCTAAACTCACCAGGCCCTGCTTTGGGCCTGCCTTTAGTTCATAACAAACCCCTGATGGGTGGCCTTTGCCCTCTATCTGGCAAGCCTGGACTCTACCAGTCCCACGGGGAGATCAATGATGGATTCCTCTTGGTTCTCATGGGAGTTATGACAGGGACAAAAAGTAACGGGTGACTGTTCTCACTGCCAGAACACAAACAATTTAAATTCCCTTAAAAAGCAGACTGAGTGGTACCAGGGATGAGAGACTTCAGTTATCCGGTGAGACTGGAAAAGCAGGAATTGTTATCTTTAGAGCAAAAAAAGGTACAATAGGAAATTTAATGAAGATATTCAAAATTCTAAGGCGTTTTGATGAAATAGATGGAGGAGAATTGTTTCCACTCACAAGAGGGTTAATAATCAGGGGACACAGAATTAAGATAATTGTCAAAAAAGCTGAGGGAAGATATTACTCTATTTTGAATTGGAATGCATCTCCTGAAAGGGTGTTGTAACAGGGTTTAATAATAACTTTAAAATGTCTTACAACACCAGGTTAAAGTTCAGCAGGTTTGGTTTGAATCACTAGCTTTCGGAGCGCATCTCCTTCCTCAGATGATTCACCTGAGGAAGGAGATGCGCTCCGAAAGCTAGTGATTCGAAACAAACATGTTGGACTTTAACTTGGTGTTGTAAGACTTCTTACTGAACTTTAAAATGGTTATTGCATACATGTTAGAAGGAGAAAATGCAGGGCTATGGGAAGGGCACAACAAAGCAGAACATTCTGCACAGACAGTTATATTTATCTCATGCTAACAAACAGAATTCCGCTGTAACAATGGCTGGGAGAGCAAGGTGCCTGTTTGGAGTCTCTCTGATTCAGCTAATATCAAAGACTTTTATTCTGCTGGTATTGAAAAACTATGTTAATTTGAGAGGTAATGTCAGTCCTAATGAAATAGGCTTCAGTTGTTGAGAAGAAATCTGTTGATGAAGTGTGGTGTCATTCACTTGAATCAGACGAACAAATTGAATCAAAGTGCTTGATATGTTTTTACAAAGGAGATGACAAATAATTTAGTTGACCCAAAAATGAACGAGAGGCAGTTGCAAACAGAATTCACACCATTGCCACCATGCTTGCTGAACAACTGTGTAAACTTTAAGTAAATAAATCTCAGAGATCGGAAATGACGCATGTAAGGACCCACAAGGAAATAAGGGAAGCAGTTTCAAGACCTCACAAAATCTTCAGAAATGGCTGAATACTGGAGAGGTGGCTGGAGACTTGAGAAAGGCAAATGTTGATCTATTTTTAAGTAATGTAGTAGCTGTAAGTTTGACATCCATTGTAGATATCAATCCCTTATTAATAAGATTATAGAGCATCTGAATAGAGCTAAAATCATTAAAGATGGTCAATATGGGTTCATGAACGTGAGATCTTACCAATCTAATTGACTGATTTTTTCCAAAGGTGTGACAATGAAATTTGATCAAGGATAAGGCAATAGCTGTTGTGAACGTGGATTTCAGTAAGACCTTTCGTCCATTTTCTCTAGAAAAGCTGATAATAGAAGTGAAGAGAGCGAAAATCAGCAGAAATATTTTACACTGAGAAGTAATTGGGTTGTTCAGTGGCACATAGAGGTTGGTGGTACAAGAATTGCCATTGGCAGGAGAATATTTTCCAGTGGGGTCCTCGTGTGTGCTTTGAGTATTTAGATTATGTTTTACTGAAATGGGCTGCAGTTTGGATTCACAAGCACTGTAGATGAATTAGAATTTGATACAAAGTTGAAGAGCTCAAGCAGGAACTGATTACATTTGGATATTGAGCAGCCAGGTAGATAGAACAAAGAACATAGAACAGTACAGCACAGAACAGGCCCTTCGGCCCTCGATGTTGTGCCGAGCATTGTCCGAAACCAAGATCAAGCTACCCCACTCCCTGTCATTCTGGTGTGCTCCATGTGCCTATCCAATAACCGCTTGAAAGTTCCTAAAGTGTCCGACTCCACTCTCAGTCCATTCCACACCCTAACCACTCTCTGAGTAAAGAACCTACCTCGGACATGCCTCCCATATCTCCCACCCTGAACCTTATAGTTATGCCCCCTTGTAACAGCTACATCCACCCGAGGAAATAGTCTCTGAACGTCCACTCTATCTATCCCCCTCATTATCTTATAAACCTCTATTAAGTCGCCTCTCATCCTCCTCCGCTCCAAAGAGAAAAGCCCTAGCTCCCTCAACCTTTCCTCATAAGACCTATCCTGCAAACCAGGTAGATGGCAGATGAAATTCAACAGAGAGAAATGCAAAGTTCTCCCTGCAGAAACAAAATACCCAGGAAGAGACAATTACTTAAATGGGGAGAAAAAGGGTTTGGAAATTAAAGTGACCTGGATATCCAGATTGAAAGCAAACCAACTATTGCAACAATAATCAGCACCAGTGTGTAAAGAAAATCAGATGTTGGCCTGTAGTAAAAGGTCGCTATTAGAGTAGTGGTGTAAATCATTGGTTTGACCGTAGTTAGAATACAGCACACTCTTTTGATCCCCTTTAGTGAAAATAGGATATTGCAGCTGTTCAAAGGATACAGAGAGAGAGCTATTTCCTCCTCCATAATATCGCCCCCGACTTCACCCTGTCACAAATCACACTGATGTTATTTGTACCCCAACTTGGAACACCGATTCTTGGGGATGCATAGTTTTATTTTGTTTTGGTGTGAGAAGACAAGTGAAACCCCAGTGAGAATAAACTGTCCAATCATCCTGGAACAATTATTAAAAACTATTTATGAAAGAAAAGACAAATACACATGAACAGGACTAGCCTACTCGCATGCAATTAAGTTGCCTGAATTACTAAAAATATATGTAACATAGAACGTTCCTCTTGTTCCAAAGTATATCGCCGACATCTGAACTCTGTAAGATTTCCCCAGACAACATCCAAATTAAATAACCACCTTAGAGTTACTGCACAGTACAGGGATGATACTCAAGTCTGACAAATGTCTTTTCCTGCTCTAGTGAAGATATTTAAAACTGCCCTTTGAAAGGTTTTCTGCACTGCCTTGGCTCTAAGACTTACAGGGTTGTTTCATGTAAGCTTGACCTCTAGGCTGCTAGCTGAAAAACTTTGGCCTTCAGGCTTGGTGGCTGGAACTAACTTGTCTGCTTTCTGAGACTGCGAGATGTTAATTGCCTTCCTGACTTCTGATCCTGGGGCCAGTTATACTTTTGTTCTCCTTTGATTATACCTTCTGTGTATTCAGCTGTCTGCCCCTATCAATTTCCTTGACTATACATTAATATATGTATACCTCCTGTGCTACATTCCTGTATGCTTCACCTGATGCCTGTGTCTATGTGTTTACATTGTGTATTTATGTTTGCCCGATGATTCTTTTTCATGTATGGAATGATCTGTCTGAACTGTCCGCAGAAAAATACTTTTCACTTTACCTCAGTACTCATGACAATAAACAAATCCAATCCAATCCTTATTGACCTTCCCAAATGTCGATAAGCTGTTTCTCCTCATAAGCTGTTCACAGCTGACTATGATCTAAACAGCCTTCTAATTTTGTTATTGGGGAAGATACATATCAATGAGCCATTTGAATACTGTCTACTGTTGTCTCTGGGCAGATTTCTACCTGTTGCTAGATATCCCGCACCTTATTATGTTCGTTCACTTTGTTTTAATGCTGTTGCTAGGCAAATTCTTGACAACCCTTGTTTCAGTTTATGTGCTCCTGAAACCCTCATTCATACCTTTGTCACCATTATATTGGACAATTCCAATGCAGCCCTGACTGGTCTCCCACATTCTATCCTCCATAAACTTGAGATCATCCAAAACTATGCTACCCATATCTTAACTCGAAACAAGCCCTGCACACCTATCACCCCCGTGCCTCACAGAGTTTTTACAGTGCAGAAAGAGACCATTTGGCCCATCAATTCTTCACTGGCTCACTAAAAGAGCATTCTACCTAATTCCACTCCCCTGCTTTATCCCCGTGACCTTGCATATTATTTCTTTACAGATAGCAATCCAATTCCCTTTTGAATTCCTCGCTTAAACCCCTAACCTCTCAGGAAGTTTGTTCCAGACACCAAACACCCTCTGGTTGAAACTTATTTTCCTCACATCACATCACATTATGGGGAGATGGTGGCGTAATGGTATTGTCACTGGACTACTAATCTAGAGACCCAGGATACTGCTCTGGGAATCGGGTTCGAGTCACACCGTGGCAGATGGTGAAATTTGAATTCAGTTAAATATCTGGAATTAAAAGTCTAATGATGACCATGAAACCATTGTCGATTGTTGTAAAAACCCATCTAATTCACTAATAAGAACTAGGAGCAGGAGTAGGCCATCTGGCCCCTCGAGCCTGCTCCGCCATTCAATGAGATCATGGCTGATCTTTTGTGGACTCAGCTCCACTTTCCGGCCCAAACACCATAACCCTTAATCCCTTTATTCTTCAAAAAACTATCTATCTTTTTCTTAAAAACATTTAATGAAGGAGCCTCTACTGCTTCACTGGGCAAGGAATTCCATAGATTCACAACCCTATGGGTGAAGAAGTTCCTCCTAAACTCAGTCCTAAATCTATTATTTATTTATTCCCATTATTTTGGGCTATGCCCCCTAGTTCTGCTTTCACCCACCAGTGGAAACAACCTGCCCGCATCTATCCTATCTATTCCCTTCATAATTTTATATGTTTCTATAAGATCCCCCCTCATCCTTCTAAATTCCAACGAGTACAGTCCCAGTCTACTCAACCTCTCCTCGTAATCCAACCCCTTCAGCTCTGGGATTAACATAGTAAATCTCCTCTGTACACCCTCCAGTGCCAGTATGTCCTTTCTCAAGTAAGGACCAAAACTGAACACAATACTCCAGGTGTGGCCTCACGAACACCTTATACAATTGCAGCAGAACCTCCCTAGTCTTAAACTCCATCCCTCTAGCAATGAAGGACAACATTCCATTCACCTTCTTAATCACCTGTTGCACCTGTAAACCAACGTTTTACGACTCATGCACTAGCACACCCAGTCTCTCTGCACAGCAGCATGTTTTTATATTTTATCATTTAAATAATAATCCCTTTTGCTGTTGTCCCTACCAAAATGGATAACCTCACATTTGTCAATGTTGTATTCCATCTGCCAAACCCTAGCCCATTCACTTAGCCTATCCAAATCCCTCTGCAGACTTCCAGTATCCTCTGCACTTTTTGCTTTACCACTCATCTTAGTGTCGGCTGCAAACTTGGACACATTTCCCTTGGTCCCCAACTCCAAATCATCTATGTAAATTGTGAACAATTATGGGCCCAACACTGATCCCTGAGAACTAGCTACTGATTGCCAACCAGAGAAACACCCATTCATCCCCACTCTTTGCTTTCTATTAATTAACCAATCCTCTATCCATGCTACTACTTTACCCTTAATGCCATGCATCTTTATCTTATGCAACAACCTTTTGTGTGGCACCTTGTCAAAGGTTTTCTGGAAATCCAGATATACCACATCCATTGGCTCCCCGTTATCTACCGCACTGGTAATGTCCTCAAAGAAATCCACTAAATTAGTTAGGCACGACCTGCCCTTTATGAACCCATGCTGCGTCTGCCCAATGGGACAATTTCCATCCAGATGCCTTGCTATTTCTTCCTTGATGATAGATTCCAGCATCTTCCCTACTACCGAAGTTAAGCTCACTGGCCTATAATTACCCACTTTCTGCATATCTCCTTTTTTAAACAGTGGTGTCACGTTTGCTAATTTCCAATCCGCCGGGACCACTCCAGAGTCTAGTGAATTTTGGTAAATTATCACTGGTGCATTTGCAATTTCCCGAGCCATCTCTTTTAGTACTCTGGGATGCATTCCATCAGGGCCAGGAGACTTGTCTACCTTTAGCCCCATTAGCTTGCCCATCACTACCTCCTTAGTGATAACAATCCTCTCAAGGTCCTCACCTGTCACTGCCTCATTTCTATCAGTCACTGGCATGTTATTTGTGTCTTCCACTGTGAAGACCGATCCAAAAAACCTGTTCAGTTCCTCAGCTATTTCCTCATCTCCCATTATTAAATCTCCCTTCTCATCCTCTAAAGGACACTTACCTTAGCCACTCTTTTTTGTTTTATATATTTGTAGAAACCTTTACTATCAGTTTTTATATTCTGAGCAAGTTTACTCTCATAATCAATCTTACTCTTCTTTATAGCTTTTTTATTGGCTTTCTGTTGCCCCCTAAAGATTTCCCAGTCCTCTAATGTTCTTTAGGGAAGGAAATCTGCCGCCCTTACCAGTTCTGGCCTACATGTGACTCCAGATCCATAGCAATGTGGTTGACTCTTAAATGCCCTCTGAAATGGCCTAGCAAGCCACTCAGTCCAAGGTCCATTTGGGATGGACAATAAATGCCGGTGATGCCGCAGATCCCATGAACAAATGTTTTTAAACTTCTCCTTTTAGCCGTTATTTTGAATCTGTGCCCTCTAGTTCATTCATGTACTCTGAAGAGTAAACTGTTTCTCACTGTTTACCCTGTCCATACCTCTCAGCCTTCTTTTCTCTCAGGATAACCGATCCAACATCTCCCATCTATCCTCACAGTTGTTTCTCCTGGATCATTCTAGTGATTTTCAACTCTACTCTCTCCAATGCCTTCACGTCCTTCCTCAAGTATGGTGCCCAGAACTGGATGCAGTACTTCGGATGACGGCCAACTAGTGTCTCATACAAGTTCTTTTTTTTTAAAGTTTTTATTGGTTTTCACACTTTTCTGTTACATATTTCAATTTGTACCAATAATTTACAGATTGCTTAGCCACACATAGTGTTTGCGAATCAACTAAGGAAAAACTGACGTTACATGACAAATATAGATTAAAGTACAATGAGAGAACATACAAACAAACACGGTCACTGTACATATTTACAACTACTTATTTCTCCACCTTCTGTGGCCGTGGGCCCCATACGGTTATTCTGCCTCGGCTACCCTTCCTGACTCTGGTCCCAGCTTGCGTTGCCCCATGTGTTGCTGCTTCCCCCAGCTCTCCTCTTGTCTTCAGGCCCCGTCCCCTGCGGTCATGTCCCGAGCCTTTGTCCCTCCCCACCCCTCTCCCTAACCCCCCTTCCCCCTTCCTTTATGCTGAGTGTCTCTACTGTGCTTTTCTCCCCCTTCCCCCTCCCCCCTCTTCTCTACTGGCTGCTAGCTTCGAACAGGTCTTGGAACAAGTTGGTGAATGGCTTCCACGTATTGTGGCAATACATTAATTTTGATCGTCTGCACTTTCCCTCCCAGCGAGAGTGGAGAGTGTCCCACCTTTGCAGGTTCTTTTTAATTTCCTCCATCAGACTTGTCAGGTTCAATTTGTGGATCCGTTTCCAATCGTGGGCTATTTGGATTCATAGGTAATGGAACCCCCCCCCCAGGGGGCACCCAAGATGGTCACCAACTATTTGTATGTCATGTGAGTGAGACCCTGCACTCTGGGGTTTCCCTTTGTTTGGGGACCCTCCAAAGTGGATGCTTGCTGTGCATCTGTGTTCCTTACTGCCATGTGCGATCTGTCATAGCCAGCCTAGCACCCTACCAGTCCTCCGTGCCTCTGTTTATCCTCTCTCCCCTCCCCCCCCAGTCCTTCTTACTTCTAACATTCAAAGTGAGGTGCAAAACTGCTTCACCTTGTCCAAGTTCGTTGGGGCATCTGTCTTAGCAACGGTTTTGTTGCTGTCTTCCCAGCCAGTGTTTCTGGATGAATTCCCTGACCTGGACCCAGAGCTTCGCTGGGAACAGCAGTCCAAACTTTACACTGCATTGGCCCTGTTAAACTCTGCCCAGCGTTGGCCAGGTCTGCCCCAATGTCTTGGTACACCCAGATTGGGTGTCCCTCCCAGTTGTAGGATTTTGTCTGCCTTGCCCTGTTCAAGATTCTTTCCTGGTCCTGGTTTTCATTGATGGCCCTTGACTGTTCCCTGGCTTTGGCCGGAGTGATCTGTGGGCTCTGTCTATTCTGGGGATTTGGGGATGCTGTCACATCCCACCAGGCTACCCAGCATTCGGGCCAAGTACTCCATGGGGTTCCTGCCCTCTGTCCCCCTCAGGTAGGCTCGCTATGCACAGATTCTGGTGTCGCAGCTGATTTTACTGGTCTTCAACCTTACCCTTTAGTCTCCCTTGTTCTGCCACCAACCTTGCCACTTCTGTTTCTAATGCGGCAATCCGGTCGCTGTGATCGAGGCTTTCTCCAGCTCCTTGATTGTAGCAGCCTGCATTCCAGCTGCCTCTCTGCCTTTTCTAGGGCCGCCTGTAAGGTGATCAGTGCCTCCATCACAAACACCTTCACTGTTGCCCTCATGTCAACCATAATGACCACCTTGAGTTCTTGGAGCTCCTGCGTGAGAAATTCCCCCCATCCGCTGGTTGGTGCCCGGGGGAGGGACGGGGGGGGGGTTGGGGTTGTGGCTCTGCATGCGGCCGGGCAGTCCGCCTCGCTCAGGTGTGGCTGGGGCATCGCTGTCCCTCATGCTCGCCGTCTCCTTGGCGTTCCTATCCCAGCGTTTGTTGTTACCTCTGCCATCTTTTCGAACTCTAGAATTGCTACATGGCTTGGATGATCTTGTTGGCATTAGAGGTGAGTGGGGTGTTTTCTCCTGGTTTTAGTGGGTTATTTTCAGTTTAAAGTGCCTGATACCAAGTTTTCAGGAGAGAGCCACCTGTCGCGCGTCCGCTCAGCACATCCCCGTCACCGGAAGTCATCTTATATAATGCAGAGCAAAGCCAGCAGCGCAGGTTCAGTTCCCATACCGGCTGAGATTATTCATGCAGGCCCCTGTCATAATATACACCAGTATATCATGGTGCAGACACACACTGATGGACACACAGTGGGACCAATCAACATACACAACACCGCAGCTAATCACCAGTGAGAGCACACGCACTATAAAGACATGGGGAATCAGAGTTCCCGCCCATTCGAGTAGCAGCTAGCTAGGAGGACAGAGCTCACAGCCTGCAACACAGACATTCACCATGTGCTGAGTGCATCACCTGGTTAGGACAAGGCAGAGGTCTTCAGTTAAAGCTAGTATCGTATCAACCCACAATCTGAGTATGTTTAAACAGTTAATGGTTCAATAAAATAGTGTTGCACTATTTCAAGTGTTGGCGACCTGTATGTGATCCAGAACACCCAACCCATCAGCCCCACCTTCTCAACCTTGCCCCTCGCCTGAGGTGTGGTGATCCTCAGGTTAAATCATCACCAGTCAGCTCTCCCCTTCAAAGGGGAAAGCAGTCTTTAGTCATCTGGGACTATGGCGACTGTATCTTGCCTTACCCTTGTACTCAATACCCCTCCTAATAAAATCTAGGATACTATATGCTTTATTAACTGCACTATCAGCGTGTCCTACCACCTTCAATGACTTTTGTACAAAAGCATCAAGGTCCTTTTGTTCCTGCACTGTCTTTAGAGTTTCTGCCTTTATTTTAAACTGCCTCTCCACATTCTTCTTGCCAAAATCAATCACCTCACACCTTTCTACATTGAACTTCATCTGCCAATGTTGGTGCAATCCACCAATATGTCGATGTCCTTTTGGAATTTAGGTCTATTTTCATCACAGTTGACAATGCTTCTAATCTTCGTATCATCCGCAAACCTTGAAGTCATGCCCTATACACCACAGTCTAGGTCATTAATATATATCAGGAAGAGCAAAGGTCCCGACATTGCCCCTGGGGAACTCCACTACAAACTCCACTACAGACCTTCCTCCAATCTGAAAAACAAGTACTTAACACTGCCCTGTTTCCTGGCACTCGGCCAATTTCTTACCCCAAGTACCTACTTTCCCTTTTATTCCATGAACTAGAACTTTGCTCAGAAGTGTGTTGTACGGCACTGTGTCGAATGCCTTTTGAAAATCCATATACGCCACAACGTTGCTCTTATCAATCTTCTCTGTTAACTCCTCAAAACTCCAAGTTATTTAAACATGGTTTTCCCTCAGTGAATCCATGCTGACTTTCTTTATGCATCCTGCACTTGTCCAAGTGACTACTGATTTTCTCCCGAACTATAGTTTCCAAACTGTTCTGTCGTTGCACCCCATTTTGAACAAGAATGTAACAATTGCAATTCTCCAGTCCTTCGGCATCATACCCATGTCTAAGGAAAGCTTGAAGATCATCAGCAGTGCCTCTGCAATTTCCATCCTCACCTCCCTCAGTATCTTGGATGCATCTCATCCGGTCCAAGTACCTTAGCAATTTTAAGGAAAAATAGCCTGTCTAATACCTCCTTTTCAATTGTAAATTCTTGTTGTGTACTTGTTACCTCCTATCTCACTTCAGCCTGTGAAGCATCCGCTTTCTTTCTAAAGACAGATGCAAAGTACCTATTTCATGCCTCTGCTATTTCTCTCTCCTCCACATGCAAGTCTCCTTTTTTATCCTTAATAAGCCTTAGTCTTTCTTTTCCCACCACTTAATTACTTGCATGCATACAGAAGACCATGGGATTCCCTTTTATGTTAGCTTCTAGTCTCTTTTCACGTTCCATCCTTGCTTTTCATTCCCTTTGGTCCTTTTATATTCAGCCTGATTCTCCATTGTATTTTCTACTTGGCATCTGTTTTCTGCGTATTCCTCCATTCTCATCTTCACCTCCATCTCCCTTGTCATCTAAGGAGCTCTGGATTTATTTGTCCTACCTTTTCCCTTCTAGAGTCTCTACCTTGACAATGCCTGCAACATCTCTTTGAAGATGACCGATTGTTTTCTGCCTACATGACTCCAACTCAGTCAACTCCAATGCATTCTCATCCCATCAAAATTGGCTTTCCCCCAATTGATTTTCCTGGCACTGGATTGCTCCTTGTCCTTTTCCATGGCCAATCTAAACCTTATGATACACTGTTAACTGTGCCCTAAATTCTCTTCCACTGTTATTTGATACACTTGGGCCAACTCGTCCATAGAACCAGGACCAACAGTGCGTCCCCTCTCATTGGACCGGAAACATACTGCTGCAGAAAATTATCTTGAACACATTCCAGGAACTCTCACCCTTGCCCATTTTCACTATTCCCATCGCAGTCTATGGGAGCAAATTAACCGGAAAAAATCTATGCCCGGTTTTGGGTATGTTTAACGGGGTGTTTCTCGGTGGTTGCAGCTCCGAGCAGCACCCTGCTATTTAACTGCACTCCACCGAAGCGACACTTAGTCATTCCCTACTGGCAAGCCCAGCAAAAAAGGCTCCTTGCAGATCGGATCGCCATTTTGTCTGGCTGTCCTGATCGTTCCCCATTCCATTTTCAGCCCCCCCCCCCCCCCCCTCAAACCTCAAGGAGGCCCCCAGGAACATTCCCTCAACCTCCCCCTTGACCTGGTAAGGCTATCCGGGCCGAATTCCTTGGTGCCTGGCACTGGCAGTCTTGGAGTGCCGAGAAGGAGAGTCAGGGTGCCACCCTTTCCTGTTCCTGACCGCCCAGGGTCCCCAAAGATCTGGGAGACCCCCCAGGTGTCATTATGACTGGTCCCCATTTGTGGACCCCACGACTAAGCGGTGCCCTGGCGAGGTCTCCCATGGATCATTTAAATATGTAGATCTGGATCACAGTGAGGGCAAGATCCAGATCGTGACATCCAGTGAGACTCCGGCAAATCTCGCTAAGTGTTATAAATCTCGTGAGAGGCACATTGCGAGATTCAGCGGCCTTGTCCTGACAGCAAGTCGGGTGCGACGTGGCCATTAACTCGCACCCTATATTTCTTCTTCAGCATCCCTGATTTTAAACATTCCCCCATTGGTGATTGTGCTTTCAGCTGCCTAGGCTCCAAGCTCTGGACGTTTGATCCAATCAAGATGCTCCTTCAAGCCTGTCTCTTGGATTAAGCTTTTGCTCATTTACCATAACATCTCCTAATGCAGTTTGGTGGCATATTTTGTTTTGTAATGCTCCTGTGAAGTGCCCTGGGACTTTTAAAGGTGCAATATAAGTAGAAGTTGTTTTAGCTCGAAGTGGTATTTAATGTGTTGAAACCAAATTTATTAATTTCAGGCAAGTAACAAGTTATTGTGTTATCCTCCCATCAATGATATCAATGACAATGGGCAGCACGGTAGCATAGTGGTTAGCACAGTTGCTTCACAGCTCCAGGGTCCCAGGTTCGATTCCTGGCTTGGGTCACTGTCTGTGTGGAGTCTACATGCTCTCCCCGTGTGTGCGTAGATTTCCTCCGGGTGCTCCGGTTTCCTCCCACAGTCCAAAGATGTGCAGGTTAGGTGGATTGACCATTCTAAATTCCCCTTGGTGTCCAAAATGGTTAAGTGGGGTTACTGGGTTACCGGGATAAAGGGGATAGGGTGGAGGCATGGGCCTTAAGTAGGGTGCTCTTTCCAAGGGCCGGTGCAGACTCGATGGGCTGAATAGCCTCCTTCTGCACTGTAAATTCTATGATGATTAGCATAGATCTTGGGGTCAGCGCAAAGCCAAGCTGTACACTGCTGACTGTATTTAAAAGAATGTACTTGCCTTGCTCATTGGCTGCTGAGGGAACTTGCTCTCTGTTCTCCCATCAGCAGCATGGATCCATTGACAAACTAATTAGGGGTGTGTTCCAGCAATTCCAGCAAAACCACACATCCTTTGACTGAAGCCAAGTCCTTGGAGCTAAATGCTTTAAATAATTTGAAATATTTTCTTTAATCGAATTTTAACCAGAGCAGCACCCCCCGCCCAGCTGACGTCTACCACTCCTTAAAGAAGCCGATGAACAACCTTCAACTCGAGAAGAATCCCTCCTCTAACCCCCTGATGGGAAACTTCATATTTTACAGATGTAGGAATTCCACCAGGTCACTCACCCACCCTGCTGCCTTGGCCAGCTCCGGAGCCCACCACCCTAACAAGATCCACCTCTGGGCTATCAGGAAGGCAACGGTCAACACATCAGCCTCTCTCCCACTGGCACTCCCGGATCCTCTGACACCCTGAATATCTCCACCCTCGAGCTCACGCCCACCTTCACGTCCCAAATCTCTGAGATAACCCCTGAAAAGGCCTCCCAAAACTCCACCAACTTTGTGCAGGACCAAAACATTTGAGTGTGGTTTGCCGGCCGCCTTGAACACCGCCCACATTTATCCTCCACCTCCTGAAAAAACAACTCACCCGCGATACTGTCATGTGCACTCTGTGCACCACTTTAAATTGATTCAAGCTCAATTTAATCCTCCGCAGGACCTCGCTCCATATTCCTACTTTGAATAACTCACACCGCCCCCCTCCAGCACCTCCTCCCACTTCCGTTTTATCTCCTCCACTGAAACCCTCTCCATTAACTCGTCATAAATATCAGAGACTCTACCCTCCCCTATTTTATCCTCGGATAGAATCATTTCAAGCAACATCGGAGGTGGCAACGGAATCACGGCTAGCTCCTTCCTCCCAAAGTCCCTGATTTACAAATACCGAAACCTATTACCCCCGGCAACTGAAACGTCTCCACCAACTCTCTCCTAACTGTGCAAATCTGCCATGCATGAACAAATCGCTGAACCTCTCCATCCCCTCTCGCCCCCACGCGTGAACGTTGAATTCAACCCTGCTGGAATAAACCTATGATAACCACAAATCAGTGCCCACAGTGACATGCCCTCAATCTCAAAATGTTGCCTGCACTGATTCCAGGCTCTTCACGATGCAACCACCACCGGGCTCGAGGAGTATTTACCCAGCAAGAACGGAAGAGGCGCTAGCATCAGTACCCCTACACACAGCCTCCTCCATCCACCCCAATACCGACCTTTCCTCCTCGACCCACTTCCGCACCTTCTCTATATTCGCTGCCCAGTAATAAATCAACAAATGTGGCAAAGCCAACCCTCCCTTCTGCCTGTCCCTCTCCAGAAACACCCTCCTAATCTGAGGAACCTTACCCGCTCATATAAAATCGGAAATCAACCTATTCAATCTTCCCAAAAAAATACTTTGGCACAAAAATTGGGAGATTTTGAACGACAAACAGAAGCTTTGGCAGAACCTCCATCTTCACTGTCTGGACCCTCCCTGCCAACGAAAGCGGAAGAACATCCCACCTCCAGAGGTCCCCCTTCACCCCCCTCTACCAAACTCGTGAAATTCATTTTATGTAATTGAGCCCTACCATGCGCCACCCTTATTCCCAGATATTGAAACCTCGTCTTGACCAGCCAAACTGGCAACTTCTCCAAACTCCTCCCCTGCATCCGAGCGTTGACCAGGAACTTTACCACATTAAGCTTGTACCCTGGAAACAGCCCAAACTCTGTCAATATCCTCATAGCCCTGTCCATATTACCCACCAGGCGGTGACTACAGCAGAAAGTCATCCGCGTACAGGGACACTCAATGCTTCATCCCCCTTCTCTCTATTACTCTCCACCCCATTGAAGCCCAAAGCGCCATCGCCAATGGCTCAATTGCCAATGCAAAAAGCAACGGGGACACCGATGCCCTTACCATGTCCCCCGGTGCAAACAGAAATACCCCAAACTTGTGTAATTCGTACATACACTGGTTGTGGGAGCCCTACACAACATCTTAATCCAACCCAGCCCAAAACGAAACTGCCCCAACACTTCAAACAGATATTCCCACTTAACCCGCTGAAACACCTTCTCCGCGTCCATGGATATTATCGCCTCCGTTTCCTGAACCCTCCGAGACATCATCACCACATTTAATAACTATCTAATATTTGACGATAACTGCCGCCCCTTCATGAATCCCGTTTGGTCCTCACCTATCACCCTCAGCACAGATTTCTCCATGCGCATTGCCAGCAGCTTGGCCAAAGCATCTATATTCAGAAGCGATATCAGGCGATACGACGCACACTCGCCTGGATCCTTATCCTTCTTTAAAATAAGCGAAAATGATGCATGTGCCAGTGTAGCAGGATCTCCCCTTATTTTCCAAATCATTAAACATTTCCACTCAGAGAGGCCCCAACTCTGTAGTGAGCCTTTTATAAAGTTCCACTGGGAATCCATTCAGGGCCGGGGCCTTCCCAAACTGCATCGATCCAATACAAGGGCCTGTACTGCGCTGTAATGTTCTATGTTCTATGTTCTATCTCCTCCAGCCCAACTGGAGCGCCCAGCCCCTGCACCTTTCCCCTCTCCACCACTGAGAAATCCAAGCGGTCCAAAAACCACCTCATGCCCAATCCCCCACCCCCACCCCACCCGCACGGGAGTTCAGACTTGTACAGCCCTCGATAGAAGGTCTCAAACATTCCATTCATCTTTCCTGGTTCAGTGGACACCCTGCCCCCCGAATCCCTTATCTGCCCAATCTCCCTCACCACCACCTGCCTCCTCAATTGGTGCGTGAGCAACCAACTGGCCTTTTCCCCGTGTTCATAAAACTCCCCCTTACGCAGTGCAACTGCCCCACCATCTTCCCCGTAGACAAAAGCTCCTCTCCTTCAACAACCCCTCCTCCGACTCCACTGAGTACTTCCAATCCACTGCTAAAATAGCCTCCACCAACCTCTGCCTTTCCAACTGCTCCACCTTATCCCTATGCAACTTGATCAAGGTGAGCTCCTCCCTAATTACTGTCTTCAGGGCCTCCCACCGCAGGGAGCCAGAAACGTCCTCACTTTTATTAAGCTCAACTTAATAAAGGGGCATATAGCCACCCCTAACCCCTCACAAGCCACCTTATCAGCCAGCAATTCCACATTCAGCCTCCACTGCAGCCACTGGAAACCCCCCTTTTCTACGCACAAATCCAGAAAATGCGGCGCATGGTCCGACACCACCATCGCCGGATACTCCATCCCAATCACCCCCGCCAATAATGTGTTGTCTATAACAAAAAAGTCAATTCGGGAAAACACCCGATGCACCTGTTTGCCCAAATCGCCACAGGTCCACTCCCCCCATTCGCTCCATAAACCCAAAATTCCTTTGCCATCGCCAACACCTTCAAGGACTTGAGGCACGACCGATCTAGCCAAGGATCAAGAATAGTATTAAAATTCTGTCCCCCATAATCAACCGATGCATGTCCAAGTACAGAACCTTCGCTAACATCCTCTTCATGAAATCAACATCATCTCAGTTGAGGGTGTAGACATTCACCAGCACCACGGGCGCACTCTCTAATGTCCCATTCACTATAACATATCTACCCCTTGCGTCCCCCACTGTGCTATTCGCTGAGAACACAACCCTCATTAATTGACACCAGTCCCCCTCGCCTTCATATCCAACTGCGAATGAAACACTTGCCCCACCCAACCTTTCCTCAACCTCATATGATCTTTAACCCAAAGGTGCATCTCCTGCATACAAATTACATATGCCGACTTCCGGTGGCGCCCTCGAGGAAGCAGGTCGCAGGTTGGATTGCTCCCGCCCGTAATGGGCAAACGGACCTGCGGAATGCAATTTTTCGGGACCTGGCGGCCAGGTTAGGGTGAGGAGGCAATAGGGGAGAGGCTTCCACCCCCCCGGGGTATGAGCAACTGGACCAGAAGTGGTCGAGTAGAGCGGCAGGGCTCGAAGCGGGAGCAGGGGGGACCCCCGGCCGGACGGCGAAACATGGCGGTCGGCAGGGGCCAGGGAGCAGAGGCTCACTGGTCAAAGGAACAGCAAATGGAGTTTTTTAAGAACTGCTTCGCCGAATTGAAGAGGGGCACATTGGACCCGATGAGGGCGGTGATGGACCGAATGGTCGAGGCGCAGGCGGTCCAGGAGAAGGCGCTCAGGGAGATCGAAGGGAAGCTCTCCAGCTAGGCGGACACGGTGGCAGAGCTGGAGCACGAGGTGGAAGAGCTGAACGCCCGCCAGGGGAGAATGCAGGAGCAGCTTGAAGAGCTGGGGAACAGAGCCAGGAGGCAGAACTTGAGGATCGTCGGCCTCCCAGAGGGCTGCGAGGGGTCGGATGTGGGTGCATACATGAAAGGTTTGCTCGAGGCGCTGATGGGGCCGGACGCCTTCCCCCGACCCCTGGAGTTGGATTGGGCGCATAGAGCCCCCGCAAGGAAGCCCAGGACGGGCGACCGACCGAGGGCCTTGGTGGTCCGCTTTCACCGCCTGGCTGACAGAGAGCGCGTGTTGCGATGGGCCAAGGCGGAGAGGAGCAGCAGATGGGAGAACTGCGAGGTGCGCATCTACCATGACTTGGGAACGGAGCTGGCCAACAGGTGTGCAGGATTTATCAAGGTAAAGGCAGCCCTCTACAAAAAGGAAGTGCGATTTGGAATGCTGTATCCTGCGAAGCTTTGGGTTACGTTTGAGGAACCGGAGCAGGTTTGGACTTTCATTAGAGAAAAGAAGCTGGACTTGAACTAATGGGCACTTAGTTTTTTCAGTGCTGTACAGTGGCGGCGGTCTGTTAACCTAACTTGCTCTGACTAAGGGAGTGGATTTTTATTAAAAGAAGAAGGTGGACTTGAACTACCGAACTTGGGGTTCTCAGAGCTTTTGTGTGGCGGCGGTTTGTTAAATGATCGGGAACTGTAATGTTTGGTCCAAGAGTGTTTTCAGCCTGGACAGAGGGCGGGGGCTGGAGGGCGCATGGGTGTGCGTGTTTTGGGGAGATTGCAACAAGGGGGGGGAGGAGGAGGGGGGGGTCCTGCGAAGGGGGCCCTGCGCTTGGTTCCTTTTGGCGGGTGATCGGGGCCTCTGATAGGGAGATGGGCTAGGGGTTGGTTAGGGGACTTGAAAGGCCACGGGGAGATAGAATTAGGTTAATGGGTCCTTGGTGTGCGGGGGGAGGGCCCGAGTGCTCGGGCGGGAGACAGACAGGCGCCAAGGGCAGGGGTCAGTGTAGCTAGCGTAGGTCAGGGGGCACCAGGGAGAGTAGAGGGAGGGGTGGGCTAGGGCCAAGCGCAGGCTGGCCTGGCAGGTCTGGCCTCGGGGGGTGGGGAGGCCTGGGGGGGGGGGTGCGACCGGGATCCCCGGGGGGGGGGGGGAGTCGCTTGCAGATTCTCTGGGAGCAGCGCAGGTAACCACCAGCAGCAGCACCGGGGGGGGGGGGGGGGTCGTCCCATTCTATCCTCTAACATTCCATGAAACCAATCTGGTCAGGGGGCTCCAAACCCCCCCACCCACCCACCCCTATTAGCCATATCCAAGTTTCAATAGATTCCCCCAGGCCCTTGTCTCACCCACCACCCGGGTCCCCCAAAGTGGCATCACCATTCCCCTCCAACCACCTCCTCCAAAACAAAACCTTCAGTGTCAGCCACGCCCTCATCCCCCATAAACAACAACACCTCCTCCACAATAGTACTCAATACCAGGGCCCCACAAGGCTGCGTACTTAGCCCCATACTATACTCCCCGTACACACCCGACTGCGTGGCAAAACTTGGTTCCAACTCCATCTACAAGTTTGCTGACGATACGACCATAGTGGGCCGGATCTCGAATAACGATGAGTCAGAATACAGGAGGGAGATAGAGAACCTCGTGGGGTGGTGCAGCGACAACAATCTCTCCCTCAACGCCAGCAAAACTAAAGAGCTGGTCATTGACTTCAGGAAGCAAAGTACTGTACACACCCCTGTCAGCATCAACGGGGCCGAGGTGGAGATGGTTACCAGTTTCAAATTCCGAGGGGTACACATCTCCAAAAATCTGTCCTGGTCCACCCACGTTGACGCTACCACCAAGAAAGCATAACAGCGCCTATACTTCCTCAGGAAACTAAGGAAATTTGGCATGTCAACATTAACTCTTACCAACTTTTCCAGATGCACTACAGAAAGCATCCTATCTGGCTGCATCACAGCCTGGTATGGCAACTGCTCGGCTCAAGACCGCAAGAAACTTCAGAGAACACAGCCCAGTCCATCCCATTCATTGACTCCATCTATACCTCCTGCTGCCTGGGGAAAGCGGGCAGCATAACCAAAGACCCCTCCCACCTGGCCTACTCACTCTTCCAACTTCTCCCATCGGGCAGGAGATACAAAAGTCTGAGAACACACACGAACAGACTCAAAAACAGCTTCTTCCCCACTGTTACCAGACTCCTAAATGACCCTCTTATGGACTGACCTAATTAACACTACACCCCTGTATGCTTCACCCGTTGCCGGTGTTATCTAGTTACATTGTGTACCTTGTGTTGCCCTATTATGTATTTTCTTTTATTTCCTTTTCTTTTCATGTACTTAATGATCTGTTGAGGTGCTCGCAGAAAAATATTTTTCACTGTATATTGGTACACATGACAATAAACAAAATCCAATTCCAATCCAATCCCCCACCCCAAACGAAGAAAGCCCTGCCCCCCAGGCCCACTATCTCACCCCAAGCCAAAAACAAAGAAACCAGAAGAACTAGAAAAAACAACCACCCTTCTCTCCCTCCCACCCATAATCCCCCACAACTCTCCCTCCCCACTTTGCTTCTGTTAATTAGCATACTGCTAACAGGGTGACCACACCCGAGGCAAAGAACACACTTCCTGTATAACAAAGCCCCCTTATTCCTCCCCTGCCCTAACTTGTCACCGCATCACACCAAGCTCTTTTGTCCCCACCTCTTTTCCCCCCCCACCCCCATTACCCACCAGACCCCACACATTTTAATATCCCCAACACCAACACCCCAAACGTGATATAGAGTTTGTAATGCTAGCAGAAACAAACATAATTCCCCATCTTTATTCCGCGGTCCTTTTTTAAACGGGTCAACAAAGTGATCTCTGGCTTTGTTTGGGCGGGCAAGACCCCGCGCGTAAGGAAGGTAATGCATGAGCGGAGTCGGGGAGAGGGTGGGCTGGCGCTGCCAAATTTTAGTAACTATTACCGGGCGGCAAATATAGCCATGATCAGGAAGTGGGTGGTGAGGGAGAGGTTGGCATGGAAGAGTATGGAGGTGGCTTCATGCAAGGGCACCAGTTTGGGGGCGTTGGTAACCGCCTCTGCCGTTCCCGCCGGCACGGTACTCCACCAGCCCCGTGGTGGTGGCGGCCCTGAGAGTCTGGGGGCAATGGATGAGACATGTGGGAGCAGAGGGAGCATCGGTCTGGTCCCCAATCTGTAATAATCACCAGTTTGCCCCAGGAAGTATGGATGGGGGGTTCCGGATATGGCGGAGAGCAGGGATTGAGAGGATGGGAGATATGTTTATAGTGGGGAGCTTTCCGAGTATGAGGGCGCTGGAGGAGAAGTTTGGGTTGGCGAGGGGAAACAAATTCAGGTATCTGCTGGTGCGGGACTTCCTATGTAAACAGGTGTCAACCTTCCCGCTCCTACCGCTAAGGGGGATTCAGGACAGGGTAGTTTCCAGAGGGTGGGTAGGAGAAGGGAGCATCTCGGACATTTACAAGGAACCTATGGGGTCAGAGGAGACACAGACCGAGGAGCTGAAGCACAAGTGGTAGGAGGAGCTGGGAGGAGAGATAGAGGATGGTCTATGGGCGGACGCGTTGAGTAGAGTCAACGCGTCCGCAACATGTGCCAGGCTCAGCCTGATACAATTTAAGGTCATTCACCGGGCTCACATGACAGTGGCCCGGATGAGCAGATTCTTTGGGGTGGAAGACAGGTGTGCAAAATGTGGGGGAGGACCAGCGAACCATGTTCACATTTTCTGGGCATGTCCGAAGCTTAGGAGATTTTGGCAGGGGTTTGCAGATGTCATGTCCACGGTGTTAAAAACAAGGGTGGCACTGAGTCCAGAGGTGGCGATTTTCGGGGTGTCGGAAGTGCCGGGAATCCAGGTCTGGCCTTTGCTTCCCTGGTAGCCCAGAGATGGATACTATTAGCTTGGAGGTACTCAAAGCCCCCGAAGTCGGAGACCTGGCTATCGGACATGGCTAGCTTTCTCTGTTTAGAGAAAATCAAGTTCGCCTTGAGAGGGTCAGTGTTACGGTTGGCAACCGTTCGTCGACTTCTTCGCCGAAAATTAATCGTCAGCAGAAGGGGTTTGGGGGGTGGGGGGGGGGGGGGGGTAGTTTAGCTTAGAGTAGGTGGGACATGTAAAGAAGGGAGACGGCTTTAGCACTATGTTTATAGTTTCATATACATTGTTTATTGTGTTGTTATAATGCCCAAAAATACCTAAATAAAATGTTTCTTAACAAAAAAAGAAGCAAACATAATGGGCTGGATTCTCCGCACCCCAACGCAGAAATCGCGTCCGAAGCCGGGGCGGAGAATCGACTTTCGCGCATGCAATCAGGACCGGCGCCGGTTCCCCGATTCTCCGGCCCTGAAAAGCACCGTACACGGGAAGTACGCCGCCCGCGTATCCCCTACCTGCGGCCATTGCTGGAGGCCCGCCCCGCCATTCTCCGCCCCCGACAGGCCGAAGTCCTGACGGCGTGGATCTAATGTGGTCCTGCCGTTCGGGATACTTGCGGATCAGTCCGCGGCCACCGTAGTCGGGGGCGGGCTGATCGGTGGGAGCCTCATATGGGACCGGGATATTTTTGGAAGGGCGGTCTGGGTCGGGCGCACAGCTATTTAGGAGGTCCAGCTCCGCGGTCTGAGTCCGCCATGGAGCATGCGTGGCCTCTAACCCGGAAGTGTGGGGACCCGTATCTGCAGCTAAAGCTGCTAGATTCACGACGGGTCCCTGCTAGGCCCCTGCAGGGCTATGAATATGGGGCCTTTTCACACCAGTATTTCTGGTGTGAGAGGCCACACTTCTTAAAACGACGTGGGGACATAGTCCCTGAAACGGAGAATCCAGCCCAATATGTTTGTTTTTGCATGCAAAACCAAATCATAAATCTGCTCCTCAAAAATTGAGTTTTGCCCGCCGCCCCGCCCCCCCCACCGCCATGACCCCCATTAATTTTCACCCATACTGCCATGTCCTTTATTTTTTAGAAATATTTTAATTCAAATTTTTACATATTAAAAGAACATACTTACAGAAAAAAGAAAAACAAAGAACACATAAATAAACATCTTACAACTACATCACAAATTCCCCCAATGTACAAACCCCCCATTAAGCAATAATAAACACAGTAGAAAACACAAAGTACCCCCCTCCCCCCCGGGTTGCTGCTGCTGCTGACCACCTCCCAACGCCCCGCTGGAAAGTCTAGGAATGGTTGCCACCGCCTGAAGAATCCTTGCACAGACCCTCTCAAGGCAAATTTTACCCTCTCCAATTTAATGAACCCTGCCATGTCGCTGATCCAGGCTTCCACGCTCGGGGGCCTCGCATCCTTCCACTGTAGCAGAATCCTCCGCCAGGCTACCAGGGACGCGAAGGCCAGAATACCGGCCTCTTTCGCCTCCTGCACTCCCGGCTCGTCCAATACCCCAAATAGTGCTAACCCCCAGCTCGGCTTAACCTGGGTGTTCACCACCTTAGACATCATCCTCGCACTACCCCTCCAGAACCCATCCAGCATGCCCAGAACGTATGGGTATGATTTGCTGGGGTCCCCGAGCACCTCCCACACCAGTCTTCCACCCCAAAGAACCTGCTCAGCCTCGCCCCTGTTATATGCGCTCTGTGAAGAACCGTAAATTGTATCAGGCTAAGCCTGGCGCAAGAGGAGGAAGAATTAACCCTACCCAGGGCGTCCGCCCACGTACCCTCGTCTATCTCCTCCCCAAGCTCCTCCTCCCATTTACCCTTTAGCTCCTCCACCAAGGTCTCCTCCTCCTCCTGCATCTCCTGGTAGATCGCCGAGACCCTGCCCTCTCCAACCCACACCCCCGAGAGCACCCTATCCTGATCCTGAATGCTGGAAGCAGCGGGAACTCCCTCACCTTCCGTCTTACAAACACCCTTACCTGCATGTACCTGAAGGCATTTCCGGGGGGAAGCCCAAATTTTTCCTCCAGCGCCCCAAGGATCGCAAACGTCCCATCAAAAAACAGGTCCCCCAACCTTCTAATTCCTGCCCTGTGCCATCTCAGGAACCCTCCATCCATTCTCCCCAGGACGAACCGATGGTTCTCCCGGATCGGGGACCAAACCGAAGCCTCTACCTCACCCATGTGGCGCCTCCACTGCCCCCAAATTTTAAAAGTCGCCGCCACCACCGGACTCGTGGTGTACCTAGTCGGCGGGAGCGGCAGCGGTGCTGTCACCAGCGCTCCCAGACTCGTGCCCACACAGGACGCCATCTCCAGCCCCTTCCACGCCGCCCACTCCCCCTCCATTACCCACTTGCGGATCATCGCCACATTGGCAGCCCAGTAATACCCACACAGATTAGAATTTTCATAGAATTTACAGAGCAGAAGGAGGCCATTCGGCCCATCGAGTCTGCACCAGCTCTTGGAAAGAGCACCCTACCCAAGGTCAACACCTCCGCCCTATCCCCATAACCCAGTAACCCCACCCAACACAAAGGGCAATTTTGGACACTAAGGGCAATTTATCATGGCCAATCCATCTAACCTGCACATCTTTGGGCAGTGGGAGGAAACCGGAGCACCCGGAGGAAACCCACGCACACACGGGGAGGATGTGCAGACTCCACACAGACAGTGACCCAAGCCGGAATCAAACCTGGGACCCTGGAGCTGTGAAGCAATTGTGCTATCCACAAGGCTACCGTGCTGCCCCAGATTAGGTAACGCTAACCCTCCTCTGTCCCTACTCTGCTCCAGAAACACCCTTCTCACCCTCGGGGTCTTTTTCGCCCACACGAATCCCATGATGCTCCTACTGACCCGCTTAAAAAAGGCCTTAGGGATCAGGATGGGGAGGCACTGGAATATAAAAAGGAACCTCGGGGGCACCGTCATCTTCATCGACTGTACCCTACCTGCCAAGGAGAGTGGCAGCATATCCCACCTTTTAAACTCCTCCTCCATCTGCTCCACCAGCCTCGGCAAGTTGAGCTTGTGTAGGGCCCCCCAGCTCCTGGCCACCTGGATCCTCAGATACCGAAAACTCCTTTCCGCCCTCTTCAGTGGAAGCTCGTCTATCCCCCTTCCCTGGTCCCCTGGGTGTACCACGAAGAGTTCACTCTTCCCCACGTTGAACTTATACCCGGAAACGTCCCCAAAATCCCTGAGGATGCGCATCACCTCCGGCATCCCCCCCACTGGGTCCGCCACATACAGTAACAGGTCATCGGCATACAACGATACCCGGTGTCCACCCCCACCCCCGGACCAGCCCCCTCCAGTTCCTGGGCTCCCTTAGAGCCATAGCCAAAGACTCAATTGCCAATGCAAATAGCAAGGGGGATAGGGGATACCCCTGCCTCGTCCCTGGTACAGCCGAAAGTATTCCGACCGCCTCCGATTCGTGGCCACACTCGCCACCGGGGCTTCGTAAAGTAGCCTAACCCAACTAATGAACCCCTCCCCGAACCCAAACCTCCTCAACATTTCCCAGAGGTACCCCCACTCCACCCTATCGAAGGCCTTCTCCGCATCCATCGCCGCCACCCCCTCCACTGTAGGCATCGTGATTACGTTAAGGAGCCTCCGGCTCCGCACATTGGTATTCAGCTGCCTTCCCATAACAAAACCCACCTGGTCCTCGTGAATCACCCCCGGGACACAGTCCTCAATTCTGGTAACCAACACCTTCGCTAACAGCTTCGCGTCCACGTTGAGGAGAGAGATTGGCCTATACGACCCACACTGTAATGGGTCCTTATCCCGCTTCAAGATCAGCGAGATCAGCGCCCTGGACATCGTCGGGGGTAGGACCCCCCCTCCCTCGCCTCATTGAAAGTCCTCACTAACAGAAGGCCCAGCAGGCCCATGTACTTCAGGTAAAATTCCACCGGGAACCCATCTGCCCCCCGTGCCTTCCCCGCCTGCATACTCCCCAGCCCCTTAGTCAGCTCCTCCAGCCCTACTGGTGCCCCAAGCCCAACCACCTGCTCCTCCTCCACCCTCGGGAACCTCAGTCGATCCAAAAATCGACGCATCCCCCCCCCCCTCCGTCGGGTGCACAGACCTATACAGCCCCTCATAAAAGTCTCTAAATACCCCATTTATTCCCACCCTACTCCGCACCATGTTCCCCCCTTTATCCCTAACTCCCCCAATCTCCCTCGCTGCCTCCCGCTTCCGAAGCTGGTGTGCCAACATCCGGCTAGCCTACTCCCCAAACTCGTACACCGCCCCTTGCGCTTTCCTCCACTGCACCTCTGCCTTCTTGGTGGTCAACAGGTCGAACTCGGCCTGGAGGCTTCGTCGCTCCTTGAGTAGTCCCTCCTCGGGGACCTCTGCATACCTCCTATCCACCCTTAATATCTCCCCCACCAATCTCTCCCTCTCTCTCCTCTCCTTCTCCTTGTGGGCCCTAGTGGAGATTAGCTCTCCCCTAATCACCGCCTTCAGCGCCTCCCAGATCACCCCCACCTGCACCTCCCCATTATCGTTAGCCTCGAGATAGCTTTCAATGCACCACCGGATCCGCCCGCTCACCTCCTCATCCGCCAGCAAGCCCACATCCAGGCGCCACAGTGGGCGCTGGTCCCTCTCCTCCCCTAGCTCCAGCTCCACCCAATGCGGGGCATGGTCTGAGATCACTATGGCTGAATACTCCGTGCCCTCCACCCTCTGAATTAGTGCCCTGCTCATAACGAAGAAGTCTATCCGGGAGTAGGCTTTATGGACGCGGGGAAAAAAAAGAAAATTCCCTGGCCCCCGGCCTGACAAACCTCCATGGGTCCACTCCTCCCATCTGGTCCATAAACCCCCTCAGCACCTTGGCCGCCGCCGGCCTCTTGCCCGTCCTGGACCTGGAGCAGTCCAATGCTGGATCCAGTACCGTGTTGAAGTCCCCCCCGCCCCCATTATCAAGTTCCCTGCCTCCAGGTCCGGAATCCGGCCCAACATGCGCCGCATAAATCTGACATCGTCCCAATTCGGGGCATACACATTCGCCAAGACCACCCGCACCCCCTGCAGCTTACCGCTCACCATCACATACCTACCTCCATTGTCTGCCACGTTGTTCAGCGCCTCAAACACCCGCTTCCCCACCAAAATCGCCACCCCTCGATTCTTTGCGTCCAACCCCGAGTGGAAAACCTGCCCTACCCACCCCTTTCTCAGCCTAACCTGATCTGCCACCCTCAAATGCGTCTCCTGGAGCATAACCACATCTGCCTTCAGTCCCTTCAGGTGCGCGAACACATGGGCCCTCTTGACCAGCCCGTTCAGGCCTCTCACATTCCAGGTTATCAGCCGGATCAGGGGGCATCCCGCCACCCCACCCCCCCTGCCGATTAACCATCCCCTTTTCTAGGCCAGCCACGTGCCCGCGCCTCCCGCACTCTCCATTCCTCCCAGCGGCAGACCCCCGCCCCGATTCTCTCCTAGCTCCAGCTCCCCTTTGGCCAATGCAGCAGCAACCCAGCCACCCACCACCCCCCCAGCTAGGCCCCCCCTAGCTGCGTTGCTAACCCCAAAGCACTCCCGTAAGTCAGCTGACCCCGGCCACTCCCGCCACTCCATCGACCCCCCCCCCTCCTGTCCATCAGCGGGCACTCCTCTCCAACACTGCCCTTCCCCCTCCCCCCGGCCCTGCCCCCTTCCTTCCCTCGCGCGGGAAAAAGCCTGCGCTTTGCATCAGGCTGGCCCTGCCCTCTCTGGCGCATCTCCCTGTTGCGGCCTAATCCCAGCTCCCCCACCTCGGGCCTCCCATCTCCCCTCCCCCCAACGGGGCCCCGTGCTTCCAACCACCGACGCCCACACTCTCACACTTTGAACCAATTCACCCTACCCCACCCAGCACCCAAGGAAACAATACAGAACAGAATAGAACATCCCCCAAAGTACAGTAACCACAGTAGCCCTCCGCAACCTCCCCTCACAACCGACCCTCAGTCCCTGTCCAACATTTCGGCCTGAATAAAGGTCCATGCCTCCTCCGGCATCTCAAAGTAATGGTGCCGGTCCTTAAACGTGACCCACAGTCGCGTCGGCTGCAGCATCCCGAATTTCACTCCCTTCCGATGCAGAACCGCCTTAGCCCGATTGTACCCGGCCCTCTTCTTGGCCACCTCCGCGCTCCAGTCCTGATATATACGGACCTCTGCATTCTCCCACCTGCTGCTCCGCTCCTTTTTTGCCATCTTAGGACACACTCCCTGTCCACCAAGCGGTGGAACCGCACCAATACAGCCCGCGGCGGCTCGTTAGACTTGGGCCTCCTCGCCAGGACTCGGTGGGCCCCATCCAGCTCCAGGGGCCTTGGGAAGGCACCCGCGCCCATCAACGTGTTCAGCATCATGACCACGTATGCTCCAGCATACCGACCCCTCCACTCCCTCCGGGAGACCCAGAATCCGCAGATTCCTCCTCGACTGATTCTCCATGTCCTCGAACTTCTCCTGCCATTTCTTATGCAGCGCCTCGTGCACCTCCACCTTCACCGCCAGGCCCAATATCTCGTCCTCATTCTCTGAGGCCTTCTGCCACACCTCCCGGATTGCCGTCCCTTGGGCCTTCTGGGTCTCGACCAGCTTGTCGATCGAAGCCTTCATCGGCTCCAGCAGCTCTGCTTTCAATTCTGTGAAACAGCACTTGAGAAACTCCTGCTGCTCTTGTACCCACTGCGCCCACGCTGCCTGGTCTCCACCCGCCGCCATCTTGCCTTTCCTCCCTCGCACTCTTCGCTGCACCAGAATTACTTTGTTCGCCGCTCCACTCTTGGTCCAATCCATACAGTGCCGGGGAAATCATACTGTCACCTTCCCACACTGGGAACCATTGAACAAATGCCGCTGGGACCCCTCAAAAGAGCCCAAAAGTCCGTTTCTGGCGGGAGCTGCCGAACGTGCGACTTAGCTCAGCATAGCCGCAACCGGAAGTCTCCATACTGCCATGTCCAACTACCTTGTGCTGGGCATCACAGTACAAGCCCGTCTATCCATGATCACCTGATCCAAGGGGCCATTATAACAAAGGATGTCAGCAAGCTATTACAGATAGCATTTTAACTGATAATAATAATCTTTATTATTGTCACAGGTAGGCTTACATTAACATTGCAATGAAGTTACTTGACAGCGATTGGAAATGGGTTTTGCTCCTCTCCCTGTGCTTATGAGGATCACCATGACCTGTATTGTTGCTCTGGTAGAGTTAAGTTAAGTCTTCCAGTGAATTGCTAAAATAAAATGGAAACCAAAACTTCTGGAATTACTTAGCAAGCCAGGCAGCATCCTGGGAGAGAGAAAC
This sequence comes from Scyliorhinus torazame, assembly GCF_047496885.1. Lineage (NCBI taxonomy): Eukaryota > Metazoa > Chordata > Chondrichthyes > Carcharhiniformes > Scyliorhinidae > Scyliorhinus > Scyliorhinus torazame. Next base: position 153,611,784 of record NC_092713.1, read on the forward strand.
AGAGTGAATTTTTCAGGCTGATGACTTTTCATCAGAACTGGAAAATGTTAGAGCTATAATTGATTTGAGTAAGAGGTGGGTGGGTGGGACAAGGACAAAAAGAAGGCTGTGATAGCATGAAAGACAGGAGAGATTGAATGACAGAAGAGTCTTACAAGGTGAAAGGGGATGGTAATGGAGAAAGAAAAGAAAAAAATGTGCCCAGAGTATATATTTTGCTCTCTGAAAGTAAAAACAAGGGAGAAAAAAGTGCAAAGAAAAGAAAATAGGGGATAGAATGTGCGATCTGAAATTGTTGAACTCAAATGTTATGCCTAGAAGGCTGCAAAGTGCCTAATCAAACAATGAGGTGTGAATTCTCAAGTTTACTTTGAGCTGCACTGGAGCACTGCAGCAGACCAAGGACAGGGATGCCAGCATGAAAGCCAACCAGAGAATTAAAATGACAGGCCATCGGAGACTCAGGTTCATGATTGCAGTTTGGTCTCCCCAATGTAGATGACATCACATTGTGAGCAGCAAATACAGTACACTAAATTGAAATAATTACACAAAAATCTCTGCTTCACCCACAAACATGTGTTTGCGGCCAGGGAGGGTGAGGAGAGAGGAGGTAAAAGGTAATTTCCTCTTTGCATGGGAAGTGGCAGGACGTTTGGGGTGCTTTAGGCGTAGACCAGGGAATTATGCCGGGCGCAGTGCCTTTTGATCGCTGAAAGTGGGGAGAGAAAGGGAATATGTGCTTGCTCCTGGCATCACATTGGAGGTGGCGGAAATGGCAGAAAATAATCTGTTGAATATGGCAGCTGGTGGAGTGGAAGGTAAGGACAAGAGAACTCTGAACTCTATCGCGGTTATGGGAGGGAGGGGAAGGGGTGAGAGCGGAAATGTGGCGGACATGGTCGAGGACCCTGTCAACCATGGTGGGCGAGGAATCTTCAATTGAAGAAAAAAGAAGTCACCTCAAACACGGGGAGGACGATTACACCATTGTAACCGATGTGACGGAGACAGGTACTGGGAGAAGGGAATAAATCATAGAACATACAGTGCAGGAGGCCATTCAGCCCATCGAGTCTGCACCGACCCACATTAAGCCCTCGCTTCCACCCTATCCCCGTAACCCAATAACCCCTCCCAACCTTTTTGGATGTGGAGATGCCGGCGTTGGACTGGGGTGAGCACAGTAAGAAGTCTTACAACACCAGGTTAAAGTCCAATAGGCTTGTTTCGATGTCACTAGCTTTCGGAGCGCTGCTCCTTCCTCAGGTGAATGAAGAGGTATGTTCCAGAAACATATATATAGACAGATTCAAAGATGCCAGACAATGCTTGGAATGTGAGCATTAGCAGGTGATTAAATCTTTACAGATCCAGAGATGGGGTAACCCCAGGTTAAAGAGGTGTGAATTGTGTCAAGCCAGGACAGTTGGTAGGATTTCGCAGGCCAGATGGTGGGGGATGAATGTAATGCGACATGAATCCCAGGTCCCGGTTGAGGCCGCACTCATGTGTGCGGAACTTGGCTATAAGCTCCCCACGCAGACATGGGGAGAATGTGCAAACTCCGCACTGACAGTGACCCAGCGGGGAATCGAACCTGGGACCCTGGCGCTGTGAAGCCACAGTGCTATCCACTTGTGCTACCGTGCTGGAGTGCTTAGGAGGTGTAGGATGTGAGGAAATGTAGTCGAGGTAGCTATTGAAGTCAGTGGGCTTGTAATGAATATTAGTTTGACAGCTAACACCAGAAATAGAGAGCGAGGTCAAGGTGGGAAGAGTTAGAGATGGATCATGTGTCTGCATGGGTTTTCTCCTGGTGCTCTGGTTTCCTCCCACAGTCAAAAGATGTGCAGGATAGGTGGACTGGCCATGCTAAATTTCCCCTTAGTGTCCAAAAGGTTAGGTGGGGTTATGGGGATAGGGCATGGGAGTGGGCCGGATAGGGTGCAGACCTGATGGACCGAGTGGCCTCCTTCTGCACTTTAGGGGTTCTATATTTCCATGTGAAACTGAGAAAAGATTGGAAATTGGAAGCACACTGTAAATTTTTCATGCAAAGAATTTTGTTCAAAGTGTGGTGCATTTAATGACTGAAATCTACATGAGAGGAAAATGTCTGAAAATTTTAATTTATTAATATTAGCACAAAATTGTTGCTGTTTGTACATTGCCTTCAAATGAAGTCTGGTTTGAATTTCTGTTCACTAAATGTGTAATCCAAATGAATTAATCTTTTTGGCTGGCAAGATTTTTTTTAATGTCTGATAGTATTTTCAGCTGCAAGTATCTATAATTGCACAATGGGCCAGCCAGAGTACAGTTCTGAATTTAGATATAGTGTTTTTCACTTCATGTTTGTCACATGAGCTGTATATTAAATCCCCCATAAAGCAGGAAGTGTGTCTAGAATGAACAGATGGGTAGCAGACTCTGAAAATGCTTTTCTGAAAGTACTTCAGGCGAAATGTAAGTGGTTTGTGTGCAGGCGAGCACTGAGACTTAAAGCAGTATTAATACGAATTTAGTACCCCAGCTTCACTTTATTTCCGATCATGATATCTCCTTGCCGGGGAAAATATAATCAAATCCTGCTCGTTAATAAGTTAGCCCTCTGAGCAGCCAAACCGTTAAAATATTCAGAGAAATCCAAGATCACTCAGTCCAGGAGCAGTGACTGGAGTTCAGTTAGCTGCGTGTTTGGTCATCAGCCAACATCACTAAAACAGATTAATTAGGCCATTTGACTCGACTTTTGCTGGGTCTTATTCCGAGTATTTAATTGGCATGTTTCAACAAATTACAATAGTGACTGCATTTCAGAAATACCTTTTTGGCTGTGAAATTCTTGTAGATATCCTACAGTTGGATAGGGTATTAGAAATGCATTTTCCATCTTTGTGGATGTGATATCGTATTAATAATCCAGAGGTTCTGCATTTGAATTCCACCATGACAAATCACGTCGGGCAGCACGGGTAGCACAGTGGACCCCATGTTTGATTCCTGGCTTGGGTCACTGTCTGTGCGGAGTGTGCATGTTCTCCCGTGTCCGTGTGTGTTTCCTCTGGGTGCTCCAGTTTCCTCCCACAAGTCTCGAAAGACGTGCTGTTAGGTGAATTAGACATTCTGAATTCTCCCTCTGTGACCCGAACAGACGTCGGAATGTGGCGACTAGGGGCTTTTCACAGTAACCTCATTGCAGTGTTAAAGTAAGCCTACTTGTGGCACTAAAGATTATTATTACTAACAAGTGACAAAGATCATTCAGCCCATCTCATTTTATCAATCCAGCAAGACCCAGCAGTCCTTGCCTCCTCCATCCAAACCAATCCCACATTTAACTGTTTCTTCATGATTCTTGGATTTTTCACTTCAGTTGCTCCATCTGAAAGCCCTGTCTAAGTTTAGATTAGGCTTTTATGTGAAGAATTTGTCATGTCCATTGACACTCATGTAATAACTGATAATGACTCTCAATTCTCCCTGATCTCTCTCTCTCAAAATTCTGGAATGAATACTATATATATATTTTTTTAAAAAATATCTACATATTGAACATAAATCTGCCTTTCTGATTTGTGTCTTCAAATGTGAACACTTGGAGGAAGTAGTAAATCAGGATATTTAATGCTGTTTGCCCCCAGTTTCAAACTTGCTAACATTGTTTTAATGTTCTTCATTGACAGCCCTCTTGCAGTCCTGAAAGACTTTAGCTTTTACCTCTTTCCTTATTCTCTTTTCAGATTTTTCTCTGCTTTTCTAATCACCCTTTTGATCTGTTGCCTCACTTTCTTAAATTTAACCCAGTTGCTCCTCCATTTTCCCTCTCCAAGATTTAATTTGTACGCTAACCTATTAAAGATCTTACTTGCTTAGTCTGAGCCTGTGCTGGTCTTCAGTGTGCATTTGTGTTGCTTGCTCAGTATTATTCCTTTTAAGCTGTTATGTCCTCCAAAGTAGTCTTGATGAATCTCCTCTTGTACTCTTAATTACTTCAGTTGTACTTCAAACATGATCCTTTTGAAGTTATAAACTTTTCTGAATCCAAGATTGTGTTAAACCCATTGTCTGATTACTATTGCTTAGGCATGCTCAAGGCTCCATTCCCTGAATGCCATCTGGATCATCAATGAGACTTGGCGAAAGATGAGCCTAGTTTCTCTTGACTTTAGTGTTAAAACCTATGGAATGTTGTTTTGGGAAAGATGTAGTCTCAGAGTTTAGGAAAGTGGATAGATTTATATTGGGGATAATTCAAGCATACTGTCTGGGTAACCATTATTGTAATTCATTGTAAATCTTGTTCTTTGCTGTTGCCTTCCTTGTGTTTTAAAGTTTAACAAATGTTTTGTCATTTAAATAATTCACAATGAAACTGACCCCTATCGTCACCGAGTTTCATCTCTTTTCTCACATTTCTTTCCCAATCACAAATATAAACAGTTAAGAACCAGCGTTCCAAGTTTCCCTTCTGGGATTTGGGATGCCCTCAAATTGACCATCAGCAGAATTCAGAGCATAAGAAACGGCATTGATTTTCTTTCCATTAAAAAAATAACAGTGAAGAAAATAAATCGGCATCTTTTGTAAGCATACATTGCACTCTAAAGCTTTGTAGAATAGAGCTTTATAAATGATATATTTCGCCATTTTTCTACCAATCTCAATACCTTCTTTTATCTGCACTTCCATTATTATTGATTTATTTTGCCATTCAACACAGCAGTCAGAGGAGCCAAGTGGTGGTTCACAGTCAGACTCAAAAACTGCATCTGATATAGTTAGATTTTTAACTAAAATGGGCAAATATTTGTATTGTTTGCACGTGTGTTGTGTGTGTGGACATGTGTGCGTGCATGCATGAACATGCTTGTCATTTAACTGTTTACTATTTGTGACGATAATGTGGAAACTCTGGATGTAGTTGCTGTCGAAGCCTCAAAACTGGTATGGTGAGTTTGAGAACCTAGGTTGAATTGACCATTGCAAGTTACTTGCTTGTCATATAAACCTAACCAGTTTACTCGTCAGGAACACTGCAACTTAGTGGTGATGTCACTGGACTAGTGATCCAGAATCCCAGGTTAATAACCTGGGGACATGGGTTTAAGTACCATCAAAGCATTCGGTGGAATTTGAGTTCAATAAATATGGAATATATAGCTGGTCTCCGTAATGGTGACCATGAAAGCTATCATTGATTCTTGTAAAAACCCAGGGAAGGAAATCTGCCATCCTTACCTGGTCTGGCCTACATGTGACTCCAGACCCACAGCAATGTGGTTGACTCTTAACTGCCCTCTGAAATGGTGAAGCAAACCACCCAGTTCAAGGGCAATTAGGGTTAGGTAGCAGCGAAGCATGAATCCCATGGAAGAGTTTTTTTTTTAACTTGCATACTTCACAGAAGAAAATCTACCCTTGCCAGACCTGGAAAGATTCCAGTCCCACAGCGATAAGTTACAGTGAGATGGAATTTTCTCCATACCAATGTTTTTCAAACTTTTTTTCTTGGGTCCCACTTTTGCCAACCGGCTGACTTTCGTGATCCCCACCAGCCGACCTTCATGACCCACATCACCGACTTTCGTGACACAAGCCACGTTCGCTTACCTTTAATGTGAAAGGTGAGCTTGCTTGGTCCTCATGATCTAACTTGAATCAGATTCAAAGGAGAGGGCAAGGTGCATATCAGGTGCAGACTTCAGCCAATTTCTTCGTGCCATCTTCATCTTTATGAAAATGGAAGATCCAACCTCACATATGTAGGTCATCATGAAGGGCCATAGCACCAGCATGTGTGCTTTACTCAGCAGTGGATACTCCTGAGAGATGCTACACCAGAATGCTAACAGCCTCATGGGCTTTTGGGGTATATTTAATTTGGTATCACAGGTCAGGTACAGCAGTGTAATCTTTTAATTTGGAGTCAGCTGTAAGTTAGTAACTGTCTCTGGGGTCTCAGCCTCAAAAGGAATTTTTCACCCACCACTTTCAAAATCTGAAAATTCGCCTCTCATTTACCAGTACTTCCCTGCATATACTACACACGGATTCTGCATTGGCACAGTTGACAAAACCATACCTCAAGAAATCATCTTTATACTGCTTTGTTCCCAAGTTATGTTTCTTCTTTGTAGGCTGTTAACCAGAGGCCCCAGAACTCTGTACTGAGCTCTCTGTACCTACCCTGGACTCTCCAGGGCTGCTCTCTCCAGCAGATTCAGTTGCGAGATCCTGTCTAATAGGCACATTGTTATTTGAATCTCTGGCAGTCTCTTACTTTAAAGAAAATGATCCACCTTCACAGTCTTCTTGCCAGCAGCCAGAAAATGACGCAGCTCTGCTCCATGATTTGACACCAAAAGTACGTACATGGAGGGCGCTTGACATGAACTGTACATGCAGGGCGCGTGACCGGCTTTCTGCTGCCGTTTCTAGCAGGAAGACTGCACACAGCCTCATTTATTTTCAGTTAAAAGGCAGAAGTGGCCACCATTCTCAATTTAAAAGCCGGTAGCGACCATTGGCCACTTCTCCCACGATCAGGACCACCTCGGGAATGGCGTGACTGTTTGCTCTGCGACCCTCGCAACATCCGCCCGCAACGCGCACTTTGAAAAACCTGCTCTATACAATAGCTGCAATGTTTAGTTCTGGTGTCTTAATAAACAAACACAGATAATTCTGAACATACACAGTAAGCCCATCGACACCTGTAAAGACAAATTTATGTTTTGGATGTGGATCCTGTCATAATATACATATCAGTATATGATGGTGCATAGACAGACACTGACTGACACACTGCAAGACCAATCAACACACACAACACAGCAGCCAATTACCAGTTAGGGCACGATCACTATAAAGACAGAGGGCACTAGTTTTCCCGCTCATTCGGGATGCAGCCTCTGAGACAGACAGAGCCCGCAGTCAGTAGCACAAACATCCACCATGTGCTAGCAGTATAGGCTGGTCAGGTTAGGCATAGGTCTTCAGTCAATCTAACATAGTGTCGACCCACAGTGCAAGTATGTTTAACAGCTCTTAGTTAAATAAAATAGAGTTGTACTATTACAAGTGTTGGTAGCCTGTCTATGTTACTGCTGAGGTAAACGCAGTCTCCACAGATCCAGAGTACCCAACACATCAGATCCTTCATCAGAACTGGAAATGTGTACTGCACAGCACTAAGGGAAAGGCAATTCACGAGTGATAGCGAACAATTCTCTGTACAGGTGGAGTTTCCATTTTGTGTATATTTGTTGTTTTCTGATTTTACTTCAATTGCTGGTTATTTTTTTTCCTTTTTATTTGTACTGTAATTAATTGTCACAAAACTGACCATTATTTCGATAGGGATTCAGTTAACTGAGAGAGAAAAGGAGTTGAGCAAATCAATTGTGCTTTTAACACTTTTAACATGGTGCATGGAGATAAAAAGGATCCACGTTTTCAGCTTGAGTGGAGTTGCTCTGAACTCACTGAACTCAGATTGGCAACGCTGCAGGGAAAGATAATAACCTTAACATCAGGACTCAAAGATTGGATCAAGTGATTTATAGTGCTTTAGTTTGTAACAGAGCATTCCACTCTCTGAGCTTGCTAATTTTCCACTCTGTTTTTGTATTTCAGAAAGTTTAATCAATGAACCAAAAGATCATGAGGTGATGATGCAGATTGATTGTCAGGTGATGGCCACCAGAATCATTCGCATAAAGTCGTCATCTATCCCTTCCTTTCTACGAGAGCATCGGGAAAACCACACTGATTCGTACCAGCGTCCATCACCTGCACCTATTCACACGGCACCTCCCATCATCACAGAGTCTGCCCAAGTGAATGGGTTCAAACTTTATCAGTAATGTTTGGCTAAAACCACACAACTTTTTGAATTGCTGCACTGTTACCCACTGGGTCACAGGGCCAAGTTTGAATCTAAGGTGGGCGCGTGATCCAATTTTTTTTTCTTTAAATTTAGAGTACTCAATTATTCTTTTTCTAATTAAGGGTGGGTGATCCAATTTTTGTCCAACTTGAAAAACAAAATGATTGGAGAGGAATTTTTTTTTTCAATTTGATATCATCTAAGGTGATGCAGTGCACCTTAACCGCCCAATTTGTTCTGAAGATGATTCTGATTATCCGTAATTAACATTTATAGCAGTTTCACTTTGGTCTATTGAAAACTAAAATCTTGCTTTGAACAGATATTGCTTGTGAAATGTTGCAGTCAATGGCTTTAGGTGATGAAACGTTTGGAGGGAAAACCAGCCATAATCCGTCCAGCAAAAGCAGTAGTTCTAAGCATTCTTTTTTAAAATAAATTTAGAGTACCCAATTATTTTTTTCCAATTAAGGGGCCATTTAGTGTGGCCAATCCACCTAACCTGCACATCTTTGGGTTGTGGGGGTGAAACCCACGCAGACACGGGAGAATGTGCAAACTTCAAACGGACAGTGACCCGGCCCTGGGATTCAAAGGTCCTCAGCACCGTAGTCCCAGTGCTAACCACTGCGCCACATGCCGCCCAGTTCCAAGCATTCTTAATCTTCCTCTGCAAAATTACTGTTACCAGAGCAAACACATCTGCACAGTGAAACCTTGATGCATTAGCGTGCCTTGTCATCAAAATATGGCTACTTAAAATGAGAATTCTGTAATTTCTCAAAAAGGTGTAATATTCAAAAACCACTAGAGAGCTTGTTTTCCGGCAATTTTTCGAATCCAATAGCCATTAGTGGAACACAAACATCAATGTCCAATATATGAATCATAATGCTTTTACTGATTGGAAAAGAAGCAATCCACAGCTTAGTTCTGTTATGTTCATCTTTGTTCGGCGTGCCTTTTTCTGAAAAGTTTGTTTCTAATGCTTTGGGCAGTGTGTCTATTTCACAAAGGCCAAACCTGTGATTGCTTCAACTAAGATATATGCTTAATCGTCTAAATGAGCCCAACTGCAGCAATGATGTGACCAAATTCTTAAAAAAATTATTGTTGAAAAGAATTGTGGAAGATTCAGGCCAATTCAACACTTGACACATTTTATCCTCTTGCCACCTCTTATCCTTTCTGTAGAGCATTGCCCCAGGTTCCTAAAGACCTCACTCAGATACCTTATCCAAGTTGATTCTTTTTTAAGTGCAAGCCTGTGCACAGTGAGTCCAGGCTAGTTGTCCATTTTAACCCATCACAGCCAAGGTTGTGATATGCAGGAGCTCCTGAATTGATGATCAGGAGCAGGAATCCTGATGTGCTTCTCTTTTTCACATTGAGCCTGGCAATGTTGAGAACTTTGTCATTTGCATTCACTGGCCAGGCTGGCATGAACAACTCTCCATCACTGGTCAAGGATCAGACCTATGTCTCTTGGCTCAGTATCATGGCATATTTTAATGCAGTTTGTGATCATTAAATTTGAGTTCAGATCAACCATTTCCATGTTTGTTCTTGTCAGGACTCAGCAGTTCATTTCCTTGCTCTTCTATAATCAGATGGAAATTGGGGTACCCCGCATTTGGGTGCCTTGGCCAGTTCACTGGAGTTTATCATCTACGTTGTGATTTGACAGCAGGGTTGCTTGAAAGAGGCTCATTTTTTTGCATCATGAGCACTGCCCCGCTATCACCAAGAGCTCCATCCAGCAAACCTGATCCGTCTATTCCAGTGACACCTGCTGCCCCTAAAGGTAACCTGCTACCATTGAAGCTGCTTATTCCAATGGCGAAGAACAACGTTTTCCTTTATTGTTCACTTATACTACCCAGGAGTATTCAAAATGCATCCTGAGAAAGCTGATGGTGTTGGTCTAAGTTCAGGGTCTCATTTGTTTCTTTCCTATAGCTCAAACTTGCAATTTTGCTTTTTAAAGTTGCACTTAGAAGTTCTTTGTTCATGCTTTCTTCAGTTATATAATTTATTTTGAGATTCCATTTTTTTCAGCTCCTTCTGGAAAGGCTGTGAAGTTGAGAATAATTCTGTGTTTCATTAAAGTTTATTGTTGGTCATTTGCTGAAGTAATTTATCTGCACATTTACGACATACACCTTTAGAATCAATGTTCTGTGGCAAACATGACATTTTTAGAACTCGTCACTGAATTTAAATTTACTTTTGCTTTTGGTAAGTGCAACACAAAAAGACTATATGTACCTTAGTGCTCCTGTCCACCACCGTGATCAATGTGGCCAAAAAGCGATTACAATGTATTTTCTGCACAGCACACGTTTGATGGAATTAACATTCAAGAAGGCTCCAAATTGTCCACAGCAGGAGATCTTCAGACGATCTTGTGGATTTGTGCTTTTTTGGGGGACTCACCAACATCTTTGAGTAAGGAAGCTTAACTAAGATGAATAATTATAACGTGAGTTTATTAAAGGGCCCAGTTGTCTGCTCTGTATAATTCCCAGTCCAAAACATTAATCTCCTTGTCATCACCATCCCACCTCCATACCCCGGAAAAAAAATACCTTTCTTTAGCTTGGATTGTGGCTTTTTGTTTTGGAAAATATTTTTATTTAAGGCTTTTTACATATATATACAGAATATCAGAAGAACAACACATCAACGCAACAAACAACCACAGATATCCAACCCTCCCCCCTATACCAACACCCCACCGCATCCCGCCTTCCCCGTTTTACCCCCTTATCACCCCTCCCACTTGCTGACCCCTCAATTCTCCTTGAAGAAGTAAATGAATGGTTTCCACCTCCGGGTGAACCCAGCTACTGACCCCCACAGAGCGAACTTGACTTCCTCCAATCGCAGGAATTCTGCCAGGTCGCTCACCTTTGGCGGCCCCGAATCCTGACAACCTAACAAAATCCGTCTCTGGGCAATCAAAGAGGCAAAGGGCAATACATCGGCCTCTAACCACTCCATTCCACCTGCACCCCCCCAGACTCCCAGGTCTTCCGACACCCACGCACCGCCCACACCTATCCTCTGCCCCCACAAAGAGCCTGCTTATCCTCACCATCGTCATGTGGGCCCAGTGCACCACTTTAAACTGGATGAGGCTTAACCTCGCACACAACGAGAATGCATTTACCCTCCGCAAGGCTTCTGCCCACGTCCCGGCCCACACCTCCCCACCCAGCTCCTCATCCTACTTGTGCTTAACCTCCTTCACCGGAGCGCCCTTCCTCTCCATCAATTCCTTGTATGAATCCGACACCTTCTCCCCTATTTTGTCCTCGGACAACAGCTTATCCTGCCGCATCATAGGCGACAGCCCCGGGAAGGACGGCACCTCTCTCACAAAATCTCTTACCTGCAGATACCTAAAGCAATTCCCCTGGGGCAACTCATACAATTTCTCCAACCCAGCGAATTTGCCCCCTATAAACAATCCCTAAAATACTCAATCCCCACATGCCACCACCCCCAAAACCTCACGTCCAGCCCCACTGGCACAAACCTATATTTGTCTCATATCGGCGCCCACAGCAAAATGCCCTCCAGCACAAAATGTTGCCTGCACTGCCCCCACACCTTTAACGCCAACACCACCACTGGGCTCACGGAGTACCTGGTCGGCGGGAACGGCAGAGGTGCCAACAACAGAGCCCTGAAACTCATTCCCTTACACGACAACGCCTCCACCTGCCCCCTGGCTGACCATTCCTCCACGGCCCATTTCCTCACCATCACAATATTCTTCGCCTAATAATAATTTATCAAATTCGGCAATACCAGCAGCCCCCACCCACTCCCCCGCACCTGCTCCAAAAATGCCCGCCTCACCTGCGGGCCTTTCCCCGCCCCTACAAATCCAGAAATTATCCCATTGACCTTCCAAAAAAAAAGACTTTGGGACAAAGATTAGGGAGGTTCTGGAACACGAACAGAAACCTGGGCAGCACTGTCATTTTCACTGCACATGCCCGGACAGTGACAGCGGCAACACATACCACCTCTTAAAATCCACCTTCATTCCCTTATCAAACAAGCCAAATTCAATCTATGTAGCTGGGCCAAATCCTGACCACCTGGATCTTAAGTACCTAAAGCTCATCCCCACCACCTTAAATGGCTACTCCCCTAATCTCCTTTCTTACCCTCTGACATCGGGAACACCTCGCTCTTTCCCATGATCAATTTTTAGCCCGGAAACTGGCCAAATTCCCCCAAGATCTCCATAATCCCACCATTGCTGCCCATCGGGTCCGACAAATCATCCGCAAACAGCAAATCCTTGTGCTCAGCAGCCCCCCCCCCCCCCACCCCCGCGCTCAATCCCTCGACACCTTGAGCGCCATTGACAATGGCTCTATCACCAAGACGAAAATCAACGGAGAAATTGGGCACCTCTGTCTCATCCCACGGTCACAGTTAAAGCACCTCAAGCTCATTCGGTTCGTCCGAATGCTCGCCACCGGCACCCTATACAACAGCCGGACCCAATCCACAAACCCAAACACCCCCAGCACCTCAAATAGGTATGCCCACTCCACCCGACCAAAAGCCTTCTCTGCGTCCATCACCACTCCCACCTCCTGCCCCACCGAGGGTATCATAATCACATGAAGTAGCCTCTGCACATTCGCCAACAACTGCCTTCCTTTCACAAATCACGTCTGGTCCTCCCCCATCACCCCCGGCACACGATCCTCAATTCGCGATACAAGCACCTTCGCCAACAACTTAGCATCAACATTCAGCAGCGATATCAGGCTGTACGACCCACACTGCTCCGGATCCTTATATTTCAAAATCAGGGAAATGGAAGCCTGCGACAGTGTGTGCTTGGCGGGGGGGGGGGGGGGGTGGAGATCCCCCTCTCTCTCGCCTCATTATTAGTCCTCACCAGCAGTGGCCCCAGCTCTGCCCCAAACATTTACTGGGAACCCGTCCGGCCCAGGGGCCTTCCCTGCCTGCATCGCCCCCATGCCACCCATCATCTTCCACAGCCCATCCAGGAACCGCCGCATTCCCTCTTCTCCCACTGGGGGCTCCAACTCATACAGCCTCCTACAAAAGGCCTCAGATGCCGCATTCACCCCCTCCAGGTCCGCCACCACCCTACCCCCTCATCCTTCATTCTACCGATCTCCCTCGCCACTGCATTTTCCTCAACTGGTGGGCCAGCATCCTAATTGCCTTTTCCCCATACTTGTACACTACCCTTCTGGCCCTCCACAACTGCCCCACCACCTTTCCCATAGACATTAATCTAAACTCCATCTGGAGCCGCTGTTTCTCCCTTAACAACCCCCGTCCGCCGCCACCGAGGACCTCCAATCCACCCTCAAAATTTCATCTACCATCCTTGCTCTCTCCTCCTGCTCCACTCCCTCCCTGTGCACCCGAATCAATATAAATTCCCCTCTGACTACCGCTATGAGTGCCTCCCACAGCATGGCAGCTGTGACCTCCCCCGTGTCACTCAACTCCACGTAGCCCCTGATGGCAGCCCTTACCCATTTGCACACACCCTCATTAGTCAACAGCCCCACATCTAACCTCCACTGTGACCATTGGGCCTCCCCTGAACTACCTGCAAATCCACCCAATGGGGTGCGTGGGCAGGAACCTCAATTGCCAAATATTCCGAATCAGCCACCCCTGCCAGCAGCGCCTTGTCCATCACAAAAAAATCATCCAGGAGTACACCCGGTGTACATGGGATAAGTGCGAAAACTCCTTCGCCCTCGGCCTCCCAAACCTCCACAGGTCCACTACCCTATGCACTCCATGAACCCCCTCAACTCCCTAGCCACCGCCGACACCCTCGATGACTTAGGACTGGACCAGACCAAATCCGGGACCAGGACCATATTGAAATAACCCCTCATAATCAGCCGATGCGTGTCCAGGTCCGGAATCTTCCCCAACACCCGACTCATTAAGTCCATGTCGTCACAATTTGGGGCATCAACATTTACCAGGACTACCGGCATCCCCACCAACTTCCCATTGACCATCACGTACCTCCTCCTGGACCAGCCAAAATGCTCCCCACCTCGAAAGTCACCCTCTTATTAACCAACACTGCCTTGTCTTCGTATCCAGCCCCAAGTAGAACACCTGCCCTATCCATCCCTTTCTCAGCCTTGTCTGATCTCCCAACTTCAGATGTGTCTTGCAAGAATACAACATCCACCTTTGGACTCCTCAGATGCGTGAACACAGATGAGCGTTTAACCGGCCCATTCAGCCCTCTCGCATTCCACGTGACCAGCCTGGTTAGGGGACTCCTCGTAACCCCCCACCACTGCCAATCATCCATACCCCTTTTTGAGCCAGCACCGGCCTGCGTCACGCACCCCTCCAGGCCTACCCTCGGATGTCCGCCGCCATCTCTCCCTTCCCAACTACGCCACACCAAACTCACCCATGTCAGCAACCCTCGCCCTCCCCACCCTCAAGCAAAGAACAAGCCCCATCTCCCTCTCCTCCCCACACCCTCCTGTTAACTTCCCACTTTACTTTCATTACCTACCCCGCCCAGCTAGCATGGTCCAAGGCCCCTGACCTCCCGCCACCCCTCCAATCTTCTCCCCCCCCCCCCCCAAACCTCCCAACTGCCAACAAACAGAGAAACAAAAGACATAGTCATCATCGCCGCTCCCCCGTCAAAACCCACCACAAATTGCCCACCCATGCACTTTATAATGAACACAAAGTCCATGGTCCCTCATTAAGTCCATCACCTCTGGCGAGTCAAAATAAAACTCCTGCTTCTGGTGTGCCACCCTCAAGCAGGCAGGGTACAAAACCCCAAACTTCACCCCCTTCTTAAAGAGGGCAGCCTTTATCCAGTTGTAGCCGGCCCTCCACTTCGCCAGCTCCACACCCAGGTCCTGGTAGACCCTCAGATCACTCCTTTCCTAGGTGTATTTCTTGGTCCGCCTCGCCCTTTTCACAATTTTTTCCTTGTCCAAAAATCGATGCAGACCCACCGCCATCACGACGGGTCCCCCGCCTGCAGCCTCCTCCTCAGCGGCCAGTGCAACCGATCCACGTCGAAGGCTCCCTCCCCATCAGCTTCTCCAGCATGCTCACCACATATTTGGCAGCAACCACTCCTTTCGATGCCCTCAGGCATCCCAAGAATCCTCAAATTCTGCCTCCTGGAGCGGTTCTCAAGGTCCTCCACTTTCTCTCTTTGACTCTTCTGGCTATCCCCAACTCGGTCTCCAATGAGGCCAGCCGCTCCTCATGCTCCACCTTCTGGATCACCAGGCCCTGAGCCTCCTGCTTCTGCTCCATTCACTCAATTGCAGTTCTGAGCGACTCCATCACCTTGGCCAAATCCTCCAAAGCCTCTTTGCTCTGCTGCTGGAATTTGTTGTTCAAAACTCCACCAGCGACTTCCGGTTGTGGCTATGTGGAGCTAAGTCGCACATTCGGCGGCTCCCGCAAAAACGGACTTTTGGGCTCTTTTCAGGACCCCCAACGGCACTTTTTCGACGTTTCCCGGTGTGGGAAGGAGTCTACAACAGCTCCCCGTCAGTATATGGCTTCAACTAGGAGCGGGGCGACAAAAAAGGTGGTGGTGCCCCCGAAGAAGGTGCGAGGGAAGAAGGACAAAATGGTGGCGGGCGGAGACCAGGCAGCGTGGATGCAGTGGGTGGAAGAGCAGCAGGAGGGTATCCAGCGCTGCTTCAGAGTGATTAAAACGGACCTGCTAGAGCCGATGAAGGCTTCTATTGATAAGCTGCTGGAGACACAGGCGGCCCAGGGGGTGGCGATCCGCGAGGCTCGACACAAGATCTCTGACAATGAGGACGAGATCTTAGGCCTGGCGGTAAAGGTGGAGGCGCTCCACAAGAAATGGCAGGAGCGGTTCAAGGAGATGGAGAATCGGTCGAGGCGTAAGAATCTGCGGATTCTGGACCTCCCGGAGGGGCTGGACGTGGGGGCCTATGTGGTCACCATGTTGAACTCGCTGATGGGAGCGGGGTCCGTCCAGGGGCCCCTGGAGCTGGAAGGGGCCCATAGAGTGCTGGCGAGGAGGCCCAAGGCTAACGAGCCTCCGCGGGCGCTGCTGGTGAGGTTCCATGGAGCTGGCATCAATGGGGTCTTCAGGGACTTCTACGAGGAATTGTACCGATCCGAGCCCCCGCGGGAGGAGGCAGGGATGGGCCGCTTCCTGGACCAATTGAGGTTTCCAGAGGTGGAAGAGGGACCGTGGCGGGATTGGGGGCCCCGATTGGGCTGGAGGAGCTGATCAAAGGGATAGGAAACATGCAGGCGGGGAAGGCACCGGGGCTGGACGGCTTCCCGGTCGAATTCTATAAAAAATATATGGACCTGTTGGGCCCGCTGTTAGTTAGGACCTTCAGCGAGGCAAGGGAGGGGGGGCTTTGCCCCCGACGATGTCCCGGGCGCTGATCTCCTTGATCCTGAAGCGGGACAAGGATCCCCTGCAGTGTAGATCTTACAGGCCGATTTTGTTGCTAAATGTAGATGCCAAGGTGCTAGCGAAGGTCTTAGCCACGAGGATTGAGGATTGTGTGCCGCAGATCATCCACGAAGACCAGACGGGGTTTGTGAAAGGGAGGCAGTTGAACGCGAATGTGCGGAGGCTTTTGAACGTTATCATGATGCCGGCGAGGGAGGGGGAGGCGGAGATAGTGGTGGCGATGGACGCTGAGAAAGCCTTCGATAGGGTAGAGTGGGGGTACCTGTGGGAGGTGCTGAAGAGGTTTGGGTTTGGGGAGGGGTTTGTCCGGTGGGTTAGGCTGTTGTATGAGGTCCTGGTGGCAAGTGTGGCCACAAACAGGAGGCGGTCCGAGTACTTTCGGTTGCACCGAGGGACGAGACAGGGGTGTCCCTTATCCCCCCTGCTCTTCGCACTGGCGATTGAACCCCTGGCTATGGCATTGAGGGAGTCAAGGAACTGGAGGGGGTTGGTGCGTGGTGGGGAGGAGCACGGGGTGTCACTTTATGCGGACGACCTGCTGCTGTATGTGGTGGACCCGGTGGGAGGAATGCCGGAGGTAATGAGGATTCTTAGGGAATTCGGGGACTTTTCGGGGTACAAGCTGAACATGGGGAAGAGCGAGCTGTTCGTAGTTCATCCAGGGGACCAGGAGAGGGGGATTGTCGAGCTCCCACTAAAAAAAGTGGAGAGGAGCTTCAGGTATCTGGGAGTCCAGGTGGCCAGGAGCTGGGGGGCCCTGCATAGGCTTAATTTTACAAGGTTGGTGGAGCAAATGGAGGAGGAGTTCAAGAGGTGGGACGAGTTGCCGCTGTCCTTGGCGGGTAGGGTGCAGTCAATTAAAATGACGGTGCTCCCAAGGGTTTTGTTCCTGTTCCAGTGCCTCCCCGTGTTTATCCCGAAGGCTTTTTTCAGGCGGGTTAACAGGAGTATAATGAGGTTTGTGTGGGCGCGAGGGACTCCGAGGGTGAGAAGGGTGTTCCTGGAGCGGAGTAGAGATAGGGGGGGACTGGCGCTGCCCAACCTCTGTGGATACTACTGGGCTGCCAATGCGATAATGGTGCGCAAGTGGGTGATGGAGGGGGAGGGGGCTGCATGGAAGAGGCTGGAGATGGCGTCCTGTGTGGATACGAGTCTGGTGGGGGCGCTGGCAACGGCGCCGCTGCCGCTCCCTCCAAGGAGGTATACCACGAGCCCGGTGGTGGTGGCTGCCCTCAAAATTTGGGGGGAGTGGAGGCGGCACAGGGGGGAAGTGGGGGCCTCGGCGGCGACCCCATTACGGGGGAACCACCGGTTCGCCCCAGGAAGAACAGGTGGAGGGTTTGCGGGGTGGCACAGGGCAGGGATACGAAAGTTGGGGGACCTGTTTGTGGACGGGAAGTTCGCGAGCCTGGGTGAGCTGGAGGAGAAGTACGGGCTCCCCCCGGGGAACACCTTCAGGTACTTGCAGGTAAGGGCGTTTGCCAGACGGCAGGTGGCGGAATTCCCACGGCTACGGCCACATACAGTACAGGACAGGGTGCTCTCGGGGGGGGGGGGGGGGGGGGCGGGAGATCTCGGAAACTTACCAGCTGATGCAGGAGGAGGAGGAGGCCTCGGTGGTGGAGGTAAAAGGTAAGTGGGAGGAGGAGTTGGGAGAAGGGACGTGGGCAGATGCCCTGGGGAGGGTGAACTCTTCCTCATCGTGCGCGAGGCTCAGCCTCATACAGTTTAAGGTGCTGCACAGGGCACACATGACCGGGACAAGGATGAGTCGGTTTTTTGGGGGTGAGGACAGGTGTGTTAGGTGCTCAGGGAGCCCAGCAAATCACACCCATCTGTTCTGGGCATGCCCAACGCTGGAGGAATTTTGGAAGGGCGTAGCGAGGACGGTGTCGAGGGTGGTAGGACCCAGGGTCAAGCCGGCTGGGGGCTCACAATATTTGGGGTGGCAGAGAAGCTGGGAGTGCAGGAGGCGAAAGAGGCCGGAATTCTGGCCTTTGCGTCCCTGGTAGCCCGGCGAAGGATTCTCCTTCAGTGGAAGGATGCGAGGCCCCCAAGCGTGGAATCCTGGATCAACGATATGGCAGGGTTCATTAAATTGGAGAGGGTGAAATTCGCCTTGAGAGGGTCGGTACAAGGGTTCTTTAGGCTGTGGCAATCGTTCTTAGACTTCCTGGCAGAGCGGTAGACATTGGTCAATGGCAGCAGCAACTTGGCCGGGGGGGGGGGGGGTCACTTTATTATTTTTTTGTTTTTGTTATTTACACTGGAGGGTCTGAGGGGGTGTATATACCTGTTGTGTTAAGTCGGGGTGTTAATGGTAATTTATTATTTATGTTCAGTGGGGGAGGAGGGTATGGAGGGTTGTTTTTCTGGACTGTGTTTTGTACTTAACCCTGTTGGGTTCCTTTTTCATTTTGTTATTGATATTTTATGAAAACCTTTCATAAAAATTATTTTTAAAAGATTTTTAGAAAAAAACTCCACCAGCTGCTCAGTTGACCGCTGTGTGGGCAGCGCTGCCCATTTGCCTCCGCCATCGTCATCTGTGGCACACCATGAAAACCTTCCTGCTCCAGCTGCTCTCTCTTTCTCGTGGCACTTCTCATCCGCTGATCCATACACCAGCCTCACCAGAGGAGTATTATCTGCCCTGGGCACTCGCACACCTTTTGACCTCAAAGAAAACCCATACTGGTGGGGAAGGACCGTAAAATCCACCTTGAGCGGGAGCCACCAAATGTGCGACCACTCACTCCATGGCCACCACCAGGAGTCCGGAGTGTGGCTTTGACCAGTGTCTTTGGTACATCTGTATAAATGTGCCCCAAATACGTGGTCTTCGCTGTCCAAGTTCTGCTGTTCCAAGGTACGTTACAAATGTTTCTGCAGTTGATTTATTTTTTACTTCAATTTGACATTCTTGTGAATTTTACAGAAGAAAAATAGTCTAATTTTGGATGAAAGCTTCTGTAAATTCCATGACTGTCATTCAGTCAGCCAATTTTCTACACATTATCCATTTCCTGGCCCCACCCTGTCTCTCCTCTCCACTTTCACCCAAAGTTATTTTCAGTCTTTTTTCCTCACCCAGCCCCTCACGTTGCTGAGCTACTGAGCCCAGGTACTGCTTTCCAGGGCTGAAAATATTTTCCCCCTATGCTAGCTGCTGTGAGATTCATGAGAACGGTTGGCTAATGAGGTCTCTTTAGATGTTGCTGAAGTTCTTGCTGCTGTTTTAGAATATTCATACACAATTCCCACTTCCTGCATGAAGTCCCTAGTCGGGTTGAAATATAGATTTCGACTTCTACCAGTGTCGAGAATGGTTGTCCAGAATTTGATGAATTGGATGAACTGAAATTTCTTCTGATTGAATGTTATGAAGTCAGAAGCTATTATTTTTGGTCTCTACCACAAACTCTGTTCCTTTGCCACCTACTCCATCCCTCTCCCTGGCAACCGTTTGATACAGAACCAGAGTGTTCACCATCATGTTATATTTGATCCCGAGATTAGTTTCCAACCTTTTACCCACTGCATCACTGAAAGTGCCTATTTCCACCTCTGCCACCTCACCCAACTCTGTCCTTGCCTCAGCTCATCTGCAACTGAAACCTTCATTTGTGCCTTTGTTACCTCTTGATTTGACGATTGTAATGTGCTGCCAATGCACTCCTGTATGACCTCTCGCATTCTACCCTGCATAAACATGAGGTCATCTAAAATTCTGCAGCCCTAACTCGTACCACATCCCCATTCACTCATCATCTCTGCTTGCTGACCTACATTGACTCCTACCTAAGTAACGCCTCAATTTTAAAATGATCATCCTTCTTAAATTTGTCCATGACCTTAGGCCTCCCTGTCTCTGTAATCTCCTCCAGCCCCACAGCCACCCCCCCCCCCTTCCGCCCCCCAAAAATATCCGCACTCCTCTAATTTTGGCCTCCTGAGCATCTCCAATTTTAATCGCTGCAGAATTGGCAACGAGGCATTCAGGATTTAAGCTCTGAAATTCCCCTTCTTAAACCTTTCCATATCTCTATCCAGCCTGTCCCTTTTAAGATGCTCCTTAAAACCTACTCCCTTGACAAGGCCTAACTACCTTCCCGTCCCTGCCTGTATTAGTGAGAGGCAGCATGGTTTTGTGAAGGGGAGGTCGTGTCTCACTAACTTGATAGAGTTTTTCGAGGAGGTCACAAAGATGATTGATGCAGGTAGGGCAGTGGATGTTGTCTATATGGACTTCAGTAAGGCCTTTGACAAGGTCCTCATGGTAGACTAGTACAAAAGGTGAAGTCACACGGGATCAGGGGTGAGCTGGCAAGGTGGATACAGAACTGGCTAGGTCATAGAAGGCAGAGAGTAGCAATGGAAGGATGCTTTTCTAATTGGAGGGCTGTGACCAGTGGTGTTCCGCAGGGATCAGTGCTGGGACCTTTGCTGTTTGTAGTATATATAAATGATTTGGAGGAAAATGTAACTGGTCTGATTAGTAAGTTTGCAGACGACACAAAGGTTAGTGGAATTGCGGATAGCGATGAGGACTGTCAGAGGATACAGCAGGATTTAGATTGTTTGGAGACTTGGGCGGAGAGATGGCAGATGGAGTTTAATCCGGACAAATGTGAGGTAATGCATTTTGGAAGGTCTAATGCAGGTAGCGAATATACAGTGAATGGTAGAACCCTCAAGAATATTGAAAGTCTGAGAGATCTAGGTGTACAGGTCCACAGGTCACTGAAAGGGGCAACACAGGTGGAGAAGGTAGTCAAGAAGGCATACGGCATGCTTGCCTTCATTGGCCGGGGCATTGAGTATAAGAATTGGCAAGTCATGTTGCAGCTGTATAGAACCTTAGTTAGGCCACACTTGGAGTATAGTGTTCAATTCTGGTCGCCACACTACCAGAAGGATGTGGAGGCTTTAGAGATGGTGCAGAAGAGATTTACAAGAATGTTGCCTGGTATGGAGGGCATTAGCTATGAGGAGCGGTTGAATAAACTCGGTTTGTTCTCTCTGGAATGATGAGGTTGAGGGGCGACCTGATACAGGTCTACAAAATTATGAGGGGCATAGACAGAGTGGGTAGTCAGAGGCTTTTCCCCAGGTAGAGGGGTCAATTACTAGGGGGCATAGGTTTAAGGTGAGAGGGGCAAGGTTTAGAGTAGATGTACGAGGCAAGTTTTTTACGCAGAGGGTAGTGGGTGCCTGGAACTCGCTACCGGAGGAGGTGGTGGAAGCAGGGACGATAGTGACATTTAAGAGGCATCTTGACAAATACATGAATAGGATGGGAATAGAGGGATACGGACCCAGGAAGTGTAGAAGATTGTAGTTTAGTCAGGCAGCATGGTCGGCACGGGCTTGGAGGACCGAAGAGCCTGTTCCTGTGCTGTACATTTCTTTGTTCTTTGTTCCTGATGTGGTTTGCCATCATGTTGTATTTAATAAAGCTTTGAACCACCTCAGGACATTTTGCTGCGGAAAAGGCTCCATATAAATACAAATTGTTGTTGTGAAGTCTCTTCCCATTCCATTCCCAATTCCAACATACACCCGCATCTTAATGTTGTAATTCATATAGTCAAAGGCCCTTTGGGACTGGGGTTCTGACAATGTCAATTCCCTGTAAGTGTACACCAAGAATAATGAATGTAGTGCCTTGAAATGAGTTTGATTAAGTAAATTGCCTCTGCTTACAAATAGGAGCAGTGCCGCCCATGTAACTTATAATATACTGCAACTTACCTTAAGTAAGGTACTGTAATTGGCTGAGTTTTCAATTGTATCAAATTTCAATGGATCTGTTTAATTATGAACTTCACTGTGGACAGTGGTGTGCTTGGTTTAGTTACAATGCAGAGGTTTCAAATATAGCCTTTTTCTTAATATTTTGAATTCATTCTGATTTAATATAATTACTAATTACAACAACTTGCTCATGTATATAGTGCCTTAAATGTATAAAAACAACCCAAGGCATTTCACAGAAGCATAATCAAAGAATGCATGCTAAGCCAAAGAAAGATATTTGGAGGGATGACAAAAAGCTTGGTGCAAGAAGTAGTTCATGACAATGATTTTGAAGGGGAGAGGGATTTGAAGAGGTTGAGAGAGGAAATTCCTTATCATAGAGTGAAGGTGGAGGGATGCATAAGATTTCAGAATCAGCGGAATGGAGAGTTCGGGGTGGGGAGGAGTGAGGCCACAAAAAGATATAACGGTGGTGGTTGGAATTTAAAATTTCAAGTCATGGGGCAACAACCGCCAATGTAGGTCAGCAAAGCTAGGGATGGTGAGTGAGCATGGTTTGGTGTGAGGTAGGGTACAGGCACAGATATTTTTATGAGCTGAAGTATGAGGGTGAAGGACGGGGAGACCAAGAGAGCATTGAAATAATAGGGAGCTGACTTCCGGTGGCGGCCATAAGGTGAACGGTCGCACATAAGATGGCTCCTGCTTGGGGATTTGTTTTTTTGCCCCTTTAATGGGTGCTGTTTAGGAAGAAAAGTGGTGTAGTTTGAGAGGTTTGGTTTGTCTTCCAACGTGTGATGTCTGGAGATTATAATACAAGGAACAAGTTGAATAAGGGGTCCTTGTCTGACTTGGAAGGCTCTCGTGTCGCAGGAGGGGAGAAAATGGCGGAGGCCCCTGTGTCATCATTGCCCTCTCAGTGGACAACTGAGAGGCTGGTGGTATTCCTAACAGGAGTTTAAGAAACAGAGACAAGCGGTCTCTGATGACTTGGTGAAGGCGATTGAGGTTGTGGTGGCACCCATTTAAAAAAGTATTTTTATTAAGGCATTTGTATAAACAGTAAATACAAACAAACCCAAGAGCAAGAACAATCAGGAACATCATAATAAATAAATAACTTACCAACACCCCAACCCTCCTGCCATTCTCCTCCTCCCGTCCTGACCTCCCCATTTTAGCCTCTTTTTCTCCTCCTCCTCCTCCTCCTCTCCCCCCCCCCCCTCACACACACCTGCTGACACCTCAATTATCCTTGAAGAAGTCATTGAACGACTTCCACCTCTGGGCAAACCCATCAACCGACCCTCTTAAGACAAACTTTATTTTCTCCAACCCGGTTTCAGTGGTTCCGAGTCCCTCCACTCCAGCAAGATCTGTCTCCGGCCTACCAGGGAGGCAAAGGCCAGAACACCAGCCTCTCTCGCTCCCTGGACTCCCGGGTCTTCCGACACTCCAAATATCGCCACTTTGGGACTCGGGGCTACCTTCACCATACACACCTCGAACATTATGTCCGCGAACGCCTGCCAGAGCCCCTTCAGTTTTGGCCTAATCCAAAACATGTTCGCAGGATCCCAGTGCACAGGCCACACCTGTCCTCCACCCCCTCAAAGAACCTGCTCGTCCTGGCCATCGTCATGTGCGCCCTATAAACTACCTTAAACTGGATATGGCTCAGCCTCGCACACGACGAGGACACATTCACCCTCCTCAGAGCCTCCTCCCACAATTCAGCCTCCATTTCCTCTCCCCAGTTCCTCCTCCCATTTCCATTTGACTTCCCCTGTTGGGGCTCCCTCACAATCCATTAGCTCCTTGTAGATCTCGGACATCTTACCCTCACCCACTCCTTCCCTCGAATAGTGGTGGCACCCATTTGTGTAACTTTGGATGGGGTGGAGAAACATGAGGAGGCGGAAAGCTCAATAATTCAGAAGGTGAAAGAGATGGTCACAGACCACAGTGGTCAAATCGTCTCTTTGTTGGCAGAGGTGGTGATGTTGGCAAAGGGACAGAAGATATTGAAGGCCAAGGTCGATGACCTGGAGAATCGCTCCAGATGTCAGAATTTGAGGATCATTGGGCTGCCGGAGGGCATAGAAGGTGTGAGTGCCATGGACTACGTGGCAAAGATGTTTGGGAAGCTGTGGGGAGGTGGTCTTCGCGAACCCCCCACCCACTGAAGTAGACTGGGCCCATCGGTCTTTGCGACAAAAGCCAAGGTCTAAGGAGCTGCCACAGGCAGTCATAGTCCGACTCCACAGATATTTGGCTAAGGAAAAGATCCTGAGATGGACAAAGAAGATTCGAGAATGTAGATGGGAGGGCCATCCCGTCTGAATCCACCAGGACGTTGGCGCGGTTCACTTGTACTTTTAAAAATCGTGAAACCGGCGTCGTGGCTGCTGAGGGAGAGAGAGATTGATATTGATATTTATTTATTGTCACATGTACCGAAGTACAGTGAAAAGTATTTTTCTGCGGCCAAGGGAACGTACACAGTACATACATAGACAAAAGAATAATCGACAGTACATTGACAAATGGTACATCGACAATTATTATCATAGATTATCATAGAATTTACAGTGCAGAAGGAGGTCATTCGGCCCATCGAGTCTGCACCGGCTCTTGGAAAGAGCACCCTACCCAAGGTCAACACCTCCACCCAATCCCCATAACACAGTAACCCCACCCAACACTAGGGCAATTTTGGACACTAAGGGCAATTTATCATGGCCAATCCACCTAACCTGCACATCTTTGGACTGTGGGAGGAAACCGGAGCACCCGGTAGGAAACCCACGCACACACGGCGAGGATGTGCAGACTCCGCACAGACAGTGACCCAAGCCGGGATCGAACCTGGGACCCTGGAGCTGTGAAGCAATTGTGCTATCCACAATGCTACCGTGCTGCCCCTAATAGTGATTGGTTACAGTACGGAACAAGGCCAAACGAGCAGCATAGGGCGTCGTGAATAATGTTCTTACAGGGAACAGATCAGTCCAAAGGAGAGTCGTTGAGCAGTCTAGTAACTGTGGGGAAGAAGCTGTTCCTATGTCTAGACGTGCGGGTCTTCAGACTTCTGTACCTTCTGCCTGATGGAAGGGTCTGGAAGAGGGCAAAGCCTGGGTGTGAAGGGTCTCTGACAATGCTGTCTGCCTTCCTGAGGCAGCGGGAGGTGTATACAGAATCAATGGGGGGGGTGGCACGTTTGTGTGATGCGTTGGGCTGAGTTCACCATACTCTGTAGTTTCTTGTGATCTTGGGCCGAGCAGCTACCATACCAAGCTGTGATGAAGCCGGATATGATGCTCTCTATGGCACATCTGTAGAAGTTTGTGAGAGTTGATGCAGACATGCCAAATTTATTTAGCTTCCGTAGGAAGTAGAGACGTTGTTGGGCTTTCTTGACTGTTGCATCAACTCGAGTGGACCAGGACAGACCGTTGGTGATGGTGACCCCCAGGAACTTAAAGCTATCGACCATCTCTACTTCGGAGCCATTGATGTAGGGGGGAGGGGGGGGGGGGGGTGTCGTGCTACGCTTCCTGAAGTCGAAGATCAGTTCCTTGGTCTTTCCGACATTTAGAGAGAGGTTGTTTTCGGTACACCATGCAACCAAGTGATCTGTCTCCCTTCTGTAGTCTGATTCGTCGTTGTTTGAGATACAACCCACCACAGTCGTATCATCTGCAAACGTATAGATTGAATTGGAGTTGAATCTCGCCACAAAGTCGAGTGTGTACAGGGAGTACAGTAAAGGACTGAGCACACATCCTTGCGGGGCCCCTGTGTTGAGGACTATTGTGGATGAGGTGCTGTTGCCTATCCTGACAGATTGCGGAATGTTGGTGAGCAAGTCAAGGATCCAGCTGCACAGGGAGGGGTCAAATCCAAGGCTGTAGAGTTGGTTATTAGTCTTGTTGGGATAATGGTGTTGAAGGCAGATCTGTAGTCGATGAACAGCAGTCTGACGTAGGTGGCCTTGTTGTCGAGATGTTCGAGAGTTGATTGTAGGGCCAGAGAGATAGCATCTGCTGTGGATCAGTTGACGAGGAGGTACGACATGGAGAGGAGCGACAGCGGGCTGCCGGGTGGGACACTCGGCGGGCTGGCTGGGGTGGGGGCCCTGCCAAGGCCAGGGAATGGGGGAACACAGAAAAGAAGCTGATTGGCTGGGGTGACCCCCCCCCCCCCCCCCCCGGGACTGGGGCGGTCTCCAGGCACGGACCGCTATTACGGCGGCCTTCTGCTGCGCACCCACTGACTAACCGATCTTGGCCCCTGGTTCTGCAGAGTGACACCGGCTGTATGGGCGCCCCCACACCCACACCCCACCCTCCTCCACAATCTCCCCTGCCTCACCCCTACCCCCCAAAACCACCACCCGGCCGCCACCCACCGGCGGCCCACCCAGGGCAAAACCCACAGTAGCCTCTATGGGGGTTGTGATGCACACCCTTGGCGAGAGCAGTGCCAGCCAATGGTACACCTGGCATCAGGGATGGGCAGCAAGGCCAAAGGCCCCCATGGGTCATGTGGGGGCAAAGCCCGCAGTGCCAACCGGGGCCACCATGTAGCCTGGTGGACCTGGCTGGGCACCTGGGGGTGGGCTGCGACTGTACAAACTGGAGCTGCTCGATGAGGGAGAAGCTGCAGCAGCGGATCGTGCCCCAGAGGGACAGGTGGCAGCCACCCAGGTTGAAGAACTGGCCGGCCAACAGGCCGAAGAGGAGGTGGTGCCAAGGAGGTGCTGCATGAGGCCTTGTGTGTACCGGCACCGCCTGCCATTTGAGGACCTGCCGGACCAGGCATGCCGTTGGGAACTCCGGCTGAGCAAGGAGACAGTATGACATATCTGCCAGATGATGACACATCTGGCACTGCGGGGGGGTATGGGGGAGGATACCAGCTCCCGTTGGCCATCGAGATGACAGCCGCCCTGAACCTTTTCGCGATGGGGTATTTCCACGTGCCAAGTGGGGACCTCTCCGGAATCTCACAGACAGTGCACAGGTGCATCCGTGTCACGGAGGCACTATATGCCCAGGTGACTCAGTGCATCCATTTCAATGTGAACAGATCCCACCAGGATGCCCGGGCAGTGGGGTTCGCTGCCATCGTCGGGATGCCCCGGGTCCATGGGGTGATCGACAGGATGCATGTCCCTGTACGAGCACCTGCTGATGACATGCCGCTCTACACAAACCAAAAGGGATACCGCTCGATGAACGTGCAGCTGATACATGACCAGCAGCTGCGCATCATACACGTCTGTGCCCGATAACCGGGCAGTGTGCACAATGCCTTCATCCTGGCACACTCGACAATTCCTGACAGGTGTGAGACGCCCCCTCCCTCCCCTCCTGGGCGACGGCGTTACCCACTGCAGTCGTGGCTGATAACACCTATCCGGAGGCCACAGATGCAGAGACGCGCTACAACTACTCCCATGCATCAACCAGGAGCAATATTGAGCAGTGCTTTGGCCTGAAGATGCGGTTCAGGTGGCTGGACCACTCTGGAGGGGCCGTTCAGTATGATGCTGAGAGGGTCGCCTGCAGAGTGGCGGCCTGCTGCATCCTCCACAACATCGCACAGCAGAGGGGCGATGTGTTGGAGGAGAAGGAACGCCAGGCCTCGTCCGCCGAGGAGGATGCGGGATGGCGGGAGGACATGGGGCCCAGGCAGGGACGGGAGGCCGTACGACGTGTGCACCACGGCCAACGCGTATGGGACGCTCTGATCGCCTCCGGTTCACCAACTGGTGGTTGGGGGGGGAGATTGGCCAGGGGCACAGATGCCGCATCCCAACCGCATACCCCCTCCAAACCCCACAACCCCCTCACTCTCCCGCCCCCGGGCCACACCCACCTCCAACTCCTTCTGTGATACATACCTGCTGCAATGGTGGGTAGGGGCACTGGGTTGGCAGTAGCAGCGGGTCTGGTCTATGGGATGGAGGATGATGACAACCCGCTCTGCGATGTGCTCCACGTCGTATGACTACGTCTGACTCCGGCCCATGGTAGCACTTTCCACCATCCACCTGGGTGATCCCTGCCAGCGAGCTGGCCATTCCATCACATTGCCCCATCCCTGGGGTGGCGGTAGTGGAGACGGTTGGGGGTGGGGGGACGCACGGGCCACCCACATCATCCGTCCATTCCCCCCAACCCCGGCCAGCCCACCTCTCACACCTATCTGACAGAACACTGAGACAGGTTGTAATGGTGGCAACCGGTGCTTAATGTGAACGAATATACACAGATTTGTGCCGTAGCCCCTATAATTAAACTGTGCCCTGCACCCGTGCCAGCTTAACTGGTTTCTAACTTACGGGCCCTCACGCTGCAACTAGGTGGTTCCCCAGACGGTACAACAGGAATGGAGCTGGCCTGCTGTGATTTCCGCCCTGTGATCTGGGTCCCTGTTGGCGGGCATCTTCGGGGGCAACCGGGACTGGATGGGCCCGGCTGCTACTCGGGTGTCCTGGGTGGCGTGGTGCACCCCATTGTTCCCACTGCCCCCAGATACGTCAGGGACAGGAGGGGGACAGTCCGAGGTGCTGCGGTGTTTGGCACCTCCCCTGCGGAAGTCACCAGCATTGGACCCATCACCTCCTCCCTCGGGGTGTCCGATAGGCTACTCCATGGGAGGGGGTGCGAGAGGAGCCAAACCC
This sequence comes from Scyliorhinus torazame, assembly GCF_047496885.1. NCBI lineage: Eukaryota > Metazoa > Chordata > Chondrichthyes > Carcharhiniformes > Scyliorhinidae > Scyliorhinus > Scyliorhinus torazame. The sequence continues at coordinate 153,640,620 of NC_092713.1, forward strand.
CAAGGCCCCCCCGACACCTGGCACTGCCAGTCTTGGAGGCCCATTCTGATCTCGATTAGGGTCTGCAAGCTCGCGGCCATGGAGCACAGGGAGTGGACCATCTCCATCTGGGACTGCACCCCATCATGCTGCGACTTCTGGGTGTGTGTCACATCAGCCAGTGAATGCGCGCTCTCTCTGTGGGACTGGACCACCTCCCTCAGTGTCTGCACCACGTCGGCCAGCGCCTGGCAATGCTGCCGGCCTTCCCAGCTATGGCCTGCTGTGACTGGACCACACTCAGGAGCGGCGCTGCAATTTCCAGGTGGCTCTGGGACATGGTCGCCTGTGAGGCAGAAACCCTGTCCTGGACCTTGGCCAGCACCTGCACAGAATGTCCCAGGCCTTGGAAATGCTGATCCATAGCCAAAGCCGTCGCCTCCCAATGCCTCCACCGCGGACGCCACCTGTGCGGTATTGGCCTGGGTGGCACACATTGTCAGCACCACCTCCTGCTGCTGCATGTGGACTACAGGAGCTGGATGCTCGCCGACAACCCCTCATGTGGTCCCTGGCTCTGCGACTCCACGATCGATGGGACTGTTTGTTGTAGAAGCTTGAGACCAGTCTGGACGTCAGCTACTTCCTCGGGTAATCCTGCCTCCACCTGCTGTATCACGACATATGTGTGGTGCGCACCAGATAGTGTCCCAGGAGCCTCTTCACTAACATGCCCAATTGAGGTGAGTGTCTCTGGGATAGCGGAGGGTGTTGGAGACAGCAGTGATGGGAAATCTGTGTCATCCTCCGACGCGAGCTCCGGGTTCCCGGAGTCTCGGGCGGAGAGCCGGTGTCCGAGCTGCTCTCCTCATCGCTGCTCGGCTCACTGGGGGGCTCCGGCTTTGACACTGGTTGGGGGGCGGGGGATGACAGATGGACCCGCCCCATCCCCAGCACGTCCTGTAAGACACAAGTCAAGACACATAGTTAGACTGCGGTCCAGAGCGGGGTGTGCGGGTGGGAGTGTGGTGTCACGGGGAACCATAGCTAAGCGGGATCTCACTTCCTCACCCGCGGCCGAGCTCCACCTCGGCGACCTCCCGTTCCTCCGGGCTGCAGACCACGTCCAGGGCCCTCTGCTCAACCATGGGGAAGGGCTGCAGGTCCAGTGGTCCCCCTCCAGTCTTCTCCCGCTACCGGCAGTTGTGCGCGGCCTCCTCCGGGGGGTGGGGGGGGTGAAACAAAAAACAACAGTGTTACACAGTCCAACTCATGCAGCCCAGGGGGTGGGTAGCTAGTGGCCTCAGTGGCCAGGGCAGCCGGCCATGGCAGCCGGTATGGGTACCGGCATGTGGTGCAGGGTGGGGGTTTGGCCGCCCTCTGGGTTGGCGGTGGGGGTAGGGTTAAATGACAGAAGTGATGGGAAACAAGATGAGGGCAGAGGTTATGCTCGAAAACTGTTGATTTTGATGCCCAGTCCGGTAGGCTGTTAAGTGCTAAATCAAACGATAAACACTGTACCGCGGGTTTATGTTGCGTTTCCTTGCAACACTGAGGAGGTAAAAGTCAGGGTGAGAATGGGATGGAGAATTAAAAGAACAGGCGAATGGACACTCGGGGTCATGCTTTCAAAAATCAAATTTAGGTTTTCACCTTGCACAAGTAGCTTTGACAAAGTGACAAAGGAACGCCACGCTGGCACAGTGGTTAGCACTGCTGCCTCACAGCTCCAGGCTCCCAGGTTCAATTCTGACTCCGGGTAACTGTCTGTGTGGAATTTGCACTTTCTCCCCTTGTCTGCATGGGTTTCCTCTGTGTTCTCCGGTTTCCTCCCACAGTCCAAAGGTGTGCAGGTTAAGTGGATTGGCCATGCTAATTTGTTCCTTAGTGTCCAAAAAGGTTAGATGTGGTTATTGGGTTATGGGGATAGGGTGGAGGTGTGGGCTTAAGTAGGGTCTCTTTCCAAGGGCCGGTCCAGACTCAATGGGCCGAATGACCTCCTTCTACACTGTAAATCTTATGATCATCCACTGGGGAGCTGGATGGGGCAATCAATGCCGTAGAATAAATTGAAACAAGTATTGATATGTTAAATCAATATTTTGTCTGGAAGGAATGTTTGGGATTTCAGACGATGAGAGGAGAGAAGGTAAAAGGGCAGGCATTGCATCTCCAGCACTTGCATGAAAAGAGTTGGGGAGGTGGTGCTGGGGGAGATTGCAGAGTGGATCAGGGATTCATGGAGAGAGCACTCCCTTTGGAAGGCTGAAAGGGGTGGCGAGGAGAAGATGTGTTTGAATCAAGGTGGCAGAATTGGTGGAGGTTGTTATTGTAACCAAGTTATCTGGTCATTTATTTAACTTCCTGTTTATGGGACCTTGCTCTGTGCAAATTAAGGGCTGTATTTGCTAACATTTGTAACTGCACTTCAAAATTAATGATTTGGCTGTGAAATGTCTGAGAAATCTTGCGGATATGCTAGCTGCACAAAGGTTTTTTTGACAGGGGTAATTTTCGATCATATTCAAGGATATGATTTCCTTTTATTTTGTGCATATTCCCAGATGCTAGCTGTGTCTGAGAGGGCTCTCTGCTTATGAACCTCCATTGATACTTGGGTGCAGTTGGCTACTCTGAAATGCCTAGAGTCATTTTAATCTCTCTTATCCCTCTGCCACTGCATGATGCTGCTCACTTCACCCCAGCCAACACTTTTTGCTCCTCTTGACTCTGCATCGTTTTATGCTGTGGACTCTCTACAATCAGGGGGCACTCATTGAGTTTCTAAAATCCTCTAAAACCACAAAGCACACAATCTCCCTCCCTGCCATCAAACATCTACTTGAAACTTATTTTTAACCATGTTTTCCACTACTTTTTTCTCCCTTCGCTGTCCTTCTTCTTGGTGTGCGCCTTTTGATGTGATCCCTTCCTTTCATTGTTCCTTCATTTCTTTCTCCCATCTCTCCACTCCATTTTTTTCATGTGCGAACTGCTCCAAAAACACAAGTGATTTAAGTTCTGCATGATTTGTTTTTATGTGCGTTTTTTGGAGTTATCCCCACCAACTGAGTCTGTGAAGACATTTTCGAGAATTCCTTACAATAATTTCAGCGTATTTTCTTAATTGTTCCATCACTCATGGGGTGACTGCCTGTTGCGAAAGAAACAAAGAGCTTCTTTTATATTGGTCTTCCTCACATTCCGATTCTGGAAGTTTGTTATTTAAATCCGTTTTTCATAGATTAAGATACTGTGTTGGCGGAATTTAAATTGAGAGACAACTAATATGAAGGCACCACAGAGAGATCTAACATGAGAGTTAATCACAAAGAGTGGATGAAAAAGACCTCTTGTGGCATTTCTATGTTTAAAACCATCTAAGCAATACACCCACATTCACGGGTCCTGCCACGGAAGTCCCAGAAGGTTGCTTAAGGAATGTATGTAATTTATTGATCCCACAATAAAATCACAACTTTAAAACTTTATTCTGTCACAATCATTTTAAATCCGCAAAAGGGCAAGCTACTTGCACATGATGAACCCCCTCCCCAATCTCCATCTCAGTTATTTTCTCCTCTTTGATCCATGCAGTAACACATTGCAACCAGGTGACTGCTTTCGGGTTAACTCAGTTATCCTCTGTTAACCAGCCAGCTAGCAACTCGGTTAACTTTGAGGTTTTTCAACCACTTGCGCAAACCTTCTTACCCCAACTTGCTGTTCCTTTACAGTGATTCAGCCGAGATTGGAACTCTGTTAAAAATATTTTTATTAAGCTTTGTCATTCTACATCAAAAAATACAAAAAGTACAACAAATGGGCAGCACTGTGGTGCAGTGGTTAGCACTGCTGCCTCACGCCGCCGAGGAACCGGGTTCAATCCCGGCCCTGCGTCACTGTCCATGTGGAGTTTGCACATATTCCCCATGTCTGCGTGGGTCTCACCCCCACAACCCAAAGATGTGTAGGTCGGTGGATTGGCCACCCTAAATTACTGCTTAATTGGGGAAAAAAAGAATTGGGCGCTTTAAATTTATATTTGTACAAAAAAATACAAACAACAATAAACTAAAAAAAGGAAACAATAATCTAGTAAACAAGCCCCCATTGCTCCTCCCACCCCCTTCCCCCCACCCCAATAGCTAACAGTGACCAATTCCTTGAAATACAATATAAATGGTTGCCATCTCCGATAGAACCCTTCAATTGACCCCCTCATGGTGTACTTGACCTTCTTGAGGTGCAAAAACTTCATTAAGTCACCCAGCAGCATGGTCGCACAGTGGGTGGCACTGTTGCTTTATAGCTCCAGAGTCCCAGGTTCGATTCAAGGCTTGGGTCACTGTCTGTGTGGAGTCTGCCTGTGATGAATGGTTACTGTACCCTTAACACCATGTAGGTGATTCCCGTTTAAGACTGGGTTTGGAACCCTGGGGGCTCCGCCTCCAGCTCCACCCACCAGGGAGCCGTATATAAGGTGACGCCCTGTAGGCGGCACTAAGTAAGCACACGTCTCTGTAGCTGGCTAGTCCTCTGCTTATTAAAGCCTTCATTTACCATTCCACACTCTCGTGTCGTTATTGAGGGCACAACAATTTAATAAGCAGACTACGTTAGGATTAGGATGGACGCCGGTCTCAAGCCAGAAAAACTCAACCTCGAAGCACGGACACGGAGGCCAAAGACATTTTTAAGTACTGTCTCCCCTGCTTCGAGGCCTACCTGGAATCCTCGGAAGCTCCCGTCCTAGGGCCTCGCAAGCTGCGCCTACTTCACACTCGGGTGAGCCATAGAATCTCCGCCATGATCGAGAAGGGGACCACTTACGACGAGGCAATCGAGATCCTACGAAAGCGTTTCGTCAAACCCATAAACGAGGTACATGCACGGCACCTGCTCTCTACCTGCCGGCAGCGCTCAGGGGAAACGCTGGACGAGTACGTGGAAAAGCTTACCACGTTCGCCAGGAACTGCAACCATCAGGATGTGACGGGGGCAGTCCACATGAACCTGCACATCCGAGACGCCTTCGTGTCCAGCATCATTTCGACCTATATCAGGCAGCGACTCCTCGAAAATGGAGCTAAAGACCTTTAGGACACTGTAACGCTCGCCACCTCACTGGAAGTGGCCCGGCACAACCTAGGCACGTACCCCGCGGACCCTGCGAGCCCCCCTCGGACTACAAACAGACTCGGCCACTCTATGGGTCTGCGCCGTGCAGCGACCTGCCCAGACCGGGGGCACACCGTGCTATTTCTGTGGGCAGGGCCAGCATCCACGTCAACGCTGCCCAGCCCGCTCCTCCATCTGCAGTGACTGCGGAAAGAAGGGGCATTTCGCGAGGGTCTGCCTGGCCAGGCCCAAGGCCCAGAAACAAAAAGCTCACCAGGCCCGAAAATCGAGCTCACAGTCCCATAGGCCCCACTACGCGGCTGCACACCGGCCGGACAGGCCCCTTTCTGACGCGTCATCGGCCTCATGCGAGTCATGGGGGTGACCATTTTGGCGGCGGCCATCTTCTAGACCCGACACGTGCGACCGACGGCGGCGGCCATTTTGTGAATCCGACTCGGCTGAGGACTCGGCCTGCCTGCAACTGGGATCGATCACCCTCGACCAATCGTGGCCAAAGCACCTGCGGAACTCCATGATGCAGGTCCAGATCAACGGGCGCGACACTCCCTGCCTCTTCGACTCCGGGAGCACGGAGAGCTTTGTCTACCCAGAAACGGTAAGGCGCTGCTCCTTGCTCACCTATCCCGCTTCCCAAACCATAGCCCTCGCCTCCGGATCCCACTCGGTCCAAATCAAGGGGTATTGTATTGAGAATCTCGCGATTCAGGGCGTTGAATATGCTCGTTTCATGCTCTATATCCTCCCCCACCTCTGCGCCCCCCTGCTGCTCAGTCTGGATTTCCAATGCAGCCACCGAAGCCTGACCCTGAAGTTCGGCGGACCCTTGCCCCCCCCTCACGGTATGCAGCCTTGCAGCACTGAAAGTTGCACCCCCTCACTATTTGTGAACCTCACCCCCGACTGTAAGCCCATCGCCACCAGCAGCCAGCAGTACAGTGCCCAAGATATGACTTTTATCAAGTCAGAGGACCAGCGTTTACTGGAAGAGTGGGTCATCGAGGCTAGCAACAGCCCCTGGAGAGCACAAGTGGTGGTAGTACAGTCCAGGGAACAGAAACGGATGGCCGTGGACTACAGCCAGACCATAAACCGCTTCATGCAGCTCGATGCGTACCCCCTTCCCCGCATAGCGATGGTCAATCAGATCGCTCAACACCGTGTATTCTCCACTGTCGACCTATAATCCGCCTACCACCAGCTCCCTATGCGACCGAAAGACCGCCTCTATACTGCTTTAGAAGCAGCCGGCCGGCTTTTCCACTTCCTCAGGGTCCCCTTCGGCGTCACAAATGGGGTCTCCGTCTTCCAGAGGGCGATGGACCAAATGGTGGACTAGTACGGCCTGCGGGCTACTTACCCGTACTTGGACAATGTCACCATCTGCGGCCATGATCAGCAGGACCATGACGCGAACCTTGAAAGGTTCCTCCAGACCGCCTGGGCCCTCAACCTGACCTACAACAAGGAAAAATGCGTTTTCCATGCAACCCGACTAGCCATCCTCGGCTACATCATGGAAATCGGGGTCCCCGGTAGCCTCAAGGCCGTCAAACAGTGCTTGGGGCTTTTCTCCTATTACGCCCAGTGGGTCCCCAGATATGCGGACAAAGCCCGACCACTCATAAAGACCACGACAATTTCCCTGATGGCTGAGGCCCGGTCGGCCTTCAGTCGCATCAAGGCCAACATCATCAAGGCCGCTATGCATGCGGTGGACGAAGCCATCCCTTTCCAGGTAGAGAGCGATGCGTCAGACATCGCCCTGGCTGCTACCCTCAACCAGGAAGGCAGGCCAGTAGCATTCTTCTCCGGGACCCTCACCGCCTCCGAGATTCGGCACTCTGCAGTCGAAAAGGAGGCACAAGCCATTATGGAGGCTGTGCGGCACTGGAGGCACTACCTAGTCAGTAGGAGGTTCACCCTTGTTACCGACCAACGGTTGGCAGCTTTCATGTTTGATAACGCACAATAGGACAAAATTAAAAATGATAAAATCTTGAGGTGGAGGATCGAACTCTCCATCTACGCGTACGATATTGAGTATCGTCCAGGGGAGCTCAACAAGCCCCCAGATGACCTGTCCCGCGGCACGTGCGCCAACGCGCAGGAGGATCGCCTGCGGGCCATCCACAATGACCTCTGTCACCCGAGGGCTACCCAGCTTGCCCACTTTATCGAGTCCCGCAACCTACCTTACTCCACCAAGGAGGTCAAGGCCATGACCAGGGCTTGCCAGATCTGCGTAGAGTGCAAACCGCACTTCTACCAGCCAGACAAGGCTCGCCTTGTAAAGGCCTCCGGGCCCTTTGAGCGACTAAGCGTGGACTTCAAAGGTCCCCTCCCGTCCACCAACCGCAATATCTACTTCCTAAACGTCATCGACGAGTTCTCCCGCTTCCCATTCACCATTCCCTGTCCCGACATGACCTCGGCCCCCGTGATAAAGGCACTGCACAGCATCTTCACCGTTTGGTTTCCCCGCTTATATCCACAGCGACGGGGGTACATCGTTCATGAGCGATGAGCTGCATCAGTATCTGCTCAGCAAGGGCATCGCCTCGAGCAGAACGACCAGTTATAACCCGCGGGGAAATGGGCAGGTGGAGAGTTTGGCAGTTTGGAAGGCTGTCCTTCTGGCCCTACGGTCAAGAAGTCTCCCAACCACCTGCTGGCAGGAGGTCCTACCCGATGCCCTCCACTCCATTAGGTCGCTTCTCTGCAGGGCCACGAATGAGACCCCTCACAACCGCTTGTTTGTCTTCCCAGGAAGTCCGCCTCTGGGGTCTCGCTTCCACCTTGGCTGACGTCTCTGGGACCTGTTCTTCTCCGGAGGCACGCGAGGAGCCATAAAACGGATCCCCTGGTCGAGAGGGTCCAACTGCTACATGCGAATCCCCGATACGCCTACGTCACGCACCCCGACGGCAGGCAAGACACAGTTTCCCTCCGGGATCTGGCACCCGCTGGTTCCCCCATTGCCCCCCCCCTCGCGATTTCCCTACGGGACCTGGCACCTGCTGGTTTCCCCACTGATGCCCCCCCTGGACCCCCACTCCGTCAGTAGACACCGATCGCGCCCCCCCCAAGCACCCCCCCTCCACACTCCCCGCCGACGGCGGCACCGCTACCCCCAGCCCCAACTATTCCCCCAACCAACCCCCCTGACCCCTGACCCCCTATCCCGACCCGGATGAAAGCTCCGACCACCGTGCTCCCGGATGTACCCTCACCCAAGGATGTCCGTGTCCGCCGCACCACTGCCCGAGCTGAGAAGGTCGACGAGGACGATCAGGCCGCCCAAAAGAATAGACATGTAATTCCACTTCACCCCCGAAGGACTTTGTATGTTTTTAAACAGGGAGCGAATGTGATGAATGGTTACTGTACCCTTAACACCATGTAGGTGATGCCCCTTTAAGACTGGATTTGGAACCCTGGGGGACTCCGCCTCCAGCTCTGCCCACCAGGGAGCCGTATATAAGGTGACGCCCTGTAGGCAGCACTCAGTAAGCACACGTCTCTGTAGCTGGCTAGTCCTCTGCTTATTAAAGCCTTCATTTACCATTCCACACTCTCGTGTCGTTATTGAGGGTACTACACTGCATGTTATCCCTGTGTCTGCATGGGTTTCCTCCGGGTGCTCCGGTTTCCTCCCACAAGTCCCAAAAGACGTGCTGTTATGTAAATTGGATATTCTGAATTCTCCCTCTGTGACCCGAACAAGCACCGGAATGTGGCGACTAGGGGCTTTTCACAGTAACTTCATTGCACTGTAAATGTAAGCCTATTTATGACAATAAATAAAGATTATTATTATAGCCACGCTGAGGCACAAGGAGTCACCAGACTCCAACTCAACAGGATTCGCCTCCGAGCAACCAACGAGGTGACGGCCAGGACATCTGACCACGCACCCGCCTGCAGCTCCGGGAGGTCCGAAACCCCAGATATAGCTGCTAAAGGCAGGGCTTCAGCTCAATGTTCAGGATTGCCGACATGGTGCCGAAAAAAGAGATGCAAAAGCCCACAAGCTTGGGACAGGAGAAGAACATGTGCGTATGATTAACAGGCCCCCCTGGAGCAGGAGGTTCACTAGATTAATTCCAGAGATGAGGGATTTGTCATATGAGGAAAGGTTGAACAGTTTATGCCGATACTCTCTGGAGTTTAGAAGAATGAGGGGAGTTCAAATTGAGATATACAAGATAATAAAATGGTATGGATAAAGTAGACGTGGAGCGGATGCTTCCTCTTGTGGGGTATTCTAGAACAAGAGGTAATAGTCTCAGGATAAGAGGTCGCAAATTTAAAACAGAGTTGAGGAAAAACTACTCCAAAGGGTTGTGAATCTGTGGAATTTGCTCCCCCAAGTGCGGTGGATGCTGGGACAGTAAGTAAATTTAAGGAGAAATTAGACCAATTTTTAATTGGTAATAGGTTGAAGGGTTATGGAGAATGGGCAGGACGATGGAGTTAAAGCCAGGATGAGATCAGCCATGATCGAATGGCGGAGCAGACTCAATGGGCCAAATGGCTTAATTCTGCTCCAAAAGCATGCACCACAGAAGGAGTGGAAGAGTAATCCATTTAGTCCCACTACCTTCTTCCTTCCTCAGAGCGCTGCAATCTTTTCCTTTTCGGATTTGTGGGGCAAAATTCTCCCGAAACGGCGCGATGTCCGCCGACTGGCGCCCAAAACGGCGCCAATCAGACGGGCATCGCGCCGCCCCAAAGGTGCGGAATGCTCCGCATCTTTGGGGGCTGAGCCCCAACATTGAGGGGCTAGGCCGACGCCGGAGGAATTTCCGCCCCACCAGCTGGTGGAAACGGCCTTTGTTGCCCCGCCAGCTGGCGCGGAAATTACATCCCCGGGCGGCGCATGCGCGGGAGCGTCAGCGGCCGCTGACAGTTTCCCACGCATGCTCAGTGGAGGGAGTCTCTTCCGCCTCCGCCATGGTGGAGACTGTGGCGGAGGCGGAAAGGAAAGAGTGCCCCCACGGCACAGGCCCACCCGCGGATCGGTGGACTCCGATCGCGGGCCAGGCCACCGTGGGGGGACCCCCCGGGGCCAGATCGCCCTGCGACCCCCCCCCCAGGACCCCAGAGCCCGGCGTTCAAAAGGTGGTTTAATCCACGCCGGCGGGACAGGCAATTTATCGGCGGGACTTCGGCCCATCCGGACCGGAGAATCCAGCGGGGGGGGGCCGTCAACCGGCGCGGCCCGATTCCCGCCCCCCGCCGAATATCCGGTACCGGAGACTTCGGCAACCGGCGGGGGCGGGATTCACGGCAGCCCCCGGCGATTCTCCAACCCGGCGGGGGGTCGGAGAATGACGCCCAAGGTCATTGGCAAAACAATCTGAGATGGAAAGAGAATGCTTTCGAACACAGTGAGTTGTGATAATGTGGAATGCACTGCCTGGAAATAACCAGTCTGTCTCTGTCCTAGTATTTTCCTCACTGTTTACTACATTTCTGATTTCTGCGCCTTCAAAATTGTTAGAATTGCACAAAATATAACCAAAAGAGCAGTAATCCTAAAACCATCCCATAGTGGACAGTACTATGCCCGTCGCTCCATTCTGAAAAACGACAATGGGTCTGGGCATGACAACATTAAGTTTTGGCTCCCCCAGACACAAAGTAGGCAGTAGGCTTGATGGAGGAGGCAATGAGGTGGAGCACTGAGTCACCAGCATTATGTAACATGAGTCCATCTTTGGAAAATGATTGACAGATAATGAATTCCCTTCCTCGTGTGCTAACCTCAGTACCCTACAGAAATGGAATTATATTAGGTGTGGTCCAGTGCAGCTTGCATTTGAAATACATCAGGAGTGTAGCATCACCAACAGTGCAATCTACAGTCAACTCTCGCAATTATAAAGATATTGTATCATAGTGACAAATGCTGTTATTCTGACACAAAACAATGTTTGATAATGAACAGATATGTTTATTTCCTCTCAGTAACTCATTTGTCATAAGTTGCACTGGCACACTGGTGTTATGTCATATATGGGAGTCCAGTACCTCTGTGAAATACTGTAAAATGCCCTTCTGTCACGCTGTGGGAGATGGGAGAAACCCAGCTACAATACTAGCAGTAACTCAAGATATGAATTTCAATGTAAAAGCACAAATAGAAAAATCCATTATCCACTAACCGCTGCGGCATGGTGGCACAGTGGTTAGCACTGCTGCCTCACAGCTCCAGGGTCCTGGGTTCAGTTTCGGCCTCAGATGACTGTGTGGAATTTGCACTTTCTCCCCGTGTCTGCGTGGGTTTCCTCCCACAGTCCAAAGATGTGCAGGTTAGGTGGATTGGCTATGCTAAATTGCCCCTTAGTGTCCCAAAGATTAAGTCGGGTTACGGGGATAAGGTGGAGGCTTGGGCTTAAGTAGGGTGCTCTTTCCAAGGGCTGGTCCAGACTCAATGGGCAGAATGGCCTCCTTCTACATTTTAAGTCTGTGATTGTAGTGTCTATGGGGGTCGACTATAAAGTATAATTTCAACAAATTTGATGCTCTAATATATTCCAGGTGACGATTTATTTGCATTACGACTCATCAAAACATGATGTTTATAAGCCATATATGTTCAAAAGCATGGTTTGTTCTCTACAGTACGTGCCAGAGAGAATTGATTGCAAATTATATTGCAGATGATAAATTTGCAATAAGGCAATCGGAGAAGTACTTCGAGCCAGAACAATTAAAACCCACCAGAAATTCAAAGAAGCTGTTAAAGAATTAAACAAATAACATTTTAATTTTGAAAATGCTAGAAATCTGAAGACAAGAATGGAGTGCAGGTGATAAATGGGTCCACACAAGGAACATTAAGCCAACTTTTTTTCCACAGATGCAGACTAGCATAAGTGTACTTTACCTGAATGCTCGTAGTATTCGGAATAAGGTAAATGAGTTGATGGCGCATATCATCGTGAATGACTATGATTTAGTGGCCATTACTGAAACATGGTTAAAGGATGGTCACGACTGGGAGTTAAATATCCAAGGGTATCAAACCTTTCGGAAGGACAAAGTGGATGGTAAGGGAGGTGGTGTAGCTCTGTTATTTAAGGATGACATCCGGGCAACAGTAAGGGATGACATCGGTGCTATGGAGGATATGGTTGAATCCATTTGGGTGGAAATCAGGAATAGTAAGGCGAAAAAGTCACTGATAGGAGTAATCTATAGGCCACCAAATAGTAACATTATGGTGGGGCAGGCAATAAACAAAGAAATAACAGATATACGTAGAAATGGTACAGCAGTTATCATGGGGGATTTTAATCTACATGTTGATTGGTTTAACCAGGTCGGTTAAGGCAGCCTTGAGGAGGAGTTTATAGAATGTATCCGCGATAGTTTCCGAGAACAGTATGTAATGGAACCTACGAGGGAACAAGCGGTCCTAGATCTGGTCCTGTGTAATGAGACAGGATTGATTCAGGATCTCATAGTTAGGGATCCTCTCGGAAGGAGCGATCACAATATGGTGGAATTTAAAATACAGATGGAGGGTGAGAAGGTAAAATCAAGCACTAGTGTTTTGTGCTTAAACAAAGGAGATTACAATGGGATGAGAGAAGAACTAGCTAAGGTAGACTGGGAGCAAAGACTTTATAGTGAAACAGTTGAGAAACAGTGGAGAACCTTCCAAGTGATTTTTCACAGTGCTCAGCAAAGGTTTATACCAACAAAAAGGAAGGGCGGTAAAAAGAGGGAAAATCGACCGTGGTTATCGAAGGAAATAAGGGAGAGTATCAAATTGAAGGAAAAAACATACAAAGTAGCAAAGATCAGTGGGAGACTAGAGGACTGGGAAATCTTTAGGGGGCAACAGAAAGCTTCTAAAAAAGCTATAAAGAAGAGTAAGAGATTATGAGAGTAAACTTGCTCAGAATATAAAAACAGATAGTAAAAATTTCTACAAATACATAAAACAAAAAAGAGTGGCTAAGGTAAATATTGGTCCTTTAGAGGATGAGAAGGGAGATTTAGTAATGGGAGATGAGGAAATGGCTGAGGAACTGAACAGGTTTTTTGGGTCGGTCTTCACAGTGGAAGACACAAATAACATGCCAGTGACTGATGGAAATGAGGCTATGACAGGTGAGGACCTTGAGAGGATTGTTATCACCAAGGAGGTAGTGATGGGCAAGCTAATGGGGCTAAAGGTAGACAAGTCTCCTGGACCTGATGGAATGCATCCCAGAGTGCTAAAAGAGATGGCTAGGGAAATTGCAAATGTACTAGTGATAATTTACCAAAATTCACTAGACTCTGGGGTGGTCCCGGCGGATTGGAAATTAGCAAACGTGACACCACTGTTTAAAAAAGGAGGTAGGCAGAAAGCGGGTAATTCTAGGCCAGTGAGCTTAACTTCGGTAGTAGGGAAGATGCTGGAATCTATCATCAAGGAAGAAATAGCGAGGCATCTGGATGGAAATTGTTCCATTGGACAGACGCAGCATGGGTTCATAAAGGGCAGGTCGTGCCTAACTAATTTAGTGGAATTTGAGGACATTAACAGTGCGGTAGATAACGGGGAGCCAATCGATGTGGTATATCTGGATTTCCAGAAAGCCTTTGACAAGGTGCCACACAAAAGGTTGTTGCATAAGATAAAGATGCATGGCATTAAGGGGAAAGTAGTAGCATGGATAGAGGATTGGTTAATTAATAGAAAGCAAAGAGTGGGGGTTAATGGGTGTTTCTCTGGTTGGCAATCAATAGCAAGTGGTGTCCCTCAGGGATCAGTGTTGGGCCCACAACTGTTCACAATTTACATAGATGATTTGGAGTTGGGGACCAAGGGCAATGTGTCCAAGTTTACAGATGACACTAAGATAAGTGGTAAAGCAAAAAGTGCAGAGGATACTGGAAGTCTGCAGAGGGATTTGGATAGGCTAAGTGAATGGGCTAGGGTCTGGCAGATGGAATACAATGTTGACAAATGTGAGGTTATCCATTTTGGTAGGAATAACAGCAAAAGGGATTATTATTTAAATTATAAAATATTAAAACATGCTGCTGTGCAGAGAGACCTGGGTGTGCTAGTGCATGAGTCGCAAAAAGTTGGTTTACAGGTGCAACAGGTGATTAAGAAGGCGAATGGAATTTTGTCCTTCATTGCTCGAGGGATGAAGTTTAAGACTAGGGAAGTTATGCTGCAATTGTATAAGGTGTTAGTGAGGCCACACCTGGAGTATTGTGTTCAGTTTTGGTCTCCTTACTTGAGAAAGGACGTACTGGCACTGGAGGGTGTGCAGAGGAGATTCACTAGGTTAATCCCAGAGCTGAAGGGGTTGGATTACGAGGAGAGGTTGAGTAAACTGGGACTGTACTCGTTGGAATTTAGAAGGATGAGGGGGGATCTTATAGAAACATATAAGATTATGAAGGGAATAGATAGGATAGATGCGGGCAGGTTGTTTCCACTGGCGGGTGAAAGCAGAACTAGGGGGCATAGCCTCAAAATAAGGGGAAGTAGATTTAGGACTGAGCTTAGGAGGAACTTCTTCACCCAAAGGGTTGTGAATCTATGGAATTCCTTGCCCAGTGAAGCAGTAGAGGCTCCTTCATTAAATGTTTTTAAGATAAAGATAGATAGTTTTTTGAAGAATAAAGGGATTAAGGGTTATGGTGTTCGGGCCGGAAAGTGGAGCTGAGTCCACAAAAGATCAACCATGATCTCATTGAATGGTGGAGCAGGCTCGAGGGGCCAGATGGCCTACTCCTGCTCCTAGTTCTTATGTTCTTACTTTATTTTACTGAAATTTTCTGCTTGTTGAAGGACTGACAATCTGCGTTTTCAATGAGTTGGGAAAGGGGAGGAGGTTCAAAAGCTTCTATCTTATTTTTGGGTTCAGATGGTGATTGGGAAGGCCCTCATTGTTTGAGGTTATGTGAAGTCCTTCAATTAGAACATTATCTTCACACCATTCCCTGGTGGTTCTTTAAAATAGTAACCACACAGGTTATAAGCCAGGCCAGTGGTTTTCCTGTGTCACAGAAAATGTAAGAAATCCTTGCAACACAATGGAAAGGTCTCCTGTCATGAAAACTGAATAAGAATCATTCAGTCCCTGCAAACCAGTGTCCCGAATGAGAAATCATCTCTTTATTTGTGTACTCTTCATATTTTAGTTATTAAGAATTCTTTCCCCATTAATTTGGCGTTTTCAAATAGTGATCACAAAAGCAAGCAAGCAAACCTGAAAAGGTTTACCACCTTACCTAAAGAAGTTAAAGATACCAAAAGACCATTTTACTCTCCAAGGTCCTAACTTGCCCACTTTAGCATCTAGTCACATTTTCACACAAACACATCGATTAGGAGTTGGCCACTTTGCCCTTTTGAGCATGCGCCACCATTCATTAAGATCATGGGGATATGATTGTAACCTTAACCCAACATTCCTGCCTGCCCTTGATAACCTTTCTCCTCCTTGTTAATCAAAGATTTTCAGTGTCTCCACTATTGCCTTTTAATTAAAGTAGGTTAATGTCCTGTGACCCTTTCCTGACTGAGTTTTTAAATAGTTATGGCTTTAACTTTATACACAAATTAATATTTGATTCCCTTTAGCTGTTTTGTTTCTAATTTAACCATTTTGTTCAATTGAACCTTTTTCATAGTCGAACCCAAGCCGAACAATGAAGAAAATCAGTATATGAAAATGCTTAAATTGGAATAAGACATATGTACAAGTGATCTGATTGAGACCTGAGCAGCCTCAGGAATTCAGAGCTGAGAATTTTAGGTAGTTTAGTTTATTTGTAGTTTTACTGGTCTCAGCAAATTGTGCATTTAGAGTTCAGCACTTGCCATAAACTGTAGCCTCTGAACCTGTCCAGTTAACAACAGCTTGCATCTTTGTACCAGCACAATGTCCCTGATGGCTTTGCATGAGTAATCAGTCAAACATCGACAGAGAGCCCAATAAGGTGATAGTAGGAGGGGTGACAAAACTTGACTAAATTGAGGTCTCTTTAAAGGAGTCTTAATGACAGGAAGAAAGATGGAGAGGTACAAGGATGGAATTGCAGAGCCTGGACAACTGAAAGCACAGGGGCAAATGTTGGGGCAAAAAAAAGCATGCAACAGCAAAAGGCCAGAGTTAGAGAAATGCAGAATTCCTTGAGGGGCATAGAAGCATAAAGGGTTTATAACTTAAAGATTAGAATTGTAAAGCAGGAATATACTTGCAATTTTCAGACAATAGTTTGCAGTTCTTGGAGCAATCCATGGAGGTGGCTAATACCCGAGGACATGAATGTGCCAAATAAATAAAAGTCCTTTCTTTCAGATGACAGCAGAGTAGCACAACTAGACTCCGGCTTCAATTGTCAAACTAATTTATTGAAGAGTAATAGAACAAGCACATTGATCCAATACCACAAATATATGCTTACAGTTGTAACTTAGCTCAGCTCCTCAGGTGATAGAAAGTAATTAAATAATTTTCAGCTGCTATGCCCAACTATGATATAAGAAACATTCTTACAGAGCAGTTATTTTTCCCCTTTGTGTGCAGAAGTTATCTGGATGCCTGTCTCTTTAGAGACTGCAGACGTATTCCAACATGAGAAAGGAAGACAGATAAATATCAAGGTGACTGGAACCTGTTGATTTTAAATAACTTCCAAATTCAAAAAGAGCTGCCCCGATCAAAATAACACTTGAATGAAATCATACAAAATTTTAGGTGAATTGAATAAATTGGGCCCTCCCTTTAGTCCCTACCTGACGACAAGCACTGATTTGGCAACAGTTTTATCAAAATGAGCAGCAACATTCTACCGTGAGTGAGTTTCTGAACCCATTTTGTACCCTGACAGAATTGAATAATACTTAGCAGCAGAATCGTAACCACAATGACTTTCATGTTTTCTGCACTGTACTGAAAATTACGCGCGGCAAAACTAGTACAGAACACTTAACACCCTTCATGTGGAATTCCTGTGCAATTTTGATAATGGCTTCAATCCGTTTAAAGTGAGTTATTACAGCAGAGTTTCAAGCTTAGCTTATCGTGTATTATACCTTACAGTAATGATCAGTACATTCCACAAATCAAGGGGCAGAATTGTATAATCATTATGGATAAGATTATCTAACAATGAACATTTTTTTGGCACAAAAAATGTATTCAATAAATGCCTCAGCCCATTCCAATTTGTTGACAGCTTTTTGCATAAACTGTTGGATGCTGATGCTCATCAAGTATTATAGTAGGTCTTGGATACCAGTAGAACAGTTTTTCTTTTATCTGTGGCTGCACTGTTTTGTGTGTGAGTTATCGATGCCAGTCTTCTCTGAGACGAGTACTATCACTTATGAAATTTTATATGATTAATTAATGCGATATGGGTGGCGCCAGTTAAGGTCAGCATTTTTTGCTCATCCCTAATTGCACTTGAAACATTGGTGGTTCTTGAGTGCAACTGTGTGGCTTGCTGGAGGCCATTTCAGAGAAAGAGTAAACCAAGGGTCGCAAGTCACATGGAGGCCAGAATGGGTCAGGAAAGCAAATCTTTTTCCCTAAAGAACATGAGTGAATTTGATGGATTCTTGGGACAATCCAGTAGTTTCATGATCATCATGACTGACATCAGTTCTTTATGACAGATCTTATTTAACTAATTTAATTTAAATCCTCTAGCTGGCATGCTGAGATTTAAACATGTGTCTCTGGACATTAGTCCAGGATTTCTGGATTACTAACCCAGTAACATCATTTACTTGGGCCATAACTTCCTCGGAGCGGCAATCGGCGTCGGATTATCTGCGCTACATTTCCTGTCTAGCCTGACCTTCCTGACTCAGGCAGCGCATTGGGTCCCTGAGTCCAATGAGGGAGGGCATGCCCTCCCCCCATTTTTACGGCACTAGCTGTTGTAAAGCAGGTGTGTTTAAAGGTCCCATTGAAAATAACAGGCCAGGGTGTGTTTAAAGGTCCCATTGAAAATAACAGGCCAGGGTGAAGGTAAATGGATGGGATTAGGGAGGGGGGGGGGTCAGAAATCGAGGAGGGATGGAGGGGGTGGGGAGTCCCATGCAGGTGGGAGTCGGTGTGGGGAATCCCAGGGAGGGGGTGGGGTCCCCAGGGAGTCAGGAGTGTGGAGGGGTGTCTCGTGTGGGAATTGGTCTGAATGTTCAAAATAATTACACAGTAGTTAGAAGTGGTTTAATTTCTTTTATCCTTTTCTTTTTTTTTTAATTTAGTGTACCCAATTCATTTTTTCCAATTAAGGGGCAATTTAGCGTGGCCAATCCACCTACCCTGCACATCTTTGGGTTGTGGGGGTGATACCCACACAGACACAGGGAGAATGTACAAGCTCCACACGGACAGTGACCAGAACCGGGTTCGAACCTCGGGCCTCCGCACCGTAGTCCCAGTGCTAACCACTGAGCCATCGTGCCACCCTACCCTTTTCTCAGTGACTATTAGCATGGCACTGGCAGAGCCATCCAACGTTGGTCATTAAAATTGTTTTGTCAGATAGTTCCCTGCGCAATTGTCCAGGGGAGCTTAGAGCTTCTGAACATTTGCCACATAAATCCTGGGAACCTCCAAGGGGGATTCCCAGCTGATCTTTTGAATACTCCCCTCCCCCCAAATCTGACACTGGGGAGCCAGGAAATTATGAGCCAATGACTATGTTTCCACATCCTACGCACTTCAAAAATATGTTTTCTATGACATTGTGTGTAACTCTAAAATTGAGAGAGAAACAACTCAATTTGACATCTCCCCATCCCACCGGTCCATGTCCAGCTGCTCAATGCTTCCTGATTGTCAGATGGTACAGGGACAAGGTGAAATTTGAACTATATGACTTGTGTTAGTTTGAAGATCTTAGCACTTGTGCATCAGCTATTCAGGTGTGTCAGAAGTTCAGGTGCCTACATGGCCTTGCTCAGGGGGTATTTAATTTTCGGATTTATATTAACTTATTCAAAACAATTCGATTTCCCAATGCGAGTACAACCAATTGATGTAATGTGCAAGTGTTTTGAGTGTCTGTGTACGTGTGTGTGTATGTGCCACTGGAAAACTACAACCAGGTCTCTCTTTCAGTGCCAACGGTGTGAGTGGGAAGGTTAGAAAACTGTCTGCTGCATTGTTCTCTTGGCTCCCCATGGACATGAATTGAACTCATGTCCCCCAATAGGGTGCAGGTTTCTGTCGGTTCTCGGGGTAATGAGTTTGAAAAAATCTCAAAACAATTTCCAAGTGGACCCACAGAATGAGAGACCACAAAGTAACTAACCTGTAAATTTTACGACAACAACCACAGAATATATTGGACAATCGCAGCAGGTCTGATAGCATCTGTGGAGAGAGAAGGGAGCTAACCTTTTGAGTCTGGATGACTCTTTGTCAAAGTCATCCACTCGAAACGCTAGCTCCCTTCTCTCTCCACAGATGCTGTCAGAATTGCTGCGATTGTCCAGTATTTTCTGTTTTTGTTTCGGATTCCAGCATCCACAGTAATTTGCTTTTATCTGTAAACTTTACTCCCTGCCCAGATGATGTTTGGCTTGGGAGAGTGCAATCCAGACCACTGGGGCAAAAAGTAAAAACACAGTGTGGTTCATCACCTTAGTCAATATATAGATTCGCTCAAAAATGGAATGGGAATTCTCCCTGTGTTTGCGTGGGTCTTAACCCCCACAACCCAAAAAGATGTGCAGGGTAGGTGGATTGGTCACGCTAAATTGCTAAATTCTTTCCTTATTTGGAAAATAAGAATTGGGTACTCTAAATTTTTTTTTTAAAGAAATGGGCAGTGTACCAGACAGCAAATGCATCATTGTGGAATTCCAGTCAGCTCTACGGTGTGCATGAACCAAACGGTTTCACTGTATCAATTATTCAACAAAAACGTCAAAACTGGTGCAAGGTATGGTGAAGAAACACTTGGATATAATGGGATCACTTCCTTTTTAACAGGTGTATCGCCTGGTTAAAACTGCACATCCACTAAATGGTGAATGCAGGACACCACTTACAGTGCACACAATGTTACATTATATGCTGTCGGTTTCAGATACACAACAAAGAGCAGTTTCTGCTTTCTACTCCAATGCCAGGTGACCTAGCCATTCCAGAAACTTAAGCTTTCAATCCAATTTATTAGCAAAAATGAAGTGTTGGTCAATATCTGTAAATTCTTAAACACATGATCACTAATATCTATTATTAATAATACACACCACAGGAAGCAGCCATCTCTAATCATTAAACATAAGGTGCAATACATCATTCAATAGTTCATACCTTTCAGTCACTGAGGAGATCATCCACATTACAGAAGTTTGAAAATAGAAGTCAACATTTGTGCTTTGGAAGATTATGAAATATTGAATTGTTGGTTGTAATGCCATCTTTCAAGGTATTAGGTTAGGATGCTTAAATCAGCAGTTCATTATTTAGAACTTATGAACTTAATTAAGCCTCTTGAATTGTATCGTCTGTGATTTCCCAACAGTAGCAGTGAAGGCCAGTTCATAGCACAGGGACAGGGGTAGAGAGTCTGCATTCTTCTCTACAAATGAACAAACATGAAAGGAGCATGCAGGTTTTGTTGGTCAGCAAGCATGCTAAGTTTGAGCAGGAACAACAATCTGTTTAAAACACAGCAGGGAAGTCTGGCAGGCATCTTACTCCTCTGCGTCTTGACATGCAAGGTATGCAACTATTTTATAAAGCGCAGATCAAAAGGGGCCTTTGGTGTGCATGTGTTTCTCTCTTGAAGCAGGTTACCATGGTTATATTAACAAAGACAGATTGGTCTACAATCTGTGAATGAATATAAGAACATCATTTCATCTTCTTACATATATTTTTTTTACAAAGACAAGAGCTGGAAGCACTTCATAAGTGTCTGTGTTTTCCATCCTAATAGGCGAATGTGATACCATATGTGACTTGATGGCCATTGTCCCATGCATACAAGATACGCTCTTTGGGGTTGTAGTCAATCTGAGTGGTGTAAGAGTACTCGTTGGTAAATGGCAACCTCGGATTGATTTGAGTGTTTGTATGGGTGTCAAAAGCATACGAAATATTGGCGTGCTTGTTATTGTAGCTGTCCACTGCATACAGCACACCACAGACGATGAAGCAGTTGCCATAATGGTTTTTCCTCAGGCCGGTCCTCCAGGTGGTCTCTTTCTGTATGGACAGGTCAACGATGTTGAGTCTGCTGATGATTATGACCTCTTGCAAGGAGCCCACATCATCAATGGCTGGATAAATCACCCACAAACCGTTCTCATCGACAGCAAAGTCTATGTCAGAATAGCCCCTCCACCTCCAGGGAGTGGCCTCATTATACACTGCATCGTGAAGCAGGGTCCAGGCAGCCACATACCTTTGCTTCATGTCATACTTGATTATATTACGCGTGAAAGCTCTGTTGTAGTAGAAAGCTCCAGCATATACCACGTGGCCAGTCCCAATCCAATTGTAGGGGAGTTTGTAAGAGTTACTCCAGCGACCTGGAAGAAGATGTAACGGGTACATTCAAGATTACATTTCTGGTACTGCCAATCTTTTTCCCTACTTGGGAATATTGGCTCTTGCTCAGGTTACATAAGCACCAGCTACTGAACCAGCACTTTGCCCAAGTGGCCATTCTCCATGTGTGTGAGCCTGACAATTAATATTACCAAGCAGTACACACAAGAGGGGAATAGGAAGGCCATTCAGCCTATTCTGTCATTCAATCATATCAAGCTTAGTCTGCACCTTAACTCCATCCCTACTCGCTTTGGTTCCATAACAGTAGATCCTGATCTTGCCTTGCCCTGCCTGGTATGCACAGATGTCAATGGATTTAAATAGTGTTCAATGTAGTACCGCACCTCCCAGCAATGCTGAAGCCAACGTCAGCAGCTATAGCTGCAATCAGTTAACTCCTCTTATTTTGTGTGACTCAACTCTAAAGTAAGTAATGCATTTACCAATTGAAAAATAGTTCAAAACAGTCTATTTCGGTTTTGGAATATCTGAAATCTGCATTAAATCATTTACATATTTCTGTCACAGATCTTGAGAGTATGGATGCTGTTACGACACCTGGGCAAGTGCACGGTCAATTCCAGCCCCACTTGTCCTCGAGTCACAACACAAGTGAATAAACCAATAATTCTTATAAAAATACCTGAAATCTTTGACCCTTGGCTGTCCAATAATTACAGTCACCAGGTTTGTAAGTTTAAACACAATTAC
The DNA here is from genome assembly GCF_047496885.1 of Scyliorhinus torazame. Lineage (NCBI taxonomy): Eukaryota > Metazoa > Chordata > Chondrichthyes > Carcharhiniformes > Scyliorhinidae > Scyliorhinus > Scyliorhinus torazame. The sequence continues at coordinate 153,663,005 of NC_092713.1, forward strand.
TGTTCATTTAGAAATGAAATACACAGCAAATACAGCTGCTTAACGACAAGCTAATACCTGACTCCCCCTTTAACTGCCCCGCCCTCTACCCGCACACACAAAACAGACAAACATAGAGGGGTGGAAAAGGGTAAAAATAATAAGGATTAAGTTAAGAGTCCTTGCTTCAAATGACGAGTTCTTTAGTGCACTTTCTTCACAGTATGAGCATGGATTAAAGTCTCTGGTTTCAGCCTGTAATGATCTTCCTTGCAGTTAGCAATATCTTATTCACAGCTCTTCCAGGAGAGACCCCTGGCTTCACATCAGTTTTTACTGCAGAGAGAGTTATCAGATTCTGGTTTCTGCTTGAATCAGCCTTTTCTGCAAAGAGAGTTGGTTCCCAAAGTGACCTTTTGGAGAAAGTTACCTGGTTGTTTCTGGAAAAAACAGAGTGGGGGAAAAAAGAGAGGTTCTCTCCCTTAGCTGCCAAAGCAAAACTGAAAGCTCCTAAGGTCTCTGAACCATATCAGTGGGACCAGATCCAATCACCACCTGTTATCGGACAGAGCACAGCCTTTTCGGCCACTTCACTGGCCATCAGCCACATCAATCAAACAGAGTCGTCACTGATCTCTCCTGCTGCTGCAATCCTCTGCTGGAATCAAAAGCATAGGCTACCTGCCAGCTGCTTTGCGTTAAAGCCAGAGGTCCATTAATCAGCCATGATTAATGTAACAGCAAGGGGCAGCATGGTGGCGCAGTGGTTAGCATTGCTGCCTCACGGAGCTGAGGTCCCAGGTTCGATCCCGGCTCTGGGTCACTGTCCTTCTGGAGTTTGCACATTCTTCTCGCGTTTGCGTGCGTTTCACGCCCACAACACAAAGATGTGCTGGGTAGGTGGATTGGTCATGCTAAATTGCCCCTTAATTGGAAAAAATGAATTGGGTACTCTAAATTTTTTTTAAAAATGTAACAACAAAAATAAAAGAAAGGGGAAATAAGGGAACAGACAAGAAGGATCCTTAAAATGCCCAGAAACAAGTTGCAGTCGGGAATGCTATTGAATGATTTGAATGGCTTAGATTTGGAATACTAATGAATACCTTGGAGTGAGTTAAAGGCTAGAATCTAATTTAGCAGATTGGAACAATCTGTATGTGTATCCAGTTTCTGGGTCAGGTCTAATTCAGGAGTTTAGATGATTTATAAATGAAACATGAATAACTGACCGTGACAGACATGATAGAATTTAATCAATGGATTTTTCTGGAACATAGAATACATAGAATTCCTACAGTGACGCAGGAGGCTATTTGCCCCATTAAATCTGCACCGACTCTCTGAAAGAGTACCCTACCTAGGCCCACTCCCCCACCCTAACCCTGTAGCCCCATGTAATCTGCATATCTTTGGACACTAAGGGACAATTTAGCATGGCCAGTCAACCTAATCTGCATATCCTTGTACTGTGGGAGGAAACCGGAGCACCAGGAAACCCACACAGGCAAGGGGAGAATGTGCAAACTCTATGTTTTTTAGAACATGGAATTCCTACAGTGCAAAAGGAGTCTACTCATGTAGAGTAACTGATTTTTTAATTATTATTTATTTACGGGATATGGGCGTTGCTGATTAGGCCAACATTTATTGCCCTTCATAAGGTGGTGGTGAGTTGCCCTCTCGAACCGCTGTAGTCCTTGAGGTGTAGGTACACCCACTGTACTGTTAGGGATGGAGTTCCAGGATGTTGTCCCAGCGACAGTGAAGGAGCGGAGATATATTTCCAAGTCAGGATGGTGAGCGACTTGGAGGGGAACCTCCAGGTGGTGAGGTTCCCACCTGGGAACCTCACCACCTTGTCTTGTCCTTCTAAATAGTAGTGGTCGTGTATTTGGAAGGTGTTGTCGAAGGAACCTTGGTGAGTTACTGCAGTGCATCTTGTAGATGGTACACACGGCTGCCACTGTTCATTGGTGGTGGAGGGTTTGAATGTTTGTAGGAGGGGTAGCAATCAAGCGGCTGCTTTGTCCTGGATGGTGTTGAGCCTCTTGAGTGTTGTTGGAGCTGCGCTCATCCAAGTAAATGGAGAGTATTCCATTACACTCCTAACTTGTGCCTTGTAGATGATGAACAAGCTTTGAGGAGATCAGGAGGCAAGTTACTTGCCGTAGGATTCCTAGCCTATGACCTGCCCTGGTAGCCACAGTAATAATGTGGCTAGTCCAGTTCAGTTTCTGATCAATAGTAACCCCCAGGATGTTGATTGTGGGGGATTCAGCGCTGGTAATGCCATTGAATATCAAGGGGCGGTGGTTAGATCCTCTCTTGTAGGAGATGGCCATTGCCTGGCACTTGTGTGGCGCAAATGTAACTTGTCACTTGTCAGCCCAAGCTTGGATATTGTCCAGGTTTTGCTGCATTTGGACATGGACTGCTTCATTATCTGAGGAGTCGCGAATGGTGCTGAACATTGTGCAGTCACCTGCAAACTTCTGACCCTATGTTGGAAGGAGGTAATTGATGAAACAGCTGAAGATGGTTGGGCCTAGGACACTAACCTGAGGAACCCCTGCAGTGATGTCCTGGAGCTGAGGTGATTGATCTCCAACCACATCAATCATCTTCCTTTGTGCCAGGTATGACTGAAGCTGTAATGATTGCAACTCCTGTCTGAACACCTCAGTTATCTGTCATGTTGCAATTCTAGTGTATCAGTTGCAGAGACTTAAAAGAACTTGACAAAGTTCAACAAAAATCAGATTGCAGCCAAGATCTTCTTCCGGGTGCTCTGGTTTCCTCTGACAGTTCAAAGATGTGCAGGTTAGGTGGATTGGCTGTGTTAAATTGCCCTCAGTGTCCAAAAAAGGTTAGGTGGGGTTACTGGGTTACAAGGATAGGGTGGAGGTGTGGGCTTAAGTAGGGTGCACTTTCCAAGGACTGGTGCAGACTCGATGGGCCGAATGGCCTTCTGCATTGTAAATTCTGTGATTCTATGATTTGGAAGATGATTTTCTGGTGCCTTGCTCAATGGTCTCACCAATTCCATGCCAACAGATTTGACAAGCAAGAACACAGCTGGCATTACTCTAGAGCCAGTTGATGGGGTGGTAGTCAGAAGAATTGTAGGATTACTTGTCCAGATTTTCCACTTTTATTCCACATACTGTATATAATGTAGTTGAAATCAGGACCTTGAGGCACAGGGAACCACCAATGTCAACTGCCATTAAGTCATTTCCCCACCACAAGCACTGTAGTTCCACCACATTGACAAAAAATTGCTCTCACTCAGCAGACAGAAAATCGATGGAGCCTAATCTTCTTGGGAATATACAGGTCATGGTGCACATCTCGCTTTCTTTCTTCACTGTCACTTCGGACCATGCAACACCTATACACAGATGACTCGCTTCAGCCCCTTCCAATGTTGTTGCTCAATCACACCCGAGGCAAACACTTTTCTGTTCCATTCAGCCACTCCCCACAACAGTACAATCCAGCAAGATATAGCTGGGAAACCATATCTCCCCACTGGAATCCTACGAGTCAGTTAAGAAATTTTCAATGGAGTCACGTTTTTCATAACTTCTCTGTTAATGAAGTAAGGCGATGATCCCAAAGGCAAAGGTTATGGTGCTTGGTGGTAATCTTAAATTTTAATTTTTTAAAAATATTTTTTATTCTCCTTTTTCACATTTTCTCCCAAATTTACACCCACCAACAACAAACAATAATCAGTAACACATATGTCAATCCCCATATCAATAACAACGATCCCATCCTCCCACCAAACCCCAAACATTAGCCCGCATGTTCACATAAACAAATGACAAAAAGGAATCAGGAATCACCCATAGTCACAATCAACACACACTGCCCCCCCCCCCAACCCTCCCCCTCCCCCCAACCCCCCTCCACCCCCCCCCCCCCCCCCCCCACCCAACTAATGTTCGGTGTTATCCAGTTCTTGAAAGTGCATGATGAATAATGCCCATGAATTGTAGAACCCCTCCATCCTTCCCCTCAGTTCAAACTTAACCTTCTCAAGAGTCAAGAATTCCCCCCGCCATGCCAGGGCACAGGGTGAAGAGGCTGCTCTCCATCCCATCAGGATCCGCCTTCGGGCGATCAACGAGGCGAAGGCTACAACATCTGCCTCCGCACCCGTTTCCAACCCTGGCTGGTCCGACACCCCGAATATGGCCACCCAGGGGCCCGGGTCCAGTTTCACGTGCACCACTTTAGAAATTACCCCAAATACCTCCATCCAGTAATCTTCTAGCTTTGGACAGGACCAAAACATATGAACGTGATTAGCGCCCCCCCCCCCCACCCCCCCCCCGCAACTTTCACATACATCTTCTACTCCTTCAAAGAATCGGTTCATCCTCGCCCTCGTGAGGTGTGCTCTGTATACCACCTTCAGCTGTATCAGCCCCAACCTCGCGCACGAGGTGGACGCATTCACTCTCTGGAGCACCTCACACCAGAACCCCTCCTCCATATCCTCTCCCAACTCTTCCTCCCACTTTGCTTTGATCCCTTCCAGTGGTGCCTTCTCCTCTTCCAAAATAGCTCCGTAAACCGCTGACACTGCCCCCTTCTCCAGTCCCCCTGTCGTCAGCACCTCCTCCAGCAATGTGGAGGCCGGCTCCACCGGGAAGCTCTGTATCTCCTTTCTGGCAAAGCCTCGAACCTGCATGTATCTAAACATTTCTCCCTGCTCCAGCCCATACTTCGCTTCCAGCTCTTTCAGACCTGCAAACCGACCCCTGAGAAACAAATCTTTTAGTGTCTTAATCTCCTTCTCCTGCCATTTCCGAAAATTTCCATCCCACCTCCCTGGCTCAAATCTGTGGTTTCCCCGAATCGGCATTTCCCTTGACCCTGCCCCCAACCCGAAGTGTTGGTGAAACTGCCTCCAAATTCTCAATGAAGCTATTAATACCGGACTCCCTGAGTACTTCCCCGGGGCTATTGGGAGCGGCGCTATTGCTAGTCCTTTCAATCTCGACCTCCTGCACAAACTCTCCTCCCTCTGACCCAGCTCCGTACCTTCTCCACCCAGTAGTAATACATCAGGTTCGGAAGACCAAACCCCCCTGCCTGCCTTATGGTAATCTTAAATGAGTCATATACTTGTTCTGCCCTTGGAGACAAAGTATTTATCAAGACATGATTATTGTTTTTGAAGGCAAGTTCAGCTATAAATAGTTTAGAAACTGTGTCCAATGTACCACTTCATGTTGGGACTCAGGCTAACAGATGTGAACTCTGCTTCATCTCTTCCATAAATAAGGTTAGATTTCACATTTAAAATCACTTTCACAATCTGAGAGCCAATATTTTATCATTTTGTGCATCTATTCTGAGTAATATTTATTTGTAGGTCCTACAATTCTCATGGACCCTTTTCTTTTTGTGTTCCAGAAGCTGAAATAGTGCCACTCCTTAATGTGTTCATTTAACTCTCTCAAGGATAACTGATCAACAAATAATCCTGTGCTGCAAGAATTCCATATCTCAATGGGCCTCCAAACAGGTCCACTAGACCTCAGAAAGAAAGATAACCCAGAATGTATTTAAAATCATTTTCATTATTGGCTTCAAAGTTGAAAAGAAAATTGAGTCTCAAAGTAATGGATATGGAAGATTTAAGAACAACTTTCCACACTAAGGTTATTGTAATTTCAGGTTCATCTGTATTTATGGGCTATGGAAGGAGCCAGAAACAATCATCTTGTGTTGAGTTTGCTGCTGACCAACTGATCCTTAGAGTTTGAGTTGAAAGTATTGGAATAGATAACGTGCCGCATTTTCTAGAGCTCTCAATTTCCAATTGCAGAGTTTCTAAGAGTCATAGAGCTTGGAAAACTGCTTAACCTCCGTTCTAATGCTCTTTCTTTACGCTGAAGTCTTTATGATGAAGTTTGGTGATACAGGCATTGATAACCAATTGCTAGAGAACCATAATCTAATCTTCATTGTCTGATCCATTGCCAGTGTTGACAGAACATTTGTTCAACCATTATTCACACCCATGAAATCAAATGAGTTGACTTGTCTCTATTTGCTTGAGTGACAGGCGACCATGATTGAACTACCCTGCATTTCACAATGAAGGTAATCTTTGGAACATTTCTGTGCTTGGACAGGAAGTTGAAAATGAGATTGGTGAATAACTGCTTATTTCTCTCCGTTTAGTTGATCTCCTTTTAATCTATCTTTTATTTGTCCACCCCCTCTCCACCATTAACCCCCCCCCCCCTCTCCCAGTCATTGCTTGAAATAGCTGTGCCTGCAGTCCACTCCAAGCATTGGCCAATAATCCTTCACTCTCTGTATCTTCATTTCTCCCTTCCTGCGATGCGTTATGGGACTTCATTGAAACCATTTGTGAGATGAGGAATTCAAGATCTTTGATGCAATGATTCTGTGGTGAGTAAGGTCCTTGTAAGCTCTGTGCTAAAGTACACATTTGAGGTTGGGGCTGATAAATGTTATTTTGGATTATGCACAACAGCGAGATGAAGACTTTTTAATCCATCCATAAAAAACATGAATCAGTAGTCTTTTGGGGTCTTCAATTTCCTTCCATCAAGGCAGTTCTTCATGCCAGGATTGTTTGCATGGCTGCTGGCAGCTCACTCACCTGTGTAGTCATTACTCAGGCAAATAAACATCAAGTGCCAACCACCCCATGATGGAGGATATCACAGCTGACCTGGATCCTTCCCTCATTTATTTTATTCCATGAATTTGCATTGCCACCAAAGAAAGTAATCAATCCTACCCCTCCCAACACCCCCTTTTTTGCTGCCTGATTGATTTGTGGCTTGTCAAAAGCTCCCACAGCTTATCAAATAATCGTAGATTTTCTGTCTTCCCCCAGCTAATTAACAACTGTTAATTTGCATGCTCACATCTCTAAAATATATGTTCCCTCTCTCCTAAAAGCCTTGTTGGACAATGCAGGAACAACTGATGCAACATAGTTTTTTGAAGAATAAAGGGATTAAGGGTTATGGTGTTCGGGCCGGAAAGTGGGGCTGAGTCCACAAAAGATCAGCCATGATCTCATTGAATGGCGGAGCAGGCTCGAGGGGCCAGATGGCCTACTCCTGCTCTTCGTTCTTATGTTCTTATGTTTCAAAAAGGGCCTAGTTACAATTCTAGCTATGTGGATCTCTTGCCTTCCCAATTGTTTTCATCTGTTATTTGCTTCTGTGAATTTTTAAAAAGCTTCCAACCTCTTAAATTCCATTTCCCCAACTAGAATCACTATTCATTAGCCCAGGAAAATGTCAAATGTTAGTTAACTAAGTGAGGTGACTCCGCTGCCAACTTTCATTTAAAAGTGCAGCCAAATTTGGGCAGGAATTAGAGTGATGAATCAGTTCGCCACAAATCTCTACAATTCAACACCCAAGTGGTGCCAGCCAGAATGAGCCAGAGGTACATTGGTGAGTCAGGAATGTGTAGCTCTCAAGTGTATATTTCGGAATGTTTCTTACAAACAGAGCTGATGGCAGTAAAAAAGTTTTCAGCAAGGCTCACTGTCATTTCAGTGGAACATCTTGAGCAAATACCTGGGGCAGGATTCTCCATTTTAGCGGCAGAGTGTTGACGCCGTCGTAAATGGTGGAGCGTTTTACGACGGTGTCTTCTGGCTGCTAGGAGCAGCGATCCCCCAACCCACAGGGGGCCAGCACAACACTGGAGCGCCTCGCGCAGCTCCAGCTGCCGATACGGGCGCCAGCACTTACGACCGTGGGTCCACGCACGCACGCCACGGCCAGCGTGAGTCCGTGCATGCGTGCCACGGCCGTCTCCATGCCGGCCCCCACGCAACATGGCGGAGCCCTACAGGGGCCCGGTGCAGAGGAACACAGCCCCCCCCCCCCGGAATGAGCCCGCCCGCGAACGGTAGCCCCCGATCGCGGGCCTGGCCACCGGGGAGGCCTCCCCTGGAGTCGGATCTCCCTTCCCCCCCCCCCACCAGGACAGCCCCCGCAGCCTGTACGCCGGGGTCCCGCCGGGTAGGACCACACGTGAATGACGCCGGCGGGACTCGGCCCATCGAGCACGGAGAATTGCCGGGAGGGGGGCGCATTCAGCGGCCCCTGACCGGCACCACGGCGACCGTGCCGGCACGATTGCCGCCGATTCTCCAGTCGCCAGAGATTCGGCTGCCCGGCGTTGGAGCGGCGTGGCGGGATTCGTGCCCCGCTGATTCTCCCACCCGGCACGGGATCGGAGAATCCTACCCCTGGAATTTTCATCGATCAGTGAAGGACTATGCAGAATTTGTTTTCAGGCTAAAATTGGTTGTGTTTCTAATAGAACAGGTTGTTGATGAATTTGGAAGACTGGCCATACTTTTAGTGTTTGATATTTTATGCTCTCACCTTGTTTGAAGTTTTCCATGTTGCGAAACTCCACCAGGGTATTGCCGTAATAGTAGTTGGTGATGTAGATTTTATCACCTTTTGCTAATGGATCTTTCATCCAAGCACCTTCATTTCTCCCATAAATGTGTTTCGTCTTGGGGCCCGAAATGGTAGACAAAGTCTCCTTGCACTCGCCTATAATAATCAAGTGGTATTTCAGTGTTACTGTCCATTGCACAGTATTATCACTTTACAAAAACAATTTGAAGGGTTAAGAGCTTGACTTCCCAGCCACCATGTTGGGAGCGTGAATCATTGGATAAATCACAACTGAAATTGTGTGTTGAAAGAGAAAGCTTCAACCAGAGTATAACACAAAAGTTACCCTCGTCAAATTGAAAACCGCATTGTTCTCCTTACCTCGGTGGAATCACATCTCTCACTAGCCCAGTATCAGAAAGACAATTAAACCTATGGAAAGTGTTCACAACCAGACTTACTGCTTGCTTCGATCTGGGGAAAGATTAAAACATCAAAGAGGAATGTCCCAAAACATCCAGAAATACATGTGCCATGTTGAGTTGCGTTGCTGCCTACTAATCTGCTGTGCCTTAAATATCAATAATCTCACTGATTTAGTACAGTAATCTTCACTTGAAAACATAAACATGTAACAACCAGTAGTATGTCCCGGTTGTGGGGATTCACTATGATTCCCATCCACGAAACTGACAGGCTAGAATCCAACAGTTCAAGTTAATAAAGGTAGTCTTGCGTTTATAGAGCAGGTTTCACAACATCTGGATGTACGAATGCGCTCAGACAATGAATTTTGAAGTGCAGTCACCTTTGTAACTTAGAAAAACATGGCAGTCAATTTGTGCACAGCAGCCTCCTCCAAACAGTAATGTGATTATGACCAGGTCATATCATAGCATTTACAGTGCAGAAGGAGGCCATTCGGCCCATCGAGTCTGCACCAGCCCTTCGAAAGAGCACCCTACTCAAGCCCACACCTCCACCCTATTCCCGTAACCCCACCTAACCTTTTTCGGACACTAAGGGCAATTTAGCATGGCCAATAACAGCAAAAGGGATTGTTATTTAAATGATAAAATATTAAAATATGCTGCTGTGCAGAGGGACCTGGGTGTCCCAGTGCATGAGTCGCAAAAAGTTGGTTTACAGATGCAACAGGTGATTAAGAAGGCGAATAGAGTTTTGTCCTTTATTGCTGGAGGGATGGAGTTTAAGACTAGGGAGGTTATGCTGCAACTGTATATAAGGTGTTAGTGAGGCCACACCTGGAGTATTGTGATCAGTTTTGGTCTCCTTACCTGAGAAAGAACTTACTGGCGCCGGAGGGTGTGCAAAGGAGTATCACTAGGTTAATCCCAGAGTTGAGGGGTTGGATTATGAGGAGAGGTTGAGTAGACTGGAAATATACTTGTTGGAATTTAGAAGGATGTTGGGGGATCTTACAGAAATACATAAAATTATGAAGGGAATAAATAAGATAGATGCGGGGAGATTGTTTTCACTGGCGGGTGAAAGCATAACTAGGGGGCATAACGTCAAAATAAGGGGAAGTAGATTTAAGATTGAGTTTAGGAGGAACATCTTCACCCAAAGGGTTGTGAATCTATGGAATTTCCTGCCCAGTGAAGCAGTTGAGGCTCCTTCATTAAATGTTTTCAAGATAAAGATAGATAGTTTTTTGAAGAATAAAGAAATAAAGGGTTATGTTGTTCGGGTGGGAAAGTGCAGCTGAGTCCACAAAAGATCAGCCATGATCTCATTGAATGGCAGGGTCCGGCTTGAAGGGCCAGATGGCCTACTCCTGCTCCTAGTTCTTATGTTCTTAATCCACCTCACCCGCACGTCTTTGGACTGTGGGACGAAACCGGAGCACCCGGAGGAATCCCACGCAAACACGGGGAGACTCCGCACAGACAGTGACCCAAGCCAGGAATCGAACCTGGGACCCTGGAGCTGTGAAGCAACTGTGCTAGTCCTTGATCTAGATACGCCCACTCCACTCGGTCGAAAGCCTACTCCGGGTCCATCGCCTCTGCCACCTCCATTTCTTATCATAATCACATTTGCTCTCCCTTTCTCAAACCCAGTTTGATCCACACCTATCATGCCCGGGACACAGCACGGTAGCACAGTGGTTAGCACAGTTAGCAATACTAATTGAGGCGTGAATGTTGACCAGGTCACTGGGAATACTCCCCTGTTCTTCAAAATAGTGCCTTGAGACCTTTCACATCCATTTGAAAAAGTGTTGAGTGGGGATGCTCAGTTCAACATTTCTCCTGAATTAATTGCCCAGTGTTTTCACCATGGTAATTACAATGCAAATTGTGTAATTTAGGAGGTTCAGAGAGCAAACATTTGCACCCTTAAGGTTGTTTTGTTGCCATTGTTCCCAATCAGCCACAATGTGCTGCATTTATGCTGGAAGTCATGTTTTGGAATGGGCTTGTAGATGACCAAGTTGGATAAATGTCAAGTCCTTCTAAGTCTTGATTTAGCTTTCACAGCGGTAATGTGGTGATATATTTTCTAACTGTGATGAAGATTTAATAAATTTTTCCTGTGAGATAGTGGATGAAATTTGAAACGGGCTAAACTGGTTCCTCTCCCCCCACCAAGACTCCACTCAGATTGCATATTGCTTCAGAATGTCCTGCAGTGCGAGAACAGTTGGACCCCAGGACTCTTATTCAATAAATCCGCATTAAGTGACTCTGTAGTCAACATCCATCTCAGTACTTACAGTGAAGCAACAAGCTGGTTCAAGCGCTGAGTGGGCAAATGTACCAGACAAGACAAGAAGGACCCAGGAGTACAGGATTACATGGGACAAACAGCACAAAAACAGTTGATTCAGCCCAGCCATCAGTACCAAAGCAGACAGGCCAGGAAGAGCCCATGATTAACCCATCTGATGTGTTACCAATCTGTACATATCATGAAAAGCCCAGGATCCATTACTCACGTGGTCGTTCACTGACCACAACCATTTACATTTGCTAACCAATGATCCATTATTGAAAAGTATGGGTTTTATGTGGATATCTGTTGAGCAGAGCTTGGTTTTCCCACTTCAATCGTGGCTTATCAACACTTGTATCAAGTTCAAAAAATAATTGAATGTGATCCAGAACCAGTTTATACACGAAGGGGACAAAAAAATAGCCATGGACGACAAAATAGGTAAGGACAATTCAAAACTAAAAGAAAACACATACCAGGTTGCAAAAATATAGCACAGGTCATTACAAATGGAAGGGATACAAAGAATAGCAAAACATGACAAAACATAGTAAAAGCAACAAAAAGGGACTATAAAAATAAACTTGCAAACGTTTCGAATTATATCAAGAAAAGACGGTCATTAAAAGGAATGTAGGCACATTTAAAACTGACAGATGATATAAATGAAAATAAAGGAAATGGCAGACATGTTGAACAATCAACTTTGCTTCTGTATTTACAGTAGAGGCAGAGTTCAGTGTGCCACACACTGCAAGGAACTAACTTTTCATCAAAGATGGGAACTTACCAAAATTAACATAAACAAATTAATAGCAATGAAGAAAATGATGGCACTAAAGAGTGTCAAATTCCCAGGACCACATGCTTTCCCCCCCGGATTCTTAATGTCAATAGGTGAAAACATTGCAGATACCCGAAATCGAATCTTCTGAAGGTCACTCAATTCAGGAACCATTCCTTGAGTTTGGAAAATTGCACAATTCTGCTGGTTAATTAAGATGAGACGGAAGCCGGGAAATTAGTGGAGTCTGTAGTTAAGGACTGAGTGACTGAATATCTTGAAAATTTTCAGATTATCAAAGAAATCCAAAATTAATTAATAAATAGAAGGCCATGTTCGACAAAGCTGATAGAATTGTTTTGAATAAGTGACTGAATTATTGGACAGGCAAATGTGAATGCATGTTATTTATATGGACTTCCATTGGGTATTTGATTATGGCCCTCATAAATGATGTTAATTAAAGTTAAAGTTGAAGCTCATGGCATTCAGGGCAGGTGATTGGCTGAACGACAAGAGACGCAATAAGAATAATGTGCAGGTATTCTAATTCACAGGATGTGACTAACGGCTGGGACCTGAACTATTCACTGTATTTATTAATGACTTGGATAATGGGAAAGAGAGCTGAATGTCCAAATTTGCCAATGGCACAAAAATAAGCGGCATTGTAAGAAGTGTAGATGGAAGCATAAAATTACAAATAGTCATTGTGGTGAACCACTGTAATGGGAGATGTAAGGTAGGACCTGCAGTACAGGTTCGCCGGTAGCTCCTGCCGGCTGGCTCCGCCCACAGAGAACTGTATAAACATGCATGACCTCCAGTGCCCTGCCATTTCACCAGCTGCAGCAGGAGGCCACGCATCTGACTGTAATAAAGCCACAGTTGTACCCAACTTTAGTCTTTGTGCAATTGATCGTGCATCAATTTATTACAGTCAGATTTTCCACAGAATGAATATCAGAATTAAGCCCGATCGCCTGCAGCTGGACGCCAGAAAAGACTTTACTCACTGGCAAGCATGTTTTGAGGCCTACATCAAGGCTGCGGACCCCGAGCCAACGGAGGCTCAGAAGATAAACGTCCTGTACTCCAGACTGAGCTCCAGCGTGTTCCCGTTGATCCAAGACGCGACAAATTACACAAAAGCGATGGAACTCCTTAAGGAACACTACGAGCAGAAGGCGAACACGGTCTTCGCCAGGCATGTACTCGCCACCCACTCGTAACTACCTGGTGAGTCCATCGAAGACTTCTGGAGCGCCCTAATTCCACTCGTCTGGGACTGTGACTGTCAGGCCGTTACGGCCGCCGAACACGCGAATCTCCTCATGCGCGATGCCTTCGTGACGGGGATTGCGTCGGACCACATCCGAGAACGATTACTGGAAGGGGCCACGCTCGAACTGGCGGAGACGAAAACCTTGGCGCTCCCCATGACGGTCGCATCCCATAACGTACAATCATACCCCTCCCGCCGCGCTGCCCACCCTTCTACTCCTTTCTACCCCTCCTGGACCTCGCCGACGACCTCCTCAGCTGGGGCCCTGCCTTCCCAATACGCCTGCGCCGCACGCCAATCCGCGCACTCCGGGGGTCCCCGCTGCTACTTCTGCGGTCAGCAGAAGCACCCCCGCCAACACTGCCCGGCCCGCACTGCAGTTTGTAAAGCCTGCAGTAAAAAGGGCCACTTCGCGGCGGTGTGCCAGGCCCGCGCAGTCGCTGCGATCGCACCCGCTATCGCCCCCTCCCCCACACCAGACGCACAATGGGAGCTGCCATCTTCTCCTCCCGGGTCCATGTGCGACCAATGGGGGCCGCCATCTTGTCCCCCTTCGGCCATGGGCGCCGCCATCTTGTCCCGACCCCGCAATGTGCGCACCATGGGCGCCGCCATCTTGTCCCCCACAGGGTCTCCGGACATCCCGACATCGGAACCGCACACGCTCGCCACCCGAAGCACCCGATGGCTACCCGCAGCTCGCTTCGATGACGCTGGACCAATCTCGCCTGCACAACCTGGCCACCGCGTCGACGACGGTTAAAATCAACGGCCATGCGACCTCGTGCCTGCTGGACTCCGGGAGCACCGAAAGCTTCGTTCACCCAGATATGGTAAGGCGCTGCTCCCTCGCAGTCTACCCTGCCAATCAAAGGATCTCCCTAGCCTCCGGATCCCACTCCGTCCTGATCCGAGGCTTTTGTACAGTCACCCTCACGGTCCAGGGCATAGAATTTAGTAACTTCCGCCTCTATGTCCTTCCTAATCTCTGCGCTGCACTCTTGTTGGGCCTGGACTTCCAGTGCAATCTCCAGAGCCTCACCCTCAAATTCGGCGGGCCCTTACCCCCCCTTACTGTTTGCGGCCTCGCGACCCTCAAGGTCAATCCCCCCTCCCTTTTTGCCAATCTAACTGCGGATTGCAAGCCCATTGCCACTAGGAGCAGGCGGTACAGCACCCAGGACAAGACCTTCATCAGGTCCGAAGTCCAGTTGCTGCTTAAGGAGGGTATTATCGAGGCCAGCAACAGGCCCTGGGAGCCCAAGTGGTCGTGGTTAAAACTGGGGAGAAACACAGGATGGTCGTGGACAGACCATCAATCGGTACACGCAGCTCGACGCGTACCCCCTCCCACTCATATCTGATATGGTCAATCAGATTGCGCAGTACCGGGTCTTCTCAACAATTGACCTGAAATCCGCCTACCACCAGCTCCCCATCCGGAAGTCGGACCGGCCATACACTGCCTTCGAGGTGGACGGTCGCCTCTACCACTTCCTTAGGGTCCCTTTCGGCGTCACAAATAGGGTCTCGGTCTTCCAAAGAGAGATGGACCGAATGGTCGACCAGTACGGTTTGCGGGCCACCTTTCCGTACTTAGATAATGTCACCATCTGCAGGACCACGATGCCAACCTCGATAAATTCCTCCGCACTGCCACCCTTCTCAACCTGACCTACAACAAAGAGAAGTGTGTGTTCAGCGCGGCCCGGTTAGCCATTCTCGGCGATATAGTCCAAAACGGACTTCTCGGGCCTGACCCCGACCGCATGCGCCCCCTCATGGAACTTCCCCTCCCCCACTGCCCCAAGGCCATCAAACGCTGCCTGGGGTTCTTTTCCTACTACGCTCAGTGGGTCCCAAACTATGCGGACAAGGCCCACCCACTCATCCAATCCATCCAATTCCCCCTCGCGGCCGAGGCACAACATGCTTTCGCCCGCATCAGAGCAGACATCGCCAAGGCCGGGTTGCGCGCAGTGAACGAGTCACTGCCTTTCCAAGTAGAAAGCGACGCTTCAGACGTCGCCCTTGCCGCCACCCTAAACCAGGCAGGCAGACCCGTGGCATTCTTTTCCCGCACCCTTCATGCCTCTGAAATTCAACACTCATCCGTCGAAAAGGAGGCCCAAGCTATCGTTGAAGCTGTGCGGCATTGGAGTGGAGGCATTACCTGGCCGGTAAGAGATTCACTCTCCTTACGGACCAACGGTCGGTAGCCTTCATGTTCAATAACACACAGCGGGGCAAGATCAAAAATGATAAAATCTTGCGGTGGAGAATCAAGCTCTTCACCTATAATTACGAGATCTTGTATCGCCCTGGTAAACTCAACGAGCCCCCAGACGCCCTCTCCCGAGGTACATGTGCCAGCGCACAAGTGGACCAACTCCGGGCCCTACACGACAGCCTTTATCACCCGGGGGTCACTCGATTGTACCATCTGGTCAAAGCTCGCAATCTGCCCTACTCCATCGAGGAAGTAAGGACAGTCACCAGGGACTGCCAGGTCTGTGCGGAGTGAAAGCCGCACCTCTACCGGCCGGACCGTGCGCGCCTGGTGAAGGCTTCCCACCCCTTTGAACGCCTCAGCGTGGGTTTCAAAAGGCCCCTCCCCTCCACCGACCGTAACACGTACATTCTCAGTGTGGTCGATGAGTACTCCAGATTCCCCTTTGCCATCCCATGCCCCGATATGATGTCTGCCACCGTCATCAAGGTCCTCAGTACCATCTTCGCTCTGTTCGGTTTCCCCGCCTACATCCACAGTGACAGGGGATCCTCATTCATGAGCGATGAGCTGCATCAGTTCCTGCTCAGCAGGGGTATAGCCTCCAACAGGATGACCAGCTACAACCCCCGGGGAAACAGGCAAGGAGAACGGGAGAATGGGACGGTTTGGAGGGCCGTCCAGCTGGCCCTACGGTCCAGGAACCTCCCAGCCTCTCGCTGGCAGGAGGTCCTCCCTGACGCTCTGCACTCCATCCGGTCACTATTGTGCACCGCCACTAATAACACACCCCATGAACGTGTTTTTACCTTCCCCAGGAAGTCCACATCCGGGGTGTCGCTCCTGACTTGGCTCGCTGCTCCAGGACTGGTCCTTCTCCGTAAGCACGTCCGACTCCACAAGGCGGACGGACCCCTTGGTGGACAGGATTCACCTGCTCCACGCCAACCCTCAATATGCCTACGTTGAGTTCCCTGACGGCCGCCAAGATATTGTCTCACTCAGGGACCTGGCACCGTCAGGTTCCACCCCAACACACACCCCCACCAATGCGCCCCACCTCCCACCGCGCCGCCAATATTGACCCCACCAGACCATTCCCCCCCCCCTCCCCTTTTCCACATAAGAGGACGAAGAGGACTTCTGCACGCTCTCGGAGTTCCCCGATGACTGGCCAGCATCAGCACCGCCATCGGTGCCACCTCCACCACCGCCAGCACCGACTTCGCCGCCACCGTTACGCCGCTCCCAACGAAGCACCAAAGCACCGGACCGGCTGAACCTTTGACGGACTCCGGACCGTCAACATGGACTTTTCTTTCCCTACCACTGTACATAATTGCACTAATTGTATATAATTTCACGTCACCCCCACCGGACTCATTTTTAACAGGGGGTGAATGTGGTGAACCACTGTAATAGGAGATGTAAGGTAGGACCTGCACGACAGGTTCGCCGGTAACTCCTGCCGGCTGGCTCCGCCCACGGAGAACTGTATAAATATGCATGACCTCCAGTGCCCTGCCATTTCGCCAGCTGCAGCAGGAGGCCACGCATCTGACTGTAATAAAGCCACAGTTGTACCCAACTTTAGTCTTTGTGCAATTGATCGTGCATCAGTCATCAATAGATTAAGTGAATGGACAAAAATGCTAGGATCCTAAAGAAGGTCCTACAAAAAACAAAATCCAGGGGGGGGCTAGCCCTCCCAAACCTACAATTCTACAACTGGGCGGCGACGGCCGAGCGAATAAGGGGATGGATCAAGGAGCCAGAGGCCGAGTGGGTGCGCGCGGAAGAGGCATCCTGCATGGGGACCTCCCTCCGGGCCCTCGCCACGGCAGCACTCCCATCCCACCCAAAAAACACTCCAGCAGCCCGGTGGTGATAGCCACCCTCCAATCCTGGAACCAACTACGGCAGCAATTTGGCCTGACCAAAATGTCGGACAAAGCTCCCATCTGCAACAACCATAGGTTCACACCAGCGCTGACTGACACCACCTTCAAAAGGTGGGGGCAGGACGGAGGGACACTGACAGTCAGGGATCTGTACATGGATGGCAGGATCGCAACACTGGACGAACTGACAGAGAAATTCCAGCTAGCCAGGGGGAACAAGCTAAGATACCTGCAACTCAAAAACGTCCTACGAAAGGAGACAAGGACGTACCCACAACCACCACGATAGACACTACTGGAAGAACTACTGGACGCAAGCACCCTAGATAAAGGAAACTAGTGACATGTATGACCAACTGATAGAAAGGGCCGACACCGTACTGGATGCAACAAGAAAGAAATGGAAGGAGGACCTGGGGATTGAGATAGGGTGGGGACTCTGGAGCGAAGCACTGCATAGGGTCAACTCCACCTCCACGTGCGCAAGGCTCAGCCTGACGTAGCTAAACGTGGTACATAGAGCCCACTTAACAAGAACCCGTATGAGTAGGTTCTTCCCGGAGGTGGAGGATAGATGTGAACGGTGCCAAGGAGGCCCGGCCAACCACGCCCACATGTTCTGGTCTTGCCCCAGACCTGCTGGGTACAGGACAGCCTTCTTCGAGGCAATGTCCAAAGTGGTGGGGGTGAGGGTGGAGCCATGCCCGAAAGTGGCGGTCTTCGGGGTTTCAGACCAGCCAGATCTATTCCTGGGGAGGAGGGCGGACGCCTTTGCCTTTGCCTCCCTGATCGCCCGCCATAGAATCCTGCTCAGCTGGCGGTCAGCAGCACCACCCAAAGCTGCAGACTAGCTGTCCGACCTCTCGGAATCTCTCCAAATGGAGAAAATCAAATTCGCCATCCGAGGGTCAGACAATGGCTTCCACAGAACGTGGGAGCCATTCACCCGATTGTTCCAGGATTTGTTTGTGGCCAACGAACAAGCAGAAGAATAGCCAGGTAGCCAAGAATCAGGGGAAAGTAACCACAGCATGAGAGGGAGAGATAGACCGGGAGTGGGGGGGTACAGCTAAACCTAAGAGGAAAGAAAGGCGAACCACAGGAGGGGGGGGGGGGGGCGGGTGGGGAGGGAAGAGATAGTGAACAAGAGAGGAGAACTAGGGTGGTGGGGGGGGTGGTAGGGAAATGAGAGCCGGAAGGAAGGCACGGGATACAATAACGAACTTGGCATCTCCAGGAGCAGGGAACGAGGAGAATAAAGACGAAAGACGGGAGGAACAGCAGAAGCGGAGGTGAGCGAGATCCGTCCGGGAGAAGCAAGCGACAACACCAACACCTCCGGCACCCGAATGTATATTTTACCTCCCCAGTTCAAAAACCCAATAAAAAACATTTATTAAAAAAAAGTGAATGGACAAATTTGTGGCAAATGGATTTCTGTGTACGTAACTGAACCTAAAAAATAAATAGTGAAAAGCTCGGAGCCGTAGAGGTCCAATGAGACTTAGGGGTCCACGATCATTCACATGTCATAGACAGGTACAGAAATTCATCAAAAGTGTTAATGGCATGCTGGCCTTTCTGTCCACAAAACTAGAAGAACAAGGAATAAAACTCATGCTATGGCTATACAAAGTCTGGGTGAAAACACACCTGGAAAACTGTTCCGTGCTGGGCACCACAGCTCCAAAATGCTACATTGGTCTTGGAAAGAGTACAGGATGGTTTTATTAGAATGATAGCTGGGATGAAGGTGTTAAATTACAAAGAGGATTACACAAACTGGGGTTGTATTCTATGGAATTTAGAAGATTGAAGGATAATTTGATTGAAGTTTTCAAGGTATTAAGGGGAACAGATAGAGTAGATTGGGAGAAAGTATTCCCTCTGGTTAGAGAATCTAGGACTGGGGACATTGGCTAAAATGATGCTGGGCCAATTGTTAATGTTAAATCTGCTATTGATATGTGTTGTCAAAGGTATTGAGGAATAGGGGGGAAAGGTGGGTATATGGAGTTGAATCACAAATCTCACTGAGTGGTGGAGCACATTTGAGGGGCTAAATGCCCTACTCCTGTTCCTATGTATTAGAGGGCACCCAGCACTGATGAAAGCACAACCAAGAATAAATTATCTTCGACAAAAACACCTCAGACTCAAAGCCTTTAATGGCCCACGGTATTTTACAAAACAAAACCCCCCATATATTTTACATTCTCATCATTATGTTTTAATTTGATTCTTGGACTTAATCTTCTCTATCTTTTTATCCTCTTCCAGACTTGCATCAGTCACCCAAAAACCCACCCATAAGTTGCCATTCTCCTGACTGTGGCCTCTTGCTCATACCCAATTCTCACTAGCACGCTGTCGACAGTCATGCTTCTAGCCTCCCATGCCCCATGCTCTTGAGTAGCTCCAGGTTTACCTCTAGCTCATTACCTCCTCTTTTAAGACTCTTCTGTTGCCATGCTTTAGGTCATCTTCAGAGAATCCTTAGATTCTAAGAAGGAGGTCATTCGTCCCGTCAAGTCGACACCGACCCTCTGAAAGAGCATCGTACCCAGGCCCATTTCTTCCACCCTATCCCTGTCACCCACCTAATCTGCACATCTTTGGATATTAAGGGGCAATTTACCATGTCTAATCCCACCTAACCGGCACATTTTGGACTGTGGGAGGATACTAGGGCACCCGGAGGAACACACAGACACAGGGAGAAGGTATAAACTCCACACAGTCACTCAAGGCCAGAATTGAACCCAGGTCCTGTCACTGTGAGGCAGCAGTGTTAACCATTGTGTCATCAATTATTTGACAATAATTTTCTTCCATCTTTGGCTCCATGTACATTATTTTAATGAAATGAAAATCACTTATTGTCACAAGTAGGCTTCAAATGAAGTTACTATGAAAAGCCCCTAGTCGCCACATTCCGGCATCTGTTCGGGGAGGCTGTTACGGGAATTGAACCGTGCTGCTGGCCTGCCTTGGTCTGCTTTCAAAGCCAGCGATTTAGCCCTGTGCTAAACAGCCCCTAATTATACATCTGTGAAGTTTTTCCAGGTTACTATATTTGCAAGTTGATTTTTTTCAACAACATTTTATATTTAAATAGCATCTTTAATGTAATGAAATGTCCCAGGATGCTTCATGGAAGCATTATAAAACAAACTATGACATGGAGCCACGTAAGATGATATGAGGTAAGATAGGATTCAATGGTGGAAAGCGAGTGGAGAGGCCGAGAGGTACAGGGAGGGAATTCCATAGGGTGAGGCCTAGGCAACTGAAGGCATGGCCACCAACGATAGAGTGTTTATGATTGGGAATGCACAATAGGAATTCAGATATCATGGAGGATTGTGGATTTCATGGATATATAGAAAGAGGGGGCTGGATTCTCCGATCCCCGATGCTGAAATTGCATTTGATGATGGGGCAGAGAATCCCCGACGACGACAGAATCAGGTGCAGTACGCCGTATCCACGGCCTCAGGCCATTGTCTGAGGTCCGCCCCGCGATGCTCCGTCCCCGACAAGCCGAGTTCCCGACGCGTGGGACTCTCATGGTCTCATCCATCGGGAACTCAGCGTGGCGGCTGCAGACTCAGTGCAGCGTCGCCACAGTCGGGGGAGGACCGATCCGTGGGCAGGGGGCCATTATTCAGGGCTGGAGGAACTGTGGGGGGGGGGGTTCAGTCCGGGGCGTGCAAGCCAGCCGAAGGGGGGGACTATTTTTGCGGTCCAGGTGGGGGTGCTGCGCCCGCTATGGAGCACACCGCGGCTGCTGCAGACCGCCGCCATGCGCATGCGTGACCATGGACCTGGCAATGCTCCGGGCTGTATCAGCAGCTAGAGCTGGGAGCTCAAGGCTGCCTGGCTGCTAGCCCCCATCGGAGCAGGGAATCAGTGGCCGTTTTGCGCCATTTTTCCTGGCGTAAAACATCACCGTTTTCACACTGGCCCAGGGATGACAAGGCCATAGAGAGATTTCAAAACAAGGGTAAGAGTTTTAAAATCAAGAATTTGCTTAGAGCAGCGAGGTGGCACAGCGGTTAGCACTGCTGCCTCACGCGCTGAGGCCACGGGTTGGATCCCGGCCCCAGGTCACTGTCCGTGTGGAGTTTGCACATTCTCCCTGTGTCTACGTGGGTCTTACCACCACAACCCAAAAAGGTGTGCACGGTGGGTGAATTGGCCATGCTAAATTTATAAAAAAGATGAATTTGCTTGACCAAGAGCCAATGATGGTCAATGAGCACAAAGGAATGGGAATTGTTTTTTTTTAAAATATATTTTATTCAAAATTTTTGGCCAACCATAACAGTACATTGTGTATCTTTTACACAGTAATATAACAATATAAATAACAATGGCCAGTTTTTTAAACAAGAAATAAATAATATATAGACAACATCAAAATTAAAAAACAAAACTAAATGGCAACTGCTTTGTCCCAAATAAATACTCTCCAAAAATGCAATTCAGCAGTCCAGTATACAATTACCTATAACAACAACCTATACATATTATACTTATACACTAACATCCCTGAGAGTCCTTCTGGTTCATCCCCCCCACCCCCCCCCCCCCCCCCACCCCGGGTTGCTGCTGCTGTCTTCTTCTTTTCCGTTCCCTCCATCTTTCTGTGAGGTATTCGACGAACGGTTGCCACCGCCTGGTGAACCCTTGAGCCGATCCCCTTAGGACGAACTTAATCCGTTCCAGCTTTATAAACCCTGCCATGTCATTTATCCAGGTCTCCACACCCGGGGGCTTGGCTTCCTTCCACATCAACAGTATCCTGCGCCGGGCTACTAGGGACGCAAAGGCCAAAACATCGGCCTCTCTCGCCTCCTGTGCTCCCGGCTCTTGTGCAACCCCGAACATAGCCAACCCCCAGCTTGGTTCGACCTGGACCCCCACCACCTTCGAAAGCACCTTTGTCACCCCCACCCAAAACCCCTGTAGTGCCGGACATGACCAGAACATGTGGGTGTGATTCGTTGGGCTTCTCGAGCATCTCGCACACCTATCCTCTACTCCAAAAAATTTACTGAGCCGTGCTCCAGTCATATGAGCTCTGTGTAACACCTTAAATTGTATCAGGCTTAGCCTGGCACATGAGGACGATGAGTTTACCCTACTTAGGGCATCAGCCCACAGCCTCTCCTCAATCTCCCCCCCCCAGCTCTTCTTCCCATTTCCCTTTCAGCTCATCTACCCCCTCGTCCCTCATTTCCCTATATATGTCTGATACCTTACCGTCCCCCATCCATGTCTTTGAGATCACTCTGTCCTGCGCCGGGAGCTGCGGGAATTCCCTCACCTGTTGCCTCGCAAAAGCCCTCAGTTGCATATACCGGAATGCATTCCCTTGGGGCAACCCATATTTTTCGGTCAGCGCTCCCAGACTTGCAAACGTCCCATCTACAAACAGATCTCTCAATTGTGTTACTCCTGCTCTTTGCCATGTTCCAAATCCCCCATCCATTCTCCCCGGAGCAAACCTATGGTTATTTCTTATCGGGGACCGCACCGAGGCTCCCGTCTTTCCCCTATGCCGTCTCCACTGCCCCCAAATTTTCAGAGTAGCCACCACCACCGGGCTTGTGGTGTATTTCTTCGGTGAGAACGGCAACGGCGCCGTCACCATAGCTTGTAGGCTAGTCCCCCTGCAGGACGCCCTCTCCAATCTCTTCCACGCCGCTCCCTCCTCTTCTCCCATCCACTTACATACCATTGAGATATTGGCGGCCCAGTAGTACTCACTTAGGCTCGGTAGTGCCAGCCCCCCTATCCCTACTACGCTGCAAAAATCCCTTCCTCACTCTCGGGGTCTTCCCGGCCCACACAAAACTCATGATACTCGTCTCAATCCTTTTGAAAAAAGCCTTCGTGATCACCACCGGGAGGCACTGAAACACAAAGAGGAATCTCGGGAGGACCACCATTTTAACCGCCTGCACCCTCCCTGCCAGTGACAGGGATACCATGTCCCATCTCTTGAAGTCCGCCTCCATCTGTTCCACCAACCGCGTTAAATTTAACCTATGCAATGTACCCCAATTCTTGGCTATCTGGATCCCCAAGTAGCGAAAGTCCCTTGTTACCTTCCTCAGCGGTAAGTCCTCTATTTCTCTGCTCTGCTCCCCTGGATGCACCACAAACAACTCACTTTTTCCCATGTTCAGTTTATATCCTGAAAATTCTCCAAACTCCCCAAGTATCCGCATTATCTCTGGCATGCCCTCCGCCGGGTCCGCCACATACAACAACAAATCGTCCGCATACAGAGATACCCGGTGTTCTTCTCCTCCCCTGAGTACTCCCCTCCACTTCCTGGAACCCCTCAATGCTATTGCCAGGGGCTCAATCGCCAGTGCAAACAATAATGGGGACAGAGGACATCACTGCCTCGTCCCTCTATGGAGCCGAAAATACGCAGACCCCCGTCCATTCGTGACCACGCTCGCCATCGGGGCCCTATACAGCAGCTGTACCCATCTAATATACTCATCTCCAAAGCCAAATCTCCTCAACACCTCCCACAAATAATCCCACTCCACTCTATCAAATGCTTTCTCAGCATCCATCGCCACCACTATCTCCGCTTCCGCCTCTGGTGGGGGCATCATCATTACCCCTAGCAGCCTCCGTATATTCGTATTCAGCTGTCTCCCCTTCACAAACCCAGTTTGGTCCTCATGGACCACCCCCGGGACACAATCCTCTATCCTCATTGCCATTACCTTGGCCAGAATCTTAGCGTCTACGTTCAGGAGGGAAATAGGCCTATAGGACCCGCATTGCAGCGGGTCTTTTTCCTTCTTTAGGAGAAGCGATATCATTGCCTCTGACATAGTCGGGGGCAGTTGTCCCCTTTCCCTCGCCTCATTAAAGGTTCTCATCAGTAGCGGGGCGAGCAAGTCCACATATTTCCTGTAAAATTCAACTGGGAATCCATCCGGTCCCGGGGCCTTTCCCGCCTGCATGCCCCTAATTCCTTTCACTAGTTCCTCCATTTCGATCTGTGCTCCCAGTCCCACCCTCTCCTGCTCTTCCACCTTAGGAAATTCCAGCTGGTCCAGAAAACACATCATTCTCTCCTTCCCATCCGGGGGCTGAGCTTCATATAATCTTTCATAGAATGCCTTGAACACTCCATTCACTCTCTCCGCTCCCCGCTCCATCTCTCCCTCCTCATCCCTCACTCCCCCTATTTCCCTCGCTGCTCCCCTTTTCCTCAATTGGTGGGCCAGCAACCTGCTCGCCTTCTCCCCATATTCGTACTGTACACCCTGTGCCTTCCTCCACTGTGCCTCTGCAGTACCCGTTGTCAGCAAATCAAATTCTACGTGTAGCCTTTGCCTTTCCCTGTACAGTCCCTCCTCCGGTGCCTCCGCATATTGCCTGTCCACCCTCAGAAGTTCTTGCAGCAACCGCTCCCGTTCCCTACTCTCCTGCTTTCCTTTATGTGCCCTGATTGATATCAGCTCCCCTCTAACCACTGCCTTCAGCGCCTCCCAGACCACTCCCACCTGGACCTCCCCATTATCATTGAGTTCCAAGTACTTTTCAATACACCCCCTCACCCTTAGACACACCCCCTCATCCGCCATTAGTCCCATGTCCATTCTCCAGGGTGGACGCCGTTCTTTTTCCTCCCCTATCTCCAAGTCCACCCAGTGTGGAGCGTGATCCGAAATAGCTATAGCCGTATACTCCGTCCCCCTCACCTTCGGGATCAACGCCCTTCCCAAAACAAAAAAGTCTATTCGCGAATAAACTTTGTGGACATAGGAGAAAAACGAAAACTCCTTACTCCTAGGTCTGCTAAATCTCCATGGGTCTACTCCTCCCATCTGCTCCATAAAGTCTTTAAGCACCTTGGCTGCTGCCGGCCTCCTTCCAGTCCTGGACCTCGATCTGTCCAGCCCTTGTTCCAGCACCGTGTTAAAATCTCCACCCATTACCAACTTCCCCACCTCTAGGTCCGGGATACGTCCTAACATGCGCCTCATAAAGTTGGCATCATCCCAGTTCGGGGCATATACGTTCACTAAGACCACCGCCTCCCCCTGTAATTTGCCACTCACCATCACGTATCTGCCCCCACTATCCGCCACTACGGTTTTTGCCTCAAACATTACCCGCTTCCCCACTAGTATAGCCACCTGTTTTTCGCATCTAGCCCCGAATGAAACACCTGCCCCACCCATCCTTTGCGTAGTCTAACCTGGTCTATCAGTTTCAAATGCGTCTCCTGTAACATAACCACATCTGCCTTAAGTTTCTTAAGGTGTGCGAGTACTCGTGCCCTCTATCGGCCTGTTCAGCCCTCTCACATTCCACGTGATCAACCGGGTTGGGGGGCTCTTTACCCCCCCCCCCCTTGTCGATTAGCCATCCCCTTTTATCCAGCTCCTCACCCGGTTCCCACGCAGCTGTGTCCCCCCCAGGCGGTGCCCTCCCGCCCCGCCCACCCCATACCAGCTCCCCCTTCTCCCCAGCAGCAGCAACCCAGTAAATCCCCCCTCCCACCCCCCCCGCTAGATCCCCCACTAGCGTAGTTACACCCCCCATGTTGCTCCCAGAAGTCAGCAAACTCTGGCCGACCTCGGCTCGCACCGTGCGACGCCCCCTCCTTCCTGCTTCCCTATTCCCGCCATAATTATCATAGCACGGGAACAAAGCCCGCGCTTCCCTTTTGGCCCCGCCCCCAATGGCCAACGCCCCCAGCTCCTCCACCTCCCTTCCTCCCTCCCCCACAACCTGTGGAAGAGAGAAGAGTTTCCGGGTCGCAGGATTAACAACATAAAAATCATCTCTCCCCCCTTTTTCCCCCCTCTTCACCCCCCATATTCGCCCCACCACTTTGTTTCAAACGTTCTTTTTTATTAACCCGCTTATTCCAATTTCTCTTCAACAATAAATGTCCGCGCCTCATCCGCCGTCTCAAAGTAGTGGTGCTTCCCTTGATATGTGACCCACAGTCTTGCCGGCTGCAGCATTCCAAATTTAATCTTCTTTTTATGAAGCACCGCCTTGGCCCGATTAAAGCTCGCCCTCCTTCTCGCCACCTCCGCACTCCAGTCTTGATATACGCGGATCACCGCGTTCTCCCACCTACTGCTCCGAGTTTTCTTTGCCCATCTGAGGACCATCTCTCTGTCCTTTAAACGGAGGATTCTCACCACTATGGCTCTGGGAATTTCTCCTGCTCTCGGTCCTCGCGCCATCACTCGGTATGCTCCCTCCACATCCAACGGACCCGTCGGGGCCTCCGCTCCCATTAACGAGTGCAGCATCGTGCTCACATATGCCCCGACGTCCGCCCCTTCTGCACCTTCAGGAAGACCAAGAATCCTTAAATTCTTCCTCCTCGCATTATTCTCCAGCACCTCCAGCCTTTCCACACATCGTTTATGGTGTGCCTCGTGCATCTCCGTCTTCACCACCAGGCCCTGTATATCGTCCTCGTTCTCGGCAGCCTTTGCCTTCACGACCCGAAGCTCCCGCTCCTGGGTCTTTTGCTCATCTTTTAGCCCTTCAATCGCCTGTAATATCGGGGCCAACAGCTCCTTCTTCATCTCCTTTTTAAGCTCTTCCACGCAGCGTTTCAAAAACTCTTGTTGTTCAGGGCCCCATATTAAGCTGCCACCTTCCGATGCCATCTTGGTTTTTGCTTGCCTTCCTTGCCGCTGCTCTAAAGGATCCACCGCAATCCGGCCACTTTCCTCTCCTTTTTCCATCCGTATCCAGGGGGGATTCCCTTCTGGTTTACCGCACAGTGCTTTTAGCCGTTAAAATTGCCGTTGGGGCTCTTATTAAGAGCCCAAAAGTCCGTTCCACCGGGAGCTGCCGAAACGTGCGACTTAGCTGGTCATCGCCGCACCCGGAAGTCGGAATGGAAATTGTTGTGAGTTAAGGCATGGGCAACAGAGTTTTGGATGATCTTGTGTACGTTGGGCAGAATGTGACCAGCTAGGATTGCATTGAGGATTGTTTTGAGTAACGAGGCATAGATGAGCGTTCTAGCAGCAGATGAGATGGAAAAAGGCAGTAGTGATGGCTGGAATAAAAGGTCAAAAACTCACCTGAGGACCAAATGTGATACCAAGGCTGCAAATGACTGGCTTAATCTCAGACTGTTTCAAAGGAGAAGGACAAAGTTGGTCGTTAGGGGATGGGTTTATAGCAGAGACCAAACACAATGGCTTCCATCTTCCCAATATTTAATTGGATGAAATTTCTACTCCTCCAATACTGGATTTGGATAAGCAGTGTGACAATTTAGCAATAGTGGAGGAGTCAAAATAGTTGGTGGCGAATATGTGAAAACTAATGCTATTTTTAATGATGCCGCCAAGAGACCGCATGTAGATAAGAAATAGGATGGTCCAAGGATTGATCCTTGGGAGACAACTGCAGTAATGATGCAGGGGCACAAAGACCAATTAATCCTCTAAAATCAGAGAGATAAAAACATGAGAGCAGTCCCAACGAACTGGATGAAAGTGGAGAGGCATTGGAGGAGGATGGTGGTCAACTATGCCAAAGGCTGCAGGCAGGCTGAGAAGGATGAGGAGAGAAAGTTTACCTTTGTCACATAATTGGTAAAAGCCCTTTCAATAATGTGGCAAGGACAAAAAAGTGATTGGCGATATTTAATATTGAGTTCCAGAAACATGGGAATGAGAGGCGACAATGCATTCAAGGACTTTGGAGAGGAAAGGGAGATTAGAGATGGAACAGTAGTTTGCAAGTAGGATGGAGGGATCAAGGCTTGGTTGTTTTGAGGAGAGGGATGATTTTTTAAAATAAAATTAGAGTACCCAATTCTGTTCTTTTCCAATTAAGGGGCGATTTGTGTGGCCATTTCACCTACCCTGCACATCTTTGTGTTGTGGGGGTGAGACCCATGCAGACACGGGGAGAATGTGCAAACTCCACACGGACAGTGACCAGGGGCCGGGATCGAACCCGGGGTCCTCGGTGCCATAAGGCAGCAGTGCAAATCACTTCGCCACCATGCCACCCCTCAGAGAGGGGTGATGACAGCGAATTTAAACTGGTAGCCAAGTTCCGCACGGCCTCAGTCGGGATCTCGGGTTCATGTCACATTACATATAATCCCCACCATACTTTGCAGAATCCTACTAACTGTCCTGGCTTGACACAATTCACACCTCGATTATCTGTGATTATCCCTCATTCCACTCACACTCTTTGTTCCTGTAAAGACTTGTTTACCTGTAAAGACTTGTATTCCAACCATTCTTCATATTCCAATCTGTAATTATCTTGCAATTGTGTCTCTCCTGTATATGCAGTGATTGTGAACCTGTCTCCACTTCATCTGATGAAGGAGCAGCGCTCCAAAAGCTTGTGGTTTCAAATAAACCTGTTGGACTTTAACCTGGGGTTGTGAGACTTCTTACGGAGCAAATTTAAAGGATAGGGCGAAAGACAACACGTGAAGAGAGGAACCATTTACAATATCAGCCTGGAGTGTAAGTTGGATGATCAACAGTTTAGTGGTAATAGATTTGAATGAACAGGAGGTGCGTCTCATGGACAAGATGTAATCAAAATGTGGAAGAGGGGAGATGGAAGAGAAACAAGATAGAGATGAGGGTTAGGGCAGGGGAGAGCTTTGCAGGAAATTTACCCAAGTGGACCCGTGGAAGGGAGGCAGCTGATCGAATTGTCTCCATTTTAGTGACAAAGAGGTCAATGAGCACGTCGCACTTGTTAGAGGTGGAGGGGCTGGAGGTTTAAGAAGAAGGTCTGCCGTCGAGAAAAGAAACTGGCGTTATCTATTTCAGACTGTGAATATCTGTCCATCTGTTCTTTTTTAAATCTTTGTGTCTGGTGTCTGAAAGGTCATCCAAAAAATTATAAAAATAGAAGTTCAGTTCGAACTACCTGACTTGTCAAAGTGCAACACATTTCTCAATAAATAGGATGAACTTTGCAGAAATGATCATGACAAAAAAAGTTAAATTTTGATGGGTTTTTCACTTACCAAAAGTTTTGTAACTGTTATTTGGCTTGTGGCTCACACGCTGCCTCCGTTTAATCTCCACCAGCGGCCTCCTTCTGGCAATCGGAGCAGAGGAAGTCGTTCTGGTTTTTGGTGAACGCTTCGTAGTTGTAGCCGTTGTCTGAGTGGTGGTGGCAGTGGTGATGTCTGTGGTAATTGGAGTTGTGGTGGTGGCTGTATTGATTGTGCTGGTGGGTACAGTGGTTATGGTGATGGATACAGTGGTTTTGCTGGTGGGTGCAGTGGTGGTGATGGGTACAGTGGTTATGGTGGTGGTTGTGGTGGGTACAGTGGTTGTGGTAGTTGGTACAGTGGTTGTGCTGGTGGGTACCGCGGTTGAGGTGATTGGTACGGTGGTTGTGGTAGTTGGTACGGTGGTTGTAGTTTCCGTTATAGTGCTTGTGGTGGCTGCCTTAGTTGTGGTGATGGCTACAGTGGTCACAGGGTCAGTGATGGGAACTTTGGTGGTGATTACTGTAGTTGGTGTGGTGGTGGTGGGGATTGTGGTGCTCATACTTGTTGCTGTTGTCAGAGGTGTTGTGCTCATAGTAGCTGCTGTGGTAGTGATGGCAGCAGTTGTGGTGGTTGAGGGGGGTGAGGGGCTCAAGGTGGTGGTTGCAGTGCTGGTGGGGGCTGCACTGCTGCTGGGAACAGCAGTGGTGGTAATGGGGATGGTGAAAGGAACTTTGCTGCTGGGGGCTGTGGTGGCGGCTGCCGAAGACACAGGAGCAGAGGTGGGTGGTGGAAGGGACACTGTGGTGCTGGCAGAAGGCAGTAAGGTTGAGTTGTGCCTCACACCAGTTGTGGTGGGAATTGGAATGGTGGTGGAAGTTGTGATTGTTGTAGAGGGTATAGAAAGAGTGGAAGCAAGAGTTTTGTTGGGAAATGTTATGGAAGCCGTAGTGTTGGTAGCATTAGGGGCAATGCTATTGGTTTGTTTGGGTGCAGCAGTGGGTGTATCTGGGATTGTTGCAGGCGGGATGATCACATTAGTACTACTGGAGGTAGCAGTCACATCAGCGCTTTCTGAGGCTGTGATCGGGATTGGACTGGCAGCAGTCGGAACCTCTGTAAGGACAGTGAGATTCAGCTGTCGTCTTGCTTTTCCCGCTGTCTCTGGATTGATAGTTGTGAGTGGTTCCAGTGCGGGATATGGTGCCTCTGAAACGTTTACCGCTGGCTCCATGTGCTTAATGAGTTGATCATCCAAAAATAGTACATTTGCATCTTCTCCACTCGCCGAGCTGATTTCTGAAAACAGAGCAAGAGAAAGTGAGTTAAGTTTAACTGAAATTCTGATGACAGGCCCCCCCATAATGTGACTGTCTTTATTCTCTTCTTTTGGTGGAAGTCCTGCTGCGAATTGCCTGTTAAGTTCAACTCAATGTTCAATCAGAGCTTGCTGATTTACAGTATTTTCAGAATCACAATTTATTTGGTCACATCAAGATGATTGCAACATGGATATTTTATTGGCTTTTGTTGGCTCCAGCTCAAAGCTGTTTCAATGATATCATCACTGTTGGAATTGAGAATAGCTTCAATTGTTAGCATTTTCCATAGGTTATAACATTGAACTAAGTAAGGATTTGAACCACTGTTGGAGTGAGGATTTTCACAGTTTGGGGTCTTTTCAAATTCTTGCATCTCATTTCCCAGAAACAAGTTTTGGTTACAAAGAGTCAAAATAAAGCAAACTCTTGTACCAATCTACATCTAAAATGTCCTCATAATTCTTCATAAATGAGCCACACTATTTCTTAAACATTCCAATGGTGTACATACTAACATAATATCAGAAGCAGTCCTTTGAACGTTGTCTGTCGTTCAATACGATCATAGCTAATCTGACTGTGGCCACTTCCCTTCTTGCCCCTCATAACATACATGCACAGAAAATAGGAGCAGAAGGAGGCCATTCAAATCTTTGAGCCTGCTCCACCATTCATTATGAGCATGGCTGATGATCCAACTCAGTAACCTGTTCCCGCTTTCCCTCCCATATCCTTTGATCCCATCCACCCGAAGATCTATATCTAACTCCTTCTCGAAAACATACAATGTTTTTGGCCTCAACTGCTTTCTGTGATAGCGAATTCCACAGGCTCACCATTCTCTGGGTGAAGATATTTCTCCTCATCTCTGACCTAAATGGTTTACACCGTATCCTTAGACTGTGACCCCTGACTCTGGACTCCCCTGCGATCGGGAACATCATTCCTGCATCGACCCTGTCTAATACTGTTAGAATTTTATAGGTTTCCATGAGATCCCCCCTCATTCTTCTAAACTCCAGCAAATATAGAATCAAAGAATTTACAGTGAAGAAGGCCATTCAGTCCATCGTGTCTGTACCGGCCCTTGGAATGAGCACCCTACTTAAGGCCACACCGCCGCCGTATCCCACCTAACCTTTTTTGGAGCAAATTAGCATGGCCAATCCACCTAACCTGTACATCTTTGGACTGTGGGAGGAAACCGCAGCATCCGGAAGAAGCTCATGGCTGTCATCTGATTTTTGTTAAACTTGGTCAAGTTCTTTTGAGTTTATACAACTGATACACTAGAATTACAACATGACAGATAACCAAGATAATTCTGAATCAACGCAATCTCACCTCATACGTCAGTTCCACCATCCCATGAAACAGTCTGGTAAACCTTCTCTGCACTCCATCCATAGCAAGAACATCCTTCCTCAGATAAGGGGACCAAAACTGCACACAATATTCCAGATGTGGTCTCTCCAACGCCCTCTATTATTGCAGCAACACATCCCTGTAATCCTCAACGCCCTCTATTATTGCAGCAACACATCCCTGTAATCCTCACACTACGAAAGTCAGCATACCATTTGCCTTCTTCACAGCCTGCTGCACCTGGATGCTTACTTTCAGCTACTGGTGTACAAGGACACCCAGGTCTCATTGCACATTTCCCTCTTTCAATCTATAGCCATTCAGATAATAATCTGCCTTCCTGTTTTTGCTACCAGAGTGGATAACCGCACATTTATCCACAGTATACTGTATCTGCCGTGCAATTGCTCAGTTAATTTGTCCAAATCACAATGAAGCATCTCTGCATCCTCCTCACAGCTCACCCTCCCTCCCACCCAGCTTTGTCATCTGCAGATTTTTGTTCCCTCTTCTAAAACATTAATAAACAGAGTAGCTGGGGTCTGAGCACTGATCCCTGCAGCACCCCATTGGTCATTTGGAAAAAGACCCATTTATTCCTACTCTTTGTTTCCTGTCTGCCAACCAGTTTTCTATCCATTTCAACACACAGTCCCCAATTCAATGCACTTTAATTTTACACACTAATCTCTTATGTGGGACCTTGTCGAAAGACCAAACTAACAACATCCGTTGGCTCCCCCTCATTAGTTCTACTAGTTATATTTTCAAAAACTTCCAGTAGAGAAGTCCAGCATAAATTCCCTTTCTTAAGTCCAAGCTGACTGTGTCCGATCCTGCCATTGTTTTCCAAGTGCTCGGCTATTAAATCTTTTATAATGGACTCTATCTAGCATTTTCTCCACTACCAACATCAAGCTGACTGATCTATAATTCCCTGTTTTCTCTCTGCCTCCTTTTTTAAATGGTGAGGTTACATTGGCTACCCTTCAACCTATAGGAATTGTTTCAGGGTCAATAGAATCTTGGAAGATGACCTCCAATGCAGCCACTATTTCTAGGGTCCCTTCCTTAAGTACTCTGGGATGTAGACTATCGGGTCCTGGGGATTTATCAGCCATCAATCTCACCAACACCATTTAACTACTAATACTGATTTGCTTCAGTTCCTCTCACTAAACCCTGTGTTCCCTAACATTTCTGGTACATTTTCTGTGTCCTCCCTTGTGAAGACAGAACCAAAGTATGTATTTAGTTCATCAGCTATTATTTGTTCCCTATTATAAATTCTCCTCTTCCTGACTGTAAGAGACTTACATTTGTCTTCACCAATCTTTTTCCCTTCACATATCTATCAAGGCTTTTACAGTCAGTTTTTATGTTCCCCACAAGCTTACTCTTGCCCTTATGGGTGATTTTAATCTGCATATAGTGGATTGATTCTTAATCAATCCACTATATGCAGATTAAAATCACCCATAATTACAAATGTTCTTTTATCTCGTGCATCTCTAATTTCCTGTTTAATACCATCCCCAACATCACCACCACAGTTTGGGGGTCTCTATACAACCCCCACTAATATTTTTTGCCCCTTCGTACATTGTTCCTCCCATTATTCCAAACAAATATACACCTCCAAGAACCGATATTTCAAGATGTCCTTTGGGGTTTTGAGATACTCCTGCAGGTAAACTCAGCGGGGTTCTTAACACCAGACATAATAGAGGGTTTAGCAGCAAAAGAGTTGAGGTAGGGATGTATATGAGCACCGTTATAGAGGTAGTCTTGAAAAGATTGAGTTAATGTGAGGCCAAAAGCTTCAGTAGGACACCAAGGTTGTGAACTGTCTGGTTCAGCCTCTGTTTCCATGGAGTGCAATGGTTCAGTGGCAAGAGAGTTTAGAGCTGAATTCAGGCACAATGGCGAGTGTGTTAAATTCTAATTGCTCCCAACCCATGAACTTCTTGGTCCTGGTTCAACACTTAAATGCAATAATCTCAGCGTAAAATGGTCCAGTTTTAATGGTCCAGTTCCTGCCTCCAGTGCAATGGCTCCACAGTCATGTTTCATCTTTAGACAGCAGCAAACTCCTGACTGAAATTCACTGCCTAACGGCATCACAACAGTATGTGTACTGTGAAAGTTCACGAATACAGTCCACCGGCATCATCTTCGTGTGACTAACTGCAGCATTGTCAGTATTGCCCACACCTAGAGATCAAGTAAAAACTAACTAAGGTCACGTTCTTACAAAGTTGAAAATAAAGCAATTAAAGGTTGTACCAGAATTTCTTTCCCAGTAGAATAAACGTATTTAATAAAGTTTGCTTTGTTACTGCTGGACTGGGTTTGTGGGAGGTGAACGGGGAACCAACAATAGGGGAAAAGCGTACTTGACCTCGTTCTCACCAACCTGCCTGCAGATACATCTGTCCACCACATAAACATTGCATTGAGGATAGACTCCATTGTGTTGTGTGGCACTACCACGGTGCTAAATGGCACGGGTTTCAAACAGGTCTAGCAATTGAAGACTGGGCAACCATGAGGTGCTGTGGACCATCAGCAGTAGAATTGCACGTAATCACAATCTGTAACCTCATGGCCCAGCATATCCCCACCCGACCATTACCCCCAAGCCAGGGGATCAACCCTGGTTCAGGGAAGCATGCAGGAGGGTATGTCAGGAACAGCGCCAGGCATACCTAAATATAGGGTGTCGATCTGGTGAAGCTACAATACAGGACTACTGTGCCAAACAACATAAGCAGCAAGTGACAGACAGTGCTAAGCAATTAAACAAGGGGATCAGATAGAGTCATAGATGTTTACAGCATGGAAACAGGTCCTTCGGCCCAGCTAGTCCCACTTGCCTGCATTTAGCCCATGTCCCTCTATACCCACCCTGCCCATGTAACTGTCTAATTACTTTTTAAAGGACAAAATTGTACCCGCCTCTACCAATGCCTCTGGCAGCTTGTTCCAGATGCTCACCACCCTCTGATCTCAGCTCTGCAGTCCTGCCACATACAGTCGTGAATGATGGTGGGCAATTCAACAACTCACTGGAGAAGGAGGTTCCACAAATGTTCCCATCCTCAATGATGTGGCAGCCTAGCACATCAGTGCAAAAAATAAAGTTAAAGCATTTGCAACAATCTTCAGCCATAAGTGATATGTGCTTGATCCATCCCGGTCTCTTCCGGGTGTCCCCAACATCATAGCTGTCAGTCTTCAGCCAATTAAAAAAAAAATTTTTTTTAATTCTCCTTTTTCACATTTTCTCCCACATTTACATCCATCAACAATAAACAATAGTCAGCAAGATATGTCAGACCCCATAATAACAACGATCCCATCTGCCCACCAACCCCCAAACCTCAGCCCACATGTTTACATAAACAAATGACAAAAAGGAATCAGGGATTACCCATAGTCACGCTTAATCTACACAGCCCCCCTCCCCCCCACCTCATCCCCCCACCCACCCCCCCCCAACTAATGTTCGATGTTATCCAGTTCTTGAAAGTGCATAATAAATAGTGCCCGTGACTTGTAAAACCCCTCCGAGCTTCCCCTCAGTTCGAACTTAACCTTCTCAAGGGTCAAGTATTCCAACAGGTCCCCCCCGCCACGCCAGGGCACTGGGTGGAGAGGCTGCTCTCCATCCCAGCAGGATCTGCCTTCGGGCGATCAACGAGGCTAAGGCTATGATATATGCCTCCGCTCCCGTTTCCAACCCTGGCTGGTCCGACACCCCGAATATGGCCTCCTGGGGACCCGGGTCCAGTTTCACACGCACTACCTTGGAAATTACCCTAAACACCTCCTTCCAGTACTCCCCTAGCTTTGGACAGGACCAAAACATATGAACGTGATTCGCGCGCCCCCCCCCCGCAACGCTCACTCACATCCTCTACTCCTTCAAAAAATCGGCTCATCCTCGCCCTCGTGAGGTGCGCTCTATATACCACCTTCAGCACATGAGGTGGAGGCATTCACTCTCCGGAGCACCTCACACCAGACCCCCTCCTCTATAACCTCTCCCAGCTCTTCCTCCCACTTTGCTTTGACCCCTTCCAGTGGTGCCTTATCCTCTTCCAGAATAGCTCCGTACACCACTGACACTGCCCCCTTCTCCAGTCCCCTTGTCGTCAACACCTCCTCCAGCAATGTGGAGGCCGGTTCCTCTGGGAAGCTTTGTATCTCCTTCCTGGCAAAATCCCGAACCTGCATGTACCTAAACACTTCTCCCTGCTCTAGCCCATACTTCGCTTCCAGCTCCCTCAATCCTGCAAACCGACCCCGAAGAAACAAATCTTTTAGCGTCTTAATCCCCTTTTCTTCCCATTTCCGAAAACTTCCATCCCACCTCCCTGGCTCAAATCTGTGGTTCCCCCGAATCGGCATTTCCCTTGACCCTAAACCCAACCCGAAGCGTTGGCGAAACTGCCTCCAGATTTTCAATGAAGCTATTATTACCGGACTCCCTGACTATTTCCCCGGAGCTATCGGGAGCGGCGCTGTTGCAAGTGCCTTCAGCCCCGACCCCCTGCACAAACTCTCCTCCATTCTGACCCACTGAGAATCCACCCCTCTAACCCAGCTCCGCACTTTCTCCACATTCGCCGCCCAGTAGTAGTACAACAAGTTCGGGAGACCCAAACTCCCTGCCTTCCCCTCTGTAGCAGCATCTTTAGTCTTCAGCTAATTTGATTCACTCCATGTGATGTCAGGAAACGGCTGAAGTCACTGGGTACTGCAAAGGCAATGGGCCCTGACAATATTGAGCAATAGTACTGAAGACGAGCTCCAGAACTTGCCATGTCTCTAACCAAGCTGTTTCAGTACAGCTACAACGCTGGCATCTATCTACCCAGCAATGTGGAAAATTGCCCAGATACATCCTGTACACAAAAAGCAGGACAAATCAAATCCAGCTAATTGCTGCCTCTCAGTTTACTCTCTATCATCAGTAAAGTGATCATCAACACTGCTATCAACTGGAATTGAGCAAAAACCTGCTGATTGACGCTCAATTTGGATTCCACCAGGGCCACTCCACTCCTGACCTCATTGCAGCCTTGGTCCAAGTGTGGACAGAAGAGCTGAATTCAAGAGGTGGCATGAGAATGATTGTCCATGATGTTAAGGAAGCAGCTGATCAAGTGTGGCATCAAGGAGCCCGAGGAAAACTGGAGTCAATGGGAAATTGGGGGAAACTCTCCGCTGGTCGGAATCATATCTTGCGCAAAGGAAGATGGTAGTGCTTGTTGGAGGCCAATCATCTCAGTTTCTGGACATCACAGCAGGAGTTCCTCAGGATAGTATCCAAGGCCCAACCATCTCCAGCTGCTTCATCAATAAGGGCAGAAGTGGGGTTGTTTGCGAATGACTGCACAAAGTTCAGCACCTTCTTGATTTCTCAGATACTGAAGCAGTCCATGTCCAAATATAGCAAGATCTGGACAATATCCAGGCTGAGCCTGACAAGTAATAGATAACATTTATGCCACTCAAGTGCCAGGCAATGACCATCCCACAAAACAGAATTTAATCATCAACCTTTGATATTCAATGGTATTACTATCACTGAATCCCCCATTATCAACATACTAGAGTTATCATTGACCAGAAATTAAACTGGACTAGCCATATAAATACTGTGGTTACAATAGTAGGTCAGAGACTCAGAATCCTGCGGTGAATACCTCACTCCCCGACTCCCCAAAGCCTGTTCACCATCTACAAGGCACAAGTCAGGAGTGTGATGGAATACTCGCCACTTGCCTGGATGAGTGTCGCTTCATATTCAAGACACTTGGCACCATACAGGCAAAAGTAGCCCTCTTAATTGGCAACCCTTCCACAAACATTAAATCTCTCCACCACCGACTCACACACAGGAATTCACCAATGCTCCATAGACAGCATTTTCCAAACACATGGCCACTACAATCTAGGAGAAGAAGCCCACGAGACACATGGAAACACCATCACCTATACATTCCCCTCCAAGCCACTCACCATCCTGATTTGCAAATATAGCATCGTTCCTTCACTGTCACTGGGTCAAAATCCTGGAACTCCCTCCCTGACAGCAATGTGAGTGTACCTACACTACGTGGATTGCAGTGGTTCAAGAAGGTAGCTCACGACCACTTTCTCAATGGCAATTGGATATGGGCAATAATCCCACATCCCATAAATGATTTTTTAAAAACCATCTTTGATACAGAGCACTGCATTGGACATCAGTGGCTTTGACCTCTCAGGCACTGCGACTATGTGTGGGAAGTGCGCCCTCTGTAGTTGCAGCATCACCAAATGCAGCCAACTGGAATACTTCCAACCAGAATTAGCAACATTACTACAACTGGAAGTTGAAAAGTTGCACCGGTGCCACAGATGTTTATGGGCTGATTACAGCAAGTTTTACCCCCATGTCTTAAGTTGGCGTCCCCAGAAATGGGTACAAAAAAGGGGGAAATATTGAATTTCAGCACCTTGATGAGCACAAACTTAAAACTTATCTGGTTTTCCTAAACCATGGATGACATTGGCTGAACCATCAAGGCACATTTCTGAAAACAATACTTTGAGGATCAGTTACCAGCTTCAAAAGGGGTCCCGAGTGACAAATCCAAAAACTAATTTCAGCCTGTTGGGTTGCCAAACTGATGTGACAAAATAACCACTTGTAATGTGCCATCAAGATAAAGCAAACTAAGACGCTAAGTTGGTATGCCGATAGAATGTGGGAAATATTATGGAGGGACTTAGTGCAAAAGTTGGTATGCACCGATGATGGACTGAAGGTGTGCAAGTGGATGTGTATTTGTAGAAATAGTGAATAAGTAAGTGAGAGAAAACAATGTGCACTAATTGAAGGTGCAAGTGCCCATGATAAAAAACATTCTATTTCTATTGACTCCATTCTTAAGTAACAAAGACGAAACGTGTACCTTTGCAAATATCAAGATCTCCCAAAGTACTTTACAGCCAATTAAGTTTTTCTTCAATATCCTAACCCAAACAAAAGTGTTATTGTGCACTTACGCTCATCCTCTGCCACATCTTCATCTGCTACCTCTGCTTCCTCCGAAGCCTTTGCCTTGTAGTACGTTGCTCGTAAAATGGTCGGCCTTTGGGAATGCTTGTGCCTGTGGTACCTCTCAAACTGTTTCTCCTTCATGTGCGACAATGCAAGTGGTTTGGTATCTTTATTACCACTTCTTTTCTGGCTGAGCTCTTTGTCGAACATTTCAGCTAACAAACGGATGTGTCTCTCCTTTAAACAAACCAGAATTGGAGGCCATTAGTTGGAAGAAATATTCAAGAGCTCACAGAGGATCCCAGGGGTTAACAAATCAGACTCCAGCTTTAAAGACCACAAAAAAACATTGAAAAGTTAAAGCACAGAAGGAGGCCATTCGGCCCATCTTGCCCATGCCAGCCCGAGGACGCCCAGGTGCCCTTTCTAATCCCACCTTCCTGCACTCGGTCCATAGCCCTGTATCTTACAGCACTTAAGATGTTGATTCAAGTACTTTTTAAAAGAGTTTAGGGTCTCTGCCTCCACAACCAATTCGAGCAGCGAATTCCAGACTACCCTCTGCGTAAAAACGTTCTTCCTCACGTCCCCTCTACACCTTCTGCCGCTTATCTTGAATCTATGTCCCATGATTCACTGCCAAGGGAAACAATTTTAACCTGTCAAATCTATCTCTTCCCTCATAATTTTGTACACCTCAATTAAATCACCAGATGTCGCAGATGACACATCGCCTCGCCCATCAAAAGCAACCCAAATTCCAACTACAATTTCTTTCTGCTTGCCAACAACTCCAGCGTTGGGATAAGCGAATATTGGCGATCCGCCACCAGGATGGCATCCACCAACCTCTGCCTCTCCACCCTTTCATTTTTAACACAATATTTCTCCCTTACAAACAATAACCCCACCCCCCCGTAACAAAAAGAAAAAGAAATGAGAAATCGCGCGGAGCAAGATACATACATGGCAAAATAGTATATTTACATAGCTTTGTACACTGGCTCTCTCCCGTACATGCCAGTTTCCCCGACTCTTCATGTTATCTCTTGCTCATCGACCCCCCCCCCCCCAGGCAGCTCCCCCTCCCCCGCCCCTGGGCTGCTGCTGCTGACCGACCTTCCTCTAACACTCCGCGAGATAATCTAGGAACGGTTGCCACCGCCTGTAGAACCCCTGCGCAGACCCTCTCAAGATGAACTTAATCCTCTCCAACTTTATGAACCCAGCCATATCGTGTATCCAAGCCTCCACGCTGGGGGGCTTCGCCTCCTTCCACATTAGCAAGATCCTTCGCCGGGCTACTAGGGACGCAAAGGCCAGAATACCGGCCTCTTTCGCCTCCTGCACTCTCGGTTCGTCCACTACTCTGAATATTGCTAGCCCCCAGCTTGGCTTGACCCAGACTTTCACCACCTGAGATATTGGTGCATTAACATTGACCACCGGAGTACCTGCCAATGAACAACTGACCATTACATACCTCCCATTCAGATCTATCAGAATTTTAGCCGCCAGAAAAGATACTTTCTTATTAATCAAAATTGCAATGCCCCGGGCCCTACTGTCAAATCACAAATGAAATACTTGCCCCAAACCAGCCCTTCTATAATCTTGTCTGATCTTTAATCCTCAAATGGGTCTCCTGCAACAGCACCACATCAGCCTTCAAACTCCTAAGGTGTACAAACACTCTAGATCTTTTTACCGGACCGTTTAGCCCCCTCGCATTCCACGTGACCAGCCAAATAGGGGGTCA
This sequence comes from Scyliorhinus torazame, assembly GCF_047496885.1. NCBI lineage: Eukaryota > Metazoa > Chordata > Chondrichthyes > Carcharhiniformes > Scyliorhinidae > Scyliorhinus > Scyliorhinus torazame. The sequence goes on from NC_092713.1 coordinate 153,703,865, forward strand.
TCTACCCACCCCGACCGAGAGTCAGCCATTCCCACTCTGTGGGGCAGTTCAGCAACTATTCAAAGAGAGCCGACACGCCCACCCAAGATGGCTGCCAAATCTCCCATCAAAACAGAACAACGAACGGTTTACAGCCACCATCCGAGAACAACCCCTCACCCCCGCCTCTCATCAATACCACACCCAATAACCCAGCAAACAACAACGAGAGAAAGTCTCCCATCCTCCCAAACCTAAAACAAAAACAAAACACCTGAAATCAGACTAATACGTTCCCCCCCCCCCCCCCCCCGCCCCACAGTCTGAGCTGCAGATACCCCGGGGATTCCTCTGCTCCCGTTAACTTACTGTTTAGCTATTGAGTGAGCAAGATGGCCCCTACACAGAGTAAATGGCATAACAACAAAAACCCATAACGCCAACCAGCCCCCAGCCCAAATCCAACTACAGGGAAAAAAGAAAGATACATGAACAACAACACCAATTGTAGAAAACCCACAATATGAATCCAGGTACAAAGCTCCAAAATGCGTAAACAAACACCCCACCAAAACCCCAAAATTCACACTCCCACACATACATCTCCCAACCAATATAATTTACACTTATCACAATCCCAGTCCATGTTTCTATACAACGCGCAATCTCCACCAGAGTTTCAAAGTAGTAATCTTTTGTTTGATAAGTCACTCAGAGGGTAAACCACACCAAATCGAACATTGCTCCGATACAACGCAGCCTTGGCCTTGCTGAATGCTGCACTCCCTTGGCCAACTCCACTCCAACATCTTGATAGATCCTGACAACGTGGCCCTGCAATCTGGAGGCCCGATGATCTTTTACCCACTCCAAAATTCTTTCTTTGTATTGAAAACTGTGAAAGCACACGATGATCGCATGCGCTGGCTCCCCAGTATGGTGTTTCTGCCTGAACAACCTGTGGACCTGATCCAACTCAGGAGGGGACGCCGTTTCCCCTCCCCCACCATCTTCCAAAACAACAGCCACAGAAGCTTTGTCGGACTCGGACTTTCCAAGTCTTCCAGAAACCCAATCTTATTGCATGGTGCAGAGACTTGGGCGATATCAAGAAAGGAGAATCAATGGCTAGATACTAATGACATACAGATGCTGAAGTGGATATGTGCAGAGTCAAGAAAGGACAAAAGTAGCAGCCAGTACATCAGAAGGCCAATGATTACTGTGGGAGCATTGAAGCAAGTAGACAAGAAAAGATTAACAAGGTATGATCATATGGTGCGGAAGGAGAGAGGACATATCGTGAGGCAGGTGATGGAGGTGGGGCTGCCAAAAAGGATGGAGGGGGGGGAAGAACTAATGGAAGGAAGCCGTAGTGAGGGACTTAACAAAGCGAGGTTGGAAGAAGAATGGATGACTGACAGGAGGAGCTGGAGAAGAGTGATTCACCCGAATTATGATGACCCCAAGTAAAATGGGAGATGTTGAAAGCAGAAGTAGGTATGGCAGCCTCGTGGTTCTCAGATCAAATCTCACCAGGGCAAAATGAAAATTGAATTCCGTGAGCCTGGTTCTTTGCAGTAGCAAAAATGAAAGCTGCTGTTTTATTATAACGCACAAGTAGCTCACTAATATCTTTCAGGAAGCGGAAATTGTAACTTCGACCTGATCTCAAATGCACAGGACTCTCGTCCCATACTTTGTAGTTGAGCCCATGAAGTTTGCTCAGCCCATTGTGGCGATTTAGGAAATTGGGCAACCAATAACTGAGTTATTGAGAAGGAGAATAAATGGGAGGATTGGTTGTTTTTGCCTTGAAATGTAAAAAGCAAATGGAAGTACACTCAACCTTTTCAACAATTTACTTTAGTGGTACGAGGGCCATTTTTCACATTATGCATGCAAGCCAGAAATGAGGCTTTACCTACTTTTGTTTGGACACCACGAGAATATCCACCTGCATATTCTTCTTTTACACTTCAAGGGCGCGATTCTCCCAAAGTATTTCTAAATGAAATTGTGGCAGGTTTTTCAGGGAGTTTCCCCGCTGGCTGTGCCAGCGAGTTCCCCACTGGTATTCAATGTCACTTAATCACTTTTTTGGGGTCCTGGGGAGTTTCTCACCGGTTTGGCCCAAATTTAGAAGGAGGGATTCTCCGGCCGCGCCCGCCCTCGGCCAATGGACTTTTCCACTGTCCGCGTCCTGCCTGTGGCGTTCTTGCGCCGGGCGGGGCAGAAGAATCCAGCCCTAAGGATTTTTTTTAGCACTGGGGAGCTGAACTCACGATGTAATTCTCCAGAAACGTTTTGAAGTGTGGCAGCGAACAGGAATTGTCGCGAGCTTCCCGGTGCTTGACCCAGTGAGGCTAGCAACGCAATTCAACGTTAATTGGCCCACTTAACAAGGCCTCATGGGCTTCTCGTTGCAAATGAAACCTCGCCAGCTGATTCACCGGCACTACGCTCGCCAGCCCCTCGCTAATAAGGTCGAGCAGCACTTAAGCTGCACTTGCTCAGCCAACTGAGCCAGCACGCAATAATTGTGCCGAGGAAACCTGCCCTAACATTCGGGGTACTGACATGGGGAGGCTCCTAGACGAGGTGGAGGCCAGGTGGGATGTCCTGTTTCACCGAGGATCCCGCCTGGGATGAGATAGTGGCAGCTGTTTGCTCGGGGAGTGTGACCAGGAGGAATGGCTTCCAGTGCCATAAGAAGGTCAAAGACCCTCAAGAGTATGGAAAGTCAAAGAGATCTAGGAGTACAGGTCCACAGGTCATTGAAAGGGGCAACACAGGTGGAGAAGGTAGTCAAGAAGGCATACGGCATGCTTGCCTTCATTGGCCGGGGCATTGAGTATAAGAATTGGCAAGTCATGTTGCAGCTGTATAGAACCTTAGTTAGGCCACACTTGGAGTATAGTGTTCAATTCTGGTCGCCACACTACCAGAAGGATGTGGAGGCTTTAGAGAGGGTGCAGAAGAGATTTACCAGAATGTTGCCTGGTATGGAGGGCATAAGCTATGAGGAGCGATTGAATAAACGCGGTTTGTTTTCACTGGAACGAAGGAGGTTGAGGGGCGACCTGATAGAGGTATACAAAATTATGAGGGGCATAGACAGAGTGGATAGTCAGAGGCTTTTCCCCAGGGTAGAGGGGTCAATTACTAGGGGGCATAGGTTTAAGGTGAGAGGGGCAGGGTTTAGAGTAGATGTACGAGGCAAGTTTTTTACGCAGAGGGTAGTGGGTACCTGGAACTCGCTACCGGAGGAGGTAGTGGAAGCAGGGACGATAGGGACATTTAAGGGGCATCTTGACAAATATATGAATAGGATGGGAATAGAAGGATACGGACCCAGGAAGTGTAGAAGATTGTAGTTTAGTCGGGCAGTATGGTCGGCACGGGCTTGGAGGGCCGAAGGGCCTGTTCCTGTGCTGTACATTTCTTTGTTCTTAAGGTCAATGACCTACACCGGGCAGCATGAGTGAGTAGACACCCCCCAACTCCCGATGTGACCCCCAATCCTTCCACCACCCTCTCCTCCTTCAACCCCCCCCCAATGCTCCCTTCACATCCTCCCTACCACCCCCCCCCCACCCCCCCACCCCCACCACTGTGAACCACGCGTGTGGCTAACGACGCCCTCTCTGTGTCTCCTCAGGGAAAGCTCTCCCACAATTGGCGGGAGAGGGCTCAGACTAGCGGCGTGGTGCCAGATTTAAGAATCCTCACCTCCTTCGCGGTGACTGGGGTGGCCAAGGACAGTTCCGTCACCCACGCGAATGCTGGTGGACGCCGCAGAGGTGAGGAACCACTGGGCTCCACACGGAGGACCTGTCAGACGTGAGTAGAGATTGCCTTACTGACTGACCCATCCCTCCCACTGACCACATGTCCGTTCTCCCGCAGGCTGCACCCTCTCCTGACTCCGAGGAGAACACCTCGGAGGAGAGCTCCGAAGATGCAACCTTACAGTCATGGCACAGCTGTCATCCGCACCCTACACCAGCTCAGATACACACACTTCGGTGGGACATATTAGTGGACAGGCTTCGGGGGCACAATTTGGTGAGCACCACACTGCATATGTTGCACATCAGGTGGAGGCACGAACCTCCAGGTGAAACAGCAGTCGGAGGGCTGCTGGATCCCAGGGGGAGATGTCAGTGTCACTCCAGCTGATCCATAGCCGATTACATAGATACATAGAAGATAGGAGGAGGCCATGGCAGATAACTAAGATAATTCCAAATCAACTCAATCTCTCCTCATATTACAGTCCCGCCATCCCTGGAATCAGTCTGGTAAAGCTTCGCTGAACTCCCTTGAGAGCAAGAAGATCCTTCCTCAAAAAAGGAGAGCAAAGCTGCACACAAATTCTCGGTGTGGCCTCACCAAGGCCCTGTATAATTGTAGCAACAGATCCCTGCTTCTGTACTCAACCTCTCACAATGAAGTTCAACATATCATTAGCCTTCTTTACCGCCTGTTGCACCTGCATGCTTACCTTCAGCGACAGGTGCGATTGGAGGAGTTCCAGAGGATATGGGCACAGGAGATGGTGCTGGCCAGATGAGGTTCTGCGGAACATGCGCCACACTCATATGGGAATGGCCAAGGCGCTGCGGAGCTTGTCCCAGTCGCAGGTGGGCATTGCCGAGGCGCTGCAGAGCATGGCCCAGTTAGTGAGCAGCATCGCCGAGGGCATCGACCCAATGGTACAGACCATGGGGAACTGCCAGGGCTGGCAGGGCCAGATGAAGCAGGGGCAGCCGGGATCAATCTAACTGCCTCTCTGTCCCAAGGGCCCTACAGGCACTGACCGGGAGGGGGGGTGCTGAGTGCCAATCTGGACCTGTCCCATAGAGTGGCGGCAGTGGCCACCAGCTCCCCCGAGTTCCACCCCTCTGATGAGGCTGCGTCTTGAGGTCAGCACGCATAAACAGGGCATAAAGGCTGTGCATAAGCCACCAACAAGTGAGCCGGGGCCCTCCGGCCCCAAAGGATGCCCACCGGGGGCATCAAAGACCAGGGGACGAGGTAATAAGCTGGTTACTTCCACCTCAGATGTGCATTCTGGGGAAACACCTGGATGTAGTGTTAGAGCTAGGAGGGCCAAGCACGCTGAGGATCACTGAGGGCAGAGGGGTTGGGGGATAGGTAGGGGGTGGGGTGGGAATTGGGGGGTGGGGGGGGGCACCATTGGGGTTGGGGTATTGTACATCACATTAAGTACCTTTTTGCACAACCAGTATGATGCCTCTGTCACTTTCGTTGGGCTGACCTCCGAACCCTTGGCCAATCTCTCCAGGCACCCCTCCATGTGGCGCTCACCCACCCTCCGGTTGTGGACATGTCCCTGGAGCTGTGTCCTATCCCCTGGGTGTTTGGATGTTGGCTGCTGTGTGTGTGGTGTGCCTCTCGCAGTGTCCATGCATCAAGGTGTGACTGGGATGCTAGGCAATGACTCCCACATGCTTACATGGCCCGCCCACCCATGGGAATTATCTTGGGTTGTAAGAAGTTCTCATTTAACCACAAATGGCAATTCCCTATTCGCAATAGCCTTCAGCCGCACAGCCAGAGGCCTCAGCAGTCGGTAGGGGTTATGGGTGGTCGTTGGGGCAGATGGGCAGGGACAAGGGTTGCCCCTGGAACGGGTACACATAATCCAGGGGCTGGCACAGTGGTGCTGCGAGGGGTTGCCACTGGTTGATCCCACCTCCAGCCCCTCCCCAACCCTCCCATGGTGGCCCATCCCTGCGGAAGGTCCCCCATGCCAAGCCAAAGGTCCCACCTCCCCCCCCCCCAATGAGCACTGGTGGCAAGCCCAGCGCCCCCCGGTCCCTTTGCCTGTGAGCAAAGACGGCTACTCACCTCGGCTCCCCACAGAGGCCCTTCCGCCAGGTTCACGTTTTTCAAATCAGCGGCAGCATGACCGCTTGCTGGGAGGCTGCTGAATCACAGGAGGCTATTGGATATGGGGTGGCTCTGGTTAATTGTATGGAAATTGAGCTTAAGTGGTGATAGTCGGTTTCTCGCCACGCTCAGCGAGATCCCGATTTTGCCTACGGGAGCGGGCCGGTTGCATCACAAACTGTTTGGCGCCAGGCGCAGATCTCGTTTTTGGTGTCTCTCCCGCAATTCACCGACCTCATTTCGCTTGAGCAAGAGTGCAACAACGCTGGAGAATCGTGCCCTCAGAGATCAGGCCGCCAATTTGAAAGGGTGCCCTGATCTCTAGTGAGCTTGTGGGTCCCCTACATCCCTCACCCATGGGAAGTGTCACCCCCACACACATGTGGGGGCACCCCGCTATGGGCTCCCTGGGGTTCCCCCCTCATCAGGCCCCTCCAGGTCCCCTTACAGCACCCCAACCCTTCCAGGACCCCTGCCCATCACCCCCCAACTTCATAGAGGCCCCTACTTACCTGCCCTGCACCCTCCCACCCTTCAAATCCCTCCTCCACCCTCATTTCATGGGCATGGCCCCTGACCCTTTGCAGTGCCATCCTGGCACTCATGCACCCTTGCAATGCCACCGTAGCACTCATGCGGTGCTCCTTCCAGTTTGGTGCTCACGTTCCAGGGGAGGGCCAGGTTGCGACCCTGCACTTACCCTGACCACCCAGGGTTCTCCGATGGCCTGGGAGATTCCCCTGTGTACCGTTCTGCTTGGTCCACGTTTGTGTGGATCAGCACTGACCGCCACTCTGCTGCAGCCTCCCTGGGGAGGCTGGAGAATTGAGGGAGGATGGTGTATCACAGGCAGGTAGGTCGTAAGTAGGTCCACGCCCAACTTCCAGGAGCGTCATTCGGTCCCATCCATTTTGGATGGAGTTCCGACTCTGACATCTCGCGGGACTCGGATGAATCTCGAGAGACGCGGAGCCTGTTGGGAAGGATCACCCGGGATTCTCCAGCCGTGTTGTACTCTCCCTTGAGCGCTACGCAGCAAGAGAATCACGGCCCAAGAGTAAGTTTAAGCTGCAATATATTTTGCCCCTTCCATTATCCAAGAAAATTCCTGGCTGTTCTTATGGCCATAAAGGACCCGGGGGTCGGCTAATAGCTTCCCCCATGGGCTTCATGGAATATGAGCTCCCCTATTGAGCGGACGGAGGCTCACCCAATGGGAGATGCATGGCGGCAATTTAAAACCCGCAGTTCAGACCCGGACCGGCACCCCAAGGTTCCCCGGGCTGGGATGCAAGTTTTGTACACTGCTGCAGCGACCCTTTTTGCTGTCTTAACAAAGGGAGTTATTGTCAGAAGACTGGCCTTGGCAAAGTTATTACACCAGCCTCCTTCACTCCTTCTTGTTGTTTTTCAAAATATCCTTTTACATTCCCAAGTATGTCGCCATTACTGGAACCATATAATTTAACAGAACAGAGACTTTGGGCTGAATTATCACTTTGGGGGCAGGAAACAGGAACTGAGTCATTTTCCTAACCCTGCACTCATTCCCAGGAGGGAAACACGCCACTCTTTGGGTTTGACCTGGCTCAACCTTAATTGGCATGGAGGCAGTTTCCCTGTCCAATTAAAGGCAGTGGTCAGGCTTTTGAATTTGGAAAACCTATAGCTTGACAGGAGCAGCAGTCTGCAGTGACTGAGAGGATGCTTCACCAAGGTGTCCTCGCAAACACTTTAAAAAAACCAAGTAGAAAACAGAAAAAGCAGCCAGGTTACCAGTGTGGGATGGGGTAGGTTGGGGAATTCCCGCTCCAGGGCCGCCTTTGGCTACACCTGCACCCAGGGAGGCAGAGGGAGCTCACCGACCTGCCTGGTATGCTGGCACCCCAGCCTGCTGCAAGATGCCTGCTTCCAGGGGGGTTGTCCCCCATTGTGGGGGAAATTGGAGGCCAGCTGGAAAATCCCAGACAGCCTCCTTCCAGTGCCCTTAACAAGGCTCGTAACAAACCTAATCGACTGCCCACCTCATGGGATAGATAGTCATATCCGGCCCCCAAAATATCCTCGGCCAAACCGGTTAGGGTCGGGACACCAACATGCCGGCCCACAAGGTATTTCGGGCCCCATCTACCTCCATTTCTCACATTGATGAAGCCCAACATTTCTGCCCTCAATGTTTGACCTGTCAAGTTCAGTATTAAAGACTCCGCTCTTTTCCCTCTAGGATCCAGTTTAAAACAGCTCGGATTGATTAGATCTGTTGGCCAGTTGTTAAGGGTCCTTCCTAAGCTGAAATGAATTTGAGCAGTCTCAGTTCTGTTCTGAGTGGGCATTGAGCCCACAGCACAAAGCTCTGCCTAATTTGGCACAAGTGAAATATCGTGCTCAGGAACTCAGGAAATGGAAAACTGGCAGTCACTGAAGCTGCAGGAGGTGCTTTTCCAGAGGCTGAGGCACATTGTTGAGGCAGCTTTATTCTTGCATGGACTATAGGTGACTGGAGCACCCTTGACTTTGGAAATTAGAGTTAGATCTGCAGGACGCTCACACCAGTTTCTTAGTTCCCTATATTTACACTGGTAAACCCAGCTCGCCAATCCTTGCAGCTCTATCATAGACCGTGAAACATTTTGTCCCCAACGTAGTAGAATGGATTGAGGCATTTAAAACATGGAGAAGCAGCACATCGGCATTGTCATCTCAGCTTAACAAACCTGAACATAAACCCGCCTTCGGGATTTTTGGTGGTATCGTGTGTAGATGCTTGGTGAGCACAAAAACCCGCAATAAAATGTCACGGTTTTTAACGCTGGAGACTTTCACCAATACATTCATGACTCAGAGGGCAGACCTATCATCCGGAGTGGAGAGGCAGGGAAAGCATTTGTCAACAATACCCGCTTCTAAAACTTGGGACAGGATCAAATTATTTAGTCATTGGTGCTTTTCTGTTTCACTGTCTTCTTGGATCACTTTCTGCTACAGCTGCTTTTCAAACTGATGGATGAAATATAAATGGGACCCAGATGTCTCAGTGATATTGTTTGTCTCCTTAGCTTGGTCTCCTACCTCGGACTGGGTGTAGGTGGCCGCAGCATCTCTCTGCAGGAAGTTTGTGCTCATGTCAATCATTTCTTCCTTCAGGCTTCTGCGAGGATCCGTGCAGTTTTCCTTCTTCTCCATCTTACTCTGAACCTTGTTGGAATTGCCAGTGATGGGCCTATCCTCTGTGGAAGTATTTATGGTATACGCCTGGGGAGAAAGGGAGATCAGTTAATCACCCTGCTCTGTCTTCCTCGTTTCTCTGTTCTTTTTTTGGTTGACCCTTGCACACAGCATCAACTACTTGTGGCTTTAAAGCACCCTTGTCGTCAAAATATAACCAAAGATACAATAACAATAATGATTACCAGGCACATTTGAACCAGTTGGGTATTTACGCAAATATAATAGCTTTTGTCATTTTCTTTCCCTGCTGCTTGCTTTTAAGAATGCAGTTGAATACAGTTTACAACTTGGCAGGGTGTGACTTGAGTTTCTGATCTCTGAATTTTCAGTCTTGGATTATAACCACTAAACTACCATACCTCAGTTGCTGCACATTTATTCTTGGACCACAAATGGCTATGCCAGTTACAGTATCGCAAAGGTGTTAGGTAGTTGACTCATTAAATCTTAAGATTTAAAAGTAGTTTTGTGGACCCACTCCAGCACCACCTTTAAAACTGTAGTGCTGCAGGAAAGAATTTATTGCTTCATCAAGAATTTCATTGGCAATTGGTTTGTTGAGCTTAGAGAGTGCACATGCCTTGATAGTCTGAAGGCGTGTGATGAACATTGGCTGTCCACTCCAAACTATTGTTAAAGATGCTCATGATATCCTGTGGGTTTACCAAGACCTGAGCGCGGAGGTGGGCAGGAGGAGAGCAGGCTTCAATCATATCAGGGCAATCCTTTTCAAGAAAAAGGTAAAGTTTGGACTGTTATACCCAGCTCGTCTCTAGGTCACGCATGAGGATCAGCACTTCTACTTTGAGTCGCCTGAGGACACGTTCGCCTTTGCGAGAAAGAAAGGGCTGACAAAGGACTGAGAGCATTTGAACTTGGCTGCAACATTCGTGTTTCTGTTTTCTCTGTTTTGTTTCTCTGTTTTTGTAAAAAGTTTCTTGTTTTACTTGGAACCAGCAGTAGAGCTGAGTGAGCTTAGGTTTTTATTTGCATTGTTGGGGGATGGTGGTGTGCTAGTTTTGATCTTGGTGTTTTTCTGTTGGGCAATTGTGTGGGGATTGTTTAATGTTGGAGTTTGTTTGCATGAGCGGAGGGGAGGGTGAGGAGGGAACAATAGGTGGGAGACTATCTGGCGCCGGGGATGGGGACCACCAAGCTAGCTGGGTGAGCTAGCTCTCGGAAGCACAGTGGGGGTGTGTGCATATGTTTGGTTTAGGAAATGGATTGGGTTCCAGGGTGTTGTTGCTAGGGGGTGGAGGGGGTTGAATGTTCTGCCGGCGAGGGAGGGACTTGGGCTGAGGGACAGAGAAGAGGTCGGGGGCTGCCTGGGGATGGACCGGTGGAGGCGCAGACCACGGGTTGGTGGCGGGCCTAAAAAAGGGGATGACTGATCGGCGGAGGGGGGGGCAATGAGCCCCCCAACTAGACTGATCACCTGGAATGTTCGAGGGCCACAGGCCGCTCCCCCCCAGCGATCCCGTGCTGTTCCCTCCGGCAGCGACCAGGTGTGGACGGTGCCGGTGGGAACCCATCGTGTTGGGCAGGCAGCTTGGCCCATTCGGGCCGGAGAATCGCCGCTCGCCCATTACCAACGGCAAGCGGCGATTCTCCCAGCGGCCAGCCGTGATTCGCGCCGCGCCGGTTTGGGTGGGGTGGGAGAATCGCGTCCGGGCAGCGCGACGGAACTCGCGCGGCGCCCGTGCCATTCTCCCACCCGGTGTGTGGGGGGGGGGGAGAATTCCGCCCCTTATCTTTTGGATTCAGGGGCGAAATTCTCCGGTATCGGCACGATGTCCGCCGACTGGCGCCCAAAACGGCGCAAATCAGTCAGGCATCGCGCCGCCCCAAAGGTACGGAATGCTCCGCATCTTTGGGGGCTGAGCCCCAACCTTGAGGGGCTAGGCCCGTGGCAGACGAATTTCCGCCCCGCCAGCTGGCGGAAAAGGCCTTTGGCGCCCTGCCAGCTGGCGCGGAAATGATATCTCCGGGCGGCGCATGGCGGGAGCGTTAGCGGCCGCTGACGGCATTCCCGCGCATGCGCAGTGGAGGGAGTCTCTTCTGCCTCCGCCATGGTGAAGACCGTGGTGAAGGCGGAAGGGAAAGAGTGCCCCCACGGCACAGGCCTGCCCGCGGATCGGTGGGCCCCGATCGCGGGCCAGGCCACCGTGGGGGCACCCCCCGGGGCCAGATCACCCCGCACCGCCTTGTCCCGCCGGTAAGGTAGGTGGTTTAATCTACGCCGGCGGGACAGGCATTTTAGCTGTGGGACTTTGGCCCATCCGGGCCGGAGAATCGCGGGGGGGGGGGGGCGCCAACTGGCGCATTTCCCGCCCCCACCGAATCTCCGGTGCCGGAGAATTCGGCACCCGGCGGGGGCGGGATACACTCCAGCCCCCGGCGATTCTCCGACCCGGAGGGGGATCGGAGAATCCCGCCCCAGATTCCAGCACCCGCAGTAATTTGCTTTTATCCAGTATGATATGTCATGTGCACTCCTATAACAATGCTATGTACAATGATACACCGTTGATGCATGTAACAGTGTGTTATTAGTTTCATTTCTCTTGTATAGTTTGTAGAATTATGCATTATGATGCTGCTTCTAATGCTGATGTTTATGATACAATTCAGCACTTTTCCATAGCATTGCACTTAGGGATCTGACACTAAATATTGTCTCCAAGGATTGAAGAAAGGTAATTACAGCAAGGTTGCAGGAGCAACTTAGTCACCATTTTAACATCATAAATTTTAACTTTATTTTGACATTTCACTTTGAGTTTATATTATTTGTTTTAATTAAATAGTAAAGCTAATGGAAATTTAGGAAACAGATCTTCTTTGCCCCTTGCTGTTCAGGTGGATATAGAACATAGAACATACAGTGCAGAAGGACGCCATTCGGCCCATCGAGTCTGCACCGACCCACTTAAGCCCTCACTTCCACCCTATCCCTGTAACCCAATAACCCCAATCTAACCTTTTTGGTCACTAGGGGTAATTTATCATGGCCAATCCACCTAACCAGCACGTCTTTGGACTGTGGGAGGAATCCCACGCAGACATGGGGAGAACGTGCAGACTCCGCACAGACAGTGACCCAGCGGGGAATCGAACCTGGGACCCTGTGAAGCCACAATGCTATCCATTTGTGCTATCGTGCTGCCCAATGTAAGAATGCATGTTGGCACTGTTGGTGAAGATGAGCATCATTTACCATCCCCCTTGTCAAACATTGCAAAAAAAGGAGCATTCATTTCACTGCAGTCCGTAGAATCTTGCAATGCAGAATGCACAAAATGACTTCCATGTTTGTTTTTTTCAAATAAACTTAGAGTACCCAATTATTTTTTCCCAATGAATGGGCAATTTAGCAAGGCCAATCCATCTATTCTGCACATCTTTGGGGTGAGATCCACACAAGTGGGGGTGAGACCCACGCATTTTCCATTTGTGTTGGCATCATAACAATTAAGCAATTTTATGAAATCCTACATAAATAAACATATCGCCCATGTGTTACTGAGTGTAAAAAATACAACAATATGACTAGAGCTGGACGGCTTCTGAATATTTTACACAGACTTTCACGCTGATCCGTTTTAGATCAAAATAATTACTTGTATGCAACATTGCAAAGTGCAATATTCTCTGCAATTCAACCAGATCCCTTTACAAAAACTGGTTCAACAGAGTAGAGGAGAATGTTGAAGCAAGGTTCAAATTGTCATTCAAGAATGTGGTATGGAATTGCGGGTTTTAATTGCTGAAGAAACCATTCAAGGCTGTTGCTGAATTGGGTCACTCAGCGTTCCCTAACAGAGTGGAGAGGTTGCCAGTGGTCAGTCACACAATGGAGGGGGGCAAAAAAACAAGATGTGGTCTGGCAAAGTATCAAACTGTCTTTAGATGTGTGCGCATCATCAGGGAAAGCATTTCTTGTGCTTCTGAGTCACAAATTAAACAACGGTTGATACTTGGACAGCTTGTTTTTTGCTATTGAAGCTTGTACTGTGCTGTGTGGTGAGGTACAGTGAATGACTGAGAGTTCAGATGACTGCTCTTGATGGTTCCATAAAAGTGACAGCTGTAGCTTCTTTGCAGCTCTGTCACCCTTGTCCTTTCCTCCCCTGGTTCAGACAAGTGCCCTGCCCCAGATCACCTCCAGTATCATACTCCAATGAAATGAGATTATGGGCTGGTTTAGCTCAGTGGGCTAGACAGCTGGTTTGTGATGCCGAACAAGGCCAGCAGCATGGGTTCAATTCCCATACTAGCTTACCAGAACAGGCGCTGGAATGTGGTGACTAGTGGCTTTTCACAGTAACTTCATACTTGTGACAATAAAAAGAATGTGAATCTCACTGCCACATAGAGTGTTTGAAGCAAATAGCACATACATTTTTAGGGAAGTTAGAAAATTACATGAGGGAGCAAAAGGTAGGAGGTGATGGTGAGATGATGTACGGTGGGAGGAGGATTGTGTGCAACATAAACACAGACCATTTGGGCCGAATGGCCTTTTCAATGTATTCAGTGTAATTCTAAAGCCAACCATTATGAAGTCTCGAGAGTGGCCTGGATGACTCTCTTCTGATTTCCCTCTGATGGAGACTGTTCTGTGGCATTAGCTTGGGGAAACTCCAGGATCGGAACTTACTACAATGCCCCTCATAATTAAAATTGCTTCTTGGAGATGGCGTCCTGTAAGAGAACGAGCCTAAAGGCACTGGTGACGGCGCCGCTGCAGCTCTCCCCGAAAAGGTATAACACAAACCCAGTGGTGGTGGCAACCTTAAGGATCTGGGGGCAGTGGAGGCGACACAGGGGGGTGACGGGTGCCTCGGTGTGGTCCCCGATCAGGAATAACCACAGGTTTGTCCCAGGAAGGATGGACGGAGGATTCCAGAGCTGGCAACGAGCAGGAATTAGGAAACTGAGAGATCTGTTCATAGACGGGATGTTTGCGAGCCTGGGAGCGCTGGAGGAAAAGTATGAGTTGCCCCCGGGGAATATCTTTAGATATATGCAAGTGAGGGCGTTTACGAGGCAACAGGTGAGGGAATTTCCGCTGCTCCCGACACACGGGATCCAGGATAGAGTGATTTCCGGGGTATGGGTCGGGGAGGGCAAAGTGTCCGAAATATATCAGGAGATGAGAGACGAGGGGGAGGCGCTGGTAGAGGAGCTGAAGGGAAAATGGGAAGAAGAGCTGGGGGAGGAGATTGAGGAGGGGCTGTGGGCTGATGCCCTAAGTAGGGTAAATTCCTCGTCCTCGTGTGCCAGGCTTGGCCTGATACAATTTAAGGTTCTACACAGAGCACATACGACGGGAGCAAGACTGAGCAGGTTCTTCGGAGTGGAGTTGTAAAAGGGAAAAATTCTGTTTGAAAACTTTAATAAAATATATATATTTTTTTTTAAATTGCTTCTCACATTCACTATCCTATTTTCACACATGAAGAGAATTCACATGTACAAGGTGCTGGATGGTTGCCAGCTGAGCAGTTAACCAAGATGTGTCTTACCTCTTCCAATTTTTCAATACGCTTGATGAGTTTGGTTGTAACAGAATGTAACTTTAGGAGGTCTATTCCAAAGAAGGCACCTTCCAACAGTTCCATCACAGAGGAGAGCTGAAAACAAATTAGAAACATCTTGGACAAATGTTGTAATGAGCATGAAACACAAGCTGACATTGCTGCACTTATTGAGGTTCCTTTATCAGATAAGATGTTAAATCAAGGCCCTGTCCACATCGAAGATCCCATGGCATTATTTTGATTTATCCTTCAATCAACACTACAAAATGGAATATTGTCCATTATCACATGGCTGTTTGTGGGAGCTTGCTATGCACAAATTGGCTTCCACATTGCCTACATTATAACAGTGGCCACACTTCAAAAGTACTTCATTGGTTGTAAAGTGCTTTGAGACATCTAGAGGTTGTGAAAGGCACAATGTAAATGCAATTTTTTTCTTTTTAAACAAATCACAGGTCACCTTCACCAAACTGCATTTGTGCATGCATGCCGGAGACGAACTGGTTTTGACTGACCTCTCCCCACAACCCTTCTTAAAGGGCATCTAATGGTGACAGTATTAATTTAATGAGTTTATATATTAACCATGCAACTCAGAATTTTTGTAGTGTAATAATTGTCAAGCACGGTTGTTAACGTTTCACGGGCAGCGGATTGAGTTTATCTCCAACTGGCTGTCTCAAACAACAGATGTGTTTCCGCCAGTTTCCTGCATAGCACAAGCAACAAATGGCTCCTTCACAGCTGCCAGTGCCTTTCCTTGGTTGTCCTGTTAGGAAACACACTTGTGCAGAAAAGATCCGTCAAATCAGATTTTCCTTTGTCCATTTGACAACCCACTTGTGGGTACTGAATGGTATCCTCGCCCCTAAAGCATGTCATGTCACTTGTGGTCCTGTAAACATAGGCACATTCCTGGAGAACCCCTGCAAATACTGACCCACTCCTGCTCAGCCTGACAAATACTTGGGGGGGGGGGGGAGTGCCCTTTGCAAACACTCCTCTGGGTGAGGACTGTCCTACCTTTGCAAAGATGGCATAAGTTAACTGAAACACAGGTGGCACAGTGGGTTAGCACTGCTGCTTCACGGCGCCAAGGACCCGGGTTCAATCCCGTCCCGCGGTCACTATCCACGTGGAATTTGCACATTCTCCCGTGTCTGCGTGCGTCTCACCCCCACAACCCAAAGATGTGCAGGGTAGGTGGATTGGCCACGCTAAATTGCCCCTTAACTGGAAAAAGAAAAATTGGGCACTTTAAATATATTTTAAAACTTTGTCTCTTGGGGGGTAAATTATGAGCAGATTTCTCTGCCTTGCAGCACTAGAACAAGGCATCATCCAATTTGGTATCAAAGCAACGCCTTAAATATAATATGAAATAAGGGGGTGTGGTGCCGCTGTTTGTACAGGCTGGTCATGAAAAATAATGATCTCCATTAAACCCCTGAGTGTCCTACAACATCCAGGATGTTGAGGTATAGTTTAATTGCACTTTCCTATTCAGTTGAAAAAAAATCAGACAACTTCCTTGTCATTTAGCTTGTCACATAAGAACAGGAGGAGGCCATTCTGCCCTTGAGCTTTTTCAGCCATTCAGTTACATCATGGCTGACCTGTATCTTAACTCCATCTACCTTTGTTGACTCCATAACCCTTAATACCCTTGCCTGCCAAAAGTCAATGATCCTCAATTTTTTTTGGAGGAGAGTTGCAGATTTCCACTTATTGTGAAGAAATGTATCCTAATAGAACATAGAGAACATAGAACATTACAGCGCAGTACAGGCCCTTCGGCCCTCGATGTTGCGCTGACCTGTGAAACCATTCTAAAGCCCATCTACACTATTCCCTTATCGTCCATATGTCTATCCAATGACCATTTGAATGCCCTTAGTGTTGGCGAGTCCACTACTGTTGCAGGCAGGGCATTCCACGCCCTTACTACTCTCTGAGTAAAGAACCTACCTCTGACATCTGTCCTATATCTATCTCCCCTCAATTTAAAGCTATGTCCCCTTGTGCTAGACATCACCATCTGAGGAAAAAGGCTCTCACTGTCTACCCTATCCAATCCTCTGATCATCTTGTATGCCACAATTAAGTCGCCTCTTAACCTTCTTCTCTTTAACGAAAACAGCCTCAATAGAACTGTATAAAATGTGGGTTAGGCCACAGCCTAGAGTATTGTGTGTGGTTCTGGAATCTACATTATAGGAGGGATGTGACAGCACTGGAGAGGGTGCAAAGGAGATATACCAGGATGTTGCCCAGGCTGGAGAGTTTTAGCTATGAAAAGAGATTGGATGGACTGGGGTTGTTTTCCTTGCAGCAGAGGAGACTGAGGGGGGACATGATTGTTATGTATAAAATTATGAGGGGCACAGATAGAGTGGACAGGAAGAAACTTTTCCCCTTGGTGGAGGGATCAATAGCCACAGGGCATAGATTTAAGGTAAAGGGCAGGAGGGTTAGAGGGGATGTGAGGATAAACTTTTTTACCCAGAGAGTGGTGGGAGTATGGAACTCACTGCCTGAAAGGATGATGGAGGCAGAGACCCTCATAACATTTAAGATGTATTTAGATGTGCACTTGTGATGCCAAGGCAGAGAAGGCTATGGGCCAAGTGCTGGAAAATGGGATTAGAATATTGAGGTGGTTGTTTATGACTGGCGCAGTTATGATGGGCTGAAGGACCTTTACTGTGCTCTAAACTTCTATGACTCTAATATCATCCCTGAGTGGTCAAAATCCAATGTTAAGGTTCTGCCCCCTAGTTCTGGACTCCCACATCATTCTAAATGAATGACTCAATTATATCACCCTTTAATCTTCAATACTTTCACATGTCATTACAGGAGAGCTAGATTGAAGGACTTTTTTGTGTCTGACATCTATCTTGGATGCTTCTCATATAACTCTCTGACAAGGCTGTTGCAATGAGAGTTAAAAAATAAATAAATTTAGAGTACCCAATTTAGCATAGCCAATCCACCTAACCTGCACATCTTTGGATTGTGTGGGGGTGAAACCCATGCAGACATGGGGAGAATGTGCAAACTCCACAGGGACAGTGACCCAGGGTCGGGATCGAACCCGTGTTCTCAGCGCCGTAGGCAGCAGTGCTAACCACTGTGCCACCATGCCACCTTGCAATGAGAAACTTGATAGGAGCTTTAGCTTTCAGGAGAGCGGTGTTGCACTGGCTCCTGTGCAGCATGTTAAACGAGCTTCATTACTCAAACAATAACATACGTTCTTGGACCTCCATTTAGGAATATCAAGATCCAATTATCTGTGCCTGTACGCACTGTTAATAACACCATTACGAGTTTCCATCTGAAGGTTCATTGGAAAGCTTTTGATGTAACTGATATCCCTATGTTGTCAAGCTCATGATGCAAGACCAACTTCTATTTAGTCAGCTTTGAACGAGGTTGAGTTATTTAGTGGCGTCTCACTAAACACATGAAGAACTGAGTCTCTGCTGTTAATGAAATGAAGGAGGCCAATTAGTTTATATTTACACGTGTGAAATAACTTGCCATTAGCTGCAATCCACTAATGTAGCAGGGGACAGTTCACAGGTCTTGCCTTGGTCTGCAGGATCAAAATGATGGGTCAGTAAGCATTTAGAATTCTAATACGAACAAACTAAACTTGTTTTCATTGAAAAGGATTGCGTGTAGGCGTGATTTGAGATTTTAAAATGCTACCAGAAATGGATAATTTAGCTGCAGACATGTTTTTTAACTTAGACCACGAGCACAGATCTCGAGAGCACAAGCCCAGTATTAAAGAGGATCAGTTAGGACAAAATAGAAGAAATTACTTTTCTTTACATGGTAAAGGATATATGAATCATAGAATCAAAATCATAGAATTTACAGTACAGAAGGAGGCCATTTGGCCCATCGGGTCTGCACCGGCCCTTGTAAAGAGCACACTACCTAAGCCCATACCTCCACCATATCCCCACACCTCAACCCTATCCCCACACTTCAACCCAATCCCCGTAACACCACCTAACATTTTTTGGACACAAAGGGCAATTTATCATGGCCAATCCACCTAACCTGCACATCTTTGGATTGTGGGGGGAAACCGAAACACCCGGAGGAAACCCACGCAAACATGGGGAGAACGTGCAGACTCCGCACAGACAGTGACCCAAGGCGGGAATCGAACTTGGGACCCTGGAGCTGTGAAGCAACTGTGCTAACCACTATGCTACCGTGCTGCCCGGGCACTATGGACACTATTCCTTGAGGAGGTTGTTAATGCTCTGCCAACTAACATCTCTTTAAAAAGTAACTGTGTGAATATCAGATTAGGAATAGGATTGGGTGGCAACGTGGCGCAGTGGCTAGCATTTCTCCCTCATGGCCGAGGACCTAGGTTTGAATCCCGGCTCTGGGTCACTGTCCATTTGGAGTTTGCACATTCTCCCTGTGTCTGTGTGGGTGTCACCCCCACAACCCAAGGATGTGCAGGGTAGGTGGCGTGGCCACGCCAAATTGCCCCTGAATTGGGAAAAAGAATTGGGTATTTTAAATTTAAAAAAATAAGATTGAGGACTAAATGGAAAGTACAGATATGGATAATTGAATGCATGAGGAAATTTTATTACCTGAACAGTTGGAATAATGTAAATATTACAACAAAAATGGGAACTGGTCAACGAAAAATCATAAAGCCTCAATAATATAGAGCTGTGCTTGATTAATTTGGGTGAGAGGAGGAGGAGGAACAGATAAAACTTGGCAGAGCCTTTCCTGGGATTAAAGGGAATGGATGGGGTCCATGATGGAACAGATTATGTACTGTCCATGAAGGGATTGATGTGTGAATTGGCCATTTCAGATTCCGTAATCTCTTAGTAATGAAAATACCTTTTAAAAACACTTGCTTAAATTCCAGGAACATTTTGCTTGCCACAGAATTTTGATGAGTAAAATTGCCAATATTGATCTATTTGCCTTCCCACTATCCCCCCTTCCTCAGTGCTCAACAGTTTGGGTCTGCGTTTTTTGCGTTCTAGTTGTTTATTTTCTATAGGAGTTGCATAATCAATCATCTTAAGGCAAACCCAATCTACCTATTCAGGTGCCATTGCCCTGTTTGAAGAAGAGCAGGAGAATTCTCCTGGTTCTCTGGCCAGCATTCATGCCCCAAGCATAAATCCCTTTGCTGTTCGTGGGGCTTTTCTATGGCAGGCATCTTTATCAACGTAACAACAAGTGTACAATGTGATTCATGGATGTGAAGCGCTTTCTGCTGTTTCTTCTGAGAGGTACATTAAGGTACTTTATAAATCAATTTTTTTTTTCTGTACTCCACCTGGAACCAGTGTATTTGCTGAATAAATCTTTCAGCAGTTATCGGCAAGTAAATGATAGCTACAGTTTCCTCTTTTTGTTCTATTGAAAACTTGGTAAAACTGTTGTTCTTGGCTTTTTTGTGCAGTGAATTACTGTTTCACTCCAAATGGCTGCTAGAACAATAGTTTACTGCCCAGAGACTTTTTTTAAATTGGTGTTCTAGTCTGAATGACCTTGTATTCAATGGTGATCACTTCTTCATTAAGCATCCTGTGCCCACTCTGCAGAGTTACGCCTGGCTTGATTTGCTCTGAAGAAACTGCATGGTCAGCACGCACATTAAAATGTCCTGACACCAGAGAGTGATGCTGTACACGGTCTTCTATCAGGACATATTCGTATTGCCGCAGTTTTAACAAAAAACAATTGCTTTGAAAGGACAAGTTTCCCTTTTGGTGTGTGTGTGTGTGTGTGTGTGTGTGGGGCGGGGGGTGGGGGGGGGGAATTGGAAAATGGTGACAGGTTTTTCAGGGACTTTTGCATTTTAAACGATAAGAATCAGCATCCACTCCAAGATCTGGTGGTTATCAGTGCAGTCTGTCAACTGTCTGTCTTCCTCTGTATCAGTGTTTCATTTTTCATCAGTCACACCAAACACCTTTCCAGGTTCTTTGAACTGATACTTAAGTTAAAGCAGTTGAGAAGCTGCAGGTTGAAACATTCCTAAACTAATCTTCAGGTCAAAAACCCAGAAAACACGCGGAGATAAATGTGATATTCACTTGGTCAGTCTAAGATGGCTTGGACTTAAGGCTGGGTCTCAGAGTGGTAAGAACAGTGTGAAAGCTCACTCCAACATCCAATTCCACACTCTATTCTCCTCCCCATCCTCATGAACTAAAACAAAATGAGGGACAAGAAACAGTTAATCCCAAACTTGTTGCCAGTCAATACCAGTTGATCTTCCAGATTAAATAGCTTTGGACAACCATAGCCTACACCTTTTTTTTGAGAAAGGTAATTTCTGTAAGCCCCTCATCTTGGACTCAGGTACCATGCTGAATAACGTCCAAGATCCAGTCATTTACCCCTTCTGGAAGCCTTGCGTGAAGGTTGAATGCCTTCTGAAAATCAACGCAAGTAGGTTTCTCTTGAGTTTTACAACATTCCATAATCTTGAATGAAGTCACAACCTGCCCTCTACATTTCTTAAGAGAATTGGGTTGCCAACATAAGAAAACAACCATTTCTTCCATCAATGACGTCCTTCATTTGACGACTACTGAAACAAATGCAGCAAGGAAATTCCCCATTGAAAAAAAAATGTCTGGACTCCAACTGAACAGTTCCCAACAAAAAAGAAACGCTCAAGTTGCTGTCACAGCACAAGTGGAAGATTGCAATGCCAGGGAATGAGGCAGCCTTTTAACAATTCCAATAATGCATCTGGCTGAACTTTGTTCTTGTTTCCGGACTCCAGATTGTTTTATTGGAGTTGACAGATGAAGTGTAATTAAGTCATGTTTTTTTGGAGGCCCCTCTCTCACTGATTCCTCAGGAATTGGTACACCATGATGATCTGCTGACAAATTGTGTTTGCTATTTTTTTCCTTTTATTATCCTTTACCTCCAGGCATTCCTCCTCTGAAGAGCATTGATGAAATACGTTGTTAGACAAAATAGCCAATTGTCACTTATCCAAGTCAACATTTCCCTCGTGTTAATGGGCTGCTTGACCACATGGGCATCAGAACACACTCCAGGAGAAATAATCAAGTGGTGAAAAGGAGCAGGAATCCCAACTGAGTTTGTTTCCTTTCCCAATTTAGGAGTGCTCTGACAACTAGCACTCATTATCATTGAGCCTGCAGAGATAGAACATAGAACATTACAGTGCAATACAGGCCCTTCTCCCCTCGATGTTGCGCCTACCTGTAAAACCACTCTAAAGCCTATCTACACTATTCCCTTATCGTCCATATGTCTATCCAATGACCATTTGAATGCCCTTAGTGTTGGCGAGTCCACTACTTTTGCAGGCAGGGCATTCCACGCCCTTACTACTCTCTGAGTAAAGAACCTACCTCTGACATCTGTCCTATATCTATCTCCCCTCAATTTAAAGCTATGTCCGCTCGTGCTAGAGATCACCATCTGAGGAAAAAGGCTCTCACTGTCCACCCTATCCAATCCTCTGATCATCTTGTATGCCTCAATTAAGTCACCTCTTAACCTTCTTCTCTCTAACGAAAGCAGCCTCAAGTCCTTCAGCCTTTCCTCATAAGATCTTCCCTCCATACCAGACAACATTCTGGTAAATCTCCTCTGCACCCTTTCCAATGCTTCCACATCCTTCCTATAATGCGGCGACCAGAATTGCACGCAATACTCCAAATGCGGCCGCACCAGAGTTTTGTACAGCTGCAACATGACCTCATGGCTCCGAAACTCAATCCCTCTACTCAATAAAAGCTAACACACCGTACGCCTTCTGAACAACCCTCTCAACCTGGGTGGCAACTTTCAGGGATCTATGTACATGGACACCGAGATCTCTCTGCTCATCCACACTGCCAAGAATCTTACCATTCGCCCAGTATTCTGTCTTCCTGTTATTCCTTCCAAAATGAATCACCTCACACTTTTCTCCATTAAACTCCATTTGCCACCTCTCAGCCCAGCGCTGCAGCTTATCTATGTCCCTCTGTAACTTGTAACATCCTTCCGCACTGTCCACAATTCCACCGACTTTAGTGTCATCTGCAAATTTACTCACCCATCCTTCCACGCCCTCCTCCAGGTCATTTATAAAAATGACAAACAGCAGTGGCCCCAAAACAGATCCTTGTGGTACACCACTAGTAACTGGACTCCAATCTGAACATTTTCCATCAACCACCACCCTTTGTCTTCTTCCAGCTAGCGAATTTCTGATCCAAACTGCTAAATCACCCTGAATCCCATGCCTCCGTATTTTCTGCAGTAGCCTACCGTGGGGAACCTTATCAAACGCTTTACTGAAATCCATATACACCACATCAACTGTTTTACCCCCATCCACCTGTTTGGTCACCTTCTCAAAGAACTCAATAAGGTTTGTGAGGCATGACCTACCCTTCACAAAACCGTGTTGACTATCACGAATCAAATTATTCCTTTCCAGATGATTATACATCCTATCTCTTATAAACCTTTCCAGGATTTTGCCCACAACAGAAGTAAGGCTCACTGGTCTATAGTTACCGGGGTTGTCTCTACTCCCCTTCTTGAACAAGGGGACAACATTTGCTATCCTCCAGTCTTCTGGCACTATTCCTGTAGACAAAGATGACTTAAAGATCAAAGTCAAAGGCTCAGCAATCTCCTCCCTAGCTTCCCAGAGAATCCTAGGATAAATCCCATCCAGCCCAGGGGACTTAACTATTTTCACACTTTCCAGAATTGCTAACACCTCCTCCTTATGAACCTCAAGTCCTTCTAGTCTAGCCTGAATCTCAGTATTCTCC
Source organism: Scyliorhinus torazame (assembly GCF_047496885.1). Taxonomy (NCBI): domain Eukaryota; kingdom Metazoa; phylum Chordata; class Chondrichthyes; order Carcharhiniformes; family Scyliorhinidae; genus Scyliorhinus; species Scyliorhinus torazame. The sequence continues at coordinate 153,727,365 of NC_092713.1, forward strand.
TCGACAACATTGTCTTTTTCCTGTGTGAATATTGACAAAAAATATTCATTTAGCACCTCTCCTATCTCCTCGGACTCCAAGCACAACTTCCCACTACTGACCTTGACTGGCCCTACTCTTACCCTAGTCATTCGTTTATTCCTGACATATCTATAGAAAGCTTTAGGGTTATCCTTGATCCTACCTGCCAAAGACTTCTTATGTTCCCTCCTGGCTCTTCTTAGCTCTCTCTTTAGGTCCTTCCAAGCTAACTTGTAACTCTCAGGCGCCCTAACTGAACCTTCATGTCTCATCTTTACATAAGCCTCCTTCTTCCTCTTGACAAGTGTTTCGACTGCTTTAGTAAACCACGGTTCCCTTGCTCGACCACTTCCTCCCTGCCTGACAGGTACATACTTATCAAGGACACACAGTAGCTGTTCCTTGAACAAGCTCCACATTTTCATTGTGCCCATCCCTTGCAGTTTTCCTCTCCATCCGATGCATCCTAAGTCTTGCCTCATCGCATCATAATTGCCTTTCCTCAGATATAACTCTTGCCCTGCGGTATATGCCTATCCCTTTCCATCACTAAAGTAAACTTAATCGAATTGTGGTCACTATCACCAAAGTGCTCACCTACCTCCAAATCTAACACCTGTCCTGGTTCATTACCCAGTACCAAATCCAATATGGCCTCGCGTCTCGTTGGCCTATCTACATACTGTGTCAGGAAACCCTCCTGCACACATTGGACAAAAACAGACCCATCTAAAGTACTCGAACTATAGTGTTTCCAGTAAATATTTGGAAAGTTAAAGTCCGCCATAACAACTACCCTGTTGCTTTCGCTCCTATCCACAATCATCTTTGCAATCCTTTCCTCTAAATCTCTGAAACTTTTCGGAGGCCTATAGAAAACCCCTAACAGGGTGACCTCTCCTTTCCTGTTTCTAACCTCAGCCCATACTACCTCAGTAGACGAGTCCTCATCAAACGTCCTTTCTGCCACCGTAATACTGTCCTTGACTAACAATGCCACCCCTCCCCCTCTTTTACACCTTCCCTGAGCTTACTGAAATATCTAAACCCCGGCACCTGCAACAACCATTCTTGTCCCTGCTCTATCCATGTCTCCGAAATGGCCACAACATCAAAGTCCCAGGTACCAACCCATGCCGCAAGTTCACCCACCTTATTCCGGATGCTCCTGGCATTGAAGAAGACACACTTTAAACCACCTTCCTGCCTGCCGGTACACTCCTGCAACTTTGAAATCTTACACATGACCTCACTACTCTCAACCTCCTGTATACTGGAGCTACAATTCAGGTTCCCAAGCCCCTGCTGAACTAGTTTAAACCCTCCCGAAGAGCATTAGCAAATTTCCCCCCCCAGGATATTAGTACCCCTCTGGTCCAGGTGTGAACCATCCCATTTGTAGAGGTCCCACCGACCTCAGAATGAGCCCCAATTATCCAGAAATCTGAAACCCTCCCTCCTGCATCATCCCTGTAGCCACGTGTTCAACTCCTCTCTCTCCCTATTCCTCGTCTCACTATCATGTGGCACGGGTAACAACCCAGAGATAATAACTTTGTTTGTCCTAGATCTAAGTTTCCACCCTAGCCCCTGAATTCCTGCCTTACATCCCTATCCCTTTTCTTACCTATGGCGTTGGTACCTATGTGGACCACGACTTGGGGCTGCTCCCCCTCCCCCTTAAGGATCCCGAAAACACGATCCGAGACATCGCGGACCCTGGCACCTGGGAGGCAACACACCAACCGCGAGTCTCTCTCGTTCCCACAGAATCTCCTATCTATCCCCCTAACTATGGAGTCTCCAATGACTAATGCTCTACTCCTCTCCCCCCTTCCCTTCTGAGCAACAGGGACAGACTCTGTGCCAGAGACCTGTACCCCATGGCTTACCCCTGGTAAGTCCTCCCCCCCCCACGTCCCCCGCCCCCCCCAGCAGTATCCAAAGCGGTATACTTGTTACTAAGGGGAACGACCACAGGGGATCCCTGTACTGACTGCTTCCTCCCAGCCCCTCTCACCGTCACCCATCTATCTATCTTTATTCTTCGGAGTAACTACATCCCGGAAGCTTCTATCGATGACCACCTCTGCCTCCCGAATAATCCGAAGTTCATCCAGCTCCAGCTCCAGTTCCCTAACGCGGTTTCTGGTGAGCTGGAGATGGGTGCACTTCCCACAGATGAAATCAGCAGGAGGAACATTGCACTACCTTCCCTGCCATCCCCTCTAGATAAAAAAAGAAAGAGCTTACCTATTATTCACTCCCCTTCTCAGCACGCACTCACTCAGCAACCTCTGCGCCCCGCACGATAACACCTGAGGGAAAATAAAACAAAAACTACTTACCAGTCACCAGCCAGTCCCTTACCTGCAGGCTGTGACATCACGGTTCAACTTCTTTCGACTTCTCCCTGCCCTCGAGCCTTCCTCTCGATCTTAACAGAGGTTGTTTTTTTTTGGGTTAGAGGGGATAGGGAGGGAAACACTGAAGGAGTGTTTCGGGTTTAAGTGCCACTTGACAACAGCTCCTCCACAAACCACCTTCAAGTTAGGGTGAGCACACGGACGTATGCAAATTTCCCCCGTGACAGCAAATCAGCAGCTCCACTCTACTGCCCTCTGCTGGATGTGTGTCTTCACTTGAACAGCTAGGGTCTCTTGCTGAGGTACACTTTCAAGTTAGGGTGAGCAACGGATGTATGCAAATTTCCCCCGCAACAGCCAATCAGCAGCTCCGCTCTACTGCCCTCTGCTGGACACGTGTCTTCACTTGAACAACTAGGGTCTCTTGCTGAGGTACACTTTCAAGTTAGGGTGAGCACACGGATGTATGCAAATTTCCCCCGCAACAGCCAATCAGCAGCTCTGTTCTACTGCCCTCTGCTCACTAAGCACAGACCTGCAACCTTCCTATTCTTTGGGCTTCAGCTCCACACTGGTTAGCATATTTACAAACTGAGCCATTGAATTAGTTGGATTTTCACCAGCCTCACAGAGAGTGCTATACCGAATTCCTCATGTTAAAAAAAGTATCAGTCCTGAGCTTGCAACCCTGGGAATGTATTGCACAAAGGAGTGTAGTTTGAATGTGGACTACTGCACTGGGAACAAACATTTTCCATTCAACCTGTTTCAGAATGTTTTATTCCTCCAAGAAATTGATAGGCATCTTTTCAGAAAGATTTTAAAGAGCAGTTTAGGGAAGCATTGTGCAACAGACTGCGATCCTTGAACACTTCATCTTGCAAACCTCACCAGACTCATCATTTTACATCATTAAAGGCAATTTCACATTTTAGCCAATACATTGTACCCCTGTTGTGGGACATGAAACTTGGATTTATTAACACTGTAAGGTTTCAAAGATGTTGTACGTTACAGAGGCAACTATCACAGATTACGCATAATTGCACCTGCAACTTTTTTTAATAGTGAAGTGTTTTGTATGATATGTTGTCATGGGTATACAATCCTGTTTAAAACTGCACAATTCTTTCTTTAATGAGCTCTAGAGAAACTATTCTTGCAACCCAATTCTTGCAACTCAGTGTGTAGAACGAATTATGGCTTCAGATGAGCTCATGGAGAATGAGGAGTATCAGGGGACATCAATTGACTGTTTCCTTGAGCACTTTGACCTAATGCCTCAATAAGAAGCTGGCAACTATGCGAGTATGTACCAAAATCTTGGATTTCAGATGACGTACATTCCAGCTCCATGATTGATGGGAGAGATCCACTGAATCCCTCAAATGAGATAATTGGCAAGGTTGTCTACCCCAACCTTTTTTCATTTCATATTCAATGGTGATATGTATATACTAGCTTTGAGTGTTTCTTCTCAATACTTTTCAGAGCTGATAGTGTGCTGACAGACTTAGTGCATTCTACTGTCCAGATTCAACAATGCGTTTGCATGCTTGGTGTGATGTTCCATGCACCCAGTGTTCATGCTCAATGAGGTATCTGTAAGGTATTGATTGGAAGACACAAGGAGTCCTACTTGTCTGTTCCTGCTGTCCTGGTGGATATCAACTTCAGCCTCATGCAGGTATGCATGCAGGTATGGATTCCTGTGAGTGGCCCATTGATGGCAATTGAAGATGAATGGGTATCAGGAGACATGTCACTGGGGACACCTGGAACTTGTTTGCATGTCTCTGGGGTTTGGAGAGTTTTATCCCATTTAAACTGGTCTTGGGTTTCCTTTTCCATTTTTGTACCTCTACGGTGGGGTTTTGGGTGTGGAATAGGGTAGGGAAAATGGGATTCATTGTTTATGTAAACTGCTTGAAGTCCAGATGGACTAGACTTAAATGAATCAGCTAGCCTTTCCTAACCTTAATTTTTCTTTGTCCAGATGTGGTATTTACTTTTCTGCCTGTGCAAAGTGATTTGTCCCTCGTGTACACTGACACTCCCCCTGATTTAGATAGACTTCTATTGGATTAGGTCATTTCCCATGGTAATCACTTCCCGCTATATTTGGTACCTTCCTCTATATATGGTAATTCTCCCCTGTGTTACATAACTAGCCATTTCAATACTGTAGCTACAAGAGCAGGTCAAAGGCTAGGAATCTTACGGCGAGTAACTCACTTCCTGACTCCCCAAAGCTTGTCCACCATCTATAAGGCACAAGTCAGGAGCGTGATAGAACACTCCCCACTTACCTGTATGAGTGCAGCTCCGACAACACTCAGGAGTCTCAATGCCATTCAGGACAAAGCAGCCTGCTTTATTGGCACCCCTTGCACAAACATTCGGTCCCTCCCCCACTGACAGACAGTGGCAGCCGCGTGTACCATCTACAAGATACACTGCAGGAACTCATCAAGGTTCGATAGACAGCCCCTTCCAAATCCATGACCACTACCATCTAAAAGGACGGGAGCTGCAGATCTCCCCTTGTCCCATAATGGCAACAATGTCACTTCTATACCTTGAGCATGGTCTCCACTAGCCTAATGCAGTGTAGAATGAAAACATATGGTTCTGACATCCATGGTTATTTGTAACATTATTTTACAATGCTATGGGATAACTATAGAGTGCAACAAACTGCTGCTCGGGCAAGTTCATGATTTTCCATCGGCTCAACACCAATGCCAACATTATCAATGCCAAGGGCATGTAATGTGAAATTGCAATCTTCCATAACCAACTTCACTGCATGTAGTAAGGGGTAAAATTAATGGGATGTCGAATGGAATCAGATCAGTACTCTTCCACCTCGTAAATAAAATTTTTAAGGCTTGCATTTATACAGAGCCTTTCAATACCACAACACATTGCAAAGCACTTTACAGCCAGTTAAGTACTTTTGAAGATTGTCAAGAATAATCCAATCAGAAACAAAGAGTGGAATTTTCTGGATTCAGCACCTCCAAGAACAGAGGGACCATTTGGGGGTCAGGAACTTGGTTGACTAAACACCAAGCTTTAGTGAGTATCTTTCACTGAGCCACGGCATTATAATCTCGCTTATGGCTTTCCCAATCTATCAGGGAGGCTGGTTGAGATAATGTATCCATTCTGTCAAAGGGAGGATACAAGGACTACAACATGGATTCCAATAGCTCACAAGCACTTGGATTTTTGAGGCAGCAGCAACCACAGGAATCGAGGGGCGACCAAGGGAGGCTGCCCCCATCTGTTGCCATTCAACTTTGAGATCAAATGCTAAGAGAATCCAGAATCTCAGGAGGATGAGAGATGTGAAAGGCATAACACTTTGGGGTGTCAAGACCCACACGCTGACTTGAACAGCATTCTCCTGCACAACGCTCCTCGGGACAACACGCCTTGCAGCTCCATTCATTTTATACAGTGCAGGCACCTCGCATTCCCATCTGAGCAGCCAACACCCTCAGCCAATTGCCGTCTCGCTCCCATGCCTCAGTCACCATCCATAACAATCAAAAGGGTTAGGGACATTCAATTTTGTCCCAGTGAAACCCGGAAGAGGGTGGGATGTGGTGATCCTGACCCTACCTCACTTTCAGGGGATTAAACTCCCTGCATGTATGCATATCCACCTCCCTTTACCTGGGTAAATTCCACCCCCTCAACTAATCTGTCTGCTTTACTATTTGTGAGAGGAGTGTGGGTGTGCTGAGTAATGGCAAGGGGGATTAGAGGTGATGACGGCTCCATGATGAACACTTGAAATGCCATCGCATACAAGGCTATAGACCAAGTGCTAGAAAATGGGATTAGAACAGGTAGGTGCTTGATTTCAGCGCAGATGCGGTGGGCCGAAGGGCCTCGTTTTGTGCCGCAAAACTCTGACTCATGAATTTATGCGATCCAACCCATGCATGCAGTGTGTATGTTCAAGTGCATCTTTGCTTGCCTATGATCAATTATCTTTTGTTCGTTGCCCCACACCCCCTCCTTCACTGAAGTTTGCCAAATTGTCTTGGCTGTTACCCATCAGTGCAGCCTGTTCAGCCCTGCAACCAACCTTGAAACTGTTGTTTTCCGCTTCCCGGAGCTTCTGCAGTGTGGTTTGCCCATCGCAGGGATTGAGAGCCGAGGGTGGGGCCAGGCAGGTACATTTACAGTGCGGTCCCGAGCTGATGGTCTCCACCGTGAACGCATCGTCCGGCCTGGCGGTGCCTTCCTGAATCCGGTGGCAGGCGTCCTGGCCCAGGGGCGCGAGAACACACTTACAGCGGCAGTCCGAGCCCTCGGATACGGCTTTCACTTTGTCATAGTCCCCTAGTAACTGGAGGCGAGCGAAGAGCAAGTTAGAGAAAGAGAACACCAAGCATGCAGCAAACGCGCGGTCTTGACGGCTGTGTTAACACATAGGGAGGGAGCTCTGTCTAAACAGTGAGTGCCCGGTGTTTAGAGAATGTGACTTGTTTCTATTACTTGTGACGGTAACATTGTTGGATACAAGTTTCTATCCTGAATCGAGTGAACCAGGTGGGAAACCCCAGTTGTAAGTTCCTGCACAAACAATCAGACAGTTCAAAAAACTTGCAAATGAACATGTTTGCAACCCTGAATTTTCAAATTGACGAGGTGTGGGGGTTCTAAGGGACAAGAGGTGCGCGCCTTTCTCCTCAACACAATCCGCCTCGGGAGCAATTTCCCCAATTCGAATTGCATTCGCAAGGGAAACCGAAATGAAAACGAAAACTTGGAAGCGTCTTTGCAGACAGACAGCAAGTTTACTGGCAGACTGAAATAATATCTGAGGAAAAAGAGATCATTAACTCCTAATGAAATCCAACAGCACAGACCCGTCAGCTCTGTTTATTGCTGGTGCTTTGTCAAAGATGCGGGCACTTATTGCAGTTGTTTTAGTTTTGTGGTGAAGTGCTGCTTTTACCTCTGACAGGATGCTGCTGTCCTGTCTCTCCGATTCAGTTGTCGATGTCCTGGCTTCGGTTTCGCCCTTCGGCTCTTCCCAAACGATTGGCATCGGTTTGGGATTTTTCCCGGTGATGTTGGTGACCGGTAGTCCTCTGCACAGAGCGAAGCCCAAGACGAAGACAGCTCCCCACAGCATCTTCGCCGCCGGCAGAGAGGAGCACTCAGTCCTTACCCAAGTCTGGTCAAGTCGGTGGCAGGGATTTGCCGAATGTAAGCTGGCAGCTGCCAAGGAACTGCCAGAAAGCGAACGCCGAACTCTTCCCTTCCCCCTTCTCTCGAAAAAAAATAACCAGCAGGCACAAATCTAAAATATTCCAGAGAGTGCTTTGGTTCCTTCACAGGGGGATGAGGCGGTAGGATAATCATCAGCTGTACAGATAATTCTGCATTGCCACACACACACACAGCACTTCACTCCCCGGGGCACCTCGTCGCTTCCAGCTGATTGAATGGACTGATGGAAGCGAGGAGGAGTCTGACTGCCAATAGTCAACAGGATGTTGGTGGAAGTGTAACAGCCTTGAGAACAAAATACAGAAACGTGGAACTTGTATCTGAAGAATCTCAGCCACAGTCCAGACCCAGCAAGGATACAGCAAAGGTAGATGAGGAAAAAAAATAAAGTGGGACATATTTCCATATTCTTCAAGATGGATGAACATACTTTGTGGTATAATGGCTTTCAGTTCTATTTTTTTAGGTTCTCCTGTTTAAAATGTTTTAAAATTGATTCAGCAAGGTAGGTACATCAAAGCCATTTCCTCTGTTCAGCATATCAAGATTGAGGGGACGTGATCTTCAGAGTAGAGCGAAGCTTTTCAGGAGGGAAATCACAGAAAGCAACTTTTCACATGAAGAGTAGTAAAAATCTGGAATCCTTTTCCCCGGCAGCCATTGATGTTGAAATAATTGGATCTTTCAAGAGTAAAAGCATTAGATTTCTGTTGGAAAGGGTATCAAGGGCAGTGGAGCTAAGACAAATACATGAAACAGAGCCATCATCTAATTGAAATGTGGAGAAGGTTTGAGGAGTTCAATGGCCTATTCCCCTCACTACTAATTAAGACTTCTAATGGTTTTGGCGAAAATGGCACTTTAAATCATTCAGATATGTGTTGGATAATTGTCTTCTATCTGAATGTATCGAAAAAACCTAACATGGAGGACCTGTGTTACTTCAGTGTCTTATCAATCAAAACTCTCACTAGTGCTGCAAACAAAGAAGTACATTGTAATTAAAACCAGTTCCTGAAAGAAAATTATAAGGAATTATACATAATTAAATTATCTTCTTATAAAACAGGTCAGCACTGAAAGTATTTTCTAAGAAGAATCGCATCAAATGGAATGTATGTCCTGTTCGTTCTGCATTCAGATGTATTGGGGGCAAAGATTTCAAGGATATATTGAGTCTCCTAGTCATACTGTCGGGAGTTGTCATTCAGCAGAATTTAGGGACTTCCAGAGATGAAAAGAAGATTGCTCTGAGGCTGCTCTTGAGCACCTCCTCCGAATCAATTACTGACTGACACCCACTGACTGACACCCACAGTCAACAGAATGGCACTGCAGATCGACGATTTACCTGGGAAATGATTTACCTGGGAAAAGATGAAAATAACTCCCCAAAGAAAAGGAAGATAGTTATCCACCATAAATGAGTGGCTGAGCTGCTCCCATTCTTTCACCGACCTACACAAACTAGGAAGGTTTTCAGTCTCTGCTAAATTATTTGATCACAGTCACTGGGGAACTACCATTGGCCTGGGCCAGAAAATAAGTGCAATTGGTCAGGGATATCACTCTTAATTGCAATTCAGTGACCCTTTGCTTCTGCTCTGGGGAGCAGTTATTTGCAGGTGCCCCTGGAACCACAGCCCAGTGAGAACCAGCTTCTGAGGACAGGAGGAAAGAATATTCAAAGAGGGAAAAAATAACACCTATTTATGGACCGATGGTTCCTCCAGCTCTCCCTGGACCTTTTTATTTTGTTTGGCAATTGCAACAGTATATTACACAAGGCAAATTGAGGAACTCCTCGCCTCACTCAAATAGTGTCATCTAAGCTCTTTCCACCTGGGGAGGAAAATCATACACTAATCTGGCCTGGTCTTTATACAGCCTGTATTTGAAACACAGTACGAAGTCTTACTCAGGTGAGGAAGGAGCAGCGCTCCGAAAGCTAGTGACATCGAAACAAACCTGTTGGACTTTAACCTGGTGTTGTAAGACTTCGTACTGTGCTCACCCCAGTCCAATGGCGGCATCTCCACATCATATATTTGAAACAACTGAGACCTGCCAAATTAAGTGTCATTTATTGGTTTTATATTTTCCCATTGAGGCTGAGGGTTCAAGTCAATATGTAAAAATGTGGAAGTTATTAAAGAACATGAAATAGATTGGGACACAAACGCAGGCATTTTTAAAAAAAATTAAGGCATTTATATAAACATTAACACAAACCATCACAAGAGTAAGAACAAACAGAAATCTCATACAAAATAAATAACTACCTGAATACCACGACCTCCCTCCTGACCTGCCTTCCCCATTATTCCTCCCCCCCACACACACACACAGCTGACACCTCAATTTTCATTGAAAACGTTGATGAACAGCTTCTATCTATGGGCAAATCCATCAACGACTCTTAAGATTAACTTGATTTTCTCCAACCTTAGGAACTCCGCCAGGTCGCTCACCTACACCCCCGGCTTTGGTAGCCCCGAATCCCTCCAGCAAAATCCATCTCCATCCTACTGGGGAGGCAAAGGCCAGAACCATAAGACCATCAGACATAGGAGCAGAATTAGGTCACTCGACCCATCGAGTCTGCTCCGCCATTCAATCATGGCTGAACTTTTCTCATCCCCATTCTCCTGCCTTCTCCCCATAACCCCTGATCTCCTTATTAATCATGAACCTACCTATCTCTGTCTTAAAGACACTCAGTGAATTGGCCTCCACAGCCTTCTGCAGCAAAGAGTTCCACAAATTCACCACCCTCTGGCTGAAGAAATTCCTCCTCATCTCTGTTTTAAAGGATCGTCCCTTTAGTCTGAGATGGTGTCCATAGGTTCTAGTTTTTCCTGCAAGTGGAAACATCCTCTCCACATTCACTCTATCCAGGCCTCGCAGTATCCTGTACGTTTCAATAAGATCCCCTCTCATCCTTCTAAACTCCAACAGAGTCCTCAAACGTTCCTCATACGACAAGTTCTTCATTCCAGGGATCATTCTCGTGAACCTCCTCAGGACCCTTTCCAAGGCCAGCACATCCTTCCTTAGATATGGGGCCCAAAACTGCTCACAATACTCCAAATGGGGTCTGACCAGAGCCTTATACAGCCTCAGAAGTACATCCCTGGTCTTGTATTCTAGCCCTCTTGACATGAATGCTAACATTGCATTTGCCTTCTTAACTGCCGACTGAACCTGCACATTAACCTTAAGAGAATCGTGAACAAGGACTCCCAAGTCCCTTTGTGCTTCTGCTTTCCGAAGCATTTCCCCATTTAGAAAATAGTCTAGGCCTAGATTCCTCCTTCCAAAGTGCATAACCTCACACTTTTCCACATTGTATTTAATTTGCCAGTTCATTGCCCACTTTCCTAGTTGTCCAAGTCCTTCTGCAGCCCCTTGCTTCCTCAATACTACCTGTCCCTCTACATATCTTTGTATCATCTGCAAACTTAGCAACAGTGCCTTCAGTACCTTCTTACAGATCATTAATGTATATTGTAAAAAGTTGTGGTCCCAGCATAGACCCCTGAGGCACACCACTAGTCACTGGCTGCCATTATGAAAAAAAAACCTTTATCCCCACTCTTTGCCTTCTGCCAGTCTGCCAATCCTCTATCCATACCAGGATCTTACCCTTAACACCACGGGCTTTTAACTTATTTAACAGTCTCCTATGCGGCACCTTGTCAAAGGCCTTCTGGAAATCTAAATAAATCACGTTCACTGATTCTCCTTTGTCTAACTTGCTTGTTACCTCCTCAAAGAACTCTAACAGATTTATCAGGCACGACCTCCCTTTGACAAAGCCGTGCTGACTCAGTCCTATTTTCCATGCACTTCCAAGTGCTTTGCGATCTCATCTTAAATAACAGACGCTAAATTCTTACCAATGACCAAAGTCAGGCTAACCGGCCTATAATCTCCCGTCTTCTGCCTCCCTCCCTTCTTAAACAGTGGTGTTACATTAGCCACCTTCCAGTCCTCTGGGACCCTTCCTGCCTCCAGTGATTCCTGAAAGATCATCACTAATGCCTCCACAATTTCCTCAGCTATCTCTTTTACGACCCTAGGGTATAGTCCATCCGGTCCAGGTGACTTATCCACCTTCAGACCTTTCAGTGTCCCCAGAACCTTCTCTTTAGTAATGGTCACTGCACTCACCTCTGCCCCCTGATTCTCCTGGAGCTCTGGCATCCCACTGGTGTCTTCCACCGTGAAGACTGATGCAAAGTAACTATTCAGTTCGTCTGCCATTTCTTTGTTTCCTGTTATTACTTCTCGAGGCACATTTTCTTCCGGTCCAATGTCTATTTTTGCCTCTCTCTTACCTTTTATATATTGAAAAAATCTCTTCCTATCTTCCTGTATATTACTAGCAAGCTTGCACTCGTACTTCCTCTTCTCCCCCCTTATTGGTTTTTAGTTGTCCTCTGCTCACTTTTAAAGGCTTCCCAATCCTCTGGTTTCCCACTAATACTCGCCATTTTGTATGCTTTTTCCTTAGCCTTTATGCTGTCGTTGACATCCCTGTCAGCCATGGATGCCTTGTCCTCCACTTAGCATGTGTCCTCCTCCTTGGGATGAATTTCTGTTGTGCCTCCCTAATAACCCCCAAAAACTCCTGCCATTGCTGTTCCACTGTCTTCCCTGCTAGGCTCCTTCTCCAATCAACTCTGGCCAGCTCCTCCCTGATGTCTTTGTAGTTACCCTTATTTAATTGTAATACTGTTACATCTGATTGCAGCTTCTCCCTCTCAAACTGCAGGGTAAATTCTATCAGATTGTGGTCACTGCTCCCTTAGGGTTCCTTCACCTTAAGTCCCCTAATCAAGTCTGCCTCATTACACATCATCAAATCCAGAATTGCCTGTTCCCGAGTAGGCTCTGTCACAAGCTGCTCCAAAAAAACATTTCTTAGACATTCCACAAATTCCATTTCTTGGGATCTACTACCAACCTGATTTTCCCAGTCCACCAGCATATTGAAGTCCCCCATGATTCTCATAATATTGCCTTTTTTGCATGCCTTTTCTATCTCCTGAGTTATTTTCTGCCCCACATCCTGACTACTGCTAGGGGGCCTGTACATAATTCCCATCAGGGTCTTTTTACCTTTGCAATTCCTCAACTCTACCCACAGAGATTCTATGCCTTCTGATCCTATATCGCTCCTTGCTATCAATTTAACTTCATTCCTTACTAACAATGCAACCCTGCCCCCTTTGCCCATCTGCTTGTCCTTTCGATCGGACATATATCCTTGGATATTTAGATCCCAGCCCTGATTCCCTTGCAGCCACGTCTCTGTGATGCCCACAACATTGTATCGGCCAATTTCAATGTGCGCAACAAGCTCATTTACCTTGTTCCGTATACTGCGCGCATTTAGGTACAACACCCTCAATCCTGCATTGGCCACCTCCCTTTTCACACTCTACTCAGTCACTGTACCCTGTACTGTGGCCCTTTTTGATTTTTGACTATGGCTTCTCTGCCTTACACATTCCCCCTTACTGCTTTTTGTTTCTGGCCCCGTCTTACCTCCCTCCGACTTTCTACATTGGATCCCATCCCCCTGCCACATTAGTTTAAACCCTCCCCAACAGCTCTAGAAACCCCCCCCCCCCACTCCAGCACATCGGTTCCAGTCCTGCCCAGGTGCAGACCGTCCGGTTTGTACTGGTTCCACCTCCCCCAGAACCGGTTCCAATGCCCCAGGAATTTGAATCCCTCCATCTTGCACTATTTCTTGAGCCACGCATTCATCCTATCTATCCCGACATTCCTACTCTGACTAGTTCATGGAACTGGTAGCAATCCTGAGATTACTACCTTTGAGGTCCTACTTTTTAGTTTAACTCCTAACTCCCTGAATTCAGCTTGTAGGACCTCGTCCCATTTTTTACCTGTATCGTTGGTGCCTATGTGCACCACAACAGCTGGCTGTTCACCCTCCCCCCCCCCCCCCCCCAGAATGTCCTGCAGCCGCTCCGAGACATCCTTGACCCTTGCACCAGGGAGGCAACATACTGGAGTCTCGATTGCGTCCGCAGAACCGCCTGTCTATTCCCCTTACGATTGAGTCCCCTATCACTATAGCCCTGCCATTCTTCTTCCTGCCCAGCTGCGCAGCAGAGCCAGCCATGGTGCTATGAACCTGGCTGCTGCTGCCTTCCCCTGGTGAGCCATCTCCCTCAACAGTATCCAAAGCAGTATATCTGTTTTGCAGGGAGATGACCGCAGGGGACAACTGCACTGCCTTCCTACTCTTGCTCTGTCCTTTGGTCACCCATTTTCTATCTCCCTCAGTAACTTTCACCTGCGGTATGACCAACTCGCTAAACGTGCTGTCCACAACGTCCTCAGCATCGCGGATGCTCCAAAGTGAGTCCATCCGCAGCTCCAGAGCCGTCAAGTGATCTAACAGGAGCTGCAGCTGGACATATTTCTTGCACGCGAAGGACCCAGGGACAGTGGACGTGTCCCTGAGCTCCCACATCGCCCACGAGGAGCATGACACGGGTCTGGGATCTCCTGCCATGTCTTAAACCTTAGGCTAACTTACACAACTACAATTCCAAAAAACGAAAGAAAAAAATAAATACATTTACAAATGAAAAGAAAAACTACTTACCAGTGATAAAAAGCACTTCCTCCCCACCCAGCTTCGAATTCCCACCTAGCTTCAAATTCCCAAACTCACTCCTCGCTGTGTCTCACTCTGGCTGTGGTGGGGATTGTAAAACACATTAAACACCTTTGTGCACAACCATTATGACACCTCTCTCACTTTCTTCTGCAATGCAGGCTGACCTCCGATCCCTTGGCCCATCTCTCCAGGCATCTTCCCGTGGCACTCACCAACCCTCCAGCCATGAACATGTCCCTGGAGCTGTGTCCCATTTTCTGTGTGTTCAGATGTTGGCTGCTGCAGGTGTGGCGCTGCCTCCCGCAGTGTTCGAGCACAGTGTCCAGGCATCAACGTGTGATTGGGATGCAAGGCAATGACCCCCACATGCTACATGGCCCACCCACCCACGGGAATCCACTTGGGATGTGTGAAGTGCTCACTTAGCCACGATTGCCATATCTCTGTTAGCAATAGCATTAAGCTACCCAGCCAGAGGCCTCGGCAGTCGGTAGGGGTTATGGGTGGTCAGTGGGGCAGATGGGCAGGGACAAAGGTTGCCCCTGGAATGGGTAAACGATTCTGGGGTTGGCATGGTCGTGCTGCGAATGGTTGCTGCCCCATTGCCAAACAGCACCTCCCCCCACCTTCCTATGGCGGCCCACCCATGCGGAGAGTCCCCCACCGAGCATTGGGGTTGCAAGTCCAGCACCTCCGGGCTCTTTCCCTGTGAGCAATGATGGCTATTCACCTCCTTGGCTCCCCACAGAAGCCCTTCATTTTTCAAAAGAAGTACTAATCGGTACCAGCGTCGCCACTTGCTGTGGAGGCTGCTGGATATGGGGTGCCTCTCATTAATTGTATGGAAATTGGGTTTAAGTGGTGATAATTGGTTTCAGGAGCAGGCCGGTTTCATTGCAAACTGTTTGGCGCGTGGGGCAGTTCTCGTTTTTGGGCTCTCCCGCTATTCACTGGCCTCATTTGAGCAAGAGCGTACCGAGGCCGGAGAATTACGCCCATTGTGTTTGGTCCTGGTTAAACAGGTCATGAGACATCTTGTAGGAGGAGACAGAAGAATGCCTTATGCTTTGCGTACAGATGATGTAATTAAGGGGAGGAGCCAGGTCTGTCTGTAGTTGCAGTTTGCCATAGGATTTTAGTCTGACAAGAAGTGCCTTTCATTTTGTTCCTGAAAGGTTCTCTCTAAGTTCTCTGCACAGAGAAAAGTAAGTAAAACGTGATTGGCTGTTAACTTTATTTATAAGTGGTATTTGAACTATACTGGTTTGCTTAATTGGAATATTTAGTGGCAGATTTAGGAAGTAAGTTAGAGGTCTTCCTGGGTTTAAGAGCTGTTAACTGTATTGTTTTAATGTGGGTTAATTCTGAGTTTAATGGGAGGTGATGGGCGGGGGGTCACCGCCTGGGGGAGATACAGCTGTGTGGGAACCGGGTGAGGAGCTGGAAAAAGGGGATGGCTAATCGACAAGGGGGGGGGGGGAGGAAGCCCCCCAACCCGGCTGATCACGTGGAACGTGAGAGGGCTGAACGGGCCGATAAAGAGGGCACGGGTACTCGCACACCTTACGAAACTTAAGGCAGATGTGGTTATGTTACAGGAAACGCACCTGAAACTGATAGACCAGGTTAGGCTACGCAAAGGATGGGTGGGGCAGGTGTTCCATTCGGGGCTAGATGCGAAAAACAGGGGGGTGGCTATATTAGTGGGGAAGCGGGTAATGTTCGAGGCAAAGACTATAGTGGCGGATAACGGGGGCAGATACGTGATGATGAGTGGCAAACTACAGGGGGAGACGGTGGTTTTGGTAAACGTATATGCCCCGAACTGGGATGATGCCAATTTTATGAGGCGGATGCTAGGACGCATTCCGGACCTAGAGATGGGAAAGCTGATAATGGGGGGAGATTTTAATACGGTGTTGGAACCAGGGCTGGATAGGTCGAAGTCCAGGACTGGAAGGAGGCCGGCAGCAGCCAAGGTACTTAAAGATTTTATGGAGCAGATGGGAGGTGTAGACCCGTGGAGATTTAGCAGACCTAGGAGTAAGGAGTTCTCGTTTTTCTCCTATGTCCATAAAGTCTACTCGCGAATAGACTTTTTTGTGCTGGGAAGGACGTTGATCCCGAAGGTGAGGGGAATGGAGTATACGGCTATAGCCATTTCGGATCACGCTCCACACTGGGTAGACTTGGTGATAGGGGAGGAAACAGGAGGGCGCCCACCCTGGAGAATGGACATGGGACTAATGGCAGATGAGGGGGTGTGTCTAAGGGTGAGGGGGTGCATTGAAAAGTACTTTGAACTCAATGATAATGGGGAGGTCCAGGTGGGAGTGGTCTGGGAGGCGCTGAAGGCGGTGGTTAGAGGGGAGCTGATATCAATAAGGGCACATAAAGGGAAGCAGGAGAGTAAGGAACGGGAGCGGTTGCTGCAAGAACTTTTGAGGGTGGACAGACAATATGCGGAAGCACCGGAGGAGGGACTGTACAGGGAAAGGCAAAGGCTACATGTAGAATTTGACTTGCTGACTACGGGCACTGCAGAGGCACAATGGAGGAAAGCACAGGGTGTACAGTACGAATATGGGGAGAAGGCGAGCAGGTTGCTGGCACACCAATTGAGGAAAAGGGGAGCAGCGAGGGAAATAGGGGGAGTGAGGGATGAGGAAGGAGAGATGGAGCGGGGAGCGGAGAGAGTGAATGGAGTGTTCAAGACATTTTATAAAAAATTATATGAAGCTCAACCCCCGGATGGGAGGGAGAGAATGATGAGCTTTTTGGATCGGCTGGAATTTCCCAAGGTGGAAGAGCAGGAAAGGGTGGGACTGGGAGCACAGATCGAGGTAGAAGTAGTGGTGAAAGGAATTAGGAGCATGCAGGCGGGAAAGGCCCCGGGACCGGATGGATTCCCAGTCGAATTCTATAGAAAATATGTGGACTTGCTCGCCCCGGTATTGACGAGGACCTTTAATGAGGCAAAGGAAAGGGGACAACTGCCCCCGACTATGTCTGAAGCAACGATATCGCTTCTCTTAAAGAAGTAAAAGGACCCATTACAATGCGGGTCCTATAGACCTATTTCCCTCCTAAATGTAGATGCCAAGATCCTGGCCAAGGTAATGGCAATGAGAATAGAGGAATGTGTCCCGGGGGTGGTCCACGAGGACCAAACTGGGTTTGTGAAGGGGAGACAGCTGAACACGAATATACGGAGGCTGTTAGGGGTAATGATGATGCCCCCACCAGAGGGGGAAACGGAGATAGTAGTGGCGATGGAAGCCGAGAAAGCATTTGATAGAGTGGAGTGGGATTATTTGTGGGAGGTGTTGAGGAGATTTGGTTTTGGAGAGGGGTATGTTAGATGGGTGCAGCTGCTGTATAGGGCCCCGATGGCGAGCGTGGTCACGAATGGACGGGGATCTGCATATTTTCGGCTCCATAGAGGGACAAGGCAGGGATGCCCTCTGTCCCCATTATTGTTTGCACTGGCGATTGAGCCCCTGGCGATAGCGTTGAGGGGTTCCAAGAAGTGGAGGGGAGTACTTAGAGGAGGAGAAGAACACCGGGTATCTTTGTATGCGGACGATATGTTACTATATGTGGCAGACCCGGCGGAGGGGATGCCAGAAATAATGCGGATACTTGGGGAGTTTGGGGATTTTTCAGGGTATAAATTGAACATGGGGAAAAGTGAGTTGTTTGTGGTGCATCCAGGGGAGCAGAGTAGAGAAATAGAGGACCTACCGTTGAGGAAGGTAACAAGGGACTTTCGTTACCTGGGGATCCAGATAGCCAAGAATTGGGGCACATTGCATAGGTTAAATTTAACGCGGTTGGTGGAACAAATGGAGGAGGATTTCAAGAGATGGGATATGGTATCCCTGTCACTAGCAGGGAGGGTGCAGGCGGCTAAGATGGTGGTCCTCCCGAGATTCCTCTTTGTGTTTCAGTGCCTCCCGGTGGTGATCACGAAGGCTTTTTTAAAAAGGATTGAAAAGAGCATCATGGGTTTTGTGTGGGCCGGGAAGACCCCGAGAGTGAGGAAGGGATTCTTACAGCGTAGCAGGGATAGGGGGGGGCTGGCACTACCGAGCCTAAGTGAGTATTATTGGGCCGCTAATATTTCAATGGTGAGTAAGTGGATGGGAGAGGAGGAGGGAGCGGCATGGAAGAGATTAGAGAGGGCGTCCTGTAGGGGGACTAGCCTACAGGCTATGGTGACAGCCCCATTGCCGTTCTCACCGAGGAACTACACCACAAGCCCGGTGGTGGTGGCTACACTGAAGATTTGGGGACAGTGGAGACGGCATAGGGGAAAGACTGGAGCCTTGGGGGGTCCCCGATAAGAAACAACCATAGGTTTGCCCCGGGGGGGAATGGATGGAGGATATGGAATGTGGCAAAGAGCAGGAATAACGCAACTGAAAGATCTGTTTGTGGATGGGAAGTTCGCGAGTCTGGGAGCGCTGACCGAGAAATATGGGTTGCCCCAAGGGAATGCATTCAGGTATATGCAACTGAGGGCTTTTGCGAGGCAACAGGTGAGGGAATTCCTGCAGCTCCCGACACAAGAGGTGCAGGACAGAGTGATCTCAAAGACATGGGTGGGGGATGGTAAGGTGTCAGATATATATAGGGAAATGAGGGACGAAGGGGAGACTATGGTAGATGAACTAAAAGGGAAATGGGAAGAAGAGCTGGGGGAGGAGATCGAGGAGGGGCTGTGGGCAGATGCCCTAAGCAGTCATCCTCGTGTGCCAGGCTAAGCCTGATTCAGTTTAAGGTATTACACAGGGCGCATATGACTGGAGCACGGCTCAGTAAATTTTTTGGGGTGGAGGATAGGTGTGCGAGGTGCTCGAGAAGCCCAGCGAATCATACCCATATGTTTTGGTCATGCCCGGCACTACAGAGGTTTTGGATGGGGGTGACAAAGGTGCTTTCAAAAGTAGTGGGGGTCCGGGTCGAACCAAGCTGGGGGTTGGCTATATTTGGGGTTGCACAAGAGCCGGGAGTGCAGGAGGCGAGAGAGGCCGATGTTTTGGCCTTTGCGTCCCTAGTAGCCCGGCGCAGGATATTGCTAATGTGGAAAGAAGCCAAGCCCCCGGGGTTGGAGACCTGGATAAATGACATGGCAGGGTTTATAAAGCTAGAGCGGATTAAGTTCGTTCTAAGGGGGTCGGCTCAAGGGTTCACCAGGCGGTGGCAACCGTTCGTCGAATACCTCGCAGAAAGATAGATGGAATGGAAAAAAGAAGGCAGCAGCAGCAGCCCAGGATGGGGGGGGGGGGGCGCGGGAGGAGGAACCAGAAGGACTCTCAGGGTTGTTAATATATACTGTATAATATGTATAGGTCGTTGCTACAGATAATTATATATTGGACTGTTAAATTATATTTTTGGAGAGTGTTACTTGTGATAAGGCAGTTGCCAATTAGGGTTAGTTTTCATTTTTGTTATTTATTATTTATTCATTTTCTGTTTATAAAATAGGTCATTGTTATTTGTGTTGTTATAATATTGTGTAAAGGATGCACAATGTACTGTGTTGGTTGACCAAAAATTTTCAATAAAATATTTTATAAAATAAAAATAAAAAAATTCTGAGTTTAAATTAAAGTTTGTTTTAACATAAAATGTTCCTAATGGTCAATGTTGTCACTCTGGTAGTGCAGGCACCTTTCCTCACAGTTTTACAAATTGCAAATAGTTGTATTCCCATCCAGGATCCTAACAATTCTTCGCACAGTTCACAATGCTTCCAAGTTTCGTATCATCCCCAAACTTTGAAATTGTGCCCTGTACATCAAGGCCTGGGTCATTAATATATATTAGGGAAAGCAAGGATCCCAACACTGACTCCTGAGGAACTCTGCCTTAGCCTGAAAATCTTCCATTAGCCACTACTCTGTTTTCTGCCACTCAGCCAATATTATATCCATGTGGCTACTGTCCCTTTTATTGTATGAACTATAACTTTGCTCACAGGTCTGTTGTGTAATACTAAAATTGTCTAAAATGCCTTTTGGAAGTCCATGTGTACCACATCAACAGCATTGCCCTCATCAACCCTCTCTGTTATCTTGGTCAAAAACCACCAGCAAGTTAGTTAAGCACGATTTTCCCTTTAGACATCGATGTTGGCCTGAATGATTGTTTCTAGAAGTTTCCACAAAAATTTAACTGACTGGTCTTTAGTTGCTAGGCTTATATTTACTCCCTTTTTGAACAAGAGTGTCATTTTTGCAGTCCTCTGGAACCTGAGTCAAAGGAAGACTGAAAAATGATGGCCAGTATCTCCGCAATTTCCACTCTTCCTTCCCTCAGTATCCTTGGATGCATCTCATCCAGTCCTGGTGTCATATGAACTTTATTTACAGACAGCCCAACCAATATTCCTCCTTATCAATTTTGGACCTTCTCGTTTCTGAATTATCTCTTCTTTCACCATCACCGGAGTAGCCTCTTCTTCCTTGGTAAAGACAGATGTAGAGTCTTCATTTAATACGTCAGCTATACCCTCTGCCTCCATGTGTAAATCTCTTTTTTTGGTCCCAAATTAGCCCGAATCTGAGGGCTATGGCCTTAACCCATAAGACCATTTGTAACATTGCCCAAACTCTTGACTTCTAGCAGTTGTATGTTAGTGTGGGTAGTGAGATGTCACTGGGAAAATCGATGGTCAGAGTACTGTGCAAGGCAAGTAGGTTATTCATGTTTAATACCTCCATGCTACCAAGTTTCTGTTTAATTTCCTATTTTGAATCAGGAAAATGAGAAGCAGTGGACTCCTCAGACTGCTACTAATTCCTCATAATTACCAGTTTAAATAGTATCGATGAAGATGGAGGAACAGGTTGTTTTCCTGGTTTCAGTTGTGTGTCGTCCGGAAGCAAAAGAGAAGAAATGGCGATAATTACCAAAACAACACATAGGGTGGAAGTTTTAACTTTTTTGACCAAGTGTCAACTCAGGCAGGAAAAGCCGGGTGTAGCCTTCCAGCTGCACTGCCAGCTTTTCCCACCATCCTTTTTGACAGATAGTCAAAAGAAAATCAAGTAGGTAGGTCCTATGACATCATGCTTGCATGGCGGGCTCTGAATGAACCCACCCCGCCAGCCCCAATGTAAAAAACATCAAAATAGAATAAAAGAACCCCCCCCTCACAACCACGGAACCCCCCCCCCACCATGGAATACCCCCCCACCCAACGGACCCCATCTCTACCCCCCTCCTCCCCCACTTTCTCTAACTTTAATGCTTTTCCCTGAAGGGTGTGTGATTTGAGCATTCACCCTGTCCACCTGCATAACACTTGCTCAAGTTAGCCATGTCAGCCATGAGTCTAGTGTCCCAACACTTTACAATCAGCCTGATTGCACAGATCTGTGTATCACAAGGATATTTCCACATCGTGCCCCAAAACTCACCATCCAGACCATTATAATAGAAGAAATGAAAGACAAAGGTCTCAGCACTAATCCCTGTAGGACGCCAGCTATTACTGTTATTCAAACAGATACAAATCCAACCACGCCTACTTTTTTACAATGTCCTGCTACCTAGTTCCCATTTATTACCAATAATACCAGAGGCTTAGACCTCTTGTGCAGCACCTTTGAAAAAACTTGACGTATTCAATGTCTACTGGGCATCGATATTCTACCAACTTTGTAAGTTGTTCAAAAAGTACAGTGATTCAAAAAACATTACTTTCTTTTCATTCAGCCATGTTGGGTGTCTTATGTTTCACACTCTGTTAAAACACTTAAATATTGTATCCCTAAAGATTCTCTCAAAGGGGCGGCACGTGGTGCAGTGGTTAGCACTTGGACTACGGCGCTGAGGACCTGGGTTCGAATCCTGGCCCTGGGTCACTGTCTGTGTAGAGTTTGCACATTCTCCCCATGTCTGCGTGGGTTTCACCCCCACAACCCAAAGATGCACAGGTTAGGTGGATTGGCCACGCTAAATTGCCCCTTAATTTGATGAAGAAATAATTGGTTACTCTAAATTTATAAAAAGATTCTCTCAAGTACCTTTCCTATTCCTGATGTCAAACTATAATTGTCATCATATGTAATTATATATATAATTATCTTGGTCTCCATTGCCACCTTCTTTAAAGATGGGTAACCTCCTGCCAAGAACCATCCCAGAGTGCAATGAGCTTTAACAAAAGGGTGCTGATGTCACACAGCATCTGACCCATCTCCTTGATGACTCTCAGGTGGATGTCATCTGGCGCAGCTTTTCCATATATTTTAAAGTCATTAATTCTTCCCAAAACAATATGTTAATCGAATTTGATGCTCATTTGATTAAACTCATTCAATTCTAATGGTGAAAATCAATGCAAAGCACTCATTTAATGTGTCTTCACATGTGTCAACTTGCTAATACAGTCAGTGCTATTTAATGACGTGAGCTACTTGGCTTCACATTTTCTGTTCATCACATTGAACAAATTGTCTTGACTTTCAGCAATGTGGGGATTGGGTGGGCAGGAAAGTTTCCTCTGCATATGAGAGACTGACATATTGTCACTTTGGGCATCTAGTTCCAAGTATCACCCCATAAACTAATTTAGCACTCACTGGCAATCTCACTCAGAGCCGTCAGGCAATGGATGGGGTGTGAAGTGGAACATGGCTTGGATGTGTGCAGCAAGGGGTGTTTTTCATCACTCCTACAGTCCTCTAGCTTTAAAAATATATGCATGGTGTCACTGTAATTTATCCCATCTTTCTTCAACCCTGCCTAATTTTCCTTCCTATTGAAGTCAATGGGGGAATTTGGAGGGATGTGTAACTGGCAGTCAATCTAATATTACACATTTTACTCCAGTGCCTTAATGGTCCCCGGTAGTTTTAGTAAACAGATACATTTCAGAGATAATTTGTTCAACCCTGTTATTTTTTTGTTCTATTGGTTAAATGTGCAGTTTCAGTGTGAATAATACACTTTCCATGCAGTGATTCATACTTTGTACAATTGAAACTTCTGTTTGTAATGCAATAGCATCATATGTGAATTCATACAAACAATAATTGCAGATGAAATGTTTCTGTAAAGATTCAGCCATGCTACCTGTACCAGAAAGTGCATCTGACAATGGCAATAAACCCCTCGAATGATAATGAAAATACAAGGATGAAGTAATTACTCCCCCAAGACCAGGCTTCATACAAACTCTACTTTATTTGCATAATGGAAAGAGACGCAGCCGCAGTATACAATGCTTGTTCCCCAGCCTGACAACCATCGGGAATACCGGTCCAGGTCTGGGCTGCCAGTTTTAAACTCCCGCCGAATAGTTCCTATAGGGCGAGCCTCTGCCCACTCAATATTCCACGAACCCCATGTGGAGATCTATCAACGATATCCTGTGGCCTTTGTGATCGTCATAACAGACAACATCCGCTAGATTCTCCATTCCTGAGACTAACTGTTGACACCGGGGCAGGATTCGTGGACTTCCATGACAGCAAAACTGGCACCGCACCTGGGCCGATTCAGTGACCATTGAGGGGCTAACACCGGCACCACGTGGAACACAATCGAATCCAATGAGAAAAGGTGCCGGATTCAAGATTGACACTCAGGAGGCTGACAAGCTGCAGCCGCATATACACACTGCACTCCCCACACACACCATCCCAGCCAACAAGATGGCAGCAAGGACAGCAGCTCCACGCTTCAGGGATGCTGAGCTGGAGACCCTCCTGGAAGCCGTGGAGGAAAGGTGAGCCACCCTGTACCCTGGCTCGTGAGGAAGGCAGTCAGCCATTCACTGTGCCTGGGCGCTGGTGGTAGAGGCGGTCAGCACCACCAGTAACACCATCAGTACAGGAAAAACTGCACAACCTCCTCAGGGAAGCCAGGATGAGTAGGCAGCACTGTGCCCGTGACACCAACCCTGGCACCAACCCCGTCCCACACATCCGTGACGCTCCCCTCCCACCAGAAACCCCCACCCTGCATCACATTCCGGCACCCATACCGGCCACCATGGCCGGGTGCCCTGGACACTGAGGCCACCAGCTAGTCACCCCCTGGGCTGCATGCGTTGGACTGTATAACACTGTCGATTTTTGTTTCTCCCTCCCCAAGAAGAAGGCTGCCCCATACGGGAGCGGCAGAAAAGTGGAGGGGGAAAACCGGATCTGCGGCCCCTCACCATGGCAGAGCAGCGGGCCGTGGACTTGATTGGCGGCTCTGAGGAAAGGGAGGTCACCGGGGTTGGAGGTCACCCGCGGGCGAGGAAGTGTGACCTCGCTGAGTTGCAGTTTCCCATGACTGTCACCCCTGCCCAACACTACACTCACCCCCCCCCCCAGCCCCTTACCCCACACCACCCTCACCTCCACTCCCCCCCACCCCCCCCCCCCCCCCCAGCCCGCGGTCTACTCACGCGTCTTGTCTTGTGACTTGCAAGACATGTTGGTGATGGGCAGGTCCATCTGGTGTCCCCCACCCCCAGTCAATGCCGCAACCTGAGGACCCCCCCTCCGGAGATGATAAGTGACGAGGACACCGACACTGACGGTAGCCATATTATTCTTGTGCCCCAAGACACCCCAGAGCTCGAGTCCGAGGATGACACTGACTTCCCATCACAGCTGTCTCCATACGCTTCACCATACCAGAGACACTCAACTCAGTTGGGCACTTTTGTGAAAAGGTTCCTGGGACACACCTTTGGTGCGCACTACACAGCTGCTCCGGTACATCAGGTGGAGGTAGGAACTCCCGAGAGAGCTGACGGTTGGAGGGCAGGCTGACCCCATGAATGAGCTGCTGTCCAGAGGGGTTTCGGGCTTCTGGAACGGACAGTCCCATCGAGAGTGAAGATGCAGTGGCAGAGCCAGGGACTTCACGAGGGGTTGTCGGCGAGCATCCAATACTTGCAGCTGGAGGAGTCCAACTATGTGCTGGAGCAGGAGGTGGTGCCGACCATGCGTGCCACCCAGGGCAACACCGCACGGGTGGCATCCGCAGTAGAGGCATTGGGGGCGAGGGTTGCGGCTACGGATCAGCATGTCCAAGGCCTGGGGTGCTCTGTGCGGGTGCTGGCTGAGGCTCAAGACGTCAGATGATGTGGAGCACCAGAGCTTATCCACAAATGGGTTGTCATTAACCTCCATCCTTTGGACCACACTCGCTGTTACTGCCCTCTCACAGGCAGCCATGTGCAAGAGTCACCTGGACATTGCAACGGCACTTCTGAGCCCAGTCACAGCGGCACATGGCTGAGAAAGTCAGCGGCATTGCCCAAGCACTGGCCAATGTGGCGCAGATACAGAGGGAGGTGGTCCAGTCCCACAGAGAGATGGCTCAGTCACTGGTTGGTGTGGCACAGACCCAGAAGGTGGTGTCACAATCACAGCATGATGTGGCGCAGTCCCAGACAGAGGTGGACCACTCCCTGTGCTCCATGGCCTTGAGCATGCAGACCCTGGTCGAAACCAGAGTGGGCCTCCAGGACTGGCAGCGCCAGGCGGCGGGGGTGCCTCAGGGGATATCTCCGCTCGCACCCACGTCCCATGGAGTAATCTAGGGGCCATCGGGGGAGGAGGAGGTGATGGGGCAGGGGAGGTGCTGGAACACTGCAGCACCTCAGACTGTCTCCAGGGATCCGATGGCACCGTGTGATGAAATGGCCAGCTCACATGCAAGGATCACCCAGGTGGACGGCCGGCAATGCTACCTTGGGCAGGAGTCAGACATTGTCAAATGATGTGGAGCACCAGAGCTTATCCCAGAATGGGTTGTCATAATCTTCCATCCTATGGATCACACCCGCTGTTACTGGCAACCCAGGGCCCACCCCCCCGTAGTGTGGCAGGTATGCATCACGGAGGGGATTGCAGGTGGAGCGTGGCCGCAGGGGGAAGAGGTGGGGGGGGGTGCAGTGTCCATGCCCCTTGCCAGTCCCCCACACCCCCAAGTCGGTGAACCTAGAGGCGGTCAAGGGGGCCCGTGCTGTTGTCCCTGCCGCACAAGAAACTCCATGATAACTTGCTCTGTAACAGATTGCTATCTTTCCACATGTGATTCAATAAAGATCTTGGTTTGGACAATACTCAAGTCATTTGGTAGATTCCTTGCTGGACATCAAACACTAAACACAACAGCCCCCAAGCTGGATGTGTTTTCAGCAGGGTAATGTGAAATGTGAAGGGTTGTAAGCCCACACAGTCCCTCCCAACCCTGACCTGATCCCTGTAATACAGTGGGCCTGCAGCTGGACTACTATTTTAAAATAAATAATAAACAGTCTTGTTTCCAAGCCTACTGACGTGTATTTCACACTGGCCATGCCATGAAACAATTGAGCTGGGCAGGCAGGTGAGAGTGAGGAATCTAAACAAAATGGTTGTAAAGGCAGGAAGCAAGTTGGGGTTGTGATTTCGCACCTGGCCTCCAGGCCCCCTTTCTTTCCTATCCCCCATCCCTTAGCTCCCAATCTATCCCAACACTAAAAGACCCAAATTATCTCACTACGGTGTCTATTTCCTTTTCTTCGTGATGATACTTGCAATCTCAGCAGCACACACTATTCAGTTCTGGCACTTCTGAGACTGCCAGAGCTGC
This sequence comes from Scyliorhinus torazame, assembly GCF_047496885.1. Taxonomy (NCBI): domain Eukaryota; kingdom Metazoa; phylum Chordata; class Chondrichthyes; order Carcharhiniformes; family Scyliorhinidae; genus Scyliorhinus; species Scyliorhinus torazame. The sequence continues at coordinate 153,754,266 of NC_092713.1, forward strand.
TAGAGTTAATCAGATTGGCTGGCAGCTCTGAAGAGTGACACTGCCTCCCACTGAGCAATGGAAATCCCATTCTCAGCTTGTTTAACGCAGGGTAGGCTTTGTTTTGGGCCCTTCGACTACCAGTTGATTCTTTCAACAGGAAGGAGAGCAAAAGGCACCCCACCCACACACTGTGAAATTCCACCCAGGTTTCTAGTCCGGAAATCATCCCCCTTTAAGTAAATAGCGAAGGCTTGGTTAGGCAAGAGCTGATACAAAACAAAAACCTGATTTATTTCACAGTAAGGGGCGGCACGGTAGCACAGTGATTAGCACTGCTGCCTCACCGCGCCAGAGACCCGGGTTCAATTCCCGCCTTGGGTTAGGGTGAGGGTTAGGAGTTTGCACATTTTCCCAGATCTGCGTGGGTTTCCTCCTGGTGCTCTGGTTTCCTCCCACAGTCCAAAGGTGTGCAGGTTAGGTGGATTGGCCATGACAAATTGCCCATTAGTGTCCAAAGATGGGCAGGTTAGGTTAAGGGGTTATTGGGCTAGGATTGGGGGGGGGGGGGAAGTGCTCGGGTGGTGCTCTTTCAGAGGATCAGGGCAGACTCGATGGGCCGAATGGCCTCTTTCTGCACTGCAGGGATTCTATGATTCTTAACTTTGTCAGTTTATGGTCCTGTGCTGAGGTAGTTCATCTCGCACAGTGTGGCACTGCAATTTGCCTAGATTGGGGATGAAGTTATCAACCAGGTTCCTCTTCCTGGCTGCCAGTTTATCTCTTTGTATCGCTTTCTCTATTACTCATTCAGATGTTTGGTCTGATTCTACTGTAGCTTTGTTTTTATTGAAAAGGCACAAGGGCACTAACACAGGACACGCAAAAAGTTGAAAAGGTAAGACTGGGTTGTGATGCCAGCCAAACTTAAAGTGGCTCCAGGTGCTTACTGCCCAAATTGACCTATTGGGACTTGAATTACCATTGATCCCAGTACATAAATAATCAGTGCTCACCTAAAATCATACATTTTTGAAATGTTATTTGTTCTGAACGTTAAATTCAAGGCCAGCCATCGTTTCTATTCATAACTGCTAAATATGTATCAAAATACTAGGATTTATCGATTTAAAATCAAGGACACACTTCCCCTGTTGAATCCCATACTCGACACCCATAGGTCATCCTATGTCCCTCCTGACCTGTTTGATCTATTCTGATTGGCTCACTTCCAATCCCTTTCTCCGGCCCCTATCAATTCAGCATCACTCTCATAGACACATCTCTTCCTGCTTTTTTCCATGCGGTCTAAAATCCTTTGTCTCTACTTGCCAGAATCAAAGTGGCTTATTTCTACATTACATTAACTAATATCTCTAAAGTAACTATTTTATATCACATTCGTCATTCCCTCCTTTTATCATTCCATGATAACCGGACTATCCAATCCATAGCTACGGTTCCCCATCTAAAAAGATCCGTCGCTGCATTTCCAATTCCTGTCTTAGCCCCCCCCTCATCTGCTTCACCCTCATGGATTTTAACAGTTACATTTTTTGGGGCGGTGATCTGATCCAGTGCACCCCGCATTCTACCCATCACACATTTAAGGATGGCCAGGCCCACAAAGATGCAGCCGATAGCTACCACTAAATACATGGCCATATTTATCAACCAGTCCTTTCAACCTCCAAATCCCCAGTTACCCCAAGAGCCAGGATCCTGCATCCCGTCCAAGTGATCCCGTATGTGATCCATAAATTTAGTGATGTTAGCGGTCAAGTCTTGAACTCCCACGATACACTTGCCCTGCACTATGGCGCATACCCCACCCTCACGAGCCAGAAGATAGTCAAGAGCATACCGGTTCTGCACTGCAAACAACCGTAGCTGAGACAACTCCTTGGTTATTGCCCCGAGGGCTCCCAAGGTTTCATTTCCCAAGATGGTAAGGCCGCAAATAAAATAATTCCTATCACTGACAGCCAAGGAACCCCCCACACCTACCAGTGTCAATACGCTCAAAATCCCCCACCCAGCTGAGTGGCCCCGGTTGGGTGCAAGAACCTGAGTTTTTTTCCAGTTCTCGCAAAATTCAGCAGAGACTGCCCGGCGTGCTAACTGATTATGCAGGTTCCACGCCGAAGGGCAGGGGACTGTGGTAGGGACTAGAGTCCCTATCGCAATTCGGCGGGGAAATGGGGGTGACAAAACATTGGTCGCTGTACCATTAAATAAAAAGTAGTATCCTTGCTCCGTGTGCAGGCTAGCATCACAATCAGCATATCGGTTGCGTAAGGACCCCCCAGTAGCCCAGTTTATCCAACTTTGAAATGCCCATTCGGGCCGCCCAGCAATGCGGAAAGCCCTAGTCCCAACAGTGATATGAGAGACATTCGCCCAGCCACAAAGGAGCTGGAGGCCGGCGTTCAATGGAACGCAAGTGGTGTTGTAACAAACGCATTGGCCAGACGCCTGGGTGATATGGCACCTCCTGTCCGTACAGGTGGGGAACAGACATGTTATATTTGTGTCCACCTCTACCAGCAAACAGCCGTATCCTTCACTGCTGAAGCAATTCTCGTATGACCGGGAATCCTGATTGGGAGTGAAGTGGCTAGGTATGTACGCCCTCCACCGTCGCAGCCTATCGTACTGTGAATGGGAATTATCCCGAGGAAGGGGAAGGCAAATAGCCGGTGGTGCTGAACCCGGATCGTAAGGAAGAGTGACCTGATCGGGCAGTGGCTCGGAATGCTGACAATGAACCACCGTTTGGGGAGTGCCCCAAAGCGGTGAAACAGAAAATAACCTAGACACCGCTGCGGGGTTTGGGCAGCAGACAACCCGTCCCTGGCCATACAAGCGGTGGTAAATCTGGTAGAAGAGATTCATACTACCCGGGTTTTCCTCAGTTTGGCCTTTAAGTAACTTAAGTGTATCTCCCGGTAACCTACGTTCTAGCTGTACTTCCCTTCTCATACGCCCCGTCCTCTCTCTAGTCCCTTTCACTTTCTCATAGCCTCTTCCTACGCTCTTCTGACAGCCTGATGTTACCTTTATTGCACCACTCTTAACACATCCAAAATCGAATTTACATGTACTCCAAAAACAAGGCAATGTCCATATAATGTTCCCTTCCCATCGCCGGGACCGGTTCAACTGCTTCATGACTCCTGCATTCTTCTTAACTTTGATGACCTTCCATGAGTCGATACCATGACCTCGTATATGAGGGCAGCGAAGAACATCACCTTTGCAGAGGTGATGTATCCTTGTAGATTGGTTGGGGCTACACAGATACATAATATTCCCCTTTTCCATGTCCATCGCCAATAACACGCCAAGCGGAGTGAGGCCAAATATCATACAAACGATGCGTAGCCACTCCATCATGCTCCACACCTGTAAAATAGCACTGGAGAAGGGAGGCAGGTTAGTATCCGACCTTTTACAGTAGTGGAGATGGACTCAATTTACAGTGATGTAGGTGGACCCAAGCACTTCACCCCTCCACTTTAACTGCTGTGGGGGTGGTAAGGAGAACTTGGAAGGGCCCGTCCCATCGCGGCTCCGACCCCTTCCTAGTCCAATTTTTGACCATGACATAACTACCGGGCTGGACTGAAAGTGAGCTAGGTACTGGGGGCGATGGCTGGTGAGCCGCGCGGACCTGGCCATGGAGCTCCTTGAGCACTTGCGTGAGGGCTAGAACATAGGTGGTCATCTCTTCAGTCATCTGATGAAATTGAACCAGTCTGGGAACCTGCAGGCTCCAGGGAGTTCTAAGAGGCCTGCCATAAAGAATCTCGGCGGGAGAGAGCCGGGCCGGTCCCGCAGGTGTAACCCGCAGCTGGAAGAGGGCAACGGGGAGCAACTTAAGCCATGTCAGTCCCGTGTCTGCTCTTAATTTAGCCAATTTAGATTTGAGGGTCTGATTGTGTCTCTCAACCAACCCGGCCGCCTGCGGTCTATAAGCACAGTGTAACTGCTGGCGTATGCCCAACTGGGAGCAAAACTTCTTGTTAATTTGTCCAATAAAATGAGGCCCATTATCAGAACTTAACTGAGCTGGTATACTGTACCGGGGAATGATTTCCCGCATCAAGACTTTAACCACAGTAGCAGCTTTATCATCGATAGTCGGATACGCCTCGACCCATCTGCTGAACACATCCACAATGACCAAAACATATTTATAACATTGACACCTTTCCAACTCAATGTAATCCATTTGGAGCGTCTCAAAGGGACCACTGGGCAACGGGGTTTGCCCCATCCCACAAGGGATACCTTTTCCGGTGTTATATTGCTGACAAATCAAACACCGATTACTGATACTTTGGGCCAACCCCTGCATTTTAGGGTGCCACCAAGTGTCCATCAACAAATCACTAGTCCCTCGAGCCCCACAATGAGTTGCAAAGTGTACACATTCAATGACCCATAAAGCCAGCACATCAGACATACAAGTCTGATGTGCAGGCGTGGTCCATAAAGAGGAAACAGAATCATATGTACAACCTAACCGTTTCCACATTTGTTTATCACTCTCAGGAGCGTCCTCCTGTAACCTTATGACGTCTTGGATGGTTGGCATTGACTTGTCAGAAGCAGACATATTTATAGTAGATTGTTTAGTCTGACTTAACATCTTAGGCACCATCACTTGCTGAATTTGCGCGGCTTTTCGCGCTGCACAATCTGCTCGTTCATTACCAACGTCAACTGGGGTTGTACCATTCGTGTGGGCAGCGCATTTAATAACGGAAATCTGCGCGGGCATAAGGAGGGCCTGCAGTAGGTCATTAACTAAACCCCGGTTGGATATTTCTGTGCCTGCCGAGGTAAGGAATCCCCTATTCTTCCAGAGTTGTCCGAAGTCATGAACTACCCCGAAAGCATATCGGGAGTCAGTGTAGATATTTACCCGGCGATCTCCCCCAAGTATACATGCACGGGTGAGGGCAAAAAGTTTGGCTTGTTGTGCTGAGTAAGGGGCCTGGAAAGCTGCCGCTTCTAGAATCAGACCATCCTGTTCTACGATTGCGTAACCGGACAGTCTCCGGCCAGTGGGGCTTACTAATGCACTGCCATCAACATACATAATCATGTCAGGTTGTTCTAACGGAATATCACTCAGATCGTCCCTTATTGTTGTAGTTTCCTGAATCAAGGCTAAACAGTCGTGACCAGGCGCGTCCTCATTGACAGGGGGACCGCTAAGAAAACAGGCTGGATTGATAGTGGTACAGTATTTAAATGTCAGACGTGGATTGTTCAAAAGGTATACCTCATACCTATTCTGACGAGCTGCGGTAAGATGCTGAGTCTGCAGTTGCCTCAGTAGTGCGATGACCGAGTGGGAGCTATACACCGTAATATCCTGTTGGAGGGTGAGAGCATGTAACGGCTATGCGATGGCATTGATTGAACGTAAATCCTGTACTAATCGGTGCTGGTCTGGTTTGGCTGGTTTAGGCACAGCAAGTATGGGGGTGTTACATTCTGATTGGCAAGGGACCAAAATACCCTGTTGCAACAGCTCTTGAATTAATTTGTCTATAGACGGAGCAGCTTGGGATCTCAGGGGGTATTGCCGAATGGAAGGTAGCTTTACATGATCCTTAATCATTACCTTTATAGGTGTAACATTTGTCTTTCCCACTTGTGATGGGTATTCCGCCCAGACCTGTGGATTGACATATTCCAACACATCATGTCCCCAGTGATGCTGCAGTCGAGTGTTAATTGTTTCAGGGACCTCAAAATATTTTATGGTAGTGCCGTCCGGCATGACTTGAAGTGCGTACTCTGTTGGATCCGAATGATCCACTGCCCTCCTGACCATTCGCCCCATATCCCTGGCATGGTACTGGTCGTGGACCTGACGTGTAATATGAGGGCTTACCGAAGCTGACTGTGGCCATAACTGTGGTGATATTGTAACAAAATCGGCTGTACCTTCTTTTCCCATGACTGTGGCTGTAACCTTGACTGGCCATTCGGTCTCAATTAATGGCCGGTATTTGTCCTCCAACTCCCTGTTTCGTCCAGTTCTGTCATAGGCCAGGGTAACGTGATGCAGTGACTGTTCAACGTCTAACGTCCACCACTGGGGGGTGATAGAAATATAGTACTGTTGTCTCATCCTCCATGATGTAACCGTTACCCCCTCATCTCCGCACTCTAGCTGTAGTTGGAAGATACACAGTAAATCTCGGGCCAACAAGTTACAGTCCAATCCAGTAGTCACTACAAACTGATGCTCTGCAGACTTATTCTCGTAAGTGACTGTCACAGGTTCAGAAATAGGATACTCACACACCTGTCCTGTCTTTTAAAGGGGCATTCCTGTTGCCAGTGATCTGCACGGCCGCAATTAAAACATGCATTGCTCCCTCTATATCTGCCTCGTCCTCTTCTCCCAGTAGACCAATGGCCCCTCAGAGGGGGCTGCGGTTGTAAAGCTGTTGATGCGTTCGGTGGGCCATAAAAAGGAGCTGAGGGTCCCTTTGGGTGGGTTTGGTATCCTCCTCCTCGCTGATCCACCCACCCAAAGTCACAATATTGGGGCTCCTGCTGATAAACTACCATTTCTGCCGCTTGTTGGGATCGCCAATCATCCTTTTTCATTACATACTCAGTCTTAACCTTTGTAACTGAGCCTCCTTCTTGGCCTACACCCTCCTTCCAATAAAATCTGACTGCCCTTGCCATCTGGGAAGGGTCATTCTCTGTCCAATTCATGTTATTACATTTCACAGCAGTAACCACAGAAGGTGGTAGGCAATGCATTAACATAGCACAATATTGAGGGGAATTCTGACCATTTTGATACAGCAAATCGCCTGACTGCCCCCGGTAGATTTCATTAAAACGCTCCAGAAATTCCTCTGGCTCTTCAGTCTTCTTAGGTTTTAGGTCTAAGATAACAGAAAGATTTATGGGCCTTTGAAATGTGCTATTCAACGCATTCAAGATCTGTGTCCTTCTATCGTCGTCTAACGCATAGGCCTGCTGAAGTGCGGCATGACTAGCATAATTCAGGTGGTTAAGATAATTGCGGTACTCTGCTGGGGTTAAAATCTGCTGGACTAGGGCCCAGAGGTCCCTTGAATCAGCTTGATAAATTGAGATGGTAGTTCTCAAGGAATCCACGAAGGCAGCAGGAGATTTTTTTCTATCTGGGATTGTAGCCATAATAGCCATCATCTCACTGGGTGTCCATGGGAAGTAAACGTCTATCGTGGGGTTCGCTCCCACAGTCACTGCATTGGGGTTTTGCATCTTCCTAATCGGTAACTGTCTCCGAATGTCACCAGGGGGCACTCTAGCTATTTCCCCTGGTTGTTCCAAGACTTCAACGTCTCTCCCTGTCACTAGGGGGAGTTCTTTCTCTTCAAAAGAAGTTGTTTCAGCTTCCTTTGTTCCCGAATCTTGTGGTTTCTCCTTAGTTTGGAGAGACTTAGGTGATATGCTTAATTGTTTCTGGTGAGGGTCAAGCCCCTCTCTCGCTGTCTGAGATCTTGTCCTAGAGCTAACTGGGCTTGTGGGACAGAGTTCCTTTTGGTCTTCTGGTCGTGAAGTTGGTAAATCAGGACCCACACTATCACCCACACTATCATCCAAAAGGACTTGAGTTTCTACCATTTTTGGAATCTGGGGAGCAATGACTGGGTATATATTATTGTACTCTGGTGGTTCTGGAATGAGCGCAGACCATGCTACGGGTGCGGATGGAACTTTTACTGACTTTTCCAAATTATTGAATTTTTCTTTTTCTGTCAATTCAAGGCCAGCCATTGAACTACGTAGCTCATCTTTTGTTTCACCCGTGCCTTTCCTGTCTCTACTTGGTTGAAAAGGTTCTAACAGTGGGTTTTTAAAAAAACTTAAAAATGTTTGAAAATTCAAATTGAATTACTGCAACTTGCAAGCTTAGCTCTGATCTCAACTCAGAACTAAATTTACGATTTGCTTAACACAAACTTGTATAACATTTACAACTTAATTATTTCTTTATCTTAACAATTTTTTTCTTTTACATTCACATAAATGTTGGCAAAATCAACTATCATCTCCAGATTTACACTTTTTTTTTAAATGCTGTCCGTGACCTCCTTTAAGTTTCTATTAATCTCCTGATAAAATGAGATAAACATTATTTCAAGTAAGTAAAACTTAAGATTCTGGCAATTTCAATCAATTGCTTTCGAAAATAATAACTTTTATCAAAGAGGTGGAGAAACCCACTGGTTTCCTTTAATTAATTCAAAACGTAACTTTGCTGGTGTTCACTGACTCAAAGGAAAGGTATCCGATTACACTACAGGCTGCTGCTGTTATCTCAAAGCCTGAGTGAGAAGCACTGTCTGTCTTTTGATTTTGCCTGCTGCTGTTAACCCTTTGAGAGACTTCTGCTTCAACCAATATGCAGCATTCCCCACAATCTCAACTAGTCCTCGGAACTGCGTTTTTCGCCACCACAGTCCAAGGGTACAATTTTAGCTTAATCAACTATATATTTAAAACACTCACACATAGAGTTGAACCATCTTCAATTTCAAATGTCCCATCAACCCAAAACCTAACCCAAGCCGACTCAGGACTCACACATGGAGTTGAACCATCTTCAGATTTAAAAACAGTTATACTGGACTGAATCTTCAGTCCTGAAGTCCCATCAGCCCCTGAACCCATATAATAGACTGAACCTTCACTACTGAAGTCCCATCAGCCTCTGGAACCTTATACTTGGAATTGAATCATCATTTGAGATGTCACATCAACCCAAAAGCCGAATCAACAATATGAAATTCCATCAATTAAATTGCTAATCCCCAGACTGACCTGTGATTTCGTCGAGGCGGTCTTTCTGTGCCAACCGCGAGTGACCAGACTAATCAGATGATAAGAAGAGGGGAACAATCAATGCGCGGTCGTTTTCCAGTTCTACATTGAGGGCCCTTTGTTCCCCATCCTCCTGTTCATAATCAGTCTAATTCTGATTTCGCAGTTGGATCAGGATCGCCCTGAGAAATCCCGGTTTTCGGCACCAAATGTTGAATCCCAAATTTCTTTATCCGTCAGTCTGGCCTCAATAAAAGTCGAGATGGATTTGCAGGTATAACATTAGTTATTTTATTCAGCTTGCAAGCTAAACTTAGTCCACAGTGATACAGATAACATGTTGCTCTCTGCAGCTCCGGGACTAAGTGAATGTCCCAGACAAAGAGATCAGTACTGATACATTCAAATGGCATCAAGTTTCACATACTCAACACCCATAGGTCATCCTATGTCCCTCCTGACCTGTTTGATCTATTCTGATTGGCTCACTTCCAATCCCTTTCTCCGGCCCCTATCAATTCAGCATCACTCTCATAGACACACCTCTTCCTGCTTTTTTCCATGCGGTCTAAAATCCTTTGTCTCTACTTGCCAGAATCAAAGTGGCTTATTTCTACATTACATTAACTAATATCTCTAAAGTAACTATTTTATATCACATTCGTCACCCCTACCCCTGAATAAAACGGTCTGCAAGCCAGGATCCTTTGTCGGTGAGGTGTTTGTACGATGCCATTCTTCAGATTTGTGGCATTATCTCCATAGTGGTTTATTTTTAACAAATATATGTGGTAGCAGGAAATGGTTGGCTACTGTTCCGGGAATCTCCAGTTAGCAGGAATACTGCAAAAAAATGTTACATTTAGTGAAGATCGTATGTTGTGCTGATCATGAGGTTTAACTACAAACAGAAACCCAGGCAAAAACTGTGGTTCGAGAAACAAAGTTGATGGGGATCATTTTAACCTAAAAAAGGGGATGTGTTGGGGTCGAATTTGGGGCCTAAGAAATCTTCTTGCCATTAAAATGAGGCTGGAAGGTGGAGTGGCAATTAACCCCCTCCAGGGGGCATTGGTATATCAATTATGATAATGAGACTGCAGGTTTCATTTTCGTCCAGGCTTGACCCTTTAACTCCCAAAGGGTCAGGAAGCCTGGTAGCTCTATCAAGGTGTGGTTTTGGTAGATACAGAATGTGAAGGCCTTCCCACCTATTTCCTGAATCCAGGTGCCGGCCTGAAAAACCTCTGCAATCAGGCACACCCAAACAAGCTGTCCCACAAGGCATTCGATCCAACCACAAGGTTTCTGGGCACCACCGCCCCCCCCCCCCCCCCCCCCCAACAAGTCGGCTCCTGAACCGCACTCCCCTTATCACCACCGCGAGTATTCCAATCCCTTAGACCTCCCCTCTGAACCCCAACTTCTTCACACTATTCTCCACCACAGGATCGACAGCCCACCTGATTAATCTGGGGGACAAAATGCCAGAGCCAAAGGCCAGTAAAGGAAAAATAAAGTCTGAAAATTCCTCCGCAATCCCCTTCGGCGATTAAAACCTCTCCAGGAGATCAAATGGATCAAGTGTCACCGATAAAGGGACTTGCCTTCTACATGATGCAATCTTGGCCACGGTCAAGAACTGATGCAATGGAGAGCCTGCGCCTACTTGATCTCCAGCAATCAGAAAACTTTGGGCCCAATCAGCAAAAAATAACATAGTTCAGGTTAAAGATTACAAAGGGCAGTAACTATAACGCTGAATTGAATAGATATGCATTACTGGCTACATGCTTACTAGCTTGTACCCTTTGTAATGTTTCCCTATTAGTGTGATATTTTTAAGATATGATTTATCACCATGGCCCAATGTTAAGTAGAGCAGATGGATTGCTTATCTGGCCAAACAGGGAAAGCAGCTGTTTGTATCGTGACAGATTAGTGATGTGATGATGCAGATATTTCGCCTGAATATTAAGAAGTAATGATATGATTTTAACTAAAGAAAAGGTTAGCCCATAATCTTAAATGTTATGTGTATATAAAATATTGCCTATCCCATTGCTGGAATCCCTTTATTGTCCCGTGATGCAGTTACAGTGCTCAGAGCTGGTCACAGTCAGCCTGTGAACCAACAGTCGATGCAGAATTTATTGCCGAGTGACATCTTGAATTGGAAGAGTGGACTGAAGCCATCATTCCCCAAGTAACAAGTTATTGGAGCAGAACTTCATGATGTTACATTTTTGGAAGTTCTGTACAAAATATTGGTCCCCAGACAGGGCTGTTTGCAGGCAGCTGTGCAATATGCTAATGAGATGACTAGCGGATAGATGTGTACAAATATCTCTCTAAAATATGGTGAGCTTATTGCTTGTGTTCCGTTTAATCAAGATAGAATTTTCAGCTTGGGTTCTGTGATTTAAAAAAAAATTTTTAGAGTGCCCAATTCATTTTTTCCAATTAAGGGGCAATTTAACGTGGCCAATCCACCTTCACTGCACATCTTTGTTCTGGGGGCGAAACCCACGCAAACACGGGGAGACTGTGCAAACTCCACACAGACAGTGACTCAGAGTCAGGATCGAAGCTAGGACCTTGGCGCTGTGAGGCAGTAGTGCTAACCATTGTGCCACCGTGCTGCCCGGGTTCTGTGATTATTAATTGATTTTTTAAAAATCCGTTCTTCAGATGTGAGTATCTGTGTTGGCATTATCGCTAGGTTCCCTTGAGAAGGGTCTGGTAATTCTTCTTGATTTGTTGCAATCTGTGCGTTGGAGATAACTCATACAGTGCTGTTAGGAAGGGAGTTCTAAGGTTTTCACCTAGCAACTTGGGATGCGCTGCCCAGAACACCTTGCTGATTTACTGCAATGTACCCTGTAGATGGTAAATATGGCAGCCTTTGTCCACCAATGGTGAAGGACATTTTGGCTGATAAATTAGTTGATATTCATGCAAGCTGTTTTTTTCGGGGTCTTTACACCTATAAACCCCAGCTCACTTTTTCTTATGTTTGAATACTTCACATTTGAGTTCCATAAAGCACCATTGGTGTTCGCAGTCAAATTCAAAACTGTTCTTGCTTGAGCTGCCAGTGATACACAATCCAACCAATTTATGTTGGACATTAGTTTAGCGGAAACAGTAACCAAACAACAAACTGCCCACACATGTTGCAAATCGTGGCTTTCATTCCAGGCCTCATAACAAGTTGGAAGAGTGAGCCAAGGGAAGATCTTAGGCGGCACAGTGGCACAGTGCCTCACAGTGCCAGGGACCTGGGTTTGATTCCCACCTTGGGTGACTGTGTGGAGTTTGTACTTTCTCCCCGTGTCTGCATGGGCTTCCTCCTGGTGCTCCGGTTTCTGTTGTGTTATGTAATTTGGAATAACACAAGCTGCCACTTGATGCAGTTTTGAGTAAAAGATGCTCCAGACTTTGAAGTGAGTTCAATGTGTTTTATTGAACTATTAGCGCAGTTCTCAATGAGTTCGACTCTCTGCTAATCTAAATGTAATAACTCAGTCTAACTGAACCAGCCTTGCTCTAAGCCACGTGCTGGGGTGTGATGCTGAGGATACACCCTGTCTCACTCTGTAGATGTTGGTCTGTGGAAAGAGGCGGGGTGTGAGTACCTCATCCCTTTTAGGGTGAGATACCACCCCTGAGTGGCCTGACTGCTCATTGGTCGTGTCCTATTCTGTGTTCATTAGCTGCATGTTTGCATATCATGACAGTTTCCTCCCACTGTCCAAGAATCTGCAGGTTAGGTTGATTGGCCATGCTAAATTGCCCCTTAGTGTCCAAAGGTTAGGTGGGGTTACGGGGTAGGACAGGTGGGCTGCTCCTTAAGAGCATCGGTGCAGACTTGATAGGCCAAATGGCCTCTTTCATCACTGTAGGGATTCTTAAAAAAAAATTTTTTTTTTAATTCTCCTCCTTTTTCACATTTTCTCCCACATTTACACCCATCAACAATAAACAATAATCAGCAAGATATGTCATTCCCCATAATAACAACGATCCCATCTACCCACCAACCCCCGAACCTCAACCCGCATGTTTACATAAACAAATGACAAAAAGGAATCAGGGATTACCCGTGGTCACCCTTAATCTTACACAGCTCCCCCCCCCCCCCCCCGCCCCCACACCGCAGGTCTCCAGCTCCTCCCGTCCACTGCCTCTTGTAAAACTCCTCCTCCCAACCTCGGTTCCTTCCCCCCAACTTTCCACCCGGCTAGACCACTCGGACCCTGTTCTGCCAGGCTCCGATGGCCGCAGACCCTCCCCCCACCTCACTCCCGTTCACTGGCCGGCTTAAACCGGCCAGCATGGAGGCCCCCGCCCGGGTCCCTTTCCCACTTGCCCAGCCCTAGGAAAGCCCAAAGATCCCCTTTTAGCACACAAACCCCACATATCCACCTACCCCCCAAAGAACTCTCATTTCGAGTGAAAGTCCCATCCCTTTCCTTGTCCAAATATATACCCCATTGGCTCCTTTAATCTCTACACCCGCGCGCAGTGATACAAAAAAGAAGAAAATACAGTCATGAGGTTACATCGGCATATGGCCATTCCTCAATTTGTCAGTTCTGCCACAGTCCTTCTGCTTTCGCAAACTCCTCCGCTGCTTCCGCCGTTCCAAAATAAATGTCCCTGAGCTTGTAAGTCACCCTCAGCTTCGCTGGATATACAATGCCGTGCCGTACCTTGCTAATGTACAGTGCCCTCTTCACCCGGTTGAAGGCAGCCCGCCTCCTTGCCAGCTCCACCGTAAAGTCCTGGTATACACGTATACCAGCTCCAGCCCACTGCACCACCCGCTTCTGCTTGGTCCAGCTCAGGACCTTCTCCTTCATCCTGTACCTACGGAAGCACAGAGTCACTGCCCTTGGCGGCTCACTCGCCTTTGGTACAGGCCTCCACGACCGATGAGCCCGATCCAGTTCATATCGGGAGGGATCCTCCCCCTCCCCCAATAGTTTTGCCAGCATCGCGGCAAAATACTCAGTCGGCTTCGGTCCTTCAACTCCTTCGGGCAGCCCCACAATCCTCAAATTCTGTCGGCTGGATCTGTTTTCCAGGTCTTCCATTTTTCCTCGCAGATCCTTGTTAGTATCCATCACCTTCTGCATCTCTTTCCCCATCGAGGCAAGTTGATCACCGTGCTGTAATAACGTCTCCTCCACTTCCTTCAGCACCTCCCCTTGCTCTCGCACCTCCGCCACTGCGCTTGCCACCTCTGTCCTCACCGGGGAAACCGCCTCCTCCACCAGCACACTCAAAACCTCCCTCATCTCCTTCCTCATCTCCTTCCTCACCGTCTCCATGCATTTCGCGATCTGCGCCAACTGCTTTTCAAATTCCGCAGCCATCACCTTAGTTATTTCTTCAGCCGTAAGCAGTGCGGCCTTCCCTGGTGCTCCAGCCTCCATTTTTCCTGGTGACCCCGCGGTGACCTTTCCACTCCCCGACGGACCTCCAGCTGTTTTTTTTCCGGCCGTTTTCTTGCTCACCCTCGACATTTTTCTTTGTTCTTTTTTTCCTCCTGTGTCTTCACTGTGCCTCCTCCGTGCCTTCTCCCTGCTTCTGCCGCCTCCACAGACCCTGGGACCGGGCTTAAAGCCCGAAAACACCATTGCCGAACGGGAGCCCTCCATTGTGCGGCCGCCTCCCGCCCGCCGTCACCGGAAGTCCCACTGTAGGGATTCTATGACTCTATCTCTACAAGATGATTATCCCCAGACATGGGTGACCCATAATCAGCATTTGCATTGCAGTGATGAGAGATAGCTGGCAGACCCCAGCAAGCGGTAAAATACCTCTGTTTAAAATGTGGAGCAATTATTGGGAAGTTAATCGATGGAGGGATTGGATGTTGAAGCAGAGACATGCTGGGCTGTGGGCAGAAAATGGAAAATTCCTACACTGGCCTGCATGAGAAAACTGGGCATTCAGCTCAGCACCAGCCAGAAATAACAGCAGTAACATCACGGCAGGCAACCTTGTAGCTGCTACCATGGTAGTATTCCGTCTTGAGAAGTTTGATAAACCACCTCATATAATTGTTCTAAGCTTATTCAAGGGAACCTTGCAGCAATCGGGTAGAAGGAGTAGCAGTCAGTATTGTAGTGATCTGTACATCTGTACACACACCAGGGACTGCAGACAGATGTAACAGCTACAGCATCACTAGAGGGCATCAGAGATGGGTATAAAGGGTCCAGCCCAAGGTAGGGTCCGCCTCTTTCAGAAGCACAGGGCTCGGGAGCAGCAGCACACAGAGACAGCTCAGCATAGGCCGTTTACCTTAGCTTCATTGGTCATACCTCTTGACTGTATTATATCTAGTTAAGCTCTGGAAACAGAACAAACCCATTGAATATATTTGTGTTAACTGAAAGTCTACAATCTTTATTCAGACTAAGAGAATAACATAAGTATAAAAGCATTTACCTATCTTAGGTGTCAGCTTTGACTCAATTGGAAACATGGTCACCTCCAAATCAAAAGACTGTGGGCTCACATTCCACTCCAGAGACTTGTGCACAAAATCCATGCTGACAAACGGTGCAGTACTAAGAGAGCTACACTGTCAGTGGTGCACTCTTTTGCAATGAGACATTAAACCAAGGCCCCTCTGCTTTCTCAGTGAATGTAAAAGACCATATGGCACTATTTCAAAGAAGAGCAGGAGAGTTATCTCCAGTGTTCTGACCAATATTTATCTCTCAAACGGCATCTGTAAAAAGCAAATGTGACTGGTAACTGTCACATTGCTGTTTTTGAGACCCCACTATATGCTAACTCTCTGCCCTGTTTCCTATATTGGAACATTTTTAATAAAGTACTTAATTGTCTGTTAAAGCACTTTAGGATGTTCAGTGGTCACTAAAAGAGCTCCATAATCACAAATCTGTCTTCTTTCTTTCTGTGAAATCCCTGTGTCTGTTCCTGCCTGTAGCATGTGACCCTCTTATTCAAGGGAACACACACGTGGCTAAACAGCTGGTGTAGGAGGGAGGGTTTCTGTTATCTGGACCACTGGGAGCTCTTCCGGGGCAGGTGTGACCTGTATAAGATGGACGGGTTGCATCTAAACCGGAGAGGCATAAATATCCTGGCCGCGAGGTTTGCTAGTGTCACACGGGAGGGTTTAAACTAGTATGGCAGGGGGGTGGGCACGGGAGCAATAGGTCAGAAGGTGAGAGCATTGAGGGAGAACTAGGGAATAGGGACAGTGTGGCTCTGAGGCAGCGCAGACGGGGAGAAGTTGCTGAACACAGCGGGTCTGGTGGCCTGAAGTGCATATGTTTTAATGCAAGGAGCATTACGGGTAAGGCAGATGAACTTAGAGCTTGGATTACTACTTGGAACTATGATGTTGTTGCCATTACAGAGACCTGGTTGAGGGAAGGGCAGGATTGGCAGCTAAACGTTCCAGGATTTAGATGTTTCAGGCGGGATAGAGGGGGATGTAAAAGGGGAGGCGGAGTTGCGCTACTTGTTCAGGAGAGTATCACAGCTATACAGCGAGAGGACACCTCAGAGGGCAGTGAGGCTATATGGGTAGAGATCAGGAATAAGAAGGGTGCAGTCACAATGTTGGGGGTATACTACAGGCCTCCCAACAGCCAACGGGAGATAGAGGAGCAGATAGGTAGACAGATTTTGGAAAAGAGTAAAAACAACAGGGTTGTGGTGATGGGAGACTTCAACTTCCCCAATATTGACTGGGACTCACTTAGTGCCAGGGGCTTAGACGGGGCAGAGTTTGTAAGGAGCATCCAGGAGGGCTTCTTAAAACAATATGTAAACAGTCCAACTAGGGAAGGGGCGGTACTGGACCTGGTATTGGGGAATGAGCCCGGCCAGGTGGTAGATGTTTCAGTAGGGGAGCATTTCGGTAACAGTGACCACAATTCAGTAAGTTTTAAAGTACTGGTGGACAAGGATAAGAGTGGTCCGAGGATGAATGTGCTAAATTGGGGGAAGGCTAATTATAACAATATTAGGCGGGAACTGAAGAACATAGATTGGGGGCGGATGTTTGAGGGCAAATCAACATCTGACATGTGGGAGGCTTTCAAGTGTCAGTTGAAAGGAATACAGGACAGGCATGTTCCTGTGAGGAAGAAAGATAAATACGGCAATTTTCGGGAACCTTGGATGACGAGTGATATTGTAGGCCTCGTCAAAAAGAAAAAGGAGGCATTTGTCAGGGCTAAAAGGCTGGGAACAGACGAAGCCTGTGTGGCATATAAGGAAAGTAGGAAGGAACTTAAGCAAGGAGTCAGGAGGGCTAGAAGGGGTCATGAAAAGGCATTGGCAAATAGGGTTAAGGAAAATCCCAAGGCTTTTTACACTTACATAAAAAGTAAGAGGGTAGCCAGGGAAAGGGTTGGCCCACTGAAGGATAGGCAAGGGAATCTATGTGTGGAGCCAGAGGAAATGGGCGAGGTACTAAATGAATACTTTGCATCAGTATTCACCAAAGAGAAGGAATTGGTAGATGTTGAGTCTGGAGAAGGGGGTGTAGATAGCCTGGGTCACATTGTGATCCAAAAAGACGAGGTGTTGGGTGTCTTAAAAAATATTAAGGTAGATAAGTCCCCAGGGCCGGATGGGATCTACCCCAGAATACTGAAGGAGGCTGGAGAGGAAATTGCTGAGGCCTTGACAGAAATCTTTGGATCCTCGCTGTCTTCAGGGGATGTCCCGGAGGACTGGAGAATAGCCAATGTTGTTCCTCTGTTTAAGAAGGGTGGCAGGGATAATCCCGGGAACTACAGGCCGGTGAGCCTTACTTCAGTGGTAGGGAAATTACTGGAGAGAATTCTTCGAGACAGGATCTACTCCCATTTGGAAGCAAATGGACGTATTAGTGAGAGGCAGCACGGTTTTGTGAAGGGGAGGTCGTGTCTCACTAACTTGATAGAGTTTTTCGAGGAGGTCACTAAGATGATTGATGCAGGTAGGGCAGTAGATGTTGTCTATATGGACTTCAGTAAGGCCTTTGACAAGGTCCCTCATGGTAGACTAGTACAAAAGGTGAAGTCACACGGGATCAGGGGTGAACTGGCAAGGTGGATACAGAACTGGCTAGGCCATAGAAGGCAGAGGGTAGCAATGGAGGGATGCTTTTCTAATTGGAGGGCTGTGACCAGTGGTGTTCCACAGGGATCAGTGCTGGGACCTTTGCTCTTTGTAGTATATATAAATGATTTGGAGGAAAATGTAACTGGTCTGATTAGTAAGTTTGCAGACGACACAAAGGTTGGTGGAATTGCGGATAGCGATGAGGACTGTCTGAGGATACAGCAGGATTTAGATTGTCTGGAGACTTGGGCGGAGAGATGGCAGATGGAGTTTAACCTGGACAAATGTGAGGTAATGCATTTTGGAAGGGCTAATGCAGGTAGGGAATATACAGTGAATGGTAGAACCCTCAAGAGTATTGAAAGTCAAAGAGATCTAGGAGTACAGGTCCACAGATCACTGAAAGGGGCTACACAGGTGGAGAAGGTAGTCAAGAAGGCATACGGCATGCTTGCCTTCATTGGCCGGGGCATTGAGTATAAGAATTGGCAAGTCATGTTGCAGCTGTATAGAACCTTAGTTAGGCCACACTTGGAGTATAGTGTTCAATTCTGGTCGCCACACTACCAGAAGGATGTGGAGGCTTTAGAGAGGGTGCAGAAGAGATTTACCAGAATGTTGCCTGGTATGGAGGGCATAAGCTATGAGGAGCGATTGAATAAACTCGGTTTGTTCTCACTGGAACGAAGGAGGTTGAGGGGCGACCTGATAGAGGTATACAAAATTATGAGGGGCATAGACAGAGTGGATAGTCAGAGGCTTTTCCCCAGGGTAGAGGGGTCAATTACTAGGGGGCATAGGTTTAAGGTGAGAGGGGCAAAGTTTAGAGTAGATGTACGAGGCAAGTTTTTTACGCAGAGGGTAGTGGGTGCCTGGAACTCACTACCGGAGGAGGTAGTGGAGGCAGGGACGATAGGGACATTTAAGGGGCATCTTGACAAATATATGAATAGGATGGGAATAGAAGGATACGGACCCAGGAAGTGTAGAAGATTGTAGTTTAGTCGGGCAGTATGGTCGGCACGGGCTTGGAGGGCCGAAGGGCCTGTTCCTGTGCTGTACATTTCTTTGTTCTTTGTTCTTTGTTCTCTGTGCCTTATTGTCCCTTTTACATTGACTTCCCACATGCTGGTCTTGGGGATCGCTGGGTAACACTGAGACCTCAGTGCAATTCAAAGCAAACTCAGTCTGAGGTAGGGGCCCTCTGAGTTTGCTCAAACAGGAACATCTGGCTTCAATCTGACAGCAGATCCTCAGCCACGTATCTTCCTGGGCTCAGGATGCCATTGACTGCCTGATCACTGGACCATTTTACATTAAGGAATGCATGCAGTGAAGGATGAAATATGAATTCTCCTGGAATATAGAAAATTCTGTCTGTCTCTCATCAGTTTTAGATTCAAGTTAAAACTATTTATTTCATGTGCTGGAGGATGGCTAAAATCCTGACTTCACCTGTCAGCAGTTACTTGGCAGGTGCCTGTTCATTCAGCGTCAGCATGGACCACCATTACTTTGCAGATTCTTTTGTTTTTCTTTCGGTCTCTCGGTTGGGGATTATTTCCTTATCGTAAAATATTTTGATGTAGCTCAGTGATGAAATGTACTCTTGATAATGTGTGAACTGGCTGGGAGTTACTGAGGCTGAGTGCAAATTAATATCAGTGGAGAATCACTGACCCAGAGCTATTACTCATTGTTTCACGAGTGTTAAATTTGGTTCCTTCACTTATGTTGGTTCAGTGGGTTTTCCTGTCATTGTTTCACTTGTAAACAAAATACGTTTTAAAATATTGCAGTCATAGACAAAGATCCAAATTCTAATTCTTTCCAGCCACTTGGCTTTTGGGAGAGGCTCTGAAGATGTCCTGACCAGTGATATACTGGAAAATTGCACAGTCTTCAATTCCTGATCTCAGTAATGTCATGAGGCAGAAGTTCTGCTTGGAGGCCAGATGCTTTGCAATAATAGAGGGAGGGAAGATCACCATTGCCCCTTAGCTGGAGAAGAGTGGGTGCCGTGAGGCGATGTTAAACATCTCAAAGATTGGAAAGAGGAATTGGCTAATGTTGCTTCAGCATATATGTATACAGATCACAACAGTGCAATCCAATAGCAAAAGAACCAATTTGCACATTCATATCATCTCAAGGCTCCCCAAAGGTATTCAGAGCCAATTAGAATAATTGAATCTCTACAGTGCAGAAGGAGGCCATTCAGCCCATTGAGTCTGCAATGGCCCTTCAAATGAGCACTCTACCCATGTCCAATCCCCGGTCCATCCCTCCCCATCCCCGTAACCCCATAACCTAACCTGCACATCCCTGAACACTAAGAGGCAATTTATCATGGCCAATCCACCTAACCAGCACATCTTTGTACTGTGGGAGGAAACCGGAGCACCCAGAGGAAACCCACGAAGACACGGGGAGAACGTACAAACTCCACACACCAAAGGTTGAAATTTAACCCAAATCCCTGGTGCTGTGAGGCATGTTATTGAAAATATGGAAAGATGTGTCATTTGAAACATGGAAATCTGGCAATATCTGGTCTGAGAGAAACATGAGAGGACACAAAGGGTTGACAGCAGCTTCAAAGAGCAGGATTGTAAAATGCAGATATCCTTGGTCAAGCAGGCTTAGCAAACAAGACAAACAGGATTTTGAATGAAGCCAAAAACAATGGCTCACGCCTTCATTGAAAGTAACTATCTTAGTAAGCAGCTGGAAAGGAAAGGATGAGGTTCAGTTGCATTTGGTGACAATTCTAGGTGTGAAATTTTGCTAATACCAGGTAAATTAAAGAAAACTGGAGACTATCAGTCTACGAGAAACATAATTCAAAGCCAAAATCAAAGTCAAAATTATGAGCTGAGGACACAATTGGAAAATAAAACTATAGAAATGACAGGAATTAAAAGTAACACCTCTTAAAACCAAAGCATTTTTGAATATCACAAAGGAAACAATGTAATCAGAGATCTGAGAGCTGAGGTCGTGTCAAAATGAATACTTAATTGGATTAGAATGTTTAGATCAAAGATACTTTTTACAATCAAAGTGAAATAAGAATTACTTTACAATTAAGTCATAAAAACTTAACTGTTAGAAAGAGAATATAAACCTAGAGACCAGAGCAGGAACTACCAGAACCAGGGGCGTCATTCTCCGACCCCCCACCGGGTCGGAGAATGGCCGTTGGCCGCCGTGAATCCCGCCCCCGCCCAAGTCTCCGGTACCGGAGATTGGTCGGGGGCGGGAATCTGGCCGCGCCGGTTGGCGGGACACCCCGCTCAATTCTCCGGCCCGTATGGGCCGAAGTCACGCCCAGAAATTGCCTGTCCCGCCGGCGTAAACCAAAGCTGGTATTTACCGGCGGGACCAGGCAGCGTGGGCGGGCTCCGGGGTCCTGGGGGGGCACGGGGCGATCTGACCCCAGGGGGTGCCCCCACGATGGCCTGGCCCGCGATCGGGGTCCACCGATCCGCGGGCGGGCCTGTGCCGTGGGGGCACTCTTTCCCTTCCGACTCCGCCACGGTCTCCACCATGGCGGAGGAGGAAGTGACTCTCCCCACTGCGCATGCGTGGGAAACTGTCGGCGGACGCTGACGCTCCCGCGCATGCGCCGCATTTCCGTGCCAGCTGGCGGGGCAACAAACGCCATTTCCGCCAGCTGGCGGGGCAACAAACGCCATTTCCACCAGCTGGCGGGGCGGAAATCCCTCCGGCGCCGGCCTAGCCCCTCAATGTTAGGGCTCAGCTCCCAAAGATGCGGAGCATTCCGCACCTTTGGGCCGGCGCGATGCCCGTCTGATTGGCGCCTTTTTTGGCGCCAGTCGGCGGACATCGCGCCGGCGGGGGAGAATTTCGCCCCAGAACTCAGAGGGAGAGAGAGAGAAGCAGAGAAGGAACAAGCAGCTCAGTCAGAATACATTCATCTCGGCCATGCGAAAGGGACAGGGCATAGCAGCTGAGCTAAAACAGCTAATACATCTAAGGAAGACTAGAATTTAAAGAGTAGGCAGAGTCAGCTTAAAGATAGCCAGCAGAGCCAGCTCTCACAGCTTGGTACATGGGAAAGATAGGACACAGCAACCGAGTTCATCAGCGAATACATCTAAAGAAGACCAGATTTTTAAAAAAGGATTGATTGTCAAGGTGGACCTGAAGGTCCCTTCAACCAACCAGAAGGATCCAGAAGCAAGATCTTTTTCCTTTCTGTAAAGAAAGTATTTGCAGCTTTTAAAAGAAAAAATATAATAATAAAATAATTTAATTTAACCTGAAAAAGTGGTTATTCCAAAGTCTACTTTACTTACTTAGCAATGCGGGACCCAGGATCGATGCTACTAAGTGGTAAGTAGATGAAATCTTCGGTGAAGGTTTGGGTTATACCGGGAGATAACTTGAAAATATAGTTTAACCTGAATAGCACCCACTGAAGCCTGCATTGGAGTCAGGGAGTGAGAATCCCTGTTCACCATTTAGAATGTTGGCCCTTTTTGGTATAGGGGGACTTCTAAGAATAGTGGTGAGTTTTCAACAATAGACAGCACAACCACTGTGCTACCAGCATGCATTATAATAATTTTTGTTTGGGTAAATGCAGTAAGAAATGTGTGCCCATGGCAAATCACACAAACAGCAATGTTACTGGATCATCTGGTTTAGTGATGTTGGTTGAAGGATGAAATATTTGTGAGAATTCTCCTGCTGTACTTCAAAATAGTGCTGTGGGATCTTTTACGTTCACCAAGAGAGCAGACAGGGCTTTGGTTTAACATTAAACACGTGGCTACAGGGATGGTGCAGGCGGGAGGGATTCAGATTTCTGGATAACTGGGGCTCTTTCTGGGGAAGGTGGGACCTCTACAGACAGGATGGTCTACATCTGAACCTGAGGGGCACAAATATCCTGGGGGGGAGATTTGTTAGTGCTCTTTGGGGGGGTTTAAACTAATGCAGCAGGGGCATGGGAACCTGGATTGTAGTTTTAGGGTAAGGGAGAATGAGAGTATAGAGGTCAGGAGCACAGATTTGACGTCGCAGGAGGGGGCCAGTGTTCAGGTAGGTGGTTTGAAGTGTGTCTACTTCAATGCCAGGAGTATACGAAACAAGGTAGGGGAACTGGCAGCATGGGTTGGTACCTGGGACTTCGATGTTGTGGCCATTTCGGAGACATGGATAGAGCAGGGACAGGAATGGATGTTGCAGGTTCCGGGGTTTAGGTGTTTTAGTAAGCTCAGAGAAGGAGGCAAAAGAGGGGGAGGTGTGGCGCTGCTAGTCAAGAGCAGTATTACGGTGGCGGAGAGGATGCTAGATGGGGACTCTTCTTCCGAGGTAGTATGGGCTGAAGTTAGAAACAGGAAAGGAGAGGTCACCCTGTTGGGAGTTTTTTATAGGCCTCCTAATAGTTCTAGGGATGTAGAGGAAAGGATGGCGAAGATGATTCTGGATATGAGCGAAAGTAACAGGGTAGTTATTATGGGAGACTTTAACTTTCCAAATATTGACTGGAAAAGATATAGTTCGAGTACAATAGATGGGTCGTTTTTTGTACAGTGTGTGCAGGAGGGTTTCCTGAAACAATATGTTGACAGGCCAACAAGAGGCGAGGCCACGTTGGATTTGGTTTTGGGTAATGAACCAGGCCAGGTGTTGGATTTGGAGGTAGGAGAGCACTTTGGGGACAGTGACCACAATTCGGTGACGTTTACGTTAATGATGGAAAGGGATAAGTATACACCGCAGGGCAAGAGTTATAGCTGGGGGAAGGGCAATTATGATGCCATTAGACGTGACTTGGGGGGGATAAGGTGGAGAAGTAGGCTGCAAGTGTTGGGCACACTGGATAAGTGGGGCTTGTTCAAGGATCAGCTACTGCGTGTTCTTGATAAGTATGTACCGGTCAGACAGGGAGGAAGGCGTCGAGCGAGGGAACCGTGGTTTACCAAGGAAGTGGAATCTCTTGTTAAGAGGAAGAAGGAGGCCTATGTGAAGATGAAGTGTGAAGATTCGGTTGGGGCGATGGATAGTTACAAGGTAGCGAGGAAGGATCTAAAGAGAGAGCTAAGACGAGCAAGGAGGGGACATGAGAAGTATCTGGCAGGAAGGATCAAGGAAAACCCAAAAGCTTTCTATAGGTATGTCAGGAATAAGCGAATGACTAGGGAAAGAGTAGGACCAGTCAAGGACAGGGATGGGAAATTGTGTGTGGTGTCTGAAGAGATAGGCGAGATATTAAATGAATATTTTTCGTCAGTATTCACTCAGGAAAAATATAATGTTGTGGAGGAGAATGCTGAGCCCCAGGCTAATAGAATAGATGGCATTGAGGTACGTAGGGAAGAGGTGTTGGCAATTCTGGACAGGCTGAAAATAGATAAGTCCCCGGGACCTGATGGGATTTATCCTAGGATTCTCTGGGAGGCCAGGGAAGAGATTGCTGGACCTTTGGCTTTGATTTCTATGTCATCATTGGCTACAGGAATAGTGCCAGAGGACTGGAGGACAGCAAATGTGGTCCCTTTGTTCAAAAAGGGGAGCAGAGACAACCCCGGCAACTATAGACCGGTGAGCCTCACGTCTGTAGTGGGTAAGGTCTTGGAGGGGATTATAAGAGACAAGATTTATAATCATCTAGATAGGAATAATATGATCAGGGATAGTCAGCATGGCTTTGTGAAGGGTAGGTCATGCCTCACAAACCTTATTGAGTTCTTTGAGAAGGTGACTGAACAGGTAGACGAGGGTAGAGCAGTTGATGTGGTGTATATGGATTTCAGCAAAGCGTTTGATAAGGTTCCCCACGGTAGGCTATTGCAAAAAATACGGAGGCTGGGGATTGAGGGTGATTTAGAGATGTGGATCAGAAATTGGCTAGCTGAAAGAAGACAGAGGGTGGTGGTTGATGGGAAATGTTCAGAATGGAGTACAGTCACAAGTGGAGTACCACAAGGATCTGTTCTGGGGCCGTTGCTGTTTGTCATTTTTATCAATGACTTAGAGGAAGGCGCAGAAGGGTGGGTGAGTAAATTTGCAGACGATACTAAAGTCGGTGGTGTTGTCGATAGTGTGGAAGGATGTAGCAGGTTACAGAGGGATATAGATAAGCTGCAGAGCTGGGCTGAGAGGTGGCAAATGGAGTTTAATGTAGAGAAGTGTGAGGTGATTCACTTTGGAAGGAATAACAGGAATGCGGAATATTTAGCTAATGGTAAAGTTCTTGAAAGTGTGGATGAGCAGAGGGATCTAGGTGTCCATGTACATAGATCCCTGAAAGTTGCCACCCAGGTTGATAGGGTTGTGAAGAAGGCCTATGGAGTGTTGGCCTTTATTGGTAGAGGGATTGAGTTCCGGAGTCGGGAGGTCATGTTGCAGCTGTACAGAACTCTGGTACGGCCGCATTTGGAGTATTGCGTACAGTTCTGGTCACCGCATTATAGGAAGGACGTGGAGGCTTTGGAGCGGGTGCAGAGGAGATTTACCAGGATGTTGCCTGGTATGGAGGGAAAATCTTATGAGGAAAGGCTGATGGACTTGAGGTTGTTTTCGTTGGAGAGAAGAAGGTTAAGAGGAGACTTAATAGAGGCATACAAAATGATCAGGGGGTTGGATAGGGTGGACAGTGAGAGCCTTCTCCCGCGGATGGATATGGCTGGCACGAGGGGACATAACTTTAAACTGAGGGGTAATAGATATAGGACAGAGGTCAGAGGTAGGTTCTTTACGCAAAGAGTAGTGAGGCTGTGGAATGCCCTACCTGCTACAGTAGTGAACTCGCCAACATTGAGGGCATTTAAAAGTTTATTGGATAAACATATGGATGATAATGGCATAGTGTAGGTTAGATGGCTTTTGTTTCGGTACAACATTGTGGGCCGAAGGGCCTGTACTGCGCTGTATTGTTCTATGTTCTATATGTTCTATTTGACCTAAAAGTCACATCTCTGACAGTATATCACACCCTCAGTACTTCAGTAGAGTGTCCTCCTAGATTTCTGTGCTCGTGTCTCTGGAGCAGGATTTGAACCCAGAGCCTTAAAGATGAGAATTTAGCCACTGAGCAAACAAGATGCTGTGCAGGCCAGCTATCAGCTTTATACAAGACCCGGTGTGGGTGCTGCAGGCACATTGCACAGCAGAACCGGGTAGCGGTGAAGATGTGATAAGCACGTGATGTAAACAATGCAGCTTATTATCATATTTGAAGCAAGTTACTGGAGTGAGGGAGGAGGACCAGGGTAAACACTAACCGAGGTCAGGGACAGTTTCTAATGCTGGATCCAGATTACATATCCAGAGCCTATCTATTTAAAAGATCAGGAAAGAAAAATGACCACTCAGCTGTTGTGCTTTGATTCATGAACTTCCCTGTACAACTGATTGCAATTTTAATAACATGCCCATTTCCAGGAGAAGACTGGCGGACTAGTCAGCTTTGCGAGTATTACTGGTTTACAATTAAGTACCACCAAGACCCAGGTATTGACCACTGGTGCTAAGCCTACTACACCTATAACTGTGAATGGAGTTCCACTAGAGACAGTGGAAGATTTTACTTACTGAGGAAGTCTCAGCAGGAAAGATAATTTGACCAAGAAGGACACCAAGGCCAGACTCTGCAAGGCACTCAATGCATTTGTTCAACTTCAATCCATCTAGAAGTCTAAGCAATACAACATGAAGACAAAGATTAAGCTATATACAGCATTGTCAAATCTGTTCTGCTGGATCAGAGTGCTGGCAAGTCTTAAAGTCAGATATGAGCAAAGTAGAGGCTTTCTGCAATGGATGTCTAAGGAAATCTGCCACATCTCCTGGCCAAACAAGATCTCCAACTTAGACTTGTACGGAAAAGTTGGCTGTCGCAGCATTATAAGTGAGATCAAGTACTGCCGGCTTAGCCACCTATTTAGAATGCCATTGGAGACAATAGCCAGAGTGGCCCTTAGATGGACACCACCAGGGAAGAAAAAGTCAGGCAGGCCAAACACAACCTGGCATAGAACTGTGATGACCGAGCTGAGTGAGATCAGCCTTTCAGGGACGAAACACAAAATGCGACTAAAAAATAGAGAAAGGTGGCGTAAGCCCATAGCAGCCTTATGTCCCTCAAGAGTAATCTCTGCCTCTGTAAGTAGGAATGTAAGACATTAAAACATCAATGGAAGTATGGGTTTTAAAACAGAGATAAAGCATTGTCACACCGATGCCGATACGAATAAAACAATTATTTAAAAAAAAGTTAACCTTTTTGATTAAGGACTTTCTTTGAGGAACTGGAAAATTGCTGCACCATTTATTACTTATAGTTCGTATTGCTCAGCATTTATAGGGAACACAAGTGACTCCCATGTCATTGTGTACAGGGAATCAACACTGTGTGAGGTCTTTAGTCATTGAGGGAGTTACGTGGCAGCTGACATTTAGACCAAGATGGACTGATGTGATTCAGTGCCACTTTAAAGTCATACAGTCCTTATTTTTATATTTCCATTTCTCGACAAATACATGGGCAGGATGGGTATAGAGGGATACGGCACTAGGAAGTACTGAGGGTTTTAGCCAAGGTTGGTATCATGACCGGTACAGGCTTGGAGGGCCAAAGGGCTTGTTCCTGTGCTGTATAGTTCTTTGTTTTGTAAATTATTTTGTCCATCTTTATAATGGAAAGTACCGACATAAACATTTGAGGGTGCATTGGCACCTTCCTGCCAGAGGTGGCAGTGAGTAATTATAACATTAAAAGTTTGCAGAGGCAGTTTCCATTACAAAAGTGGACAAAGTAATTTATAATAGACAAAGTTGGCAGGAAATAGAAGCAATATATAAAATGTTTGCATAAGTAGATTATGTGATGATATTGTGAGGCTATTTTCCTGATGCAACGTCTCATGAAACATGAGCACATCCACAGAATCCATGTGAGAGTGTTACTGCCTCACCTCTGACCCACAAAGTCCTACCCAGGGAATGGAAAATCACCAGTTTTTATTGATTTGGCTAATATCTGTTTTGAAATGACAGATGTATTCGGAAACTCACCACGGACACATGATGCGTCAAAATTCACAGTGTGACTTGGATTTAAGTCAGAAAAACTTTACACACAGTGCCCTCTGGTGTTATTTATTCCTGGTGAAATGGAAATCAAAGTGTCACAGATAAACTGTGTCTGGGTATTATGGAATGTTGCAACATTGAAGGCTTCAGTTGACTTGGATTAAACAGTTTGGTTTGGAGCAACGGTTTTCATATTTCGTGAGGGTATCCCCACAACCTCCAGCAGATTGTTGCAAAAACCATGGCCCGGATTTACAAAGGGGTTGGGAACCAGACACCAGGATGGATTCTGGGTCCCGACCCTGTGTCTGGGCTGCATCACACTCGCTCATGATTTTTAAATGTAAGTGTCATCATTGGCCATTTAAATGGCACTGAGCTCGCTGCTCAGTTAGTGTTGCAGAGCACTTCCAGAAGTGGGGAGCTAGCTGTTTGGGGCAGCAGCAAAGTCAGGTTGGGGTGGCAGCCCCAATGGAGAACGCTCGCAAACGGCGAGCGGCGATTCTCCGGACCGGATGGGCCGAGCAGCCGCTACGACACGACAGGTTCCCGCCGGCGCCGTCCACCCGTGGTTGCTGCCGGCGGGACCTCTGTGGGAATGCTGGGGGGGCGGCCTGTGGCGGGGGAGGGGGGCTCCTTCATCGGGGGGGGGGGGGCCTCCGATGGGGTCTGGCCTGCGATCGGCGGGCTGGCCTCTCCCCCCCGGGCCTACCTCCTTCCGCGGACGGCCCCAGAACACCGGCACCATATTGGTGAGGGGCCGTTCCCCGCGCATGCGCAGGATTGGGCTGCCCCAACTGCGCATGCACGAGTTGGCGCGGTGCCCATTTGGCGCCGCGTAAGGACGCTGGAGCGGCGTGAACTGCTCCAGCGCTGCGCTGCCAGAATAGGTCGTGCCCGGGCCCTGTTCGCGCCGTTGTGAATCGCAATGGCGTTCACAGCGGCGCGAACGCTTAGTCTCCATTTTGGAGAATCATGCCCATTATATCGTTGGGAATATGGAGACATAGCTCCAAGGTGACCAAGGATGAGAACTAAATATTGAGGGCTATTCAGTTTTTAGGAAGGACAGACATAAAGGAAAAGGTGGTGGAGTTGCATTGTTGTTTATAGAAGATACTGATATAATATTGAGGAAAGATATAAGTACAGATGACATAAATAAATAAGTAACCAAAAACCCAGCAGGAAAGAAAGGGAGGCTGCAGTAAAGAAGGGGGTGGGGGGTGGAGGAAGGGGGGTAAGGCGGGAGGGGGAAGAGCAAAAGAGGGGAGCCAGAAGGGGAAAAAGATAATAGAACACAAACAGAGGGAAGGGAGAGTACAGGGGAAAACAACGGCTGCAACAACCACAGCACAGCGAGAGAAAGTAATAGAGAACAGGAAGGACAAACGAACAATGGCCGAAGCTGAGGCAACTGCAACAAAAAATTTAAATAGCATTAGGGGGGACCACCCAGGTACCCCCTCAACCCTAGTTTGTTGTTTTGTAAAAAGAAAAAGAAAATAGAAGAATTGGGGAAAGACCCCCTTTCCTGTTACATGTTTCCTACATCCTTTGTGTTTTGCTTTGCTATGTATATATCTATATATTTTTTTTAACAAACAATTTTATTGAGGTATTTTTTTGGCATTGTAAACAGTTACAGCTAACAGAAATGTGCAAACATCAATATAAAACCATCAATATAAAACCACTACTTTAATCAAACCATACTGCACATGCCCGCTCCTCTCCCCTAGACACTACCAGCCTATTTATCCCTCCTACTCTACCCTAATCTCCCCCCCCCCCTTCCTCTCCCCCCCCAACCCCCCCTGCTGACGTTCACTCACCCGCGAAGTAGTCGATGAATGGTTGCCACCTTCGGGCGAACCCCAGTACAGATCCCCTCAAGGCGAACTTAATTTTTTCCACACCCAGAAAACTTGACATGTCTGAAAGCCATAGTTCGGTCTTCGGAGGTTTTGAGTCCCTCCATGCCAGCAGCATTCGCTGCTGGGGCTATTAGGGAAGCAAAGGCCAAAACATCTGCCTCTTTCTCCCCCTGGACTCCCAGGTCTTCCGAAACCCCGAAAATTGCCACCCCTGGACTCATCAGCACCCTTGTTTTCAGCACCCGGGACATGACCCCCGCAAATCCCTCCCAGTACCCCCTAAGCTTAGGACATGCCCAAAACATGTGAACATGGTTCGCTGGTCCTCCCGCACATCTAGCGCACTTGTCCTCTACCCCAAAGAACTTGCTCATTCGAGCTACCGTCATGTGGGCCCGGTGAATGACCTTAAATTGAATCAGGCCGAGTCTGGCACATGTTGCGGTTGAATTTACCCTACTCAGAGCTCCCGCCCACAGCCCGTCCTCCATCTCCCCGCCGAGCTCCTCCTCCCATTTGAGTTTCAGTTCCTCCATCTGGGACTCTTCCCCCTTCATGAACACCTTGTAGATATCCGAGACTCTACCCCTCCTCCTTCTCCTCTAGAGACTATTCTGTCCTGGATCCCTATTGGCGGGAGGCGTGGGAAGGATGGGACCTGTCTGCATACAAAGTCCCGCATCTGTAAGTACCTAAAGTAATTTCCCCTTACCAGCCCAAATATCTCCTCCAAGCCCCTCAAACTCGCAAAGCTCCCCTCCAGGAACATATCACCCACCCTCCCCACCCCCGCCCGCCGCCATGATCGAAACCCTCCATCCATTTTTTAAACAAACAATTTTATTATCCGCCTAAATGGATGGAGGGTTTCGAACATAGGGGCAAATTGATGGTTATCACATATTGGAGCCCAAACAGACACACCCACCCCTCCCCCCACACACACATGGCCTCCTCCACTGGCCCCATATCCGCAGGGCCGCCCCCACTACCGGGCTGGTGGAGTACCTGGCCGGTGACAGCGGTAGGGGAGCCGTGACCAAGGCTGCCAAACTGGCACCCCTGCACAAAGCTGCCTCCACTCGCTCCCAGATAGACCCCGTACCCACCATCCACTTCCTTATCATGGCTATGTTAGCCACCCAGTAGTAGTTGATCAGACTCGGCAATACCAGTTCCCCCTCGCTGCGGCTCCTTTCAAGCATCGCCTTCTTCACCCGCGGGGATTTTCCCGCCCAGACAAAGCTCATGATGATTTTGCCAGTCCTTTTGAAAAAGGACCGTGGGATAAAGATCGGGAGGCACTGGAAGATGAACTGAAATCTAGGGAGGATTGTCATCTTTACAGTCTGCACCATCCCCGCCAGTGACAGCGGGAGTGCATCCCATCTCCGAAACTCCCTCTTCATTTGTTCCACCACCCTGGTCAAATTTAACTTATGCAACCTGCCCCAGTCTCGTGCCACCTGTATCCCCAAGTACCGGAGACTTTCCCCAACCAGCCTAAATGGCAGCTCCTTCAGTCTATTCTCCTGGCCCCTTGCCTGCACCACAAACATCTCACTCTTGGCCATATTTAATTTGTACCCTGAAAACTGGCCGAACTTCCTCAATGTTTCCAGTATATTTTCCATCCCGGCCAGTGGGTCCGACACGTACAGGAGCAGGTCGTCCGCATAGAGAGAGACCCTATGTTCCACCACCCCCCCCCTCTCCCAGTCATTCCCTTTGCAGCTCTCAATGCAATCACCAATGGCTCTATGGCCAGCGCGAACAGCAATGGGGAGAGTGGGCACCCCTGTCTGGTCCCGCGGTGTAGTCTGAAATAATCTGACATTATCCTGTTCGTCCTGACGCTAGCTGCTGGGGCCTGGTAAAATAGTCTGACCCAATTAACCAGTCCCTCCCCGAACCCAAACCGTCCAAGCACCCCCCACAAATAGCCCCACTCCACCCTGTCGAAGGCCTTCTCAGCGTCCATTGCCACCACTACCTTCACCTCCTTGCCCATCGGGGGCATCATGATCACATTAAGCAATCTTCTCAAGTTAGCTGTCAGCTGCCTGCCTTTCCAAACCCTGTCTGATCGACCCCAATCACCTCCGGTACGCAGTCCTCAATTCTAATCACGAGGACCTTGGCCAGGAGCTTGGCATCCACATTGATCAGGGAGATTGGCCTGTATGACCCGCAGGATTCCGGGTCCTTGTCCCGCTTTAGTATCAGCGAGATGGTGGCTTGCGACATCGTCGGTGGCAGGGTCCCTCTGTCCCTTGCCTCATTAAAAACCCTTGTCAGGACCGGTCCCACTATCTCCGAGAACTTCTTGTAAAACTCTACTGGGTACCCATCCGGTCCCGGGGCTTTCCCCGACTGCATGGCCTTTAGTAATTCGCCCCCCCCCCCCCCGACCTGCAGGTCCACCCAGTGCGGGGCATGGTCCGAGATAGTGATTGCCGAGTATTCCGTATTCTTTAACTCCCCAACACAGTCCCTGCTCAAGATAAAAAAATCAATCCTAGAATATACTTTATGAAGATGCCAATAAAACGAGTAGCCCCTTCCCGTCGGCTGTCTGGCTCTCCATGGGTCCACAGCCCCCATTTGCTCCATGAACCTCTTTCAGCTCCCTTGCCATTGCTGGAGTCTGCCCGTTCTGGGCCATGACCGGTCCAGCCCCGGGTCAAGGACCGTATTAAAGTCCCACCCCATTATCAACTTATGTGAGTCTAGGTCCGGGATCTTCCCCAGCACTCTTTTGATAAAGTCAACGTCGTCCCAGTTCGGCGCATATATGTTCACCAGCACCACTCTTCTCCCCTCCAGCTTGCCCCTTACCATAAGGAATCTGCCCCCGCCGTCTGCGACTATGCCCTCCGCCTCAAATTGAACCCGCTTATTGATCATAATTGCTATCCCCCTGGACTTAGAATCCAAGTCCGAGTGGAAGACCTGGCTGATCCAGCCCCTCCTTAGCCTAGTCTGGTCAGACACTTTCAGATGTGTCTCCTGCAACATAATTACCTCCGCCTTTAGAGCCGGCAACTGCGCAAACACACGTGCCCTTTTAACTGGCCCATTTAGTCCCCTGACATTCCAGATGATCAACCTTTTTGGGGGGCACAACCCCCCCACCCCGCCGGTCAGCCATAACCTTTCTTGGGCCCGCCCCCGGCCCATGCGCCGTGCCATTCCTGGCTCGCCTCTTGGCTGCCTCCACCTCCGACCTCCTTTCCATTACCTACTTCAGATCCCCCCACGTCAGCAAAATAACTCCCCCCCCTTCTCCCCCCCCCCCCCCCCCAGCAACATCCCCCGCCAACCCCACCCCTGCCATTCACTGGCTGTATTCTCCCCCCCCACCTGACTCCCTTGACTAGCCAATCTGCTAGCCCGGTGACTCATCGCTCCGGCGTCCCCTTGTCTCACTCCCATTGTTTCCCTGACCTCATCTCCCCACTTCCCAGCACACCATCCCCCACTCTGGTCCACTGGAGCAGTCTCACTAAGATGGGAAAGATCAAACAAGATGTAAACATCAAACAGCAACGCGAGGCTGCTCCAGGTACAATACAGTTCCAGCTGTGTACACAGAAAAGTGTTGACCCACGTCCCTTTCTGAGCACCAAAAAGAAAAAAAAAGAAATATATAACACCGCAATACAAGGAAAAAGACCATTCGAGATGGGAGGGGGGGGGGGGATTAGCCTCCCCCCACATCTCCCACAGGCAAAAACTGCCCACAGAAAAATACACAAGGCACCGTTAAAGCAGTAAACAGTCGACCTGCAGTCCAGGCACAGTAAGTGTCCCTTCAACCAGTAATTCTCGGACCCTAGCTTGCGTTATGGGACCTTTTTTCGGGACCAGCCCCTGATCCCTCACAAAGTCCATCGCTTCTTCGGGCTCGGAGAAGTAGTGGTGTTGGCCCTGATGCGTAACCCAAAGACGGGCCGGGAAGAGCAGACCAAACTTCACGTGCTTTTTGAACACCTCCTTAACTTGTTTAAAGGCTGCTCGCCGCCTGCCCACCTCCTGGCTTAGGTCCTGGTAAATGCGAAGGACACTGTTATCCCACGTGCTGCTCTTAGCGCTCTTTGCCCACTGCAGCACCCGCTCCTTCTCCACAAACCTGTGGAACCTAATCGCCATCTGACGGGGGGCCCCCCCCGGACGCACCTGTCTCGCCTGTACTCGGTGTGCCCCCTCCAGCTCCGGCGGTCGCGGACAGGCTTCAGCCCCCATCAGCTGCATCAACAGGTCCGCCACGAACTCTGTGGCATCTGCCCCCTCAGCCCCCTCCGGGAGGCCGATGATCCTCAGATTTTGTCTACGGGCTCTATTTTCCAGCTCCTCCACTCTGTCCAGCAGTCTTCTCTGTCTCTCCTTCACCCCGTCGACTTCTAGCGCAGCAATCGTCTGCACGTCTGCCTGCTCCTCCACCGCCTCTCCCAGCTCCTTAACGTTTTCGTCCCGGGCATCCAATCTCTGGTTCAACTGATCCACTGCCTTCTGAAGTGGGTCCAAGTTATCCCGCTTCAACGATTCAAAACTGCTTTTTATCACCTGCAGCATGTTTTCCAGCGCCTGCTGGATCGCCGGGTCCGAGGTCCGCAGGTCCGCCATCTTTGCTCCCGGGTCAGCTTCCCCTGCACCTTGCCTTTGTCCCTTCCTCTCCCGTTTGCGCTGCTTTCTGCTCTCCTGCAGTTCCATGCAGCTCTGCCCATTCCTCAGCACCTCCGTGGCTGTCTTTCCAGTGCTCCGCAGTCCCGCAAAACCGGGGAACCAGGTCCTCAAATCCCGCCGGAGTGAGAGCCCCCGAATGTGCGGCTCACTCACTCATTGCCGCCACTGGAAGTCCATACATATCTATATTTATATCATGTACAAAACCCAATCAAAATATTTCTAAAAAAAAAGTACAAATGTTTGGGAATCTGTCTGGGTGGAGTTAAGAAACATCAAGGGGCAAAGAACATTCATAGGGGTGATATACAGAACACCAAACTGCAGTGGTAATGTTGGGAATAGCATTAGACAGGAAATCAGAGATGCATGTGATAAAGGCATGTGATTGTGGGTGACTTTAATATACATATCAAACTAGTCACAGTACAATACAGGAGGAATTTCTGGAGTGTATACGGGCTGGTTTTCTGGATCAATATGTTGAGGAACTAACAAGGGAACAGGCTATCTAGGACTGACTGTTGTTCAATGAGAAAGGATTGGTTGGCAATCTAGTTGTGAGAGATCACTTGGGGATTAGTGCCCATAATATGGTAAAATTCTTTATCAAGGTGAATAGTGAGGTAGTCGATTCTGAGACCAAGGTCCTGAACCTCAATAAAGGTAACTATGATGGTATGAGGCATGAGCTGGCAATGATGGACTGGGAAACATTACTGAAAGGAAGGACAGTGGACAAGCAATGGCAGGCATTCAAGGAACTAATAGGTGAACTCCAAAAGTTGTTTATTCCTATTTGGAGTAGAAAAGTAACTGTGGCCAAACCATGGCTTACAAGGGAAATTAGAGATAATATTAGATTCAAAGAAGAGGCATACAAATTAGCAAGGAAAAGCAATAGACCTGAGGATTGGGAACAGTTTAAAATTCAGCAAAGCCAGACCAAGGGATTGATTAAGATGGGGAAAATACAATTTGAAAGTAAACTAGCGGGGAACATAAACTGTAAAAGTTTCCATAGATATGTAAAGAGAAAAAGATTAATAAAAACTAATGTAGGCCCCTTAGTGTAAGAAATGGGGAAATTCAAAACTGGGAACAAAGAAATGTCTGAGGATCTAAATTTGTACTTTGCTTCTATCTTCACAAAGGAAGACATGAATTATGTACCGGAAGTTCTGTGAAGCACAAGCTTTAGTGAGGAGCTGAAGGAAATTAGTAGTAGTAAAGAAATGGTTTTGGGGAAATTAATGGGATTGAAGGTGGACAAATCTCCAGGGCTTGATAATCTTCATCACAGAGTACTTCAGGAAGTGGCCCTAGAAATAGTAGATCCATTGGAGATCATTTTCCAAAATTCTTTGGACTCTGGAATGGTTCCTACAGACTGGAGGGGAGTGAATTTAACCCTGCTATTCAAAAAGAGAGGTAGAGAGAAAGCAGGGAACTATAGACCAGTGAGTCTAACGTCAATAATAGGGAAGTTGCTGGAGTCCATTATCAAGGATTTCATAGCACAGCATTTGGAAAGCAGTAGTGTAATGAGACAAAGTCAGCATGAATTTGCAAAAGGAAAATCATGCTTGGCAAATCTACTAGAATTATTTGAAAATGTAACTGGTAGGGTAGACCAGTGAGAACTGGTGAATGTGGTTTATTTAGACTTTCAGAAGGCTTTCGACAAAGTCTCACATAGCAGATCACTACGTAAAGTTAAAGCACATAGGATTACGGGTAGTGTTTTGAGATGGATAAAAAACTGGTTAGCAAACAGGAAGCAAAAAGTTGGAATAAATGCATCCTTTTCTGATTGGCAGGCAGTGGCTAGTGTGGTACCACAGGAATCTGTGCTAGGCCCCCAACTGTTCATATTATATATTAATGATTTGGATGCAGGAACTAAATTTATTATCTCCAAATCTACAGATGATACAAAGTTGGGTGGGAGGGTGAGCTGTGAGGAGGATGCAGAGATGCTTCAGCGGGATTTGGACAGGCTGAATGAGTGGGCATATGCATGGCAGATGCAGTATAATGTGGATACATGTGAGGATATCCGCTTCGGTAGCAAAAATAGGAAGGCAGATTATTATTTGAATGGGTGTAAATTGAGAGAGGTGGATACTCAGCGAGACCTTGGTGTCCTTGTGCAGCAGTGGCTGAAAGTTAGCACGCAGGTACAGCAGGCAGTAAAGAAGGCAAATGGTATGTTGGCCTTCATAGCGAGAGGATTTGAGTATAGGAATAGAGATGTTTTACAGTAATCGTATAGGGCATTGGTGAGCCCACACCTGGAATATTGTGTGCAATTTTGGTGTCCTTATCTGAGGAAGGATGTTTTTCCTATGGAGGGAATGCAGCGAAGGTTGACCAGGCTGATTCCTGGGATGGCAGGACTATCGTATGAGGAGACACTAAATTGGTTAGGATTATATTCATTGAAGTTTATAAGAGTGAGAGGGGTTCTCGAGGAAACTTGCAAAATTCTAACAGGATTAGACAGGGTAGATTCAGAAAGAATGTTCCCAATGGTGGGGAAGTCCAGAACTGGGTGTCGTAGTTTGAGGATTAGGGGTAAACCTTTTAGGTCTGAGGCGAGGAGAAATTTCTTCACCCAGAGAGTGCTGAATCCGTGGAATTCACTGTCACAGAAAGTAGTTGAAGCTAAAACGTGGTGTAATTTTTTCTTCTTCTTTTTTTAAATAAATTTAGAGTAGCCAATTATGTTTTCTTTTCCAATTATGGGGCAATTTAGGGTTGCCAATCCACCTAACCTGCACATCTTTGAGTTGTGGGGGTGAAACCCACACAGACATCAGGAGAATGTGCAAACTCCACACGGACAGTGACCCAGGGCCGGGATTCGAACCCGGGTCCTCGGCGCCGCAGTCCCAGTGCTAACCACTGCGCCGCATGCCACCCGAGAATGTTGTGTAATTTCAAGAAGGAATTAGATATATCTCTTGGGAATAAAGGTATCAAGGGATATAGGGGGAAGGCAGGATCAGGGTATTGAACTTGATGATCAGCCATGATCATAATGAATGGTGGAGCAGGCTCGAGGGGAAAATGGCCTCCTCTTGCTTCTATTTTCCATGTTTCTATGTTAGAATGTTTATGTATGCACATTTTGCAATTAAAGCACAGAACACTGACACCCCACCAACAATTCTTGGTGTACCTTGGAATAAAGAAGCGGAAAGTTGAGCCAACAGAGTTTGGCTTAATCTTGAAGATCATTTAAATTTTCCTAAGCCTGCTAGTCCATCTGTCATATTTTCTGTATTGTCAAAAAGGCACAGGTGTATCAGCTCTGACGAAACTACAGCTTCTGAGTATCAACATCCATCCAACAGCGGGCAGCACGGTGGCGCAGTGGTTAGCACTGCTGCCTCACGAAGCTGAGGACCCGGGTTCGAATCCCGGCCCTGGGTCACTGTCCACTTGCAGTTTGCACATTCACCCCGTGTCTGCGTGGGTGTCACCCCCACAACCCAAAGATGTGCAGGGTAGGTGGATTGGCCACGCTAAATTGCCCCTTTATTGGAAAACGATAATTGGGTACTCCAAATTTATTTTTAAAAAGAAATAAAAATCCATCCAACAGCAGCGTAAAGATCTGGGACAAAATCATAACTTATACGTAGCAGTCCAGCGTATCTAGATAACTAGCTCTCTTCACCCCTGAGTCTTTTAGTCCATGGCCTGCTTGTTACATTTCTAGCATGTAATTTATTGTGGCCAAGTTTGATTGGGTGACCATTGTCACTGTTGTTGATTGGAACTGGCTACATCCCCACACAAGTAGCACAAGGGATGTCCACAGTTAAATCTCTCCCCACATATTCCACATCCTTGTTGTGAAGTTGATGATATTTACACCTCTTACAAGATAAGTGCAAGGGAGTAGTGGAAGTTCAGCAGCAGACAGTGTAATGTGATGCTCCTCTGGACTGCTGGGTCACAGGGTCATGCCACTAATTCTCCGACATGGAGTTTTAGCAATGATGGCTGCACCAATTTTAGTATTTAGGTGTGCCTAATAATTTGGAGGGAGAACACGAATCCAAGAATGAGTTAACCTGGCAAGCAATCTTCCACTTAATCTTCTGACACGCACTTTTTGCCTGACCCGTTAGCTGGTCCGTTCTTTCTAAAGATGGATCGTTATCAATATTTTCGGTATTTCTTTTTAGATTTTCTTCATCTACATTTTTATATGTATATAATCATCTCCTTGGTGCCACAGCACCACCTTGTGTTCTTTTCAAGAGCTTTCAGCTGTGATGGGCATTATATGTTTCCATTACAAAAAGCTCCTATACATCCCCTCTGCTAATTGAGAGCAGTGCAAAGCTGGGAACTGGAGACCAGAGGGCTGTTCTTCAACTATTGTTATAACTTGCCTGCTTACCATTGGCTGGGGACTAATGACAATCCCACAATCCTGTGGGAGTATCAGCTTTCCCAATCAGGGGGGTGGAGAAATCATTAGCAGACTCCCTGTATAAATAAAGCTGGCCAGTTTGGAACCAGCAGGAAGGAGTAAGCAGCAAGCGAGATTGCTGCTGCCGCTGTTGTAGAGACAAAACTGGCGATGAGGGTTAAAGTGAATAGCTGTGTACACTGCTGAAGCCACCTCCCTGGATTTTTGTTGGATACAGGTTGGAAGTTGTTTTCTATTACACCATGCCTCTGTATGGGCATTTGGATGTTTTGATGCTGCGCTGGAAAGCTGGAACAAGTACGCACAACGGATGCATTACTATTTCCGGGCAAACAATATCACCGAAAACGAGCGCCAGGTGGTCATATTGCTCACCGCCCGCATACGTTTGGGGTGATTAGGGGCCTTACGTACCCAGCTGCGCCGGACACCAAAACGTTTGATGAACTTGTGGATTTAGTGGGGCAGCATTTTAACCCAACCACGTCCACGATAGTCCAACGTTACTGGTTTAATACTGCTGAGAGGAGCCCAGGAGAATCCCTTGTCGACTTGTATCCAGGCTACGCAGTATTGCGGAGTACGGTGACTATGGTGAGACCTTGTCAGAAATGTTACGCGACCGTTTGGTTTGCGGTATTAACAATGCGGCCACCCAGAGAAAGTTGTTAGCTGAGCCAACATTGACTTTTCAACAGGCCATTCAAATAGTATTGTCCCGACAGAGCGCAGAACGAGGAGTGCAGGAGCTACAGGGAATGGAAGTGCATGCCTTGGGGCGCAACCCCTTCCATCCGAAAACATCCCCCCGCACTCCTGCGGTACCTTGGGCGAGGCGACGTCCGGATCGACGCCAGTGGCCATCGGACATTCTTCCCCGAAGGGAGCCTTCTCCAGAACCAATGGATGAGGAGCCATGCCCGTGTCAGACTTGTAGGCGCCGACCCCGTCGCGGACGGCAGTCCTGGGGGCGCCAGAGGCGCCGTCGTTCCGACCGAAACTGGGACCAGCCCAAGGGCCGTACCTTCCATGTGGATGAACCTGCGGCGACTCCACCTGAGTATGTGGAGATGGAGGACGACTGCCTGCAGCTGCATTGTGTGGCAGCTCCCCGTCTGGCCCCCATTAAGGTGACAGTACAGGTCAATGGCCACCCGCTTGAGATGGAGTTGGACACTGGCGCAGCGGTTTCCGTGATCGCCCAGAGGACATTCGACCGCATCAAGCAGGGTATACAGACCCTTACATTAACCAACACGCAGGCCAGGTTGGCCACCTACACGGGGGAACCATTGGACATTACAGGAACTACGATGACCCCTGTTGTTTATGGATGCCAGGAGGGGCGTTTCCCACTTATCGTGGTGCGCGGCCATGGGCCCAGCCTGTTGGGTCAGGACTGGTTGCGCCATTTGCGGTTGCAGTGGCAGCACATCCTCCAAACAGTTTCTGGAGGGTTGACTGAGGTGCTAGGACGATACCCAGATGTATTCCAGCCCGGTTTGGGGAAAATAAAAGGGGCCGTAGCCCGTATCCAAGTCGAACCAGGAGGCACGCCGCGCTATTTCCGGGCGCGCCCGGTGCCTTACGCCTTGCTCGAGAAGGTAGAAGGGGAGCTCACTCGTTTGGAAACTTTGGGTATTATCAGGCCCGTCCGTTTCGCTGACTGGGCAGCACCAATTGTACCTGTAATGAAGCCAGATGCCACAGTTCGCTTGTGCGGCGACTATAAACTTACAGTGAATACGGCTTCCCAACTCGACCGATATCCACAGTTCGCTTGTGCGGCGACTATAAACTTAGTGAATACGGCTTCCCGACTCAACCGATATCCAATGCCTCGGATAGAGGATCTCTACGCGAAGCTTGTAGGTGGACTCTCGTTCACAAAATTAGATATGAGTCACGCCTACCTACAGTTGGAGCTGGACCCTGCCTCCCGACCATATGTAACGATTAATACACACCGGGGCCTGTATGAATATACTCCAATTTGCCCTTTGGAGTATCCTCTGCCTGCGCTATTTTTCAACGCATTATGGAGGGAAATTTGAGAGGTTTACCTCATGTCGCTGTCTACATAGATGACGTTTTGATCACAGGGACGTCGGAGCAGGAACATTTGGAAAATCTGGAGGCTGTCCTTCGACGCTTTTCAGAGGCTGGAGTCCGTTTACGTCGCACAAAGTGCGTCTTTCAGGCGAAGGAAGTAGTCTACCTGGGTTATCGGGTGGACTGCGAAGGTTTGCACCCCATCGCAGAGAAGGTGCGAGCGATTCAACAGGCCCCCGCCCTGACTGACACTTCGCATCTTCGTTCTTTTCTCGGCCTCGTAAACTATTACGGGATGTTCCTCCCCAATCTGGCAACTACGCTGGCCCCGTTGCATCTTCTGCTAAAGAAAAATCACACCTGGGTTTGGGGTCAGCCACAAGAAACCGCTTTCCGGCGGG
Source organism: Scyliorhinus torazame (assembly GCF_047496885.1). NCBI lineage: Eukaryota > Metazoa > Chordata > Chondrichthyes > Carcharhiniformes > Scyliorhinidae > Scyliorhinus > Scyliorhinus torazame. The sequence continues at coordinate 153,795,737 of NC_092713.1, forward strand.
TAAAACAACAATTGTCGTCGCCTGAGTTACTAACCCACTATGATCCTGGAAAGCCTTTGCTCGTCACATGTGATGCATCCCCGTATGGTAATGGGGCCATCCTGTCCCACAAGATGGATAACGGGGCCGAGCGACCGATAGCTTTCGCCTCCCACACATTGACTGCAGAGGAAAAAAAGTATGCGCAGATCAAGAAGGAGGGCCTGGCAGTGGTCTTTGCGGTGAAACGTTTCCACCAGTACGTGTATGGCCGCCACTTTACTATCGGGACTGATCATAAGCCTCTGCTAGGACTTTTCAGAGAGGATAAGCCAATACCGCCCATTGCTTCCGCACGGATCCAGCGCTGGGCTTTGTTGCTCACTGCATACGTGTATTCTCTGGAGCACAAATCAGGAACGCAGATAGCGAATGCTGACGCACTGAGCTGATTGCCTTTATCGACCAGCCCCATGTCGATCCCCACGACCGGTGAGGTAGTTGCAACCCTAAATTTTATGGACACCTTGCCTGTCACGGCATCACAGATCCGTGAGTGGACCCAGACGGAGCCAGTCCTGTCAAAGGTTCGACACATAAGACCATAAGACATAGGAGCGGAAGTAAGGCCATTCGGCCCATTGAGTCCACTCCACCATTCAATCATGGCTGATTTCAACTCCATTTACCCGCTCTCTCTCCATAGCCCTTAATTCCTCGAGAAATCAAGAATTTATCAACTTCTGTCTTAAAGACACTCAACGACCCGGCCTCCACCACCCTCTGAGGCAATGAATTCCACAGACCCACCACTCTCTGGCTGAAGAAATTTCTCCTCATCTCTGTTCTAAAGTGACTCCCTTTTATTCTAAGGCTGTGCCCCCGGGTCCTAGTCTCCCCTGCTAATGGAAACAACTTCCCTACGTCCACCCTATCTAAGCCATTCATTATCTTGTAAGTTTCTATTAGATCTCCCCTCAACCTCCTAAACTCCAATGAATATAATCCCAGGATCCTCAGACGTTCATCGTATGTTAGGCCTACCATTCCTGGGATCATCCGTGTGAATCTCCGCTGGACCCGCTCCAGTGCCAGTATGTCCTTCCTGAGGTGTGGGGCCCAAAATTGCTCACAGTATTCTAAATGGGGCCTAACTAATGCTTTATAAAGCTTCAGAAGTACATCCCTGCTTTTATATTCCAAGCCTCTTGAGATAAATGACAACATTGCATTTGCTTTCTTAATTACAGACTCAACCTGCAAGTTTACCTTTAGAGAATCCTGGACTAGGACTCCCAAGTCCCTTTGCACTTCAGCATTATGAATTTTGTCACCGTTTAGAAAATAGTCCATGCCTCTATTCTTTTTTCCAAAGTGCAAGACCTCGCACTTGCCCACGTTGAATTTCATCAGCAATTTCTTGGACCACTCTCCTAAACTGTCTAAATCTGTCTGCAGCCTCCCCACCTCCTCCATACTACCTACCCCTCCACCTATCTTTGTATCATCAGCAAACTTAGCCAGAATACCCCCAGTCCCATCATCTAGATCGTTAATATATAAAGAGAACAGCTGTGGCCCCAACACTGAACCCTGCGGGACACCACTTGCCACCGGTTGCCATTCCGAAAAATAACCTTTTATCCCAACTCTCTGCCTTCTGCCTGACAGCCAATCATCAATCCATGTTAGTACCTTGCCTCGAATACCATGAGCCCTTATTTTACTCAGCAGTCTCCCGTGAGGCACCTTATCAAAGGCCTTTTGGAAGTCAAGATAGATAACATCCATTGGCTCTCCTTGGTCTAACCTATTTGTTATCTCTTCAAAGAACTCTAACAGGTTTGTCAGGCACGACCTCCCCTTACTAAATCCATGCTGACTTGTCCTAATCCGACCCTGCACTTCCAAGAATTTAGAAATCTCATCCTTAACAATGGATTCTAGAATCTTGCCAACAACCGAGGTTAGGCGAATTGGCCTATAATTTTCCATCGTTTTCCTTGTTCCCTTCTTGAATAGGGGGATTACAACAGCGATTTTCCAATCCTCTGGGACTTTCCCTGACTCCAGTGACTTTTGAAAGATCATAACTAACGTCTCCACCATTTCTTCAGCTATCTCCTTTAGAACTCTAGGATGTAGCCCATCTGGGCCCGGAGATTTATCAATTCTTAGACCTCTTAGTTTCTCTAGCACTTTCTCCTTTGTGGTGGCTACCATATTCAACTCTGCCCCCTGACTCTCCTGAATTGTTGGGATATTACTCATGTCTTCTACTGAGAAGTCTGACGCAAAGTACTTATTTAGTTCCTCAGCTATTTCCTTGTCCCGCATCACTAGATTACCAGCGTCATTTTGGAGCGGCCCAATGTCTACTTTTGCCTCCCGTTTGTTTTTAATGTATTTAAAGAAACTTTTACTATCATTCCTAATGTTACTGGCTAGCCTACCTTCATAATTGATCCTCTCTTTCCTTATTTCTCTCTTTGTTATCCTCTGTTTGCTTTTGTAGCCTTCCCAATCTTCTGACTTCCCACTACTCTTTGCCACATTATAGGCTTTCTCTTTTGCTTTGATGCATTCCCTAACTTCCTTTGTCAGCCATGGCTGCCTAATCCCCCCTCTGATAACCTTTCTTTTCTTTGGGATGAACCTCTGTACTGTGTCCTCAATTACTCCCAGAAACTCCTGCCATTGCTGTTCTACTGTCTTTCCCACTAGGCTCTGCTCCCAGTCGATTTTCGTCAGTTCCTCCCTCATGCCCCTGTAGTTACCTTTATTTAACTGTAACACCTTTACATCTGATTCTACCTTCTTTCTTTCAAATTGGAGATTGAATTCTACCATATTATGATCACTGCCTCCTAAGTGTTCCCTTACTTTAAGATCTTTAATCAAGTCTGGCTCATTACATAACACTAAGTCCAGAATGGCCTGTTCCCTCGTGGGCTCCATCACAAGCTGTTCCAAAAAGCCCTCCTGTAAACATTCAATGAATTCCCTTTCCTTGGGTCCACTGGCAGCATTATTTACCCAGTCCACCTGCATATTGAAGTCCCCCATGATCACTGTGACCTTGCCTTTCTGACATGCACTTTCTATTTTGTGGTGCATTTTGTGCCCCTGGTCCTGACCACTGTTAGGAGGCCTGTACATAACTCCCATTATGTTTTTTTTGCCTTTGTGGTTCCTCAACTCTACCCACACAGACTCCACATCATTTGACCCTATGTTGTTTAGTGCTATTGATTTAATTTCATTCCTAATTAACAAGGCAACCCCGCCCCCTCTGCCCACCTCTCTGTCTTTTCGATAGGTTGTGAATCCCTGGATGTTTAAATGCCAGTCCTGAACCCCCTGCAACCACGTCTCTGTGATGCCTACCACATCATACCTGCCAGTCACAATGTGGGCCACAAGCTCATCTACCTTGTTCCGTACACTGCGCGCATTTAAATATAGCACCTTTAATTCTCTATTGACCGTCCCTTTTTGTTTTCTTAGTGTGGTGGACCTTGGTTTACTGAGCCTTTCCATACACTGTGTCATATTTTGTGGGATGGGGACTATCATAACCTCTCCTGAGTTCTGTCTTTTCGTGCTTTTTTGTATTCCTAAGCAGCTACGCTTCCCACTGATTACTTCACCTCTTGGTTCCCTGACTTTCCCTTCCCCCCCCCCAATCTCTAGTTTAAAGTCCTATTGACCACCCTATTTACTCTTTTCGCCAGAACACTGGTCCCAGCTCGGTTCAGGTGGAGACTGAGCTGAATGGTCCTGTATGGTGGGCAGCATAGACGATGTTGCAGGCATTTTCCTCCAAGCTGTCAGAATTCAGCATGGAAGACGGTATCCTCTTGTGGGGGGCGCGTGTGATTGTCCCAGAAAAAGGACAGGAGCTGATACTAAGAGACTTGCACAATGGGCATCCAGGTGTGACCAAAATGAAAATGTTGGCCCGGAGTTATGTTTGGTGGCCAGGCCTCGACGCCGACATTGAGAAGGTGGCTCAAAACTGCTCCATTTGTCAGGAGCATCAGAAGCTTCCACCGGCCGCGCCCCTACATCACTGGGAATGGCCAGGGCGGCTTTGGACGCGCTTGCATGCAGATTTTGTCGGCCCTTTTCAAGGATTCATGTTCCTTTTATTAATCGACGCCCAGCCTAAATAGCTAGAGGTGCATAAGATGCTAGGCACAACGTCCTGCGCAACAATTGAGAAGATGCGTTTGTCTTTTAGTACGCAGGCCCTCCCCAAGGTGCTGGTCACGGATAACGGCACTCCATTCACCAGTGAGGAGTTTGCGAGGTTCATGAAGATGAACCTCATACGCCATAGCCGCACTGCCCCTTACCACCCGGCTTCAAATGGGTTGGCGGAGCGCGCAGTGCAGACATTCAAACGAGACCTAAAGAAGCAGTCTTCCGGGTCAATGGACACGAGACTGGCTCGCTTTTGTTTTCGTATACGACCACCCCCCATGCGGTGACTGGGGTAGCTCCCGCAGAACTCCTAATGGGCCAGAGACTTTGCACCCGCCTTAGTATGGTTTTCCCGGACATTGGCGCAAAAGTATGCCGCACACAAGAACGGCAGGGACAGGGTTTTTCTCGGCATCGGCCGATTCGGCAGTTTGCGCCCGGTGACCCAATGTTCGTTCGCAATTTTGCTGGTGGTGCCCAGTGGGTCCCTGGTGTAATGTTTCTCCAAACGGGCCCTATATCTTACCAGGTGCAAGCCCAAGGTCATCTCCAGCGCAAACATGTAGACCACGTGCGGTCCAGAAGACTATCCCTTCCAAGGATTCCTTGCTCTCGGAGCTAATTTCTACAGCCACAGAGACCAGAGACAATGGAAAGTAGTCCTCACAATCTTCCTCTGGTGCCTCACTCAAAGCCTGAGCAGGTCGTTACAGAACCGCGTGGAGATAGAGACGCCGATATGACGGAGGCAGCAGACTCTGACTCCGAGGTGGAGACACAGGACGCATCAGAGGGGGAATCCTCGGGCCCATGGGCCGTGGATGTACAACCGTTACGCCGTTCATCATGGAAGCGCCGGTCTCCGTCTCGTTACATGCCGCCCGATCCAGCGCCGCGTGCAAATGGTGCCCGGCCTGCGGCAAAACGAGTTCGACGCCCTCCTTCGCCAGGCTCTTCGGTGGATTCCTTGGACTTTGTGGGGGGGAGGGTTGCTTTAACCTGCATGCTTACCATTGGCTGGGGACTAATGACAATCCCACAATCCTGTGGGAGTATGAGCGTCCCCAATGAGGGGGGCAGAGAAATCATTAGCAGACTCCCTGTATAAATAAAGCTGGCCAGTTTGGAACCAGCAGGAAGGAGTAAGCAGCAAGCAAAGTTGCTGGTGCTGTTGTGTGTATATATATATATGTTCTTGTAAATAAATGTTATTTCTTTGTATCCTTGAAACTCGTGCTGGATTCTTCGTGGCCCTCACAAAAACCATCATGTTTGTTCTAAATTTTTCCAATTAAGGGGCAATTTAGCATGGTGCGGGGCTCACCCGTGCCTGACACTGTGTTGCCCCTCACCCCAGCTGGGGGACTCCCGGAACCTGGCACATCATAATTGAAGGCCCTTTTATTTTTTTGCTTCCGTATAAGGGCCCCCCTCCACCAACACCCCGACTCCCTCCCTCCCCACCACCCTCCTTTCCCCTCTCTCCCCACCACCCCCTTCCTTTCCCTTCTGTTGGTACAGAGGCAAGGATATCTGGTCCCTCCAGCGCAAAGTTTAGTGCTTGTACCATTTGTTTTTTGCAGAAATATGATTTATTAATCAGAGTATCCAACCCCACCTCCCCGCACATTGGTACTGAAGGGAGGGTACCCTGTTTCTCCAACACAAAATTAGTGTTTGTACCGTTTGGCCTTGTATGTATTTTTTACTGTTTTAATAAAAAGATATGACCAATCCACCTACCCTGCACATCTTTGGGTTGTGGGGGTGAGACCCACAGAGACACGGGAAGAAATTGCAAACTCCACATGGACAGTGACCCAAAGCCGGGATCGAACTCGCGGCCTCTAACCATTATGCCACTGTGCCGTCCTGCCCCTCTTTAATGTTAAAGCAAAATCATCTGAAGATCGTCCCAACTCTTGTTTCAATAAAACATCTTCTGCCAATGGAGAATTGGGTCCATACATTCCAAATGATTAATTTTCATTAAAAAAGGATTTTTTTTAAAAAAAGGGCAGGGGGGTCGGAGAATCTTGCCCCTGGTTTCGATCCCGGCCCTGGGTCACTGTCCGTGTGGAGTTTGCAATTTCTCCCCGTGTCTCTGTAGCTCTCAGCAACACAACCCAAAGATGTGCAGGGTAGGTGGATTAGCCACACTAAATTGCCCTCCAATTGGAAAAAAAAATTGGGTACCCTAAGTTTATCAAAAAAAACTATTCATAGATCTCCCATGGCATTGCTCACAGTGAGTCCTCTTCTAACCTTCTTTAGTCTTTAACCATCTTTAGTCTTTAACCATACATCTCTGTGTTTCCATCCTTTTCTGGCCCCAGGAAAAGACTGGTGAAAGTCTGCAGAAAGGGCGGGCATCTTGATGGAAGTGAATAGACGCCCACCTTTTCTCAGGACAACTGCAAGTTTGCTCTGGACTATGGATTTCACTCACATTACACTGAGCTCAGTTTGCATACACTCTTCAGTCAAAACCCATACACTTACGCTCTATATTTTGATTCTCAGGATCCTACAGTAATTTATCGTTTAAAAAAAATATTTTTATTCACTACATTTTCATCATTTTCGCTATTCAAAGAAAGAAACCAACAACAAAGAAAATCCCAACAATATAAAACCAAAAGCATAGACTCGCAGATCAAAAACGAAAAACAAACAAACCCCCCTTCCCCCCATAGCATTCAATGGCAACCAACTCCCGAAAGTGCATGATAAACAAACCCCAAAAATTGTAGAACCCCTCCTTCGCCCCCCCCCCCCCCTCAGCTCAAACTTCACCTTCTCCGGGGTCAAAAACTCCAGCAGGTCACCCCCCCGCCATGTCGAGGCACAGGGCGGAGAAACTGACCTACAAGACCCGCCTATCAGTGAAGCGAAGGCTAAAACGCCTGCCCCTGCACCTGCCAGCATCTCGGGCCGGTCTGACACTCTGAAAATGGCCTCTAGAGGACCAGGCTCCACGTTCATATGCAACATCCCCGAGATACTGCTAAATACCTCCCTCCAATACCTTTCCAGTTTCGGGTCTGACCAAAACATATGAGCATGGTTTGTGGGGCACCTCAGACATCGCTCACAAACATCCTCAAACAGCCAGCTCATCTTTGATGTGAGGTGCGCCCTATGAACGATCTTCAATTGTATCAGCCCCAACCTCTTTCATGAGGTTGAGGCATTTACCCTCCACAGCACCTCACACCACAGTTCCTCTTCCATCACCCCCTCAGCTCTTCCTCCCTTTTCATCTTTCCCCTCTCCATAGACACCCTTATTCTCCTCCAGGATCCTCCCATAAATCGCCGATACCACCCCCTTCGCTAATCCCCCCCACCCCACAGCGTTATCGGGAAGGTCGGGAACATCTTCCTTGCAAACTCATGAACCTGCAGGTACCTAAACCCTTCCCCCTGTGCCAACCCGTACTTCTCTCCCAGCTCCTCCAAGCTTGCAAATCGTCCCCCAAGAAACAGATCCTTCATTTCCTTAATCCCCCTCTCATCCCATCTCTGAAACCTCGCATCCATCCTCCCCAGCTCGGACCCATGATTCCCCCTGATCAGCATCCCCCTGACCCGGCCCCCAGCTTAAAGCGCTGCCTAAACTGCTTCCGGATCTTCAAAGTGGCCATCACCACTGGACTCCCCGAATACTTGCCTTGAGCCATCGGGAGCGGCGCCGTTGCCAGTGCCAACAACCCCGAACCCTGACAAGAGCCCTCCTCCATCGTAATCCATCGGGACCGCCCCCGACCGCCCCCCCCCCCCCCCCCCCTTAACCCAGCCCCGCATCTTCTCCGCATTCACTGCTCAGTAATAGTACAGTAGCTTGGGAGGCCTAGCTCCCCTGCCTGTCGTCCTCTCTACAAGACCACCCTCCTAACCCTGGCCACCTTCCCTCCCCAGTTTGTCCACCTCCTTGAAGAAAGTTTTCTGTAGAAAGACTGGCAGGCACTGAAATAGAAACAAAAATCACAGTAACACTTCATTTTAGCTGCCTGCACCCGACCCACCAATGACAGAGGGAGGTTGGCCCACTATGCCAAATTAGACTTCACCCTCCCCACCAAACTAGTAAAAGTATACCGTCGGAGCCCATCCAAATCCTGCGCCACCCCCACCCCAAGTACCTAAAGTGGGTTGCCGCCAGATAATATGGCAGCCCATCCACCCCCACCCCCACTCCCAGCTGGGAAACCATAAAATACTTACTCTTGCCTAAGTTCAATTTATACTGTTATGGGCCAGGGTTTAGAGAACACCAAAGTATATCATGGAGTTCACCTGACTCACAACGGTTTATAGATTTTGGTTATGAGGAGCACAAGGGCCTACTTTTCAGGTGTTATGCAACAGAGGCCTTCAGCACTTTTAAACAAAACAAAGTTTATTCTACGAATTTGGTTAACATTTTATAAACACACACAGTAAGCATTTTTATCAACTACAAACATAAATCCCCCACACAGCTACAGTTCTCTATATATGTATAACACTCAATAACTTCCCTTTCAACTGTTTCAATTTGATAACAGCATACACTAAACCAGGAAAACCCTTATAATAAAACAGTAGGTTTGAATTCTTTCCAGAAAACAGTTATCACTTTTATATTATCAAGTGATCTGGACAATTTTTAACATACATACAGAGAGAGAGAGAAAAGAAACCTTCTTTGTCTGAATCCAGCTTCCAACAGTGTAAACCGAAAGTAAAATTCCAGAGCCACAGCCAGCTTCAAAACAAAAGTAAAACCCAGGGCCCCAGCCCAGCTCCACCCACACAATGACATCACTGAAGCCATATGATAATACAAACATTTCTTAAAGGAACACTCCGATGACAATACCCCGAGACAACCCAAATCCTTGAAGCAGCCCCATTATATTCCCCACCAACATGCTCGGCTCCGAGGTGTACAGTGGCAGATCATCAGCATATAAGGATACAATATGCTCCCCCCCTCACTATCCCCTTCCACACCCTTGAACTGTGGCTGTGCCTACATCACAAGGACTGCAATGCCTCAAGAAGGCAGCTAACCACCGCCTTCTCAAGGTCAATTAGGGATGGGCAATAAATGTTGGCCTCGCCAGTGATGCCTGTTGTGTTCTGTGATGTAACCGTTGTAATGATGTACATAGAACATATGGTTGATTAATTATAAAGATAATTTATTAATAAACATGTGGAAAAGATAACTAAGGAACTACGGTACAGGCGATAGCTACTAAATGAATTCCGTGAATTCTCCTGGAGCGACTCTAAGTGTGACTATCTTCTTGTACATTCTACTACCAACTGGCGGGTGTCTTGAGTCATGTGATAGATCTCTATTGCCACCAGCTGGTTGGAGGCCTCATTACTAACTATATGCAGAACTGTGCACAGGCATATTATCGCTATGCCCACATCCCTTGAATGAATAAAACAAATAAAACAAAATAGTTAACTTCTTCCTGGCCTGTCAATTTCACTGGACCTTTAACTTACCTGGTTTACAGCAGCTAGTGCTATTAAAAAAAAGGACGTTCCTGCACATCGATGCTGGGACTCAAGGACGTGCTGTACTGCTTGGATCTCGTTAAGCCTGAGGCAGAAGGTCAGACGAGACAGGCTGGAAAATAAATCACGTAAGTAATGGGCACAGAGTGGCAATGTTATTTTTTATGAATAATTTTATTGAACTTTTGTCATTTCATACAAATCACAACTTAATAGCACATATAACAGTAATAGATAAAAACAAAAAAGAAAGAGAAAAGCAACCCCCTCCCCCACACACACTCACGGAACTACCCCCGCACTAACTGTTAACAGTGACCAACTCCTTAAAGTGCAGTATAAACGATCTCCACAGAGTGGTAATCTGTCGCTGTTTGTCACTCCAAGGAAGTTCAAGCCACCAATGCCTCCATCTATCCAACTTGTTCCCACAACCTTTGTCTAACATGGACTGCCTCTCAGTTCCTCAATCTGTCGCTGGTTACCCCGCTTCCCCTATTCTCACTTTCTGGGTCCCCCAGTGAATTTCTGTCCTTGTGATTTCTGTCTGCTTCCCCAATCTCTCTCTCAGTGTTGGTGCTGAATATCTCACCACCAAATCTCTCTCTGTTCCCAATCTCCTCTTTCTCTGGTCCCTGACTCTCTGAAACTCTTTCTCCCTGTGCCTTCAATCACCGTCCCTCTCTCACCCCGAAACTTGTCCCTCTGGCGCTCTTAGGGAAGACACCAAGACCATGTGCAAATCCTGGTGAAGAGAGAATACTAAGGACCCTCTCCTGACTCCGAGGAGAACACCTTGGCGAGGAGCTCCGAGGACGAAACTGTTATAGTCGCAGCACAGCTGTTATCCCCACCCTCCCTCAGCGCAGATACACACACCACAGTGGGACATGTTCGTGGTCAGGCTTCTAGGGCACAATCTGGTGAGCATCACACTGCTGCTGATGCACATCAGGTGGAGGCAGGAACCCCCAGGCGAGACAGCAGTCAGACGGTTGCTGGATCCCAGGACCCTGCTGGGTCCCAGCCTGATGCTGAGCTTGTGGTACAGAGGTACTCAGAACTGATTGACACGTTATGGTGCAGCTGGGACATTCAGAGGGAGATGTCAGCGTCACTCCAGCAGATCCATAGCCGCTTGGAGGAGTCCCAGAGGCTACGGGCGCGGGAGATGGCGCGGGAAATGAGTGGCTCAGAGGCCAACACTACGAGGGAGGTGGCCGCAGTGGAGAACCTGGTGTACGACGTCAGCATCATTAGTGAAGGTGTCTAAGGCAACGCGCAATCATAGAATCATAGAATTTACAGTGCAGAAGGAGGCTATTGGGCCCGTCGAGTCTGCACCGGCCCTTGGAAAAAGCACCCTACTTAAGCTCACACATCCACCCCATCCCTGTAACCGCACCTACCCTTTTTGGACACTAAGGGCAATTTATCATGGCCAATCCACCTAACCTGCACATCTTTGGACTGTGGGAGGAAACTGGAGCACCCGGAGGAAACCCACGCAGACATGGGGAGAACGTGCAGACTCTGCACAGACAGTGACCCAAGCCGGGAATCGAACTTGGGACCCTGGCGTTGTGAAACAACAGTGCTAACCACTGTGCTACCGTGCCGCTGAGGCGGTGGCGGCCATGACTGAGGGTCTCGGCAGAATGTCCAACTCGCTGGGGGATGTGACCCAGTACCAGGCTGACCTAGATGAGGTTCTGTGGGACATAGATTACATAGAACATACAGTGCAGAAGGAGGCCATTCAGCCCATCGAGTCTGCACCGACCCACATTAATCCCTCACTTCCACCTTATCCCCGCAACCCAATAACCCCTCCCAACCCTTATGGACACTACGGGTACTTTAGCATGGCCAATCCACCTAACCTGCACGTCTTTGGACTGTGGGAGGAAACCGGAGCACCCGGAGGAAACCCACGCGGACACGGGGAGAACGTGCAAACTCCGCACAGACAGTGACCCAGCGGGGAATCGAACCTGGGACCCTGGCGCTGTGAAGCCACAGTGCTAATCACTTGTGCTACCGTGCTGCCCTTAAGCAGGACATGTCCTGCTTTCAGATGGGAATGGCCGAGGCGCTGCGGAGCTTATCTCAGTCGCAGGCGGGCATTGCCAAGTCACTGCAGAGCATGTCCCAATCACTAAGCAGTATCGCTGAGGGCGTCGATACGATGGTGCAGACATTCGGGAACCGCCAGGGCTGGCAGACCCAGATGATGCAGGGGCAGCCAGAGCTCGGACCAGCTGCCGCTCCATCCCATGGTGAACCCAGGGCCCTAGGGGCACCGACCGGAAGGAGGGGACGCTGGGTGCCAATCCGGACCCGTCCCATGGAATGGCGAATGTGGCCACCAGCTCCCCCGAGTTCCACCCCTCTGATGAGGCCGCGTCTCGAAGTCAGCACACAGGACAGGGCGGCACGACTGTGCATGTGCCGTCGATAAGTGCGCCAGGTCCCTCCAGCCCCAGAGGATGCCCGCCAGGAGCATCGAAGGCCATGGGATGAGGAAAGCAGCCTTCTGCCTCCACTTCCGATGTGCATCCTAGGGAGACACTTAGACGTAGTGGTAGAGCTGGAAGGGCCAAGCACGTTGAGGATCACTGAGGGCACTGAGGGAAGGGGGGGGGGGGGGCAGGGGGGATGGGGGCAGCACTATCGGGAGAGTGGGGGATTGTAAAACACATTAAACACCTTTGTGCACAACTATTATGACGCCTCTGTCACTTTCGTCCGCACCGCGGACTGACCTCCGAATCCTTGGCCCATCTCTCCAGGCATCTCCCCTTCCCTGTGGCAGTCACCCACCTTCCGGCCCTGGACATGTCCCTGGAGCTGTGTCCCATCTCTTGGGTGTTTGGATGTTGCTGCTGCGTGTGTGGTACTGCCTCCCGCAGTGTTCAGGTATATGTGCAGGCATCAAGGTGTGATTAGGATTCTAGGCAATGACTCCCACATGCTACATGGCCCACCAACCCTGCCATGGTGGCCCACCCCTGCGGAGGGTGCCACCCCCAGTCGAGAGTCTCCCCCCCCCCCGCCGAGCACTGGTGCGGCAATCTTTGCCTGCGAACAAAGATGGTTACTCACCCTCTCAGCTCTCCACAGAAGCCCTTCCACCAGGTTAACATTTTTCAAAAGGAGTACTGATTGGCGCCAGCGTGAGCACTTGCTGGGAAGGCCGCTGAATGACAGGAGGCCGTTGGATATGGGGTGGCTCTGAGAATTTGTTTCCCTTCAGTCCGGATGAAATGATCAATCGAACACCAAGTCACTTTAACATACGTTTATTCTCGGCCGGAGCTGCACCACTGTGCTTCAGGGGAGCACAGCAGCAAGCCAAAGTTAATACATCCGACAGTAGTTTATATACAATATATGACACTGTTTCGTTTCTGAGGACAGCCCCCTTAGAGGAGGCCTACATTACGGCATTCTGTTGCTTTCAGCTTAGTTATAGTTATCTTTAAAATTAGGAACCATTCCCAAGGCCGTTACTGCAATGTGTCTGGTGCAAAAGCAGAAGCGATTACAAAGCCTTGACATCCCACTTTACACAAAGCTCTATTGTATCTTGAGCCAAACTCTCAGCTCCAGTTAATTGTATGGAAATTGGGCTGAAGTGGTGAAAATTGATTTCTCGCCACACTGCGGTGAGGTCCCAATTTTGCCTTCGGGAGGGGGCCAGTTGCATCGCAAACTGTTTGGCGCTTGGTGCAGTTCTCGTTTTTGACCTCTCCCGCTATTCACCGGCCTCGATTTGCAGAAGCGTAACGAGGCCGAAAGATCGCGCCCCTAGTGAGATAAACAAAGAATTTTAAACTGAGTATAAATCTTGCAACTTTTCTGTTTTCCATGGCCTCTGTATCTCCTGCATGCGGGACCAGAACTGGACACAGTGTTCTTGATGCAGAATAATCAAAATCCTTTGCTAGGACATTGTGATGCTCTGTTTTGTTTTGGACTAGCCTCTCATGTCCCAATGCTCCTTATTGCCTCTCAGGTTTGGTTGTGGACCTTTAGAGACATGTACCACCAGAAACAATCTATTGAGACAGGGGCAGAATGATCATCAGATGGTCTTCCGTAACATCAAATAAAGACAGCTAAATAGTTGGAGGACAGCCCCGTCCCCTGCTTTGCACTGCCCTCAATCAGGAGAGGTGGTGAACCGTGACTTAGTGTGACAGCAGTCTTTCATGAAACGTCCATCATAGTTGAAACTTAATGAGTAAAATCTCAATGATTCTTTGCCTTAGTTTTGGAACAATTTATGTGCAGTGCTGCTGAAGTATAATTAAAGCGACGGGAGGAAAATCTGACACTGTTACCTGTGGACAATCCTCCCTGTATGATACTCATTTCTGCACTGTGACCAGGGGATGATTTGCACGCAGAGACTAACGTTGAGAGTTTACTCTTTCGAGCAGGTGTCGCTGGACAGCAACCATGAAGCAGATCCCACTGCTGTAACAGCGATGGGCCGAAGGGCCTCTCTTTCGGTGCTGTAAAATTCTAACTGCAAACAATGATTCAGTGTAGATGGGGAAATCAAACCTGGGATACTCCTCAGTTGTTTGGCTCAGTTTTATTCTATCAGAGGATCCTGACACTTTCATCAGCGTTCTTTGTGCAGACTTTATGGGAAACAGGTTTGTTATAAAAAATCGATCAAGGTGGGATGAACAATTCATAATTAGCTGCACAGTCCATTGTTGCCATTTGTATATTTCAGTTCACCTCCACAAGGTGGTGCTATAGTACCAAATAAAACCAGAAAATGCGCCACAATCCTTGGCTGATGGACAATCCTTACAGCAATGGATCCAGTTTATTTATAGTTCATTTCTTTTCCTTTTCCACACCTCTCCGTGATCACCGTCCCACTTTGTTTACGGTTAAATGCCCATGAGTAAAAAATAGAATGCAAACTAAAACAGGATGGTCATATTTGACGATCAAAAAGACTCGTGGAATTCTCGACAAAAAGAAAATTCAGTACTTTTTATGGAAGTGAAAAACAGAAAATGTTGGAAGCACACACCAGCACGTCTGGCACCATTGATGGTGAGAGGAAGCAATTAATGCATCAGAGCAAGATGTGGGGCGGGATTCTCTGTTGGCTGACATCGAAATTGCAAAACGTGATTGGGCGGAGAATCGGTTTGACGTTCGGAATACATGTACAGTAAAAAACGTATCACCGGCCCGACCCGGTATTCCCGGGGCCTCTGTGATTCGCCGCCTCCGATAGGTCGAGTTCCTGACAACGCGGTTCCCTTGTGCTTTTAAAAATCGTAAAACCGGACTTCCGGGAGCGGCGATGACCAGCTGAGTCGCACGTTTCGGCAGCTCCCGGTGGAACGGACTTTTGGGCTCTTGATAGGAGCCCCAACGGCAATTTTAACGGCTTAAAGCACTGTGCGGTAAACCAGAAAGGAATCCCCCCTGTATACGGATGAAAAAAGGAGGAGAAAGTGGCCGGATTGCAGTGGATCCTTTAGAACAGCGGCAAGGAAGGCAAGCAAAAACCAAGATGGCGTCGGAAGGTGGCAGTTTAATATGGGGCCCTGAACAACAAGAGTTTTTGAAACGCTGCATGGAAGAACTCAAAAAGGAGATGAAGAAGGAGCTGTTGGCCCCGATATTACAGGCGATCGAAGGGCTAAAGGAGGAACAAAAGACCCAGGAGCGGGAGCTTCGGGTCGTGAAGGCAAAGGCTGCCGAGTATGAGGATGACATACAGGGCCTGGTGGTGAAGACGGAGATGCACGAGGCACACCATAAACGATGTGTGGAAAGGCTGGAGGCGCTGGAGAACAACGCGAGGAGGAACAACCTAAGGATTCTTGGTCTTCCTGAAGGTGCGGAGGGAGCGGACGTCGGGGCATATGTGAGCACGATGCTGCACTCGTTAATGGGAGCGGAGGCCCCGGCGGGTCCGCTGGAGGTGGAGGGAGCATACCGAGTGATGGCGTGAGGACCGAGAGCAGGAGAAAGTCCTAGAGCCATAGTGGTGAGATTCCTCCGTTTTAAGGATAGAGAGATGGTCCTTAGATGGGCAAAGAAAACTTGGAGCAGTAAGTGGGAGAACGCGGTGATCCGCGTATACCAAGACTGGAGTGCGGAGGTGGCGAGAAGGAGGGCGAGCTTTAATCGGGCCCAGGCGGTGCTTCACAAAAAGAAGATAAAATTCGGAATGCTGCAACCGGCAAGACTGTGGGTCACATATCAAGGGAGGCACCACTACTTTGAGACGGCGGATGAGGCGTGGACTTTTATCGTGGAAGAAAAATTGGAATGAGCGGGTTATTAAAAAAAAGAACATTTGAAACAAAGTGGTGGGGCGAGTATGGGGGGCGAAGAGGGGGGAAAAAAGGGGGGAAAGAGGAGTTTTATGTTATTAATCCTGCGATGTGGTAACTTTTCTCTCTTCCACAGGTGGTGGGGGGAGGAAAGGAGGTGGAGGAGATGGGGCGTCGGCCATTGGGGGCGGGGCCAAGGGGGAAGCGCGGGCTCGGTTCCCGCGCTATGATAATCATGGCGGGAATAGGGAAGCAGGAAGGAGGGGGCGTCGCATGGTGCGAGCCGAGGTCACGGGGAGAAGCCGAGGTCGGCCAGAGTTTGTTGACTTCTGGGAGCAACATGGGGGGTGTAACTACGCTAGTGGGGGATCTAGCGGGGGGGGGTGGGGGTGGGAGGGGGGAATTATTGGGCTGCTGCTGCTGGGGAGAGGGGGGAGCTGGTATGGGGTGGGATGGGCAGGGGGGCACCGCCTGGGGGGGGACACAGCTGCGTGGGAACCGGGTGAGGAGCTGGAAAAAGGGGATGGCTAATCGACAAGGGGGGGGGGGTAAAAAGCCCCCCAACCCGGCTGATCACGTGGAACGTGAGAGGGCTGAACGGGCCGATAAAGAGGGCACGGGTACTGTCACACCTTAAGAAACTTAAGGCAGACGTGGTTATGTTACAGGAAACGCACTTGAAACTGATAGACCAGGTGGGACTACGCAAAGGTTGGGTGGGGCAGGTGTTCCATTCGGGGCTAGATGCGAAAAACAGGAGGGTGGCTATATTAGTGGGGAAGCGGGTAATGTTTGAGGCAAAGACTATAGTGGCGGATAGCGGGGGCAGATACGTGATGGTGAGTGGCAAAACACAGGGGGAGACGGTGGTTTTGGTAAATGTATATGCCCCGAACTGGGATGATGCCAATTTTATGAGGCGTATGCTAGGACGCATCCCGGACCTAGAGGTGGGAAAGTTGGTAATGGGGGAGATTTCAATACGGTGTTGGAACCAGGGCTGGACAGGTCGAGGTCCAGGACTGGAAGGAGGCCGGCAGCAGCCAAGGTGCTTAAAGATTTTATGGAGCAGATGGGAGGAGTAGACCCGTGGAGATTTAGCAGACCTAGGAGTAAGGAGTTTTCGTTTTTCTCCTATGTCCACAAAGCCTATTCGCGAATAGACTTTTTTGTTTTGGGAAGGGCGTTGATCCCGAAGGTGAGGGGAACGGAGTATACGGCTACAGCCATTTCGGATCACGCTCCACATTGGGTGGACTTGGAGATTGGGGAGGAAACAGAAGGGCGCCCACCCTGGAGAATGGACATGGGACTAATGGCAGATGAGGGGGTGTGTCTAAGGGTGAGGGGGTGCATTGAAAAGTACTTGGAACTCAATGATAATGGGGAGGTCCAGGTGGGAGTGGTCTGGGAGGCGCTGAAGGCAGTGGTTAGAGGGGAGCTGATATCAATAAGGGCACATAAAGGAAAGCAGGAGAGTAGGGAACGGGAGCGGTTGCTGCAAGAACTTCTGAGGGTGGACAGGCAATATGCGGAGGCAGCGGAGGAGGGACTGTACAGGGAAAGGCAAAGGCTACACGTAGAATTTGACTTGCTGACAACGGGTACTGCAGAGGCACAGTGGAGGAAGGCACAGGGTGTACAGTACGAATATGGGGAGAAGGCGAGCAGGTTGCTGGCCCACCAATTGAGGAAGAGGGGAGCAGCGAGGGAAATAGGGGGAGTGAGGGATGAGGAAGGAGAGATGGAGCGGAGAGAGTGAATGGAGTGTTCAAGGCATTTTATAAAAAATTATACGAAGCTCAACCCCCGGATGGGAGGGAGAGAATGATGGGCTTTCTGGACCGGCTGGAATTTCCCAAGGTGGAGGAGCAGGAAAGGGTGGGACTGGGAGCACAGATTGAAATAGAGGAAGTAGTGAAAGGAATTAGGAGCATGCAGGCGGGGAAGGCTCCGGGACCGGATGGATTCCCAGTTGAATTTTACAGGAAATATGTGGACTTGCTCGCCCCGCTACTGATGAGGACATTTAATGAGGCAAAGGAAAGGGGACAGCTGCCCCCGACTATGTCTGAGGCAACGATATCGCTTCTCCTAAAGAAGGATAAGGACCCGCTGCAATGTGGGTCCTATAGACCTATTTCCCTCCTAAATGTAGACGCTAAGATTCTGGCCAAGGTAATGGCAATGAGGATAGAGGATTGTGTCCCGAGGGTGGTCCATGAGGACCAAACTGGGTTTGTGAAGGGGAGACAGCTGAATACGAATATACGGAGGCTGCTAGGGGTAATGATGATGCCCCCACCAGAGGGGGAAGCGGAGATAGTGGTGGCGATGGATGCCGAGAAAGCATTTGATAGAGTGGAGTGGGATTATTTGTGGGAGGTGCTGAGGAGATTTGGTTTTGGAGATGGGTATGTTGGATGGGTGCAGCTGTTGTATAGGGCCCCAGTGGCGAGTGTGGTCACGAATGGACCGGGATCTGCATACTTTCGGCTCCATAAAGGGACAAGGCAGGGATGCCCTCTGTCCCCATTATTGTTTGCACTGGCGATTGAGCCCCTGGCAATAGCATTGAGGGGTTCCACGAAGCGGAGTACTTAGAGGAGGAGAAGAACACCGGGTATCTCTGTATGCGGATGATTTGTTGTTATATGTAGCGGACCCGGCGGAGGGTATGCCAGAGATAATGCGGACACTTCGGGAGTTTGGAGAATTCTCAGGATATAAACTGAACATGGGGAAAAGTGAGTTGTTTGTGGTGCATCCAGGGGAGCAGAGCAGAGAAATAGAGGACTTTCCGCTGAGGAAGGTAACAAGGGACTTTCGTTACTTGGGGATCCAGATAGCCAAGAATTGGGGTACATTGCATAGGTTAAATTTAACGCGATTGGTGGAACAAATGGAGGAGGACTTCAAGAGATGGGACATGGTATCCCTGTCACTGGCAGGGAGGGTGCAGGCGGTTAAAATGGTAGTCCTCCCGAGATTCCTCTTTGTGTTTCAGTGCCTCCCGGTGGTGATCACGAAGGCTTTTTTCAAAAGGATCGAAAAGAGTATCATGAGTTTTGTGTGGGCCGGGAAGACCCCGAGAGTGAGGAAGGGATTCTTACAGCGTAGTAGGGATAGGGGGGGGGCTGGCACTACCGAGCTTAAGTGAGCACTACTGGGCCGCCAATATCTCAATGGTGAGTAAGTGGATGGGAGAAGAGGAGGGAGCGGTGTGGAAGAGATTGGAGTGGGCGTCCTGTAGGGGGACTAGCCTAGAAGCTATGGTGACAGCCCCATTGCCGTTCTCACCGACGAAATACACCACAAGCCCGGTGGTGGTGGCGACTTTGAAAATTTGGGGACAGTGGAGACGGCATAGGGGAAAGACGGGAGCCTTGGTGGGGTCCCCGATAAGAAATAACCATAGGTTTGCCCCGGGGAGAATGGATGGGGGATTTGGAATATGGCAAAGAGCAGGAGTAACGCAACTGAAAGATCTGTTTGTGGATGGGAAGTTTGCAAGTCTGGGAGCGTTGACCGAGAAATATGGGTTGCCCCAAGGGAATGCATTCCGGTATATGAAACTGAGGGCTTTTGCGAGACAACAGGTGAGGGAATTCCCGCAGCTACCGACGCATGAGGTGCAGGACAGAGTGATCTCAAAGACATGGGTGGGGGACGGTAAGGTGTCAGATGTATATAGGGAAATGAGGGACGAGGGGGAGATTATGGTAGATGAGCTGAAAGGGAAATGGGAAGAAGAGCTGGGGGAGGAGATTGAGGAGGGGCTGTGGGCGGATGCCCTAAGTAGGGTAAACTCATCGTCCTCGTGTGCCAGGCTAAGCCTGATTCAATTTAAGGTGTTACACAGGGCGCATATGACTGGAGCACGGCTCAGTAAATTTTTTGGGGTAGAGGATAGGTGTGCGAGATTCTCGAGAAGCCCAGCGAATCACACCCATATGTTCTGGTCATGTCCGGCACTACAGGGGTTCTGGGTGGGGGTGACAAAGGTGCTTTCGAAAGTAGTGGGGGTCCAGGTCGAACCAAGCTGGGGGTTGGCTATATTTGGGGTTGCACAAGAGCCGGGAGTGCAGGAGGCGAGAGAGGCCGATGTTTTGGCCTTTGCGTCCCTAGTAGCCCGGCGCAGGATACTGTTCATATGGAAGGAAGCCAAGCCCCCGGGGGTGGAGACCTGGATAAATGACATGGCAGGGTTTATAAAGCTGGAACGGATTAAGTTCGTCCTAAGGGGATCGGCTCAAGGGTTCACCAGGCGGTGGCAACCGTTCGTCGAATACCTCACAGAAAGATAGAGGGAATGGAAAAGAAGAAGGCAGCAGCAGCAGCCCGGGGGGGGGGGGGGGGGGGGGGAAACCAGAAGGACTCTCAGGGTTGTTAATATATATGTATAATATGTATAGGTCGTTGCTATAAATAATTGTATATTGGACTGTTAAATCATATTTTTGGAGAGTGTTTATCTGAGACAAGGCAGTTGCCATTTAGTTTTAGTTTTCGTTATATATTATTTATTCTTTGTTTATAAAACAGGTAATTGTTATTTATACTGTTATATTATTGTGTAAAGGATACACAATGTACTGTGATGGTTGACCAAATATTTTCAATAAAATATTTTTTAAAAAAATCGTAAAACCGGCGTCATGGTTGATGAGGGAAAGAGGGATGAGGGAAGACCAAATTGGCTATTTGTAACTGATCAAGCAACTCATTGAAGTGTTGTAAATGTTCCTTCCCAGTGAGGCTGAACCCAACCAATATATACAATACAGTTGCATAATCCTTCAATGACCTAAATGGTTAATCTCTGAAAAGTTGCTGGTGCATTCTTCATTCCGAAAGGCTTGATAAAGTCCATCCAGCGTTTTGAAAGCTGATATTTCTTTGACTGTACTTGTCAATGGAATTCTCCAATATCCCTTCAATAAATCAACGTTTCTAATGAACCTTGCTTGTCCAATCCTCTGAATACAGTCTTCTAAACGTGGATTCAGATATGAATCTGCCTTTGTTACCACATTAACTTTGTGATAATCTATACGTAATTGTTGTGCCCATCTGGTTTTGCTACCATTACAATGGGTGAGCTCCAGCTACTGTCACTCAGTTCAACAGGTCCTAGGAAGGACCTAAAGAGAGAGCTAAGAAGAGCCAGGAGGGGACATGAGAAGTCTTTGGCAGGTAGGATCAAGGATAATCCTAAAGCTTTCTATAGATATGTCAGGAATAAAAGAATGACTAGGGTAAGGACAGTAGTGGGAAGTTGTGCATGGAGTCCGAGGAGATAGGAGAGGTGCTAAATGAATATTTTTCGTCATTATTCACACAGGAAAAAGACAATGTTGTTGAGGAGAATACTGAGATACAGGCTACTAGACTAGAAGGGCTTGAGGTTCAGAAGGAGGAGGTGTTAGCAATTCTGGAAAGTGTGAAAATAGATAAGTCCCCTGGGCCGGATGGGATTTATCCTAGGATTCTCTGGGAAGCTAGGGAGGAGATTGCTGAGCCTTTTGCTTTGATCTTCAAGTCATCTTTGTCTACAGGAATAGTGCCAGAAGACTGGAGGATAGCAAATGTTGTCCCCTTGTTCAAGAAGGGGAGTAGAGACAACCCCGGTAACTATAGACCAGTGAGCCTTACTTCTGTTGTGGGCAAAGTCTTGGAAAGGTTTATAAGAAGTAGGATGTATAATCATCTGGAAAGGAATAATTTGATTAGAGATAGTCAACACGGTTTTGTGAAGGGTAGGTCGTGCCTCACAAACCTTATTGAGTTCTTTGAGAAGGTGACCAAACAGGTGGATGAGGGTAAAGCAGTTGAAGTGGTGTATATGGATTTCAGTAAAGCGTTTGATAAGGTTCCCCACGGTAGGCTATTGCAGAAAATATGGAGGCATGGGATTCAGGGTGATTTAGCAGTTTGGATCAGAAATTGGCTAGCTGGAAGAAGACAAAGGGTGGTGGTTGATGGGAAATGTTCAGCCTGGAGTCCAGTTACTAGTTGTGTACCACGAGGATCTGTTTTGGGGTCACTGCTGTTTGTCATTTTTATAAATGACCTGGAGGAGGGCGGAGAAGGTGGCCTCGAGGTACCTTTCGATGCACCCCCGCACCCTCCCACACACTTTCTCGTCTGCCAACAGTCCCACGTCCAACCGCCACAGCGGGCGTTGGTCCCTCTCCTCCCCCAGCTCTAGCTCCACCCAATGCGGGGCGTGGTCTGAAATGGCTATGGCCGAATAGTCCATTCCCTCCACTTTCGGGATCAATGCCCTGCCCAAAACAAAAAAATCTATCCGGGAGTTGGCCTTATGTACGTGGGAGAAAAAAGAAAATTCTCTGGCCAAAGGCCTGGCAAATCTCCACGGATCCACTCCCCCCATCTGATCCATAAACCCCCTGAGCACCTTGGCTGCCGCCGGCCTCTTCCCCGTCCTAGATCTGGAACGATCTAATGCTGGGTCCAACACCGTGTTGAAATCCCCACCCATTATCAAGCTCCCTACCTCCAAGTCTGGAATACGCCCCAACATCCGTTTCATGAATCCAGCATCGTCCCAGTTCGGGGCGTATACATTTACCAATACCACCTCCGTCCCCTGCAACGTACCACTCACCATCACGTATCGGCCTCCATTGTCCACTACTATGTTCTTGGCCTCAAACGACACCCGCTTCCCCACCAGAATTGCCACCCCTCTATTCTTCGCATCCAGCCCCAAATGGAACACCTGTCCTACCCATCCCTTCCTTAACCTGACCTGATCTGCCACCATCAGATGTGTCTCCTGAAGCATGACCACGTCTGCCTTCAGTCCCTTTAGGTGCGCAACCCTATTGTCCCCCCCTCTCCCCCCCTTCCCTCCCCCCTCCCCGCTAGATCCGCATCTAGTTCTTTTGATCCCCCCATACTACTTCCGTGAGTCAGCTGACTTCTGCTAACCCCGGCTTCCCCTGCCTTCCCGTTGATCTCCCCCCATGTGGGAGTCGCTCCTCCTCCTTACCTTCCTCCATCCCCCCCCCTCCCTAGCGCGGGAAAATCGGGAAAAAGCCCGCGCTTTCCTGAGCCAGCCCCGTCCCCTGTGGCGCAGCTCCTGCTGCGGCCTTATCCCAGTTCCCCCATCCCCGAGTCTCACCTCCCTCCAGCACCGACGCCCACACTTCCCACTATCTCGTCAACAGAAAAAAAAGAAATTTTTTAACAAGAACTCTTCCCACATCCCCCTCCATCGCCCCACCCATGAAACTTTCTTTACCCATATTTACAACCCTGTATACAGTCAACATCCCCCCCACAACCACAGCCCCTCAGTTCGAGTCCAATTTTTCCATTTGGATAAAGGTCCAAGCCTCTTCTGGCGTTTCGAAATAGTGGTGTCGGTCCTGATAAGTGACCCACAGTCGCGCAGGCTGCAGCATTCCGAACCTGACTCTTTTTTTGGCCTTGGCCCGGTTGAAGCCAGCTCTCCTCTTTGCCACCTCCGCACTCCAGTCCTGGTAGACTCGGATCACCGCATTCTCCCATCTACTGCTCCGCACCTTCTTGGCCCATCTCAGGACACTTTCTTTGTCCGCAAAGCGATAGAAGCTCGCCACTATCGCCCTTGGCGGCTCATCAGCCCTGGGTCTCCTCGCCAAGACCCGGTGAGCACCGTCCAGCTCCAGGGGGCTCGGAGAGACCTCCGCACCCATCAGCGAATGGAGCATCGTGCTCACGTACGCCCCAGCATCAGCTCCCTCCACTCCTTCGGGGAGACCCAGAATCCGGAGATTCTTCCTCCTTGACGTGTTCTCCAGCACCTCAAGTCTCTCGGCCCACCTCCTGTGCACCGCCTTGTGCGCCTCCATCTTTACCGCCAGGCCCAGGATCTCGTCCTCGTTCTCATTCGTTTTATCCCTCACCTCACGGAGCTCCACCGCCCGGGCCTTCTGGGTCTCCTTCAGCCCCTCGATCGCCAATAGCATTGGCGCCAGCACCTCATTTTTAAGCTCCTCCACACAGCGCCTGAGGAATTCTTGCTGGTCCGGCCCCCATGCTGCTCGATCTCCGCCTTCCGCCATCTTGTTTTTTCCCTCT
Source organism: Scyliorhinus torazame (assembly GCF_047496885.1). Taxonomy (NCBI): domain Eukaryota; kingdom Metazoa; phylum Chordata; class Chondrichthyes; order Carcharhiniformes; family Scyliorhinidae; genus Scyliorhinus; species Scyliorhinus torazame. The sequence continues at coordinate 153,819,852 of NC_092713.1, forward strand.
CGTTTTTGCCGCTGCTCCAAAGCCTTTTTCTCCGACGCTCCACCGCTAATCCCTGCCATATCACATAAGGGGGACCTTACTTCACCTTCCCACACGAGATTCAATCAAAAAATTTCCGTTGGGGCTCCTCTGGAGAGCCCAAATGTCAGTGATAGCGGGAGCTGCCGAAATGTGCGGCTTAGCTCCGCATCGCCGCAACCGGAAGTGATCAGAGGATTAGATAGGGTGGACATTGAGAGCCTTTTTCCTTGGATGGTGATGTCTAGCAGGAGGGGACATAGCTTTAAATTGAGGGGAGATAGATATAGGACAGATGTCAGAGGTAGGTTCTTTACTCAGAGAGTAGTGAGGGCGTGGAATGTCCTGCCTGCAACAGCAGTGGACTCGCCAACACTAAGGGCATTCAAATGGTTATTCGATAGACATATGGACGATAAGGGAATAGTGTAGATGGGCTTTAGAGTGGTTTCGCAGGTCGGCGCAACATCGACGGCCGAAGGGCCTGTACTGCGCTGTAATGTTCTATGTTCTAATAATGCCATTTTGCATCATGAACTTGATCTCTTCCCTCACTTGAGCTAACAGGGGCTGGTTTAGCACAGTGGGCTAAACAGCTGGCTTGTAAAGCAGAACAAGGCCAGCAGCATGGGTTTAATTCCCCTACCAGCCTCCCCGAACAATCGCTGGAATGTGGTGACTAGGGCTTTTCACTGTAACTTCATTTGAAGCCTACTTGTGACAATAAGCAATTTTCATTTCATTCTCTGGATTGAGTCTCTCAGGAGGTAGCTATATGGGTTTTGCATCTCCCGCATTAACATAATTTGTGGCAAAGACGTTTTCCCTGGATTATTTACACAAATTTATTTATGTGTTTGTATTAGCTTTCGTAAGTCACCTAACTGTTTTCTGTAAGATAGCATAATATTAATTTTTAAGCACCTCCATGTTTTCCAATCTCATTATGGGGGCATCAACTTTTGAATTTTCATCTTCTCATTCTTTCTGGAATCATCAGGTATTTTTATTTCGCTCCCCATTTCTTTCACATTTGTAAACACACTCCTCTCCTGACTATGTTCCCTGTCATAGGGTGCGATTTACCGGCCTCGTGCGCCCGAATTGGTGTAGCGACAAGGCTGTTGAATCTAGAGAGAGGCGTCTTGTGACATTCAACCGAGCCTCAGGAGACATCCCGATCTGGATCTCACCCTTAGCGTGGTGTCCTTACTTGGGGGTTGTAGGATAATGTGCCTGAGGGGGGTGACATTGTCCGTGGGTGGGGGGCCCTCAAGCTCACTTAGAGATCAGGCACCCTTTCAAAATGGCGGCCCAATCTCTGAGGAGCCGGTCTCGCTTCAGTTCCTCAATGCAGAAAAAATTTCTAGAGCTGGACTGGGGAGAAACTCTCCAAGTTTGTGAAAACTCCCTGGGAAGCATGCACGCAAGTGCATGATCTTCATGTGGTGGTCGCACACAAGCTGCATGTTCAGGGAGTGGAACCCCTTCATGTTCACGTAGGGCACTCCCAGACAGCCCAGTGCGCGCACGGCGACATGCATGCCATCTATTACCCCCTGGTCCTGGACCGTCCCATCGATGGCGGAGAATCCTGCTGCCTGGGCGTCTTGTTGGGCCTGGTCCATATCAAACGTTATATAGTTTGCTGCCTGGGCAAACGGCATCCGTGACCTCACAGATGGGTTTGTGGGCTGTAGCTTGTAAGATGCCATGCAAGACCCTGCTCGAGCCCTGGAATGATCCTGAGGCATAGAAGTTCAGGGCACCACACAGTTGCTGATGCAAACTTGACGGTCACAGGGAGCAGCTATCCTCATTCTCCACATGGTGCCATGTCCGCGAGGTGCCTCACCGTCCCCTTGTTGAAGCGAAGCCTCCTGCAGCACATGCTGTCTGTCATCTGTTCGAAAGATCAGCAAAGCCTGTACACCTTGGGCTGACATGGGCCTCCCCCTCTAGGTCCCTCCATGGCCTGCACATGGGTCGTGGAACGAGCCTCTGTCGACGCTGCTGCCACCGCATTCTCCGATGTCTGGCCACCTGACCTGCCAGCAGCACCGCTAGGGCAAGTTCCAAAGGATCCAGGATATCGTCTATCCCATGCAATATCTGTAAGGAATTGGGAGATGGTGTGATTGGGATGCTAGGCAATAACCCCCACGTGCTACATGACACACCTACCCACGAGATTCCACTTGGGAGGTGTGAGGTGTGAAGTGCTCAATTAACTACAATTGCCAATTTCTAATCAGCAATAGCCTTCAGCTTAAATAAAAGTACTAATCGGCGCCTGCATGACCACTTGCTGCGGAGGCCGTTAGATCACGGGGACCGTTAGATCGGGAGTCGCTCCCATTAATTGTATCGGGTTTGGGCTTAAGTGGTGATTATTGGTTTTTCGCCACATCATGGCGGGACCCTAATTTCGCCAATGGGAGTAGTCAGTTAGATTACAAACAGATCAGCTCCAGGTGTAGTTCTCAATTTAGGCCTCTCCCGCGATTTAACGGCCTTGTCGCGCTCTCACTTAAGCGCAACGCAGCCATTAAATCCCGCCCTAAGTGCCTGTTATTGCAGGCAGGTTTGGCTGGGAGTTTCTCCTCGGCTCTGACTGTGGGTTCCCACCACTATCTAACCACACATAGTCATTTTTGTGGGCCGTGGGGAGTTTCCCTCCGGGCTAGCCCACACTCAGATTTTTTTACATCACTGGGGAGCTGAACTCACTGGCCAGACCGGCGCCTCAGCAATCGGGCAACCATTTTGAAAGGGTACCCAGATCTCGAAGTGAGCTTGAGGTTCCCCCACACCCCTCACCCATGGGCATTACTACACCCCCCCAAGTGAGGACACCCCGCTATGGGGTTGCTCAGGACCCCCCTTTTCAGGCCTAACCATGCCCCATTATGGGCCCCTCCTTCCAGGACCCTAACCTTCACCCCCCCCCAAACCTTCCGGAGGCCCTGTCATACTAACCCCACTCCCCCACTCTTCAAACCCATCACCCCTGCTTTCATGGGTATGGTCCCCCTCAGGCCCCGACCCTTGACGGTGCCACCCTCGCACCTGGGCACCCTGGCACTGTAACCTTGGCACCATGGCAGTGCTCCTGCCACCCTGAAAGCGTTGGCCTGTGTGCCACGCATTGCCTGCGCCATCTCCTGCACCTGTACCCTCTGGGACTCCGCCAATCGGCTATGGACCTGCTGGAGTGTGGTTGACATCCCCCTCTGAATATCACGGCCACTCCCTAGTGTCTGCATCAGCTCTGGGTAAACCTGGTCCAGGAGCTCAGCATCTGACTGGAACCCAGTTGGGTCCTGGGATCCAGCAGACCTCCAACTGCTGTCTCGCCTGGGCGTTTCTGCCTCCACCTGATTTGCATCAGCAACTGTGTGGTGCCCTTAAGTCTGAATACTACTCTCGCCCACTGAGGTGTGTGTCTTTACGCTGGTGGAGTAAATAGCTGTGCTGCGATCGCGGTGCCATCCCCGGTGCTCTCTTCTGAGTTGTTCTCTTGGGAGGCGGGTGGGGGGCACCCCGGATGGGCTGGCGCCGTCAGCTGCAGGTCTTGCGTGAGAATGGACATGTGGTCAGTGGGAGAGATGGGTCTGTCTGTATGGCATTAACAACTCACGTTTGACAGGTCAAATGGGTGGGGGCTGGTGAATCCTCATCTCTGAAAAATGAAATGAAAAAATGCACTAACCTCTGATGCATGATGAATTGCACAAAGACTAAGGTTGGGTACAACTGTGGCTTTATTGCAGTCAGATGCGTGGCCTCCTGCTGCTGCTGGCGAAATGGCAGCTGAATGGAGGACACGCATATTTATACTCCTCCTACTGGGCGGAGCCAGCCGGCAGGGGTTACTGGCGAAACTGTAGTACAGGTCCTACCTTACATCCCCTAATACAGGTGTACAGTGGTTCACCACATTCACCCCCTGTTAAAAATGAGTCTGGCGGGGGTGGTGTGGAACTATATACAGTGTTGAACATTATTTACAGTGTCATAGAAACAACACGAAGAGAGCGAGAAAAAAAATTGTCCATTTTGAAGGTCCAGTTAAAGGTTCAATCTGTCTGGAGCCTTGGCGTTCCGCTGGGAGCGGCGTAATAGTGGAGGAGACGGCGGTGCTGGCCTGCTGTTAGAGGACTCCGGGAGCGTGCCGAAATCTTCGTTGTCCTCTTGCGTGGGCAGGGGAAGGAGGGATGGGCCTGGTGGGGACAATGATGGAAGCGCCGGGGAAGGGGAGGATGGCGCCGGGGCGGTGGAGTGTGTTCGGTTGGAATCTGACAGTGCCAGGTCCCTGAGGGAGACAGTATCTTGGCGGCCGTCGGGGTACGCAACGTAGGCATACTGGGGGTTGGCGTGGAGCAAGAGTACCCTATCCACCAACGGGTCTGCCTTGTGGAGTCGGACGTGCCTACGGAGCAGGACCGGTCCTGGAGCTGCGAGCCAAGTTGGGAGCGACACCCCGGATGTGGACATCCTGGGGAAGGTAAAAAGACGTTCATGGGGTGTGTTATTCATAGCGTGGCACAGTAGTGACTGGAAGGAGTGCAGTGCATCAGGGAGGACCTTCTACCAGCGGTGTCCATGCCCCGTGGGGAAGGCAAGATGGCGGCGACTGGAGATCCTGCGGGGAACAAAATGGCGGCACGTTGCGGGAGCAGGACAAAATGGTGGTGCCCATGGGCCACACGTGGACTGAGGGGGAGAAAATGGCAGCGCCCACTGGCCGCGCGTGGCCCCGGGAGATGAAGATGGCGGCACCCACTAGCCGCGCGTGGTCCGTGGGGGTGAAGAGAGCAGCGCCCATTGTGTTTTTGGCAGGAGGCAATAGCGCCGACTGCGCGGGCCTGGCACACTGCGGCGAAGTGGCCCTTTTTGCTGCAAGCCTTGCAAATCGCGGGGCGGGCCGGGCAGCATTGGCGAGGGTGCTTCTGCTGACCGCAGAAATAGCATTGGGGACCCCTGGGGTGTGCGGTTTTGCATGTGGCGCAGGCGTATTGACTAGGCAGAGCCCCAGCTCTGAGAGCGAGTGGCGAGTACGTGCCTGGCGAACAGTGTGTTCGCTTTCTGCGCGTAGTTCTCTTTGAGGAGTGCCATGGCTTCCGCGTAAGTCGGGGCGTCCTGGATCAGCGGGAACACTCTTGAGCTCAACCTGGAATACAGGACCTGTATCTTCTGAGCCTCCGTCGGTGGGGTGGTCGCTGAGTTAATGTAGGCCTCGAAGCAAGCTAGCCAGTGATTAAAGTCTTTTCTGGCGTTGGTCGATTGCGGATCCAGCTGCAGGCGATCTGGTTTGATACGGATGTCCATCCTGTAGAAAATCTGACTGCAATAAATTGATGCACGATCAATTGCACAAAGACTAAGGTTGGATACAACTGTGGCCTTATTGCAGTCAGATGCGTGGCCTCCTGCTGCAGCTGGCGAAATGGCAGCTGAATGGAGGACACGCATATTTATACTCCTCCTACTGGGTGGAGCCAGCCGACAGGGGCTACCGGCAAACCTATAGTACAGGTCCTACCTTACATCCCCTAATACATGTGTACAGTGGTTCACCACAACCTCTACATTGGTGACAGGTCTGTCCTTGGCAACCCCCGCAACCTCCAAGGCCCGTTCTTCATAGGGGAGAAGATTCTGATGTCCAACACCCCATCGCCCATCTGGGCCATCTCCTGTCAGTTGTGGGCTAACTTCCCCTGTGGAGACACAGAGGGGGCATCGTTAACCACACTCGTTGTTCATTGAGGGGGTGGGGATGGGGGATGCTCGGGAGTTGGGGGAGGGGGCTTGGGGAAATGGGCTCAATGTGGGGGAATGGGGTGGCGTGTGTGGCACTACTGGACATGAGTGAGTTGGGGCACGGAATGGTATTCGGCAGGGGCGGTGCCAGGCACATTCTCTTGGGGGCACGGGAGTCTGATGCAAACTCACCCGTGCAGTCCGGTGGAGGTCGTTGACCTTTTTTTGCAGCACTGAGTGCCGGTCCTCCTGGTCACGCTCCCCGGGCTGACGGCCGCTGCCACTTCCTCGCAGGTAGCACTGGCTGCCATGTGGCTGACCATCCGAGACCCTTGGGGGAACAGGGCAAACCATCTGACCGTGACTGCTTCGAGCAATCTGGCCCAGGTTGCCATCACTGTGGTAAACCACTGTGTTCCTATATTAAGGGTTGTACGGTAGAACCTGCACTACAGGTTCACCTGGGCCCCTGCATGCTAGCTCCGCCCAGGAGCTGGGTTATAAATATGCGTGGCCTTCAGCTAGCAGCCATTTTGTCAGCTGCTGTAGGAGGCCACACTTCAGATACTATAAAGCCTCAGTTTGAATTTTACTTCCTCCCCAGCCAAATTGATGGTGCCTCAATCACCGAATCGTGGGGCTGGTCATTCTGGCGGCCTGGTAGTGAGCTGAGTGGGGTTGGCTGTGCAGGATTGGTTGAAGTGTTGCTTTCACATGTTTGCAGGGCGCTGGCTAGGGTGGTTGCGGTGAATCAGCCAGCGGGACCATGATTTGTGGTGAGAAGCCCGTGGGGCATCGGTAAATGGACCAATTAACGTTTTATCATGGTGACGGCCTCGCCGGCCGAGCGTCGGGAAGCTTGCGGCAGTTCCCGCTCGCTACCACAATTAGAAACCTTTTGGTTAAATCACACCCGATGAAACATTTCCTTTAAATTGCTGATGGGGGGAGTTTAATTATCCGAATATTAATTGGGATAGTAATACTGTAAAGATTAGAGAGAGGAAAGTGATTTAGATTGTGTTCAGGAGAATTCCTGTATCAGTGTGTTTCTAGTCCAGTGAAGAAGGTGGCATTTCTGGTTCTGGGGAATGAGCTAGGTTAGGTGTATTGTACGTCAGGAAACATTTAGGGAACAGCAATCATTATATTAATAGTAAGTAAATAATTGTTATTGTCACAAGTAGGCTTACATTAACACTGCAATGAAGTGACTGTGAAAAGCCCCTAGTCGCCACATTCTGGCACCTGTTCGGGTCACAGAGGGAGAATTCAGAATTCTCAGCTGGTACGGGAATTGAACCCACGCTGCTTGCCTTGTTCTGCATCACAAAACAGCTGTCTAGCCCACTGAGCTAAACTTCAGGTTGGCTACTGAAATGATCAAGGAGCAATCAGTAATGAAAATATTTAATTGAGAGAGGGCTATTAATTTTAATGGAGTGAGAATGGGTCTGGCTCAGATAAATTGGAATCAAACATTGGCAGGCAAAACTGAAACAGAGCAATGGGCTGCCTTCAAAGAGGAGATAGTTAGGGTATAGTCAAGATGAATTTCCATGAGGGGGAAAGGTATGGCAAACAAATCCAGAGACCCTTGAATGATGAAAGAGATAAGAGAGTCAGGTGAAGCAGAAACAGGGTGCAATACAACAGATGTCAAGAGAGTAATAAATTGAGGACCAGGCTCAATTTGGCTCTGGATAAAAAGTTTTAAAAAAAAGAGAAGCAAAGGGCAAGAATGAGAAGATATAGGGCGGGATTCTCCCTCCTGCTGCACCCATTTTCTGGTGCGGTGCACCCCCGCCGGCAGTGGGATCCTCCGTCCCGGCAGCCGACCAATGGGGTTTCCCATTGTGGGCACCCCCACGCCGTCGGCAAATCCGCGGGCATGAGTGCTCTGCCGGTGAAACGGAGGATCCCATCAACAGAGAATAGAGCACATAGAATCCCTGCAGTGCAGCCCATCGAGTCTGCACTGACCCTCTGAAAGAGCACCCAACCCAGGCTCACTCCCCTGCTGGAGTCCATACCCCACCTAACCTGCACAAATTTGGACACTAAGAGAGCAGTTTGAGCATGGCTAATCTACCCAATCTGCACATCTTTGGATTGTGGGAGGGAGCCGGAGCACCCAGAGAAAACACACACAGACTCGGGGAGAATGTGTAAACTCTGCACACATAGTCACCCGAGGCCGGAATTGAACCCAGGTCCCTAGCACTGTGAGGCAGCAGTGCCAACCAATGTGCCACCATGGGCACTTAATATAAAAAGGAAACCAAAAGTCTTCTATAGGATTATAAATATTAAAAGGAGAAGTGGGGCCAATTAGCGGGATAAAAGGGGATTTAAGTATGGAGGCAGGGGGGCATGGATGAGGTATGGAATTAATATTTTTCAGTCTCTTAAAGAAGATGCTGCCCAAGTCATAGTGAAAGAGAAGGTTGTTATTGACAGGTTGAGAGAGAACTCATATAATCAGTAAGCTTTTGAGAGGAAGATGTACATGTGCTTTTAACTCCTGAAAGTGAGCAGCTGTGTTTTCCTGAGCTCTGCTTGTCTTTTAATCCTTTATTTTATCTTTAAAAAAATTTTTTTTTATTACAAACATGTATCAAAACGGGTTACAGCAAATAAACACCCCGGGAAACATACTTCCCAGCAATCAACTATACAGTCTGTATACTTTTTTTCTCTTTTTCGCCCCCCACCCTCCCCGATGACAGGCTCCTCAAACACGGTCACAAACATCCCCCACCTTTTCTCAAAACCCCTGCAGAGCCCCTTAACACATAATTTATATTCTTCAACCGCAGGAAGTCGTACAGATCACCCAACCAGGCCACAACCCCCGGTGGCTATGTCGACCGCCACTCCAGCAAAATTCGCCGCCGTGCAATCAGAGAGGCGAAGGCCACGACATCGGTCTTCCTCCTCTCAATGCTGGTCCGGCTTCTCTGAAACCCCAAATATCATCACCAAAGGGTACGGGTCCACCGCCTCCTCCTATCCTGGCTAAGACTGCAAACACTCCCGCCCAGAATCTTCCCAATTTTTCACAACCCCAAAACATGTGTGCATGATTCACTGGCCCCCGCCCACACCTCTCACACTCATCTGCTACCCCCTGAAAGAATCCACTCATTCTCGCCCGAGCACCCTTTGCACCACCTTAAACTGTATCAGGCTCATCCTTGCACAAGTGGCGGTCCCATTTACCCTTTGCAGTGCCTCGCTCCATACTCCCCAATTGATCTCCCCTCCCAACTCCGCTTCCCATTTCTCCTTGATCTTCACCACCTGCTCACCTCCCTGTTCCCCCAGCCACTTGTATTTTTCCCCAATTCTTCCCTCCACTTCCACATCCGGAAGCAGCAGTCGCTCCAGCAGAATGTATCCTGCTGACCTAGGGAACTCCTCCAAATCTTTTGCGCAAAATCCCTAACCTGCAGATACCTGAACTCACTCCCCCTCGGCAGCTCTACCCTCTCCCTTAGCTCCTCCAGATTGGCGAACCCTTCCTCTAAATACAGATTCCTCACCTTGACCAGACCCACTTCCCTCCACCTTCTGTATACACTATACATCCTCCCCCCCCCGGCTCAAACCCATGATTCTCGCACAGCGGCGTTAACACCGACATCCTTTCCACCCTAAAATGCCTCCTCAGCTGATTCCATATCTTCACTGTGGACTGCAACTCCGGGCTCCTTGAATATCTACTCGGAGCCATTGGCAACGCTGTCGTCACCATAGCTTCCTTTATTTTATCTTAATGTACATTCCAAACATATCTTTTTTTGGCTGGAGTTTGATGATGTGGAGCCAAATAAAATCAGAGATAATCCTCGTTTGATTGAGGCAGTCGAAAGTGGCTGGGGTGGGGCCCATCTTGCAGTGGCAGGTTCGCTGGTGAGTGGGTCTACGCCTTGGCAGTGCTGTCGGCATCGAGATGGTGGCTGCCATTGCAAATTATGGATGATGATCTTGGCTCCATGGTGCAGGTTTTTAGTGCTCACTTTGATGAACAGCGAAATATCCTTGAGAAAATAGTGGAAGCGCAGAAGTGAATCCAGATATTTGACAGAGCAATTTCTCTGGTGTGGGCTCACCTTCGGTCCTAGGAAATCCTGCTGCATGGTGTGTCACTTATCCTGTCCAACTCGGAGAGTAGGGCCGGAATAGGAGAGTTCATGAGCCTAGTCTCTTGCAAGGAGTGGGAGGCGTGATCCCGATTGAGATTGAGAATTGGCTGCCATGCTTTCGCAATCTTGATTTGAAGGCTGGGCGTTTCAGGTTCGAATCCTGGGGTCAGTTGGAGTCCCCTGACCATTGGCCGTATACTGTCCTGTCCTGGATGCTCGTCGTCAGGGGTTGGAGATGCCTGGCTATGCTGCGTCATCCTCCCCAGCCGGGCTCTAGGTTCCTTGCTGCCTGGGCAGTGGTGTGGTGGAGGCGATGGAGCTTCGGTCGATGGAGCCTTTGAGATAACCTGAGAGGTATTCGACAACCCTGTCATGGCTTTGACTGTTCCAAGCAACATGGCTGGTGTTATTATCTTGAAATGAAATGAAAATGAAAATCGCTTATTGTCACGAGTAGGCTTCAATGAAGTTACTGTGAAAAGCCCCTAGTCGCCACATTCCGGCACCTGTTCGGGGAGGCTGGTACGGGAATGAACCGTGCTGCTGGCCTGCCTTGGTCTCCTTTAAAAGCCAGCGATTTAGCCCAGTGTGCTAAACCAGCCCCTTGCAGTTCATCAATAATCCTGGACTTCATTCCCTTGTGATTGTGCTGTTGGTTTCATGTTGTTGTCTTTGCTCCTGACAAGGGTGTGTGATGTTTGAGTATGAGGGTAAGTGTCAACTGTTTCACAGAAGCATGTGTCATCTTATTTTGGCAAAAACCATATTGAGTCGGTTAGGTGATATGCAGTTTGTACATAGTCTTGCCCCTTTGATTATGTGCTGTAATCCTTGCATTTATGAGGAGGGAGTGCATTTTGAGCACCCCTTTCTTGTTTATAGAGGTGAGTAGAGTTTTGGCGGTGTGTTAGACATAGAACATAGAAAATACAGCACAGAACAGGCCCTTCGGCCCACGATGTTGTGCCGAACCTTTGTCCTAGATTAATCATAGATTATCATTGAATTTACAGTGCAGAAGGAGGCCATTCGGCCCTTTGAGTCTGCACCAGCTCTTGGAAAGAGCACCCTACCCAAACTCAACACCTCCACCCAACACCAAGGGCAATTTGGACATTAAGGGCAATTTATCATTGGCCAATTCACCTAACCCGCACATCTTAGGTGGGTGATTCGTGTGGTGGTGGATTGGAGGGTTGGATAAGTCCTCACTTGGATTGAGGAAAGCCTTCAGTTCAAGATAATTGTATCGGGTTTTAATCTTTTTTTGTTATTTTGAATTTTGAGAATCCGCGCTGATTTCCTTCAAAGGCCTGGGCAGATCATGTGTCCTGGAGAGGGGGCGGCACGGCGGTGCAGTGGTTAGCACTGCTGCCACACGGTGCCGAGGACCTAGGTTCGATGCCGACCTCGGGTCACTATCCGTGTCGAGTTTGCACATTCTCCCCATGTCTGCGTGGGTCTCACCCCCACAACCAAAGAAATGTACAGAGTGGGTGAATTGGCCACGCTAAATTGCCCCTTAATTGGAAAAAAAGAATTTGGTACTCGAAATGTTTTAAAAATGTATCCTGGAGAGGACTGGGCTCCTTGTGATTCTTTCTTGCGGTTGGTGTTTGTGGAGCTATTAGGGTAGGGGAAATGAGTGGTGGCCTGCAACTGGTTGTGGTTAGTTAATCCTTGCTTGATTTTTTTGGAGGAAAGTCTGTATGATATACCTCTGCATTGTTGGAGCCCTTCTTTGGTTTGGTGGTAGGCCTGATGGGGGAGTTAGGCCCCCTCCTTTAAGAGGTCTTATGTAGTGGTTTTCTGTGTGTCCTCCTCATTGTAGTTGGGTCTTCTGTGGAGTGGCAGTGTTTTGTCTCTGTTGATACATCTGCTTTATCCCCTAGTATCTTCTTTGTAATGGCATACAGTGTTGGCCTATATCTGACATGTTTGGGTTAATTTTGGCATTCCTCCCATAGGGAGAGTTCTTTTCTTTATCTAGGTGAACAGATTGCTGTTATGGGCCCTGTTTTAGTCCATTGGGTTATGGGGGGTTTCCCTTACCATATTGGGGGGGGGGGGGGAATGGTCTCCCCTCCCAAGATGCCCAATTAACGAGTGTCTTGACGATGCTTCTTCTCTTCAATAATGTGATTTTTCTAGTGTTGGTGGGGCTGGTGCGCTGTCCTGGGTGTGGTTAATGATGAGTAGGGCCGTCTGGGTAGTTGGTACTGGTGTGTGTTGGGTATCCTAGGGGTACTAACTCCTTGGTGTAAGAATGTGCTGGACTAGGCAAGGTCTGGTGTTGTGGCTGGTATCCTGTAGTCCCCTTTTTCTCGGGCAATATTAGGTACATCCTCAGAGGCTGCGTTTTGATGTGTTACTGTGGAATCCATTATAAAGTGTTCCTTCGTGAAGGTTGTGGGTTTGCTGAGCTCAGAATGACGAAGGTAGCCAAACAAGACGTACTTCCCTGTAAATCACAACAAGGACGGTCAAAGACCCCCTCCCCTATCAGCTTCTCAAACATCTTTGCCACATACTTTGTGGCCTGTGTTCCTTCTATCTCCTCAGGCAGCCCCATAATCCGGAGATTCTGCCTCCTGGAGCGATTTTCCAGGTCCTCCACCTTCTCCCTCAACCGCTTCTGGCCCTCCACCATGAGCACCATCTCTGCCTCCAACGAGCTCAAGCAGTCCTTATGATCCACCACCGACTCCTCCACCTTCTGGAGTGCCAAACTCTGCACCTCCAGCCTTTGTTCCACTCTCTCGATAGCAGCCCTGATCAGCTCTGCCACAATAGCCAGGTCCTCCAAGGCCCCTTGTCTCTGCTGCTGAAACTTGGCTTTCATAAAATTCCACCAATTGCGCCGTAGACCACTGGGCAGCCAACGACACCCCAGAGCCTTCCGCTATCTTTCCCTCTGTTGCACTTCGAAAGTCCTACCGGTCAGACTGCTGCCCTTTGCTTGTTACACTCCTTGTTTGGTAAGCCATAAACCGGCCCCACCGGGGAATTCCTGTCTCTCACTGTTCATGTACTTTGCACCAGCAAAGATATCCCTTATATCGGGTGAAAAGTAACAAACAATTCCATCTCGAGCGGGAGCCACCAAATGTGTGACCACTCACTCACTCCATGGTCGTCACCGAAAGTCCATGATTCTGTGAAATTGTCTGATTCGTGACTGACCTTTCTTCAAATGTTCAGCCAAAATCCCTTGTATTGGTAGCAGTCTAATGGAACCGCCTGCAACCCAAAATATTGGGTTCAAATCCCACTCCAAATCTTTTTAGAAAATATTTTATTAAGGCATTTAGAATTTTAACATTTTAAACAAAGAGAGCCAATAAACACAACCCCCCACCCCCACAATAACATATCCATCTCCCCCCCCAAGCATAAACCCTAACTAGCATGTTCCATGCAACTACTCCATCTCACGGTTCTCAATTCCCTGGTTTTCCTACCCTTATTCGTCACTTCCATGCCGCCCCCTTTTCATCCCCCCATCCCCTCCCCCCTGCTGATGCCCTAATTGTCCTTGAAGAAGTCAATGAACGGCTGCCACCTCCGAGTGAACCCCTGTAACAAACCCCTTAAGGCGAATTTGATTTTCTCCAACCGAAGAAACCCCACCATGTCGCAAGACCCAAACCCCCGCTTTGGAGGCTCCGAGTCCCTCCATCCCAGCAGAATCTGTCTCCGGGCCTCCAGGGAGGCAAAGGCCAAGACGTCTGCCTCTCTCCCCCACTGGGCTCCCGGATCTTCTGACACTGCATATATTGCCACCTCTGGACTCGGAGTCACCCTCCCTTCCAGGACCTCAGACATGACATCCACGAACCCCTGCCAAAAGCCTCTCAACCTCGAACACGCCCAGAACATATGCACATGATTCGCAGGACTACCTCCACAGCTCCCACACCTGTCCTCCACCTCCTCAAGAAACCTGCTCCTCCGGGCTACGGTCATATGAGCCCTGTGGACCACCTTAAATTGGATCAGGCTAAGCATGGCACACTACGAGGATGCATTGACTCACCTCAGGGCTTCCTCCCATAACCCGACTTCCAACTCCCCTCCCAACTCTTCCTCCACCTCCCCGATTGGAACCCCTTCCCACTCCATCAGTTTCTTAAATATTTCCGAGACCTACCCCTCCCCAACTCCTGTTTTTGACATCATCTTATCCTGTAGCCCCCTTCGTGGGAGGCGTGGGAAGCCGGGGACCTACTTCCGAACAAAATCCTGCACTTGCAAGTACCGGGACCCATTCCCACCTGGCAACTCAAACTCTTCCTCGAGCTCCTCCAGACTCGGGAAACCCTCCTCAATAAAAAGATCTTCAAACATCTCGATCCGTGCCCGCTGCCACCTCCTAAAGCCCCCGTCTAGCCCCCCTGGAGTGAACCGGTGGTTGTCACAGATTGATTTAAAAAAATATATATATATTTTATTCAAGATTTTTGGCCAAACATAACAGTACGTAGTGTTTCTTTTACACAACAATAAAGCAATATAAATAACAGTGGCCAGTTTTAATACAATCCAACAATCCAATATACAATTACCTATACCAACTACCTATACATATTATACATATACAATAACATCTTTGAGAGTCCGTTTGATTCCTCCCCCCCCTCCCCCCTGGGTTGCTGCTGTTGTCTACTTCTTTTCCATTCCCTCTATCTTTCTGTGAGGTAATCGACGAACGGTTGCCACCGCCTGGTGAACCCCTGAGCCGAACCCCTTAGCCGAACTCCTTAACACGAACTTAATCCGTTCTAACTTTATAAACCCTGCCATGTCGTTTATCCAGGTCTCCACACCCGGGGGTTTGGCTTCCTTCCACATTAACAATATCCTGCGCCGTGCTACTAGGGACGCAAAGGCCAACACGTCAGCCTCTCTCGCCTCCTGCACTCCCGGCTCTTCTGCAACCCCAAATATAGCCAACCCCCAGCTTGGTTCGACCCGGACCCCCACCACCTTCGACAGCACCTTTGCCACCCCCACCCAGAACCCCTGGAGTGCCGGGCATGACCAGAACATGTGGGTGTGATTCGCTGGGCCTCTCGAGCATCTCGCACACCTATCCTCTACCCCAAAAAATTTACCGAGCCATGTTCCAGTCATATGCGCCCTGTGTAACACCTTAAATTGTATCAGTCTTAGCCTGGCACACGAGGACGATGAGTTTACCATACGTAGGGCAACAGCCCACAGCCCCTCCTCAATCTCCTCCCCCAGCTCCCCTTCCCACTTCCCTTTCAGCTCATCCACCATGATCTCCCCCTCGTCCCTCATTTCCCTGTATATGTCTGACACCTTACCATCCCCCACCCATGTCTCTGAGATCACTCTATCCTGCACCTCCTGCGTCGGGAGCTGCAGGAATTCCCTCACCTGTTGCCTCGCGAAAGCCCTCAATTGCATGTACCGAAATGCATTCCCTTGGGGCAACCCATATTTTTCCGTCAGCGCTCCCAGACTCGCAAACGTCCCATCTACAAACAGATCTCTCAGTTGTACTATCCCAGCTCTTTGCCATGCTCCAAATCCCCCATCCATTCTCCCCGGAACGAATCTATGATTGTTTCTTATCGGGGACCGCACCGAAGCTCCCATCCTTCCCCTATGCCGTCTCCACTGCCCCCAAAATTTCAATGTAGCTACCACCACCGGGCTTGTGGTGTATTTCTTTGGTGAGAACGGCAACGGCGCCGTCACCATTGCTTGTAGGCTAGTCCCCCTACAGGACGTCCTCTCCAATCTCTTCCACGCCGCTCCCTCCCCTTCTCCCATCCACTTACACACCATTGAAACATTGGCGGCCCAGTAGTACTCACTTAGGCTCGGTAGTGCCAGCCCCCCCCTGTCCCTATTACGCTGCAAGAATCCCTTCCTCACTCTCGGGGTCTTCCCAGCCCACACAAAACTCATAATACTCTTCTCGATTCTTTTGAAAAAAGCCTTCGTGATCACCACCGGGAGGCACTGAAACACAAAAAGGAATCTCGGGAGGACCACCATTTTAACCGCCTACACCCTACCTGCCAATGACAGGGACACCGTGTCCCATCTCTTAAAGTCCTCCTCCATCTGTTCCACCAACCGTGTTAAGTTAAGCCTGTGTAATGTACCCCAATTCTTGGCTATCTGGATCCCCAAGTACCGGAAGTCCCTTGTTACCTTCCTCAACGGTAAATCCTCTATCTCTCTGCTCTGCTCCCCTGGAAGCACCACAAACAACTCACTTTTCCCCATGTTCAGTTTGTACCCTGAAAAATCCCCAAACTCCCCAAGTATCCGTATTATCTCTGGCATCCCCTCCGCCGGGTCCGCCACATATAGCAACAAATCATCCGCATACAGAGATACCCGGTGTTCTTCTCCCCCCCCTGAGTACTCCCCTCCACTTCCTGGAACCCCTCAATGCTATGGCCAGGGGTTCCATCGCCAGTGCAAACAATAACGGGGACAGAGGACATCCGTGCCTCGTCCCTCTATGGAGGGACCCATAGTCCATTCGTGACCACGCTCGCCATCGGGGCCCTATACAGCAACTGTACCCACCTGATATACCTATCCCCAAAACCAAATCTCCTCAGCACCTCCCACAAATAATCCCACTCCACTCTATCAAATGCTTTCTCGGCATCCATCGCCACCACTATCTCCGCTTCCCCCTCTGGTGGGGGCATCATCATTACCCCTAGCAGCCTCCGTATACTTGTATTCAGCTGTCTCCCCTTCACAAACCCAGTTTGGTCCTCATGAACCACCCCCGGGACACAATCCTCTATCCTCATTGCCATTACCTTGGCCAGAATCTTAGCGTCCACAATCAGGAAGGAAATGGGCCTGTAGGACCCGCATTGCAGCGGGTCTTTTTCCTTCTTTAGGAGGAGCGATATCGTTGCCTCTGACATAGTCGGGGGCAACTGCCCCCTTTCCCTCTCCTCATTAAAGGTTCTCATCAGTAGCGGGGCCAGCAAGTCCATATATTTCCTATAGAATTCAACTGGGAATCCGTCTGGTCCCGGGGCCTTCCCCGCCTGCATACTCCCAATCCCTTTCACCACTTCCTCCGTCTCAATCTGTGCTCCCAGTCCCACCCTCTCCTGCTCCTCCACCTTGGGAAATTCCAGCTAATCCAGAAAGCACATCATTCTCTCCTTCCCATCCGGGGGCTGAGCTTCATATAATCTTTCGTAAAATGCCTTGAACACTCCATTCACTCTCTCCGCTCCATTTCTCCCTCCCCCTATATCCTTCGTTGCTCCCCTTTTCCTCAGTTGGTGGGCCAGCAACCTGCTCGCCTTCTCCCCATATTCGTACTGTACACCCTGTGCCTTCCTCCATTGTGCCTCTGCATTACCCGTAGTCAACAAGTCAAATTCTACATGTAGCCTTTGCCTTTCCCTGTACAGTCCCTCCTCCGGTGCCTCCGCATATTGTCTGTCCACCCTCAGAAGTTCTTTCAACAACCGCTCCCTTTCCCTACCCTCCTGCTTTCCTTTATGTGCCCTAATAGATATCAGCTCCCCTCTAGCCACTGCCTTCAGCGCCTCCCAGACCACTCCCACCTGTACCTCCCCATTATCATTGAGTTCTAAGTACCTTTCAATACACCCCCTCACCCTTAAGCACCCCCCCCTCATCTGCCAATAATCCCATGTCCATTCTCCAGGGTGGACGCTGTTGTTTTTCTTCCCCTATCTCCAGGTCCACCCAATGTGGAGCATGATCCGAAATGGCTATAGCCGTGTACTCCGTCCCCCTCACCTTTGGGATCAGTGCCCTTCCCAGAACAAAAATGTCTATCCGTGAATAAACTTTGTGGACATAGGAGAAAAACGAAAACTCCTTACTCCTAGGTCTACTAAATCTCCAGGGGTCTACTCCTCCCATCTGCTCCATAAAGTCCTTAAGCACCCTAGCTGCAGCCGGCCTCGATCTGTCCAGCCCTGGGTCCAGCACCGTATTAAAATCTCCACCCATTATCAACTTCCCCACTTCTAGGTACGGGATTCGTCCTAACATACGCCTCATAAAGTTGGCATCATCCCAGTTCGGGGAATACACGTTCACTAATACCACCGCCTCCCCTTGCAATTTACCACTCACCATCACGTATCTGCCCCCACTATCCACCACTATAGTCTTTGCCTCAAACATTACCCGCTTCCCCACTAGTATGGCCACCCCCCTGTTTTTTGCGTCTAGCCCCGAATGGAACACCTGCCCCACCCATCCTTTGCGTAGTCTGACCTGGTCTATCAGCTTCAGATGCGTCTCCTGAAGCATAACCACATCTGCCTCAAGTTTCTTTAGGTGTGCGAGTACCCGTGCCCTCTTAATCGGCCCGTTCAGCCCTCTCACATTCCACGTGATCAACCGGGTTGGAGGGCTCTTTACCCCCCCCCTTGACGACTAGCCATCTCCTTTTCCAATCCAGCTCCTCACCCGGTTCCCACGTAGCCGTATCTCCCCCAAGCGGCGCCCCCCCCGCCCCGACCACCCCCCCCATACCAGCTCCCCCTTCTCCCCAGCAGCAGCAACCCAGTTAACGCCCCCCCCCCCGCTAGATCCCAAACTAGCGTAATTGCACCCCCCATGTTGCTCCCAGAAGTCAGCAAACTCTGGCCGACCTCGGCTTCCCCCCGTGACCTCGGCTCACACTGTGCAAGGCCCCCTCTTTCCTGCTTCCCTGTTCCCGCCGTGATTACCATAGCGCGGGAACAAAGCCCGCGCTTCCCTTTTGGCCCCGTCCCCAATGGCCGGCGCCCTCAGCTCCTCATCCTCCCTCCCCCACGACATGGGGAAGAGAGAAAAGTTACAGGGTCGCAGGATTAACAACTTGGGAAGTCATCTCTTCCCTCTTTTCCCCCCTTTCATCCCACATATTCACCCCCCCCCACTTTGTCCCATTCTTTTTATGGCCCGCTCACTCCAGTTTATCCTCGACAATAAATGTCCACGCCTCATCTGCCGTTTCGAAGTAGTGGTGTTTCCCTTG
Organism: Scyliorhinus torazame; assembly: GCF_047496885.1. Lineage (NCBI taxonomy): Eukaryota > Metazoa > Chordata > Chondrichthyes > Carcharhiniformes > Scyliorhinidae > Scyliorhinus > Scyliorhinus torazame. The sequence continues at coordinate 153,838,803 of NC_092713.1, forward strand.
ATGTGTGACCCACAGTCTTGCCGGTTGCAGCATTCCAAATTTAATCTTCCGTTTGTGCAGCACCGCCTTGGCCCGATTAAAGCTTACCCTCCTTCTCGCCACCTCCGCACTCCAATCTTGATATACGCGGATCACCGCGTTCTCCCACCTACTGCTCCGAGTTTTCTTTGCCCATCTGAGGACCATCTCTCTGTCCTTATATCGGAGAAATCTCACCACTATGGCTCGAGGAATTTCTCCAGCCCTCGGTCTTCGCGCCATAACTCGATAGGCTCCCTCCACTTCCAGCGGACCCGTCGGGGCCTCCGATCCCATTAACGAGTGCAGCATCGTGCTCACATATGCCCCGACGTCCGCCCCTTCTACACCTTCGGGAAGACCAAGAATCCTTAAATTCTTCCTCCTCGCATTATTCTCCAGCACCTCCAGCCTTTCCACACACCTTTTGTGTTGTGCCTCGTGCATCTCCATTTTCACCACCTGGCCCTGTATGTCGTCCTCATTCTCAGCCTTTGCCTTCACGACCCAAAGCTCCTGTTCCTGGGTCTTTTGCTCCTCCTTTAGCCCCTCAATCGCTTGTAATATCGGGGCCAACAGTTCCTTCTTCATCTCCTTTTTGAGTTCTTCCACGCCGCAGGAACTCTTGTTGGTCAGGGCCCCATATTAAACTGCCTCCTTCCGACGCCATCTTGCTTTGTGCCTGCCTTCCTGGCCGCTGCTCTAGAGGATCCACCGCAATCCGGCCACCTTCCTCTCTTTTTTCCATCCGTGTCCAGGGGGGATTCCCTTCTGGATTACCGCACAGTATTTGTTACCGTTAAAATTGCCATTGGGGCTCCTATCAAGAGCCCAAAAGTCCATTCCACCGGGAGCTGCCGAAACGTGCGACTTAGCTGGTCATCGCCGCACCCGGAAGTCGTTGTCACAGATTGATGACCACACCGACGTCTCCTCCAGTCTCATGTGCTGTCTCCAGTGCCTCCACACTCAGGGCTGCCACTACCACTGGAGTACTGAGCCTGCAAGAACGGCGGAGGTCCCGTTAACAAAGCTTGCAGTCTCGTGCCCTTTCAAGATGCCGCATCTACCCGCTCCCAGACTAAACCCTCCCCCACTACCCACTTCCTAACCATCGATATGTTAGCCGCCCAGTAATAGTTGATAAAGTTCAGAAGGGCCAGCCCCCTCCTCCCCGCGCCCCCGCTCAAGTAGGACCTTCTTCACCCATGGGGCTTTCCCGGCCCAAATAAAACCCGAGATCGCCACATTCATCTTCCTAAAAACACCTTAGGGGTGAAAATTGGGAGACAGTGAAACACAAACAGCAATCTCGGGAGGACTGTCATTGTCACAGTCTGTACCCTCCCCGCCAATGACAATGGCACATCCAACCTTCAGAAGACCCCTTTCATTTGCTCAATCACCCTACCCAAATTCTGTTTATGAAGCTGACCCCAGTCCCTTGAATCCCCAGGTACCTAAAACCCCCTCTCACCACCTTGAATGGCATCTCCCTCAATCTCCTCTCCTGCCCCCTTGCCTGGAACGCAAAAACCTCGCTCTTGCCGATATTCAATTTATAACCTGAGAAACGCCCAAATTCCTCCAATATCCTCATAATTTCTGCAATCCCCCCAATGGGTCTGTTATAAAAAGGAGCAAATCGTCCGCATAGTGTGAGACCCTGTGTTCCACTCCCCCCCGCACCACCCCACCTCACTATCCCCCGCCAAATGTTTGATGTTCGCAGCGCCATTGCCAACGGTTCTATGGCCAGGGCAAACAGTAGTGGGGAGAGTGAACATCTCGGTCTCGTCCCTCGACACAGGCTAAAATATTCCGATCGCACCCTATTCGTCCTTACATTTGCCACCGGTGCCTGATAAAGCAACCAGACCCAATCCACAAATCTCTGCTGAACCCAAACCTTCCCAGGACCTCCCACAGATATTACCACTCCACCCGATGAAAGGCCTTTTCTGCATCCATGGCCATCACCACCTCGACCTCGCGTCCCGCCGCAGGCATCATTATTACGTTAAGGAGCCGCCTAATATTGGACACCAGGTGTCGTCTCTTAACAAATCCCGTCTGGTCCTCCCCTATTACCCCCGGAACACAATCCTCTATCCGTGTGGCCAAGATCTTTGCCAACAATTTTGCATCTATGTTTAGCAGGGAGATTGGCCTATACAACCCACAGCTTTCCAGATCTTTATCCCGTTTCAAGATAAGGCAAATCAATGCCTGCGATAACGTTGGGGGGGGGGAGGGGGGGGGGGGCAGTATTTCCAATTCCTTTGACTCATTGAAAGCCTTTACCAAAAGCGGCTCCAACAGCCCAGAAAACCTCTTATAGAACTCCACCAGGAATCCCTCTGGTCCCAGAGCTTTGCCCGATTGCATCGCCTCCAACCCCTCTATAACCTCCCTGAGCCCAATTAGGGCACCCAGATCCTCCACCAACTCCTCATTTATCCTCGCGAACTCCAGCCCCCCAAAAAAATCATTTCATCCCCTCCTCCCCAGCTGGGGATTCCGATTTATATAATTTACTGTAAAACTCCCAAAACACATCATTCACCCCCGCCTGGTCCAGAACCACCTCCCCGACTCCAAGTCTTTCTTCAATACAAAAAGAAATCTATGGCTGATACTTTAGTGCAGTAATATTGATCTCTGCAGACCTGTATGACGCTGCACTTGCAATGTGCAATTGCATACCTATCTGTTCTGCAAGGTTGCTAGCTTCAGAATCTTGAATGGAGCTGGGTCAAACGGCTGCAAGGAGGCTGTACGTAGTTTCACACGAGATAGCCAGCTTATAGAGGGATAATGGGACTCCCTGTAACCACTTTATAATGTTCCCGATGTTCATGGATGGCGATGTCTTTGTGGTTGAATCAAACAAAGAACAAAGAACAAAGAAATGTACAGCACAGGAACAGGCCCTTCGGCCCTCCAAGCCCGTGCCGACCATGCTGCCCGACTAAACTACAATCTTCTACACTTCCTGGGTCCGTATCCTTCTATTCCCATCCTATTCATGTATTTGTCAAGATGCCCCTTAAATGTCACTACCGTCCCTGCTTCCACCACCTCCTCCGGTAGCGAGTTCAAGGCACCCACTACCCTCTGCGTAAAAAACTTGCCTCGTACATCTACTCTGAACCTTGCCCCTCTCACCTTAAACCTATGCCCCCTAGTAATTGACCCCTCTACCCTGGGGAAAAGCCTCTGACTATCCACTCTGTCTATGCCCCTCATAATTTTGTATACCTCTATCAGGTCTCCCCTCAACCTCCTTCGTTCCAGTGAGAACAAACCGAGTTTATTCAACCGCTCCTCATAGCTAATGCCCTCCATACCAGGCTGGTAAATCTCTTCTGCACCCTCTCTAAAGCCTCCACATCCTTCTGGTAGTGTGGCGACCAGAATTGAACACTATACTCCAAGTGTGGCCTAACTAAGGTTCTATACAGCTGCAGCATGACTTGCCAATTCTTATACTCAATGCCCCGGCCAATGAAGGCAAACATGCCGTATGCCTTCTTGACTACCTTCTCCACCTGTGTTGCCCCTTTCAATGACCTGTGGACCTGTACTCCTAGATCTCTTTGACTTTCAATACTCTTGAGGGTTCTACCATTCACTGTATATTCCCTACCTGCATTAGACCTTCCAAAATGCATTACCTCACATTTGTCCGGATTAAACTCCATCTGGCATCTCTCCGCCCAAGTCTCCAAACAATCTAAATCCTGCTGTATCTTCCGACAGTCCTCATCGCTATCCGCAATTCCACCAACCTTTGTGTCGTCTGCAAACTTACTAATCAGACCAGTTACATTTTCTTCCAAATCATTTATATATACTACAAAGAGCAAAGGTCCCAGCACTGATCCCTGTGGAACACCACTGGTCACAGCCCTCCAATGAGAAAAGCATCCTTCCATTACTACTCTCTGCCTTCTATGGCATAGCCAGTTCTGTATCCACCTTGCCAGCTCACCCCTGATCCCGTGTGACTTCACCTTTTGTACTAGTCTACCATGAGGGACCTTGTCAAAGGCCTTACTGAAGTCCATATAGACAACATCCACTGCCCTACCTACATCAATCATCTTAGTGACCTCCTCGAAAAACTCTGTCAAGTTAGTGAGACACGACCTCCCCTTCACAAAACCGTGCTGCCTCTCACTAATACGTCCATTTGCTTCCAAATGGGAGTAGATCCTGTCTCGAAGAATTCTCTCCAGTAATTTCCCTACCACTGAAGTAAGGCTCACCGGCCTGTAGTTCCCGGGATTATCCTTGCTACCCTTCTTAAACAGAGGATAACATTGGCTATTCTCCAGTCCTCCGGGACATCCCCTGAAGACAGCGAGGATCCAAAGATTTCTGCCAAGGCCCCAGCAATTTCCTCTCCAGCCTCCTTCAGTATTCTGGGGTAGATCCCATCAGGCCCTGGGGACTTATCTACCTTAATATTTTTTAAGACACCCAACACCTCGTCTTTTTGGATCACAATGTGACCCAGGCTATCTACACCCCCTTCTCCAGACTCAACATCTACCAATTCCTTCTCTTTGGTGAATACTGATGCAATGTATTCATTTAGTACCTCGCCCATTTCCTCTGGCTCCACACATAGATTCCCTTGCCTATCCTTCAGTGGGCCAACCCTTTCCCTGGCTACCCTCTTGCTTTTTATGTACGTGTAAAAAGCCTTGGGATTTTCCTTAACCCTATTTGCCAATTACTTTTCGTGATCCCTTCTAGCCCTCCTGACTCCTTGCTTAAGTTCCTTCCTACTTTCCTTATATTCCACGCAGGCTTTGTCTGTACCCAGCCTTTTAGCCCTGACAAATGCCCCCTTTTTCTTTTTGACGAGGCCTACAATATCACTCGTCATCCAAGGTTCCCGAAAATTGCCGTATTTATCCTTCTTCCTCACAGGAACATGCCAGTCCTGTATTCCTTTCAACTGCCACTTGAAAGCCTCTCACATGTCAGATGTTGATTTGCCCTCAAACATCCGCCCCCAATCTATGTTCTTCAGTTCCCGCCTAATATTGTTATAATTAGCCTTCCCCCAATTTAGCACATTCATCCTAGGACCACTCTTATCCTTGTCCACCAGTACTTTAAAACTTACTGAATTGTGGTCACTGTCAATTAGAGAACATACGGCTATGTTAAAGAACAAAACTATTTATTACGTAATTAAACAGTATAAAGGTCTCTACAATGTGAATGATAAGTACATTTGGATACTGTGGCTAAATACAGATAACTATGATTAACTAGTATTAACTGTTGACTAAGGAGCTACTCGATATGCGACTGGACTCTACGCCTACTATCCACGTTCTGCTGCACCTCTGGTGTGTCCCAGTTACAATCTTTCTGCTCACGCTACCTAGTGGTCAGATGCTAGAATTGTAATCTAAACATACAGGCACTAATGTTTATATAATATTTGGTTATTATATTAGATACACAGATGATGGTTCTCATATCATCACATCCTCCTCTTTTTCAAGATGATTGTTAAATCATTGACATGCACATATAAACTATTTACAGATGCAAGAATTTTAAATGGGTCAAATTGTATGCATGCAAATTTTAAAATGCCCATCATTTTAAAAAGTCTGTATCAGGTTTGGTACTGTTCAAAGATCCAGTCTGACAGGTCGCCTTCGAATTCGGGTGGATCGTCGTAGTGCTTGTGCTGAGGTCGAGGCAGCTTGGTCGTTGTCGGGCAAATTCACTTGCACAGTATTTGTTGCTATTGGCGGCCCTTCTTTGGTGGCTTGCACAGGCTCAGGCGTGCGAGGAGGAGCAACCCCTTCATCCAGCCTTGGCTATATGGTGAACAGCTGATTGCCCTTGAACTTCATTAATGCTCTCCGATTCCGTTTCAGTATGAATCTTTGATCCGTGAGGACGACAAATGATTGGGACTGCCTGTCACATGACCTTGGCAGTCGTGGACCATCCTTGCAGTGTCTGCACCCTGACCGTGTTGTCTGGTCCCAAGTCGGCCAACATCTTGCTGGATCAGTTGTAATACTGAACCTGTTTTTGTGCCCCGATTCTCTGCACGATTAGCTCGTTGACTTATTCTGGCATGGTGGGGAATGTTGTCTGTCCCCAGCCTTCTACCCATGAGTAATTGGAGTGCAGCCAATCCACAACTCAGTGGCGTGGTGCAGTATGTCAACAGAGCTAAGTGTGGGTCACTGCGTGATGCCATGGCCTTTTAAAGCAGGGTTTTGACAATGTGGACCCCTTTCACTGCCTGCCCATTTGATTGAGGGTAGAGCGGGCTGGAGGTCACGTGCTTGAAGCCATATTTTGTTGCGAACTGCTGCCATTCCCAGCTGGGAAAGCAGGGACCATTGTCGCTCATGACCGTTTGTAGTATGCCATGCCGAGCAAAGATCTCTTTTGCACCCCTGATGGCGCTGGCAGTGCTGGAGCTCGGTAGCTTCATTACCTCCGGGTAGTTGGAGAAGTGTCTACCATTACCATGTATTCTTTACCGTTCATATAGAACGGATCAGCCCCGACCTTCAGCCATGGTTTGGTAACGGGCTCGCTCTCGGTCATTGGTTGCTCTTGTTGGCTATTCTTGTACCTCTGACAGGTTTCACAGTGCTCCACTGGTCTTGGTCGATGCCTGGCCAGTAAACCAACTCCCTGGCCCGTCTCGTGCATTTCGCGATCCCCAGGTACCCTTCATGGATCTGGACGAGGGTCGTATTTTGTAGGGCCTGTGGAATGACAATTCTGTTTTTTCGTAGCAGAAAGCTATTGGTGTTTCTCAGCTCATCCAGAATTTGGAACACGCATTGGTGGGTCATCCTTGCTGCATGTGCAAAGTCGCAGCTTTCAATGTCTCTGCCTTTATTAGTTCAGATTTGGTGTCCAATACTGCCAGCATTTCCACTACCAGGTTGACCTGTCCCTGTACGATTTCGGCCATGCCATGTACGTTCCTTGTTTTTGGTGGCTCTGGACAGAGCATCCGCCACCACAATGTATTTGCCAGGCAAGTACACAAGGTTGAAATCATACCTTTGCAGCTTCATAATTAGTCACTGGATGCGAGATGACATCTCACTAAGGTTCTTCTGAATGATGGGGACCAGTGGTCTATGATAGGTCTCCACCGTAAACGTTGGTAGCTGAAAGCGTAGTCGTGGAATTTCTCAATGCCCTCCACCAGTCCAAGACATTCCTTTTTTATTTGGGCATATCTTTGCTTGGTGTCCGTCATTGCCCTGGATGCATACGCCACTGGTTGCCAGGTCCTATCAGCGTTCTTTTGTAACAGGACTGCTCCTAGCCCATTCTGGCTGGCGTCAGTTGATATCTTCGTATTTTTTGTTGGGTCGAAGAACGCCAACATTGGTGCGGTGGTCAATGCCTGTTTTAGGTTGGACGACTCAGTTCCATGGCTGACCGTCCACTCAAAAGGAACAGTTTTCCTGATTAGGTTCCTGAAACTTACGGTCTTCAAGGCTAAGTTGGGGATAAATTTTCCGACGAAGTTCACTATCCGCAGCAGATGGAGCACCGCTTTCTTGGACTGCGGACGAGGCATGCTGATGATGGCTCGGAGTTTCTCTGGATCATGCTACACTCCGCGATTGGACAACTTATCACCAAGGAACGTGATTTCTTTGACGCCGAATTGGCACTTGTCCCTGTTGAGTTTGAGCCCGTACTGCTTGATTGGGAGCATGACCTGACGTAGTCACTCATTGTGTTCCGCCAAGTTTGATGCCCAGATGATAATGTCATCGACATACACCCGAACCCCATGGCTCAGTGCAAGATTTCAGATGCTGAGATGATGCCAAACGGCATTCTTAGAAAACAGTATCACCCAAACGGTGTGTTAAAGGTGCTCAGACGTGTGCTGTCCTTGCCCAGCCTCAGCTGCCAGAATCCTTTTGATGCATCCAATTTGCTGAATACTGCGGCATTTTTCATTTCGCTGGTGATCCCCTCTCCTTTGGGGGTCTGACAGTGTTCGTGTTTTATGTTTTTGTTTAAGTCCTTGGGATCGATACAGATGTGCAACTCTCCATTGCGCTTCTTCATGCACACCATGGTGCTCACCCACTTCTCTTGCTCTTCTACTTTCTCTTTAAAAAAAAACGTATTTTATTACAAACTTGTATCAAAGCCGGTTACAGCAAGTAAACACCCCCGGAAACATACTCCCCAACAATCCCCTTTTCACCCCCTCCGCTCTCCCCATCACCCATCCCCCCATGACGAATAACTCCTCAAACACAGTCACAAACATCCCCACCTTTTCTCAAACTCCCCCACTGAGCCCCTTAACTCATAGTTTATCTTCTCTAACCGCAGGAAGTCGTACAGGTTACCCAGCCATGCTGCTACCCCTGGTGGCGATGCCGACAGCCACTCCAGCAAAATTCATCGCATGCAATCAGAGAGGTGAAGGCCACGACACTGGCCTTCCTCCTCTCCATGAGCTCCGGCTTCTCTGAAACACCAAATATCGCCACCAAAGGTCCGGATCCACCTCCTCCTCCACTACCCTGGTTAAGAATGCGAACACTCCCGCCCAGAATCTTCCCAATTTTTGGTAACACCAAAACAAGTGCGCATGATTCGCTGGCCCCCGCCCACACCTCTCACATTCATCTGCTACCCCCTGAAATAACCCACTCATTATCGCCCGAGTCATATCCATCCTGTACACCACCTTAAACTGTATCAGGCTCATCCTTGCACAAGTGGTCCCGTTTACCCCTCGCAGTGCCTCACTCCATACTCCCCAATTGATCTCCATTCCCAACTCCGCTTCCCAGGCTGGTTTAACACAGGGCTAAATCACTGGCTTTGAAAGCAGACCAAGGCAGGCCAGCAGCATGGTTCAATTCCCGTACCAGCCTCCCCGAACAGGCGCCGGAATTTGGCGACTAGGCTTTTCACAGTAACTTCATTTGAAGCCTACTTGTGACAATAAGCAATTTTCATTTCATTTCATTTCTCCTTGATCTTCACCACCCACTCACCTCCCTGCTCCCCCAGCCACTTATATATATCCCCAATGTTTTCCTCCCCTTCCACATCCGGAAGCAGCAGTCGCTCCAGCAGGGTGCATCCCGGCAACCTAGGGAGCCCCTTCCAGATCTTTCATGCAAAGTCCCCAACCTGCATACACCTGAACTCACTACCCCTCGGCAGCTCTACCCTCTCCCTTAGCTCCTCCAGACTGGCGAACCCTTCCTCCAAATACAAATTCCTCACCTTGACCAGCCCCACTTCCCTCCACCTCCTATATACACTATCCACCCCACCCCCGGCTCATATCCATGATTCTCGCACAGCGGCGTTAGCACCGACATCCCTTCCACCCTAAAATGCCTCCTCAGCTGATTCCATATCTTCACCGTGAACTGCACCACTGGGTTCCCTGAATACCTACCCGAGGCCATTGGCAATGCTGCCGTCACCATAGTCCTCAAACTAGACCCCTTACAAGATTCCTCCTCCATCCTAACCCACTCTACTCCTTCTCCTTCCCACCACCGCCGCACCTTGTCCACATTCGCCGCCCATAATAATGAAGCAAGTTCGGCAATGCCAAACCCCATGCTGTGCTCTTCTACTTTCTCGATGACGCCTAGCCTCTGCATCTTGTCAAGTTCGGTCTTGAGGCATTCTTGAAGCGGCGCAGGCACTCGTCTCGGCGGGTGCATCACTGGGCGCAAGTCGTCCTTCAGCTGAATTTTGTATTGTGATGGCAACATCCCGATTCCCTGGAATACCTGCAGAAACTGACTGAGAATTTGGTCGATAGCGACATCGTGCGGCTGCTCCATTATGCTGTGGACACGCTATACTAGCTGTAGCTGCTCACAACCCTCTGTGCCGAGTAGTGACATTCTTGTCGACTGCTCTATTATGAGCCTGATCTGTTATTTGCCTTTGACTGTTACTTTCAGGTGACATGCACCTAGAGTCACTATGTGCTGTCCATTATAGTCACACAGGATGCAATTGGTTTTCTGGGTGATTGGCTTTGTCCTCAATTTCAGATCTGCTTTGTTAATTAGGTTTGCTCGAGCCCCTGTGACGAGCTTTACCTATATCACTGTGCCGTTGATGTTGAGCGGTGTGGTCCACTTATCCGCTGTCTTCACCACATTAATTCTAAGTGCTCCTGTAGGTGCAGCATGTCGGTTTACTAAGTCGACACGCTTGAGCTGCTGGCTTGTTCCAGTGAGCATACAAGGGGCGCAAAGTGACTTCTTCTGGCACATCGGTTGCAGGTTTTACCAAGTGCAGGTTATTTACTCGTCCTGTGCGTTCTGCCGCACCTCTGGCACAAAATGCCGTGCTGCAAACTATTTTTAAAAAGTGGCCGACCCCACTCGGACCACGTTTGGGATTCTGCAGTGATACAGCTTTGTTCCTGCTGCCTTTCTCCGCATCCGCGCCTTGTGTTCGGATTTCAGTGGTCTGCTGCTGGGAAAACTCACTGGCCTTGCATGTGGTTATGGTATCTGCAAGTTTTAGACCAAGGGCCTGTACGCATACGGTAAGTCGTTGCTTAACATCACACCGGATCACGTCTACATTACCAGTCGTGAGGAGTGGGCCAGGAGTCTTGAGTGTTTCCATCTCGCTTCACCTGGTCGTCTCAAGTTTCGCAGCTGATCCCTTTCTTGTCGAGCCTCCTTTTCGATTTTTCTTGCCTTATCTAAATTTTCCTAACTGCACTTGTTTGACATTCACTCCGTAGTACCATGTAATGTTCTCTATGTTCACAGATGGTGATGTCTTTGTGGTTGAATCAATTAGAGAACATATGGCTTTGTTAAAGAACAAAACTATTTAATAACTGATGCGACCATCAAGTCACACGTGACGGAGAGTTGAAGTGAACAGTGGTTTTAAGCAGCTAGAACTGTGCCTGCCTGCGACTGCTCTGTATTGAGTGCTGCCTACAGGCTGCAGATCTATATACCTCCCCCGAGGGGGCGGAGCCATATTCAGAGCCGACAAGGGCACCAACATAATACAATGTAATGTAATACAATGATGAATGGTAGCAGTAATACATTCACCACAATAACTAACTAAACACTATAAAGGTTTCTACGATATCAACAATAAGTACAGTTGGATAGTGAGGCTAAATACAATTAATTATGATTAATTATTATTGGCTAAGGAGCTACTCCATATGCAACTGGACTACGCCTGCTATCCAATTCTGCAGCACCCCTGGTGCGTCCCAGTAACATCCTTTTCTGCTCACACCACCTAGTGGTGGTATGCTAGAATTGTAATCTATACATACAGGCACTAACGAGCCTGGTGTTGTAAGACTTCGTACTGTGCTCGCCCCAGTCCAACGCCGGCATCTCCACATCATACAGGCACTAATGCTTATACACAGTTTGGTTATTACACAGGTGATAGTTCACATATCATCACTCACACACTACTGGAGGCTGGTGTGACTTCAGTGTTGTATTTATTGTACCTGCCGGGCTGCAAAGTCGTACAAGGGGCCATGCTGGTGCGGACTGATTGCCTGACACCCCACCCTGGTGAAGGGTGGTTTGTGTGTGTGTGTGAAGCTACAAACTGTGACCGGCTGTCTGAATGGAGCGAGCTGAGGCGGGAGCGGGAGGTGAAAGCTGCAAGGTCGGAGACTTCGCGCGCGCGCGCGAGAGAGAGAGACGAGGCGTGAGTTGTTGCTGTTGTTGGTTGAGCGCGCGCGAGCTTTGTGACGGTTGTGTAGTTGGTGGTGGTTGAGTGCGCGCGCGAGGTTGTGACGGTGACGGGCAGAGCGGGCGCGAGAAGAGACAAGGCGCCAGTTGTTGTTGTTGTTGGTTGAGCGCGCGCACACGCTCGCCCACCTCGGCGTCCGCTGTGTTTTGCAATCGCCGTCCCTCCTCAGCGGGGAATCTCGCGGTTGCCACCGGCGGCAGCAACTGCCATCTGGAGAGCAGGAATCGGGATGTACACCAGGGTCGGTTGTCAGCAGGGCCTGGCTTCTCAGCTCAGCACCAACCCGGGCACGGCGCAGGTCAGTCCGCTCTGTTCCAGAAACATCTCTCTCTCGCTCACACACACCGAAGGCCTACGGGCGCAGGCTTTCCCGGTGTTCCGTCGAGCTGCCGGGCGGCGGTTACGAGAAAAGCCCGCCTTTCAGGGTGGGAGAAATGCGGATGTGGGTCAAGTTCCCGAGGGATGGGTAATAGGAGAAGGCCGAGCCGGGGTGGGGTGTGAGGAAGAAGGCAGCTCTCCCTCCGCGGCGGCGGCAGATTGCGGTTCCCCAGCCGGTTTGTGGGGGAAGCCCGGGCAGTCTGACAGCTGTGGTCCACTCCTCTCCATCAGGCAGAGCCACCCCCCAAAGCTGCTTATGAGTGTGTCTTGAAATCACATTAACCTCTGTGACTGGGCTGTGGATCGACATTATTTCTCTCCAACTTCACAATAATTGATTGTTAAAATAAAAAGTTTCGTGTTTTTTTTTAGCTGCTTACATGCCATCACTCAACCAGAATTATAGGAGATAGATTTGAACACAATACGAGTAGATTTGTGCCATCATTGATATGTCATTGATCGATGAACGTCCCTCCAGTTCTGCACACGCAAATCATTATTGCCTATTTGTCGAGATATGATCCTTATTTCCTATAAACCTCAGACATCCTCATAGCTTTTTAACCAAGTTCAGTTTCTGGCTTCAGTTCTGAAATTTAGAGTTCTTGCGGGCTTTGCTATAAGGTAACAAAACATATACAAATGTATCCTCGTATCAGTGCTTCTGATCCAATCCAACAGCAGGAACAGTTGGCTTTAAGATGGGAAAAACATGGGTTAATGGTATTGGATTTTGGTTACAGTCGGTATTTAAGATGTTTGACTGCAGTTTTGACTCACTATCTTACAATTTAAATTGTAAATGGCATTAATGGACTTATTGCATAAGTGAAAGAAACCACATTACACAAGTGGATTATAAATATTTTTCATTCTTGTTCCTGAAATTAATCATGTATCCTTACTGTTGTTTATGATGTATTTACATTGTTGGAGAACAATAATATCTGTATAATTGTTAAACACAGACTTCCAGTGAACACTCTAGATTGTAGCAACTGCTGTAATATTATGCAGCTGCTCCTTTGAAGCACCATTGTTTTTTCTGTCCATCAGTCTGTGTGGTTGGCAGTTCGGTCCCTTGTGGAGATGAGCATAAAAGCCGGTTAGTCCAGTTCTGCTGAAAGTAATGGAAATTGTTCCTGTCGGATGGGGAATTTTTAGATTGAAAGATTAAGCATGCTGTCTGAAAGACGAGATGTTTTGGGAGTGCAATTTTCTCAAAACCTTTCAAAAATCTAAGAATTTGGACAGCTACTTTTAAATTCTTTACAGTAAGAAGTCTTACAACACCAGGTTAAAGTCCAGCAGGTTTGTTTCGAATCACTAGCTTTCGGAGCACTGCTCCTTCCTGAGGAACAAACCTGTTGGACTTTAACCGGGTGTTGTAAGGCTTCTTGCTGTGCTCACCCCAGTCCAACGTTGGCATCTCCGCATCATGTTTAAATTCTTTAGCACTGAAGGCGGTCAAAAGGAAACTAATCTTGTACCAAGTTAATTTCATATTGTATATTTCTACCATCACTTGTCTCCTGAGTGCAAGAAGCCCACAAGTTCATTGTTGATGAGTTGCTTGTTGTAAAGTTCAACCACAATTGTTATTTTTTGAATAGTCGTTTGGTAGTACAGAACTTGAGTATTGCTGAAAAAAGAGGCTTTTTGTCTTTCATTCATTAGGACAATTCGTAAGAATACAGTGTAAGGGAAACCAACAAATTTATACTGTATGAGAAGAGAGTGCTGATTGGTTGGCAAATGGACTCTGGTAGAATACACCAGTTGAATCCCTGGGCCTGATATTCTACATCCAAGAGTACTTACGAAAGCGGCCCTAGAAATAATGGATGCATTGGTGGTTATCTTCCATAGATTCTGGAACAGTTCCTACAGATGGACGGTAGCTAATGTAACCCCACTACTTAAAAAGGCAGGTAAAGAGAAAACAGGGAATTTTAGACCATTAAGCCTGGCGTCGATGGTGGGGAAAATGATCAAAGATTTTATAGCAGAGCACTTGGAAAACAGGCAAAATTGGATAGTCAGCATGGATTTATGAAAGGGAAAGCATGCTTGACAAATCAGTTGACAAATTCTTCGAGGATGTAACTAGTAGAGTTGATGAAGAGGAGTCGGCGGATGTGGTTTATTTTGGACTTTCAGTAGGCTTTCGACATAAAAGCAAATTACTGTGGATGCTGGAATCTGAAACAAAAACAGAAAATACTGGCAGCAGGTCTGACACAAGTGATTAGCATGTAAAATAAAAGAGCATGGGATTAGGTGTAATGTATTGAGATGGATAGAAAACTGGTTGGCAGACAAGAAACAAAGAGTGGGATACCACAGGAATTGGGGCTGGGACCCCAGCTATTCACAATATATATTCGTGACTGAGATGAGGGAACAAAATGTAATATCTCCAAATTTGCAGATGATAGATACAAAGCTGTGTGGGACGGTGAGCTATGCAGAGATGCTTCAGTGTGATTTGAAGTTGAATGAGTGGGCAAATGATGGAAGATTCAGTATAATTTGGATAAATGTGATCTTAGCAAAATGTTTGGTAGCAAAAACGGAAGGCAGATTATTATTTGAATGGCCATAAATTAAGAGAGGGGAATGTGCAATGAGACCTGGGTGTCTTCGTACACCAGTCGATGAAGATTAGCATGCAGGTGCATCAGGTGGTAAAGAAGGCAAATGGTACGTTGGCCTTCGTAGCAAGAGGATTCAAGTACAGGTACAGAGAGGATGTCTTGCTGCAATGAGACAATGCCTTGGTGAGGCCACACCTGGAATATTGTGTGCAGTTTTGTCTTATCTGAGGAAGGATGTTCTTGCTGTAGAGGGAGTGCAGTAAAGCTTTACCAGAGTGTTCCTGATATGGCAGGACTGACGTATGAGGAGAGATTGAGTCGATTAGGATTGTATTTGCTGGAATTCAGAAGAATAAGTGGGGATCTCATAGAAACCTATAAAATTGTAACAGGACTATACAGGGTAGATGCAAGAAGGATGTTCCTGATGGTGGGTGTGTCCAGAACCAGGGGTCACAGTCTGAGGATACGAGGTAGACCATTTAGGACTGGGGTGAGGAGAAATTTCTTCACCCTGAGAGTGGTTGGCCTGTGGAATTCACTACCACAAAAAGGTGTTGAGGCCAAAACATTGTATGTTTTCAAGAAGCAGTTAGATATAGCACTTGGGGCGAAGGGGATTAAAGGATCAGGGGGGAACATAGGACCACAGGAATTAGGAGCGGAAGTAGGCAATTCAGTCTTTCAAGTCTGTCCACCATTCAATCAGATCATGGCTGATCCCTTTCTGGTCTTTGGTCTTGTTTACTTCATCAATCCCATTTAGTATTTTATAGACCTCAATCAGATCCCCACTCATTCTGCTAAACTCCAGCGAGTATAAGCCCAAACTGATTAATCTTTCCTCATACATCCTTTCATCCCTGGAATCAATTTGGTGAACCTACTCTGAGCTGCTCAAATGCCACCACATCCTTCCTCAAATAAGGAGACCAAAACTGGACACAATACTCCAGATGTGGTCTCACCAACACCCTATGCAATTGCAACAACACTTCTCTACTTTTATACTCCAGTCCTTTTGCAATGAACACTAACATTCCATTTGCCTTTTTTATTACATGCTGTGCTGATCACAGTGCCAGGGACCCGGGTTCGATTCCCGGTTTTGGTCACTGTCTGTGCAGAGTATGTACTTTCTCTTTGTGGCTGCTTGAGTTTCCTCCAGGTGCTCTGCGGAGTGTCCTCCCACAAGTCCCGAAAGACGTGCTTGTTAGGTGAATTAGACATTCTGAATTCTCCCTCAGTTACCTTAACTGGCACCGTAGTATGGTGACTAGGTGATTTTCACATTTACTTCATTGCAGTGTTAATGTAAGCCTACTTGTGTCACTAATAAAGATTATTATTATTAATACCTGCACACTGACTTTCTGCGATTCATGAACAAAGACACCCAGATCCCTCTTTCCAGACACATCTTGAATCTGCTTTCCATTTAGATAATTTGCCTTTCTATTGTTTCAGCCAAAATGGATAACCTCACACTTATCTACATTAAACTCCATCTGTCAGATTGTGACCCAATCTCCGAGCCTATCCATATCCAGCTGTAAAATCTTTATCTCCTCTTCACTGTCTGCTTTCCCACCCATTTTAGTATCCTCCACAAATTTTGCTGTATTACAAAGAACGAAGAAAAGTACAGCACAGGATCAGGTCCTTCGGCCCTCCAAGCCTATCCCTGCTTGCAGATAATTTATATTTGTAATTTACATAAATTGTGGGGAAGGTGGGATCAGGCTATTGAGTTGAATGATCAACCGTGATCAGAAAGAATGGCGGATCAGGCTCAGAGGGCCAAATGGTCTCTTAATGCTCCTAATTTCTACGTTTCTATGTTGATTGTGACTGACAGTTAATTGCCAAGCATTGTTGAAATTTAAACCTGGCAGCTTGATCCTGATTGGTTAAGGCATTGCCCTGAGTAATGAGTCAATGAATGGCTATCACTTATTTTGTTTAGCAGAAACAGCCGCAATGTGTGTACACACTCTTTCTGTCTACAAAAAACACGGCACTCCGAGCCTGACTGATGATCTTAAATTAACTGTTCGCCCAGTTCTGAGGAAGTTGAGGATTATTTAGCAAATGTTGTTCATTGCGGAATCACATTTCATGTTGACACTGTTCTGAGTTTTGCACACATGGGTTAGGTGGGTACGGTCTGTATCTTACCCATTACGAACAGTGGAAGGAACATGCTGTTTGATACAATCCGCCGGCATTGCCTACATACCTAGTATCACACTGGCATTGAAATTCATTTACTACGTTACTCATTTCTGTGATAGGCAGATGGCAGCATCCTGTTTGTGTCAAATATGCAACTGCATAGTAGCAGTGTGAAACAACTAGCTTCGCCTGTTGCTCACATTTTTGAATGAGCCCAAGGCCAACGTTTGGCACTGAAAAGTGAGCAATCTATCTCAGATTACCTTGAAGGGCAAGGTATTAAAAAAAAAAAAATTGCAGGAGCATATTATTCATTTTTAAAAGCAAAAGTTAATTTCAAAGAGTCCACATTAAATGAAGTTTTTATCTTGAAAGTTAGGAACATGATATATCTTTACCGGGCATGATGGGATCAAAAATCTCTTTAATGTTTTGACAGTTTTTAGTGCTGAACATTCTTAGCTGTTCGACAGAATGTGTAGCAGTTAATTCATTGAGAGAAGTAGTTTTTATTTGGATTGTGGGGGGGGAGGGTGTAAATTTTATGCCTGAATTACATCAGATACCACATATTTACATTTTCACCATCAGTTTTAGTTCTGAGTAGCATAGTGAAGCAACTGGAAAAAGAGTTCAGGCATAAACTAAATTCATATTATCTTGTAAACAGTGCAGAAAATTGGACAGGCTGTATTTGGCTTTGCTTCAATTTATATTGTTGACAGAATATTGGTAGTCTCCTGGGTCAGATTTGTTTTACATAAGATATAAGTTTACTTAAATCAAGTGCGAGTATATTTTGTCCAGTTAAATCTGGAATTTAACAGATCACATTCTCATAAGGAATTAAACCAAACATGTGAATGTCAATTTAAAATAATTGGTTATGCACAACAACAATAACAACTTGTACTTCATACAGTATCTTTGACATGGGAAAATATCCCAAGGTATTCAAAAGGGAAATAAGTATGCCGAAGAGGAGTAATGAAAAGTCTTGTCGAAGAGATAGGTTTTAAGGACCCTTATAAGGAGTAATTTTTTGTCAAAGGTGGGCAAAGATAGAAGGACGCACAAGAGACCAGGATCAGAAGGCAGAGACTTGGGTGGGTGGGTGGGTGGGGGGGGGGGGGGGGGGGTGAGTTTGCATGGCTTGTGGAGGGGTGTGGCCAAGAAGGGATTTAAATACAAAAGTGAGATTTTTAAATTTGAGGCAGCTTTGGATGAATTGAAATTTACAGGAATTGAAGAATGGCAGACCAGTCAAAAGAAGATTTAAATAGTTGAGTCTGGAGTTGACAACAGCATTGGAAGGTTTTCAAGCAGCAAACTGAACGAGATCAGTACTTTTTACAGAAGTAGGTGAATTTTGTGATGGAAAGAGTGTAGAGTTGATAACTGGAATTGAATAGGGTACTACAGTTGAAAACATTCTGAGACTGGCTGGGAAGCCTGACATAAATGGCAGCAAGGGAAGAGATGTTGTTGGGAGTGCAAGGCATTGGCTTTGGTTTTCTCATTTTTAGAGGAAGGTATTCTGGCTCTTCTTATACCAGATGGCACTGATATTACAGAGTCAGTGGGAAGGGTGTGTGTGGTGGTTAATGCAGTGGATGTGAGGGTCAGACTGTGTTTAATGGGCAATTGAGTAGTAGTGTTTTTTTAAATAGATTTTGAGTATCCAATTATTATTTTT